>NC_044323.1:292262101-292862101 GCF_007399415.2 Gopherus evgoodei | reverse complement strand
CCAGAATTATTTGTCATGTTATAAAAACATTTCTGGCTTATGTTCCACTGTACATGCAAAGCACAGTAAACCGCAGTAGTGTGGATCTACTTTCAGAGTGATTCCACCAGGATTTTCTTAATTCAAAATGGATTGAGTAGTAGAGACTGAAATCCTCTCTGCAAACTAAGTACAAAGAGAATGAAAATTTCCCCTACAATGCCTCTGCCAGAACAGGGAGAATATCTATCCTAGAATATATTTGGAAAATAATCTGTTTTTTATGACAATGATTATTTTATATTAGGGTCATGCTTAGAAGCCCCAAAAAGGAATCAGAGCCCCATTGTGCTTGTACATACATATCACAGTCTCTGCCCCAACAAATAGAATCCTGCAAATCCAGGGATATCTGCTTTGTGTCCATGGACCATTTTTTCAGATCGCAGATGGATATCTGCTTTATAGCTGCATCTGTCTGCATCCACGGATGTGGATATCTGTGGATCATTTTTGCAGATGGTGGATCTGATGCAGATATGAATTTTGTATCCACACAGGGCTCCACTTACAAACTAAATATATGAACAGAGATAACATTTGCTTCTCTCCATAGCTCCTCACATCAGGGCCATGTCTAAATCCTTACAATTTGTTCTGCATAACATCTTTGATATTTGGCATTTCCTATCCACCTACACAGCTAAAACTCTCATGCAGGCTGTCAGCGTCTTGATATCCTTTTCTCTGGCCTTGATAGATGCAATCTTGCCGCACTCACATCTATTCAGAATGTGGCTGCAAAGATCATTTTCCTAGTGTAATTTTCATGAGAACAGAGAAATTAAATAAAAATATCAAATACTCTTGCAACTACTTTTATCCTTAGAATCCAGAGGATAACACATAGTAACAAAAAACAGAGAAAGACAAATAAGGCTGCTCTCGAAGGCAGTGTAGTACATCGCACCCAGTCTTGTTTTAATCTGGTTCTTTCCAGACTGACTGTGATTGCACACTTCCTTACAGAGCTCCCTGGCCTGCAAGCAGGACCAGGAATCCTCTTCCCACTCTAAGCACTAAGTCTGACTGACTATGTCCTGTCTACAAAATGCAGTTCTATTCCTATCTGAGACTCTTATCTTCCTCAAGAAGGAGATTCAGAGCGCTGGAGACCACTAGACTTCTTGGAAAGATACTAACCCAGCAGCATGGCAAAAATCCACGGGCCTTTAACTTTGCCCTGGTCTACATTGGGGGGCGGGGATCGATCTAAGTTACGCAACTTCAGCTAAATGAATAGCATAGCTGAAGTCGACGTACTTAGATCGACTCACCGCGGTGTCTTCACTGCGGTGAGTTGACTGCTGCCTCTTTCTCATCGACTCTTCCTGCACCTCTCTCAGAGGTGGAGTACGGGAGTCAATGGGAGAGCACTCAACTAGACGCGATAAATGGATCCCTGCTGGATTGATTGCTGCCCACCGATCCGGTGGGTAGTGTAGACGTACTCTGAGAGCTCAGCATGGAGTCATAGTACGTCCTTCTGAATGTGGGGGTCTTGGCTTGACTCCTCACAAGGGCTTTCCATGTACCACCAGGCAATGTGGTACAAATATCAATCAATCACAAGGTGACATCAGCTTTGTAACCAACTTGTAATTGGTTGCTACATCAATCTATCTCCCATGCCCCCTGCTCCCCATGCTTTACAGTTTAATAACATTGTTGTCAGCTGGGATGATTCATAGATGAGTAAAGCATCAGTTTAAGAATATATACATCAAAATAAACCATAAGTTGGGTAGTGTCAGGAGACCGGCGCAAGGAAGCAAGATGGGGGAGATCAATAGGCTACTGAAATAGTAATCATAGGATCTTGTTTTTTTTTTTAAATAATAACATTATAAATCAAAAGGTCTGGGCCAAAAAGAAGGTAGGGGAAAGAAAATCAATTTTGGTCACTGGCTGGAGTCTCAAGTCACGGGTGGTCCTGATTCATACAAATCTCAGCCTCATAACTTAATGTTTGTATTGCTCCTGCAGGGGGAGAATGCTGTAGGGGGCAAGGGTAGGGCGCAATGGGGAGAAGGGGTCACAAGGCAGTGGAGAAGAGATCTATAGCTGAAGGTGAGCTGTGTTAATTTTTTTTTTCTTTGTCAGGAGAGGCTGCTGGTTCAGGCTATATTCACACCCCTGAGCACTGTAGTTAAGTCAACCTAAGCCCCAGTGTAGACATGGTTAGGTCAACAGAGGGATTCTTCTCTCAGCCTAACTACCATTGCTCAGGGAGGTGGATATCCTACATCAAAAAAAGACCCTTTTCATCAACACTATGGTGTTACAGCAACATAGATGCAGCGCTGCCGATCTGCTCTTAGTGGCAGCTGGGAATCCATTCTGTGCTGGGTCGGTGGTGACTGGTGGTCATCAACCCCACTGCCAGGCAGGAGAGAGGGACTGACAGCATTAAGCACTAGATGGAGGCTCCAGGGCTCTGTTCATGGCTCTGTCCCAGGGTTAAAGTGTAGAGGGGCATGGGTAAGAGGAGAGGATGAGCATCCATAGGATACAGGACTTCCGCAATAGCATGGGCCGACCCCCACCAGTGTGACCTCACCATCAGGGCTGGTGCTTCCATTTAGGTGACATAGGCGGTCGCCTAGGGCAGCAGGATTTGGGAGGTCGGCATTTTGCGGCCCTCGGCGGCAATTAGGCGGCAGGGGGTCCTTCCGCGTTTCAGGTGTTCGGCGGCAATTCCGCGGAGGATCCTTCACTTGCTCCGGGACCTGCCGCTGAAGTGCCCCGAAGACCGGGAGCGCGGAAGGACCCTCCCGCCACCGAATTGCCGCCAACCGAGAGCACGGAAGGACCCCTGCCTAGGGTGACAAAAACCCTGGTGCCACTCCTGCTCATCATCCCACCACACAGAGCAGGTGATTCTGCAGAATGTGCTGCCTCCACCTCCACATAAAAAGACAGGGGATTTTCAGCTTGGAAAAGATATGACTAAGACGGAATATGATAGAGGTCTATACAAACTTGACTTGTGTGGAGAAAGAGAATAAGGAAGTGTTATTCATCCTATCATATAACACAAGAACCAGGCGTCACCCAATGAAAATAATAGGCAGCAGGTTTAAAACAAACATAAGCAAATATTTCTTCACACAACACAGTCAGCCTGGGAAACTCATTGCCAGGGGATGTTGTGAAGGCCAAAACTATATAAAAAAGAACTAGATAAGTTTGGGGCGGATAGGTCCATCAATGGCTATTAGCCAGGATGGTCAGGGATGCAACTGCATGATCTAGGCATGGCCCAATATCTCTAGGCATGGCCCAATATCTAAATAAGTACTTTGCCTCAGTTTTTAATAAGACTAGTGAGGAGTTTAGCGATGATGGAGGGATGATAAACGGGAATGTGGATATGGAGGTGGATATTACCGCAGCTGAGGTAGAGGCCAAACTTGAACAGCTTGATGGGACAAAATCGGAGGGCCCGGACAATCTCCATCCGAGGATATTAAAGGAACTGGCGCGTGAAATTGCGAACCCGTTAGCGATAATTTTTAAGCAGTCGATAAACTCGGGGGTTGTGCCGTACGACTGGAGGATTGCTAACGTAGTCCCTATTTTTAAGAAAGGGAATAAAAGTGATCCGGGTAATTATAGGCCTGTTAGCTTGACGTCTGTAGTATGTAAGGTCTTGGAAAAAATTTTAAGGGAGAAATTAGTCAAGGACATAGAGGTCAATGGTAATTGGGACGAATTGCAACATGGATTTACTAAAGGTAGATCATGCCAAACCAATCTGATCTCCTTCTTTGAGAAGGTGACGGATTACTTAGATAAAGGAAATGCGGTAGATCTAATTTACCTCGATTTCAGTAAGGCGTTTGACACGGTTCCGCATGGGGAACTGTTAGTTAAATTGGAAAAGATGGGGATGAATATGAAAGTTGTAAGGTGGATAAGGAACTGGTTAAAGGGGAGACTCCAGCAGGTCGTATTGAAGGGGGAACTGTCAGGCTGGAAGGAGGTTTCTAGTGGAGTCCCTCAAGGATCGGTTTTGGGACCGATCTTATTTAACCTTTTTATTACTGACCTTGGCACAAAGAGCGGGAATGTGCTAATAAAGTTTGCGGATGACACAAAGTTGGGGGGTATTGCTAACACAGAGAAGGACAGGGATACTATTCAGGAAGATCTGGACCACCTTGTAAACTGGAGTAAGAGTAATAGGATGAAATACAATAGTGAAAAGTGCAAAGTCATGCACTTAGGTATTAATAATAAGAATTTTAGATATACGTTGGGGACGCATCAGTTGGAAGCGACGGAGGAGGAGAAGGACCTTGGGATATTGGTCGATAGCAGGATGACTATGAGCCGCCAATGTGATATGGCTGTTAAAAAAGCAAATGCGATTTTAGGATGCATTAGGCGAGGTATTTCCAGCAGGGATAAGGAGGTGTTAGTACCGTTATATAAGGCGCTGGTGAGACCCCATCTGGAATACTGTGTGCAGTTCTGGTGACCCATGTTCAAGAAGGATGAATTCAAACTGGAACAGGTCCAGAGACAGGCTACTAGGATGATCCGAGGAATGGAAAACCTGCCTTATGAAAGGAGACTCAAAGAGCTTGGCTTGTTTAGCCTGGCCAAAAGAAGGCTGCGGGGGGATATGCTTGTTCTATATAAAAATATTTGGGGCGTTAACGTTAGGGAGGGAGAGGAATTATTTAAGTTTAGTTCTAATGTAGGCACGAGGACGAATGGGTACAAACTGGATATTAGGAAGTTTAGACTTGAAATTAGACGAAGGTTTCTAACCATTAGGGGAGTGATGTTTTGGAACAGCCTTCCGAGGGAAGTAGTGGGGGCAAAAGACTTATCTGGCTTCAAGACTAAGCTTGATAAATATATGGAGGGGATGTTATGATAGGATAGTTTAATTTGGGCAATTGATCTTGGATTATCACCAGATAAGTCTGCTCAATTGTCTGCGGGGAGATGTTGGATGGGATGGGAACTGAGTTACTGCAGAGAATTCCTTCTTGGGTGCTGGCTGGTGAGTCTTGCCCACATGCTCAGGGTTTAGCTGATCGCCATATTTGGGGTCGGGAAGGAATTTTCCTTCAGGGCGGATTGGCAGGGGCCCTGGAGGTTTTTCGCCTTCCTCTGCAGCGTGGGGCATGGGTCACTTGCTGGTGGATTCTCTGCAGTTTGAGGTCTTCAAACCAGTTTTGAGGATTTCAATAACTCAGTCCTGGATTAGGGGTTGTATAAAAGTGGATGGGTAGGGTTCTGTGGCCTGCCTTGTGCAGGAGGTCAGACTAGATGATCATATTGGTCCCTTCTGACCTATGAGTCTATGAGTCTATGATCTGAGTGTCTCTAGCCTCTTTTTGCCAGAAGCTGGGAGTGGATGACAGGGGATGGATCACTCAATGACTGCCTGGTCTGTTCATTCACTCTGAAACATCTGGCATTGGCCACTGTCAGAAGACAGGATACTGGACCAGATGGACCTTTGGTCTGACCCAGTATGGCCATTATGTTCTTATGTTGTTACACAGAAAGCAAAAGGAGCAGGATAGGAAAGAGAAGAAGTAAGGTGGGGAAGGATAAGGACACATGAGGGAAGAGGTGACAGCAGGAACCACATCTCACATCCCAGGTGGTATTTGGGATTCAACAGAAGCCAGTGGAGGTTGTGATGAAACCTGGGTCCCTCTCTTTGACCTGGTGTGGTCAAGACATCTCTAAGGATCAGGACAATGAAGGACCAGCTGGGTCCCAGGAGACAGTAGGAGTGAAAAAAAATTAAAAATAAATAAATATCGAGATATACCTATCTCCTAGAACTAGAAGGGATCTTGAAAGGTCATTGAGTCCAGTCCTCTAACTTCACTAACAGGACCAACTACTGATTTTTGCCCAGATCCCTAAGTGGTCCCCTCAAAGACTGAGCTCACAACCCTGGGTTTAGCAGGCCAGTACTCAAACCACTGGGCTATCCCTCCCCCTTGTAGGTGGCAGCACAATGGTGAAGCTCTCCCCTTCTGGTTTTCCTGTTCCTCCAGCCAGCAGTTTAGTAATTTTAAGAACTCCCCCAAGTTGACTGATGGGCAGAACAGCTCACCCCCTCATTATTTTGTCCATCAGTTAGGTTTAATTTCTGACACACCAGTTTTGGTCCATTGATTTCCAATCTCATACTCTCTCTATTTACCAGACAGGTTCGTAACAGACCTTAAATTATATCAGGAGGGTTTTTTGGCTGGGCTAATTCACTTTTTGTCTCCCTTTTTGCATCTTTCCCACCAACATTTGTTTGTATCGATATTGGGAACTTTTTGTAAACTTTTATCCACGTTCCCAGAGTTGAGCTCACAACTGGGGTAGGCCCATCCAGTCCCAGTTATTGCAACACCTCACAAACATTAATAAATGTATCCTCACAACAGTGTGACAGCTGGCCTGTTCTGACTGCTGCTTATGATGCTGACCTGTATAGTCTCCCAGTTTTTTATCTGTTATCTTTTGTCTTATGACTCATTCCACAATGAAAGCTTTCAGAAAACCTTTGACAAGGTATCTCACCAAAGGCTCGTAAGCAAAGTAAGGAGCCATGGGATAAGAGGGAAGGGCCTCTCATGGATCAAGGTATAAGATAGGAAACAAAGGGTAGGAATTAACTGACACTTTTCACACTGGAGAGAGATAAATAGTTCTGTTCTGGGACCAGTGCTGTTCAACATATTCTTTGATGATCTGGAAAAAGGGGTAAACCATAAGACTATAGAGAATTACTCAGGATAGTTAAGTCAAAAGCAGACTGAGAATGTTACAAAGGGATCTCACAAAACTTGGCGACTGGACTAAAAATGGCAGATCAAATTCAGTGTTGATAAATGCAAAGTAATACACATTGGAAACATAATCCCAACTATACAATGATGGGGTCTAAATTAGCTGTTACCACTCCAGAAAGAGATCTTGGAGTCATTGTGGGCAGTTCTCTGAAAACATCTGCTCAATCTGCAGCAGTAGTCAAATATTAGGAGCCAGTAGGAAAGGGATAGATAATAAGACAGAAAATATCATAATACCACTATGTAAATCCATGGTACGCCCATTCCTTGAATACTGTGGTCACCGCATCCCAAAAAAGATAGATTGGAAAAAGTACAGACAAGAGCAACAAAAATGATTAGGGGTATGGGACAGCTTCCACGTGAGGAGAGATGTTCAGCTTGGAAAAGAGAAAACTGAAGAGGGGATATGACAGATGTCTGTAGAATCATGACTGGTGTGGAGAAAGTGAAGAAAGAAGTGTTATCTCTTCTCATAAAACATGAACCAGGGTCACTCAATGAAATGAATAGGCAGCAAGTTCAAAAAAAACAGAAGTATTTCTTCACACAATGCACAGTCAGCCTGTGGGACTCATTGCCAGGGGATGTTGTGGAGGCCATAAATATAACTGGGTTCAAAAAAAGATTAGGTAGGTTCACGGAAGATAGGTACATCCATGGCTATTAGCCAAGATGGTCAGGGACACAACGCCATGTTCCAGTTGTCCCTAAGATTCTGACTGCTAGACGCTGGGACTGGATGACAGGGCATGGATCACTTGATAAATTGCCCTGTTCTGTTCACTCTCTCTGAAGCATCTGGCACCAACCTCAATTGGAAGACAGGACACTGGGCCATTGCTTTGACCCCATATGGCCATTTGCATGTTTTTGTGATCTTGTAAATCATGGGATAGTGGGAGAGGTAACATGGGAGTTTTTGAGTTTGACTCCAAATGCAGAATTCCAGTTGCTTCTGGCTGACTTCAGCTATATATCCCCATACTGAACAGTGAGAAACGTCTCAGAATGCATGGACCCCAGCAGCAGGGCAAAGCACCATGGGATACCTTCCCACAAAGCCAAGTGCTTACCCCATACAACGTCCCTGCTTTGTACACACAGGGATTCATATTGAAACAGGAGGCAGCTGATGTGTGTATGCAATGATTGCAGACTATCTAAAGTGTACAAAAAACAGAGTGTGAATTAACCTCCCCTGCCAGGCAGACCGAGCCTTCCACTTGGCCCTTTGAAAAAGGGACTGGGTCTTTGTTCCATGTTCGCACAGCGTCTACACCACAATGGGGCCTGGATCCACGACTGCAGCTCTCACGTGCTACCACTAACCTACTACTATTAACAAACTCCCTGAGAACCAGGGGAATAGAATCCCCATTGCGCAGCTGGAGAACTGAGCCCCAGAGACGGGAAGGGACCTGCCCAAAGTCACAAAAGAGGCCTCTGGTAGAGCTGGGATTTAACAGGGGAAGGATTCTCCAGTAGCTAGGCGTCAATCCTCCTGCTTCATCACAGGATACCTGGGTGACCTTGGGACTTTCATTTATGCAGACATTGCTGGATGAGGCTTTGTGGCCTGTGCTAAGCAGGAGGCCAGACTACACGACCATAAACAGGCCTTGAAATCCGTGACCCCAGATGTTCCAAGTATTGGCCCCAGAATATGTACCCCATGACCATCCTTCCTCCATTCTCCTTGCCTGCTCTGCTGGGACTGCACAAGGATCTGAGTTGATGCCCATTGTGATGGTGGTGGATGTAATGTGTACACTTCTCTGTGAGGAGCTGGTCTGGTCACTTGTCTTGTTGGAGTTATTGCTAATCTTTAAGGTTGACAGATACTTTGATTGCTTCTTACAAAAACGCTGAAGATCTTGAAATTTCCCCCCCTCCATCTTGTTTTTTTTTAGAGTCTAAAATTGACATTATTTCCACAGGGAGGAGGGAAAAATATTAGTTTGTTCCAGCTGTCTTAGGTCTGTGCTGGCAAAGGGTTCAGTACCCTGGAGCTGAGCTTCTGTCTAATGATTTCACTTTGCAGCTGTGTAAGAATGCTATTAACTCCTCTTTATGGGTTTTGTCTCCAAACCATTACTGTATGCATTTCAACTAAGCCACGGAAATTATGATCCTCCTTCTTACTTATCCTCAGAAGTCAGCCAGGGAATGTGAATTGCTAGATAGGGCCAGCGTTCTCTTTGGAAGGAGTATCTGAGGCCAGAAGGGTGTAGCTTTGCAGCTAGGCTGTTCCCAGGCGAATGTGTGTGGGTATGGGTGGGTTGTGTGTTACAGGGCCTGCTGATTGTGTGCTGGGGAGAGGGAATTCATGGGCACTGGAGGAAAGATCCAGGAATGGAAATAAAACGGTTGGCTCATGGTAATAGGTTGTGGCTGGCACCAGTGCAGGTATGAAATGGGGAGGGAGAGTAGAAAGGGACTTTCTCTGCCTCATAGAACCAGATAAATGTAGGGCTGGAAGAGACTTCGAAAAGTCATCTAGTCCATGCCCCACGCCCCAAGTAAACCATGACCATCCCTGACAGGTGTTTGTCCAATCTCCAGTGATGGGGATTCCATAACCTCCCTTGGAAGCCTGCTCCAGAGCTTAACTATCCTTATAGCTAGCAAGTTTTTCCTAATATCTAACCTTAACCTCCCTTGCTGCAGCCCTTAACATATTTGACAACTGTTATCAGATTCCCCCGCAGCTGCCTCTTCTCTTGGCTAAACACATCCAATTCTTTCAGCCTTTCCTCACAAGTCAGGTTTTCTAACCCTTTTTTCATTTTCGTGGCTCTTCTTTGGACTCGCTCCAATTTGTCTACATCTTTCCTAAAGTGTGGCACCCAGCTTTAGACACAGCTCTTTGTCGGAGATCTCATCAGTGCCGAGGAGAGCAGGATAGTTATCTCCCGTGTCTTACCTACAAGACTCCCCAGAATGAGATTAGCCTTTTTCACACCCACATCCCACTTGTGACTCATATGCTCCCATGCAGCATCTGCCACGACAGAGCTGGAGGGTGCCGGCTGTGCTCGCTGCTCATGTTGCCATGGATGGTAGCTGCATAAAAGTGCACTGGGAGAGTGAGGAGAGAGCCAGGTCCTGACCTTTTTGCAGATGAGTGGGTTCACGGCTAAAGCACGCTCCCTTGTGGCTGGTACTCTCTTCTTGCACCCCTGGCTGATGACCGCCTGGCTCTTAGTGGTCTGGCTCTTCTCATGACTCAGCCCTTCGGCCAGATAACTTATAGTCCCCACCTACTAGAGTAACACAAAGTCCAACAGAAACACATGTCCCATTCCCCCTGTCCCGCCTGCCGCCCTCACTTCTGGGGCTGGTGGTTCACAGAGTTTTTATCAAGCGTCCGTACCCCTTATGTTAAAGCTTCACATCACCTTCCCTGGAGAGCTCAGACTTTCTTTGACACTGGACTCCAGTCCAGGGAACCTAGCAGAAGCAGCAAGTTTCCCTGCACCAGACCCTTGCTCCCACCTCCCTGGACTTCTTCCTATCAAATCTTTCCATGGGCTTTCTCCTCACCCTGGAAGAGTCTTTTTGTTCCCTACAAGCCTCCTCACTTGCTAGTACCAGGAGAGTGGTCTCCCTGCAGCCCGCTTCGGCTCTAACTTCCTCTGTTTATAGCACTACCCACCTCTTCACCAGCTGGGTTTCATCATTAATTAGGCCAGGCCCACCTTCCAGGTATCACAAGGTGGGCTAATCGGCCTCTCCAGCCCACATGGGACCTTTCCTCTCCTGTGTGGGGTAGGCACCCCCTCACACCTTCCTGTGAGCTGCCACTCCTGTGTGAGTGACCCACGACATCCCAGTAGGAATTCCATCAGAGACACTCAGTGGCTTTGAAGATTTCTGGATCAGGGAGGGATCTGGTCCTATTATCTCCGCAGCGTGACTCCGTGTTTAGCCAACTGTCAGCAAGAGCAGAGCCAAGCCCATCGCCGTGTGGAGTGGGACATGGGAGGGGCAGGGGCAGAGAGGCACATGCAGAGAAGAAAACTATCCCCTCTATCCCACAAAAAAAAATTAAAAAGTAAAATCTGCATGGGGTTATTTATAAGAACGCCAATCTCTACAGCTGGTTGAGAAATGAGGTGAAATTGTTTCCAACATTTTTGTGACAAATTTTGTCCACTTTTGAAATCAAACTTCCCCAAATTTCAATGAAAAATGTCATTGGGGGATGTCACAATGTTCTGGCCAACTCCACCATACTCCTTCTGGCTGGCTGGTGGCTTATTTCAAACTCAGCTTTTGAAACGGTATGATGGCCCAATTGTGGTTTCATTGCCAGCTGCTGAACGTCAGCTTCACTGGAGTCACTTAGAGACTTCCACGGGGGGTAAGTGCAGAGTCAGGCCTCTGTTCTCCCCACACCCTTTTAATAGCTTGAAGATATCATTCTGAAAAGAAGACACCATGAATTCCCTCAGAATGGGTCTCTCAGCCACAGAGCACCACCCAGCTCAGGAATCATTGGAGGAACCCATATACACAGCTGTGTTCCTTCCTTCACACTCCCTTGTCTTTTCCAGAGAGGCCCCAGCACAAATTGATTCATCATTATCTGGAGACCCCAGCTGAGCACAGGGCCTTCTTGTGCAAGGTGCTGTACAGATACATGGTGAGGGATATGCCCTGTCCCAGAGAACTCAGACCCTTGGCTACACTTGCAAGTTAGAGCATATTAAATCAGCCCTGGAGGCCATACTCCCGACGTGTCCGCACTGGTTAGGCACTTAGAGCGCCTGGACTCTGAAGCTGGAGCACTCCTGATAATCCACCTCCATGAGAAGCATAAAGCTTGCTGCACTCCGGCTGAAATGCCTGGGCATCAGTGTGGACAAGGTGTTGCATTACTGCGCTGTGATTGGCCTCCGGAAATGTCCCATAATCCCCTGAAGCCAAGTGGCCACTCTGGTCATTGTTTTGAATTTGGCTACAGGCATGCGGATATCCCCTTTCAAAGCTCTGTTTCTGACAGCCTGCATGCTTATCTACTCTGGGACACAAAGTAAACCATTACTGTGGAATGCTCCTGCTGCAGAGGCAAACGTTTGTGTGTGTGTGTGTGTGCGTGTGAGAGAGAGAGAGAGAGAGGCAGGAGGTGGGGGCTGATGTGAGGTTTCCCCCTTCCCCCTGCTGCTGTCTGAACTTACAAGACAGCATGCTGGCATGCTCTGCCCCCCAAAAACACACTGTCTCTCCCCCCACATACACACAACACACTCCCTGTCACCCTCCCTTCCCCTCTCATCTGAAAAGCATCTGGCAATCTAGTAGGATGCCCAACCCATGGAACAATGGGAATGGGAAACCTGCATCATGTGATGCTGTGCCTGCCCCATTAGACACTGCAAACCCTTTCCAAAGCTCACTGCAGCCACTTGCACACTGGGATAGCTCCCACAATGCACTGCTTTCTGTGGCGTTGCAAGAGCTGCTAGTGTGGACATGCTCCACAGTCACAAGGAGCCCAGTGTGAACACACGGCAGCGCTGTCCCTGCTGCTGTCTCCGAGGGCTGGTTTCACTCCTGATGCACCACATCTGCAAGTGTAGACGTAGTTTTAGACCCAGACCCTCAAAGGTATTCAGGGACTGAGGATCTGGGCCTTCTGGTCTACATAGATCCAGAGAAGTGAAATGACTTAGCACACAGCAGCTCAGTGGCAGAGCCCAAAAGATGCAGGTGCACTGGGTCACTGATGGAGAGAGAGAAGCAGCAAGCCTGTTGAAACCCCAGGACCACTCCCTGTCTCCTGAGTCCCAGCACTGTGCCTTAGCCGCTGGATCTCACTGCCTCTTCAGGATTGCGTCTTTGCTTCCTGTTGTGTTGTGGGTCTCAATGACTCTGGGTAGCCCAGACGAGAGTGATGGAAGACTTTGTGGTGGAGGTAATTCCAATGGTGACTCCCCCTTCCACCCTCTACCCCCAGTGACTGTAACTCTGTAAGGTAGCACAGCCTTTCTTTCCCCTATGCCTTTAAGAGCACAAGGCTCTGTTCTTATGGGAGAATTATTATTATTATGGATGCAGCCTGTGGCTCATAAAATCGCAATGACTGCTCCGCTTCCTGCTTTGCAATTAGAGAAGATCATCTGTGGCACTAAATAGTGATTCGTATTGCACAGGAGTTAATCTGGATGGATAGCAAAGGCCAAGGGCCCCTGGATGCCGCTGTGTAATTATTATTATTTACTATTTGTATTAACCTGCAGCCCCACAGGGGCTGAAATACGGCTGACGATGCCACCTCCCAAGCACACCCGGCCAAGTCATTTTGAACAGGGGGCTCTAAATATTTTTGGAATTGGTATTTTGTTTTTCAGTGGGAGGCGTATGTGACTGTCGTAGAAAAACCGCTCAGGATTGTCCATATCACTGTTTGCACTCTAAGGGATCGGGTCACATTCCTGTTTGGTCCTGGGAAATGGAGCAATGGGAATATTTTGTCTGGCGCTCAGGAAACTGAGAGTGAGCATGGTCTAATCTAGTTACAACCCCCCAGTGATCAGTGGGTCTCAGGGGATTTGGGGTTTGCTGCCAGTGACCAGGTGTGTGCCTTTGGACAGTCACTTGGGTGTGTCTCCCTTGCACACTGACTGATGGTGGTGTGCAGGGTACTGTAGCTACATGCCACAGTGAAAGGCTCTGGCAGGGGGGATACAGCAGGAAGAGGCTCCAGCAGCTCCCTGCCATGGGGAAAAGCTCTGCAGCAGGGAAGTGGCAGGACACTGCACTGCTAAGAGTAGCGGTGTAGACAGGGGAGGCACTGCTTGGACATGTAGGGAGTCATGTAGGGTACATGCCTAAGGTTCTTGTCTGTCTCTCCTCTCCTGAGCTGTGCTTCAGTACCTACAATGCTATTTACACCCATGCTATACCCAACCCATACCACTGCCAGAAGTGCAGCTCCATCACCAGTCACGGCCACAGTCACCTCACACAGTTTCACATGAAAATTCAGCTGGTGCCTGCACTGCAGATTTCCTGCCACCCCGAGCACATGTTGACATCCACGGTGAACACTCTGTCTAATTGTACTCTATGGTCAGAAGTGCATTCTGGAGAACAGCAGCAGCTAACTGCCAAGCTCTAGACATGTTTTTGAACTCTCCTTGTCCCTCTCGTTTCACTTAGGACCTCTGATGAGACCTCACGAGAAAACTGTAGCAAGAGAAACAATTACCAGGAAGCTTTACGAATGTCCAAGATAAAATATGGAGCATCCCCCAGCTTAACGTACACATGCTTCACTTCCTAGGTTCTTGGAGTGCGTTACACTAGTGTAAACTCCCTTACATGTTGGTGAGCGGGTGTACACAGGTCTAAAGGGCCTGAGTGAGTCTTACACTAGTTTACATATCATCAGATTTGGCCCACGGAGTGTCTGCAGTGGTTTGAATAGCCTGTGAGCAGCTCATGTTGCTCCTCCTCTATATAATTTGTAATAACTGGACACAATTCAGTCAGAGACTATTTAATATTAGCTCGGATACTCTCCCCACTTCCATTTGGCTTGGATAGGGCCGTGTGAGCTCTGCTTAGAAAGCAGCGCTAGGAGTCAGGAAACATGAGTTCTATCCTAGCTCTGCTCCTGAATCGAGATGACAGCAAGTAAATTATCTCACCTCTCTGTGTCTCGGTTTGGCTGGTCTCTTGTCGACCTTCACTAATTGCTTTGATAGCCTTGGATGGAAGGTGCTACCCGTCTACAGACTGGTGCTACCAATCCGTGGCCAGTGTTCAGATGCACTGGATTTTCATTCTGCTCCACAGCCCTCCAAAGTAGCTTGGCAGCTGGAGAGGGGTGCTTGAAAAATTAAGTTTATTATTATAATTATGGCATCCAAATTCCAAACTATTAAACAGATAATTGAGTTTATACTACTCCCTTCTGCCCTCTCAGTGTCTCTCTGCCCTGCTCATCTGTGCATTTCTCTCGCTTTTCTTCTAAAAAAAATTTGACGAGGGCAACAGTTATTGACATGAAAGAACCTTCCAATTCGCTAGAGCCCAGCCAGGGTTGAATGAGTGGGACCTGGTCTGGGGATTGATGAGAAGATAATGCCTGCACAGTTTTAACCTATTGCATCTTCCATTAATATGAATGAGCTGCCGCTCCATTCTCGAGTCGTTTGCACCTCTCTGGTACATCCAATTTGACAGAGCCTCAATGATCATTTCAGCTAGAGAGCAATTAAAGCCAAATTTGCATCTGCGCATGAGATTAAAGAAGTGGGAAAGATTAATTTTTTAAAGCTGCTACCTTTCATGGGCGATAGCATCAATTGATTGGAGGTACGGACCACGTGTACAAGCATCTCTATGCAAGAGGACCGTTCTTGCTTTGCCTAGCATCATCCTTTCAAGGTGATAAACGCTTTCGTTTGTTCCCATAGGGTCTGGATGCTTTAGCCAGGCGTAAAGTTCATTGTGTAGCTTTATGCGAACAAGACTTCAATTGCAGAAGTGCTTTCCCTCCGTCTTAAATGGGAGAATATCACAATACACCCTGCAGTGAAGCAATTTTCACCTCCTGGCTGCATACATACAGACACAAAAGTTGCCTGCTAAACTACATGCTGCAGCATAGGGAATAGAATTTCTATTCTACCAGCACATGAACTGGTTAAAGATCTAGTGGCTGTAAGCAGCACTAGGATTAGAGTTGGTTGAGACTCTTTAGACAAAACATTTTTCCACCTTAAAAATGCTGATTTGTCAAACCAAAACTATTTAGGTGAATTTCCCATTTTGAATGTTTTAAAAAAATGTTTTGAAATTGTCCAAACATCCCATTCTGACATTTTTTCTAAATAAAGAAGGTTCTGTTTTGGGGTCAAAACATTTTTAGGTTCAGGAATTTAAGTTAATTTAAAGTTAAAAAAAAAGTCAGCTCAAAATTGAAACAGTGTGTTCCAAAATCATCAAAATGAAATGTTTCAGCTGATCAGACATGATTTTTTTTCTTCTGGATTGTTGGTTTGTGAAAATTGTCCAGGTTTCAACTTGTCTCAGTTTGGGGCAGGACACTTTTCTGAAATCTTGAAAATTCTCCCAGGACCGGAGAACCATTTCTCACCATTTTAGCCTCTGGGTGTGGTGATGAGTCGTCCCTGAACCAGAGCCTGATTAAGCCACATGCAGTGATGAGTCATTCCCATGCTAGGCCAATCCACAAGCCAGGAGTTGGTCTGGTGACTCTCAGGGCTGATGTATGAGCCTCCCAGAAGAAACAGCTCAGTCTGCTCAATGTGAGCATGTGTACAGAGCCTGGCACAAAAAGGCCCTGACCCCATTTGGGGTCTCTAGCCACTACCAATATAAAAAGGTCCACTTCTGGTGCTCCATATTTATCACACGTGTGTGTATATCTACAGAACACACAGTTGGTTTGATAGTGCCTCTAGCTCTTTGATTTGACGGAACATGACAATAAAATGTACAAATTCCAGATTATACATCGGATTTAAATGCTTCACTGCTCAACTGGCCAGAGAATGAGCCTGCTTCACAGCAGTACAGACACCCATGCAATAGTGCCCTTCAGACGCTGGTTTAAATCGACCCAGCATGACAACTTTCTGCCTGTGTATGTGGGTCTTGTCTCCAGCAGTTTGGTCTTTCCATTTTTTTCTTTCCTTCTATGGTTTTCAGGAGATGATGGTGGTGAGGAATGTAAAAAAGAGCCATGATTTGCTTTACTTATTATACAGCAGTGTTAATGCTTTCTTGGCAATCGATTGTGAAATCAATTAGCATGTCATTTGCAAAATGGAATGGCGCTTTTCTTCCATTTTCACTCTTTTTGTTTTGGTATTCATGATGCTTCTCTGGCCTTGTTTTTCACCTTATGAAAATTCCAATAACTCTCAGGATGTGATGATTTAAACAAACAAAAATGTGTTTGCATGTAGATCAAAGAGTGTTTCGTGTCTCCCGAGGCTGTGTGATTTGCTACTGGGGATTTCTAAGCTGCTTGCTAAGGCCCTGTCTACACTACCAAGTTTTGTCACCAAAAAACTGCCTTTTGGCGACAAAACAGCAAGAGCGTAGACACTGCAAAGCGACTTCTGTCGGAAAAAACGCCCAGTTTTGATGACATAAAACTTCCACCTCTACGAGAAACTTTTTTTCTTTCCTCCTCCCTTTATTGTCGACAAAGCACCAGTGTAGACACAGTTTGTTTTGTGGACAGAATTGGCTTCCGCCAGTATCCCACAATGCCTGCCCTAGTGACTGTTCTCAGTGTTTTGATCTCTGCTGCCCTGCAGGCATGCACCCCTCCCTTTCCAAAGCTCCCAGAAGTATCTGACATTTGAGTGCGCTGCTCCCTTTGAGGAACAAAGAGAAAATCGCTGGAATGCTCCTGTTCTGCCCAGTTCTAGGAACACAGCCGCAGGCAGACTGCTGTCATTGGTGGGGAAGACTGCTGCACTGCTTTGCCATTCCTCAGCAGGGAGAGCTCACAGAGCTACTCATGATGTCACTCCCGATGGCGGAGGAGGCTGTGGGAGAACTCGGAAGGAATTCCAAGATGTGCAGCGATCAGCTCCACCTTCCCGCAGCACTGCACTGTGGGATACATACCCACGGTGCATTGCTCACACTGTCACTGATAGTGCCCCCAATGTGGACATAATCCATTGACAGAGGGAGAAAGTGTGAATACCCTTTGGCGATTTTTGTTTTCTCGACTTCTGGGTGTTGACATAAGTTTTGTCGACAAAACTTAGTAGCATGGACAAGGCCCCAGTGTGAGCATATGGCTTCCCCTCCACTCCCACCCCATATTCTCTTGGAGTTCTAATTATTAGGGAAGTGATGACTGTTGATTTTTAAGGGCAGTATCTCAGACTGCAATGGAAAGATCCCCCACCTTTGCATGATGAATGATGCATCAAGGGAAGCCTAGCTCGACAGTAGATGCTTCACATTATATTTCACTTTGCTCTTTGGAAATATAAACTATCAGGTTGCCCGTTTATGGTGAAATGAGCCTGGAGGCCTGGGTCCCAGGTTCCTCCCTCAGGGTGACTCAGCCCACACCCTACATCCTCCCACTCTTCAGATAGCCATTTCCATGTCTCGTATATCCAGGTGGAGTAACTAGCCTCTTGCCTCAGTGAGTCAGCAGAAACCTAAGCCTTTCCCAGCAGCATCAGCATCAACACTGGTTAACAGGGTGGGTTGTGTCAGGCAAACACTGCCAAGCCTTTTACAAGCAGCTTTTACACGAATCAGCAGAAGCATTAAGGTGGGTGGGAAGCAAAGTCTGATGGTTAAGGCACAGGGGCATAAATCATGAGACCTGAGTTCTGTTGCTGATTCTCTCATGTATCGCATTGCACGAGCCTAGCTGGCGTTTTGCCATAAATCACAAGTGTGGCGAGCGATGAAGCTTGGATAAAATGTCATTGGAGGTGAACCCGAGAGAGGGCAAGTGAACAGCAACAAACAGCAGAAAAAACCTCCAAAATTAAACCCCGCCAATTGAAATCCTCACCGCAACAAATTGACATGATAATCTATTCATTAAAAGAAAAAGATGATATCACGTTCCTTGGGAACTGCTTTCTAAGGGCAGAAGAGTGCTCTCTGGGTCCCAGCTGTGATCCGCTCAAACCCCAGCTGGGTGAAGTTACAAGAAGTTAGGACTCCCTGAGTGAGCTTGGCCAGGCACTGAATTGGTCTGTGCTGCAGCTCCACATCTGTACAAGGAGGATAATAATGTTTTGTTCATTGAAACTGTAAGTTGTTCAGGGCAGGAAGTGTCTGTATGGAAATGTACAGCACCTAACACAGTGGAGAGCTGATCTCCATTGGAGACTCTAGAAGGTACTGTAAAACACATACTTAATCATAGCTCCATATCCATTATCTGCTCCTGATGTTGCTTTTTCTCCCCCCATCTATGTGGCTGATATTCCCACGGTGTCCAAGCACCTTATGGGCCTCAGCTGCTATTTCCTTTGGTTTGAATATGTTCTGGGTCAGGCGGTGACCAGATTAAATGGATTTCAGCCCTGGTACGAGCTCTTTTTGTCCTGCCAAATTTTACTAGGAAGCCTTTTAAAAAGGTCCATGTGTTCACACTGGCAACGACTTCCAGCATGCCAGCCAGCGTTGCCCGCACCAAACAACCCAGCCTCATCGCATCCTTCCCTACCTGTGCCCTCCTGGCCAGAACCTGTTTACAATGCATCTGCCTCCTGATTCCGCCTTGCCCTGTGAGTCTGTCGGCATGCACGCCTGTGCAAAGTGCTCCCCAAAACTGCCGGATTGCTCAGGCATGCACCCAGCTGAGATGTCTGTTCCAGTTACACTGTGTCATAAACAGATAGTTAAGGGTTAATAGAACAGGAGTACTTCATGTCTCTTTTGCCTGTAAAGGGTTAACAAGTTCAGTGAGCCAGGCTGTCACCTGACCAGAGGACCAATCAGGGGACAAGATACTTTCAAATCTTGAGGGAGGGAAGTTTGTGTGTATGTTGTTAGATTTTGGTTGTTTTTCTCTCTGGGTTCTGAGAGTGACCAGACGTGCAACCAGATTTCTCTCCAATCTCTCTGATACAGGCTCTTATAAGTTCAGAATAGTGAGTACTTGGTAGATAAGGCGAGTTAGGCTTATGGTTGTTTTCTTTATTTGCAAATGTGTATTTGGCTGGAAGGAGTTCAAATTTGTATTTTGCTGAAAGGATTTTAATTTGTACTTGTATACTTAGGCTGGGAGAGTGTTCAAAGTGTCGATAGCTGAAAGACCCTGTAACATACTCCATCTTAAATTTACAAAGATAATTTTTATTGTTTTTCTTTCTTTAATTAAAAGCTTTTCTTGTTTAAGAACCTGATTGTTTTTTTATTCTGGTGAGACCCCAGGGGACGGGGTCTGGATCCACCAGGGAATTGGTGGGGAGAAAGGAGGGAAGGGGGAGAGAAAGGTTAATTTCTCTCTGTGTTAGGATTACTTTCTCTTTCAGGGAGAATCTGGGAGGTGGAGAAGGAGGAGGGGGGAAGGTGGATTTTCCTCTCTGTTTTAAGATTCAAGGAGTTTGAATCACAGTGATCTTCCAGGGTAACCCAGGGAGGGGAAGCCTAGGAGAGGCAACGGTGAGGGAAAGGGTTTACTTTCCTTGTGTTAAGATCCAGAGGGTCTGGGTCTTGGGGGTCCCCGGGCAAGGTTTTGGGGGGACCAGAGTGTACCAGGCACTGGAATTCCTGGTTGGTGGCAGCGCTACAAGTACTAATCTGGTAATTGAGCTTAGAGGAATTCATGCTGGTACCCCATCTTTTGGACACTAAGGTTCAGAGTGGGGAATTATACGATGACAGACTGGCCTGACCCTGACCTGATGTCAATCAACATAGCTCTGTTGACTTCAATTGAGCTACGCCAAAGACCATCTGCTGAGACTCAGGCCTTGTTTGTTTTGTTCATGCCTCATGCTCCCAACCCCCATGCTCCATTCGTCTGTTGCCTCCATCAGTTGGATCCTAGTCTGACAGCTAGATCATGTGCTCTCTGGGTCAGGGAGGGTCCTGTTGGTCACTTGTTTGTACAGGGGCCCCTGATCCTGGATGGCAATTCTTAGGTGCTACCATAAAAGAGATAATGACTAATAATAATTCTACACCCATTTTGGCTAGGCATATATGGCTGCACAAGGTGAAAAATCAGCGGAGGATCTGTCCCTTAGATATGGTCTACACCTGGACTCATTTGATATAACTATTTTAAGAATGGGCTTTTCAATCTAGCAGAGACAGGTCTACCACGATCCAATGGCTGGAAGTTGAAGCTAGACAGATTCAGATTGGAAATAGGGTGTACATTTTTAACACAGAGAGCGTAATTAACCATTGGACCAATTTACCAAGGATGATGATGGATTCTCCATCACTGGCAAATTGAAAATCAAGACAGGATATTTTTCTGAACGAGCGGCTCTAGGACTTACTGTGGTGATGTTCTATAGCCTGTGTTACACAGGAGGTCAGACTAGATCAGTGGGTCTCAAACTTTTTTACTGGCGACCCCTTTCACATCGCAAGCCTCTAAGTGTGAACCCCCCCAATAAATTAAACACACTTTTAAATATATTTAACACAATTATAAATGCTGGAGGCAAAGCGGGGCTTGGAGTGGCAGTTGACAGCTCATGACCCCCCCATATAATGACCTTGCGACCCCAGTTTGAGAACTTCTGGACTAAATAATCACAATGGTCATTTCTGGCCTTGGAATCTATAAATCTGTGAAATGACACATGAGATTTTATGTTGATTTGGTTAAACCGGTGCAGCTTGGTGTATGGACATTCTTATAGCAGTTTGAACCTGGATTATATCGATTTAGCTTGGCCTGTTATTGAAACCAATGTAACCAGTTTTAGAGCGATACAAGACAGTCCCCACACAAAAGCTGCACTGATTGTCTCATTGCACTCCCCAAGCTGCTTGTTTCCATCTCTTGGCTTATACTTAGATTGCAAGCAAGTCGGGGCAGGGAGCCTCTTTTTGTTCTGTGTCTGTGCAGTGCCCTAGCACAATGGGGTCCTGTCCCTGACTGGCACCCCTAGTGTGACAGTAATGCAGAAAAGGAATAGTAATGTAGTGACACTGACGGAAGTGAAACTGGTGCTCCTTCTGTGTGTAGACGAGTTCGTTTCTAAGCCCTCTTTCCTTCCCAGTTGTTTTCTGAGCTCATGGTGATGCAGGCTTGCAAAGATCCTTTTTTGTTCTCTCACAAGCCAGGGTTCTGCTTATCTCTGAATTGCTGAATACCGCTGTTTCCCGGGGCATGTTATTTTTTGTGTATTTCACAGCTCCTGACTGCACTGGTGAAAGATAAAGACGGAATGGGTTAGTCAGTTCAGCTGCCATATCTGGTGGCATTTTGCTTTGCATTGCTCACACAATATGGCTCAGTGGTCTGTTAAAATTAATTTCATATTAATTGTTTTAAAAGCTACAGCATCCTGCACTGTTTTGGGTGAGCAATTGCCTTTCTCTGCTGGGAAATAATTTTGGCATTTCATTTGGAAAAAAGTAATTAACTGAATGGGTATGCTTAGTTGAGTAAGTCATTACAATCTCTGACTTATGCAAATGTGGTTGTCAGGCTATAATTCAGATCAAGATAACGCAACAGATATATTAAACTTTAATTTGCACAAGTCCAAGGGAATATGACTGTGCAAATAAAAGCTGTTTATGGGTTAATTTACAAATCTCATTTGCATAATCAGTTCTCAGCGAGTGTGAGGCAGATACCAAGCGCCATCTTCTCCATCAGTCATTTAGTTGAGCCAGTGCAAACCCCTGTGTGAACACACACGCAGTCTGGTGTAAGAATAGTTTCCTTTGATGTAGCCTGAACCTGTTTCCAACCCATTTAAGCTAACCCCAAATAAGCTTGGTTTAAACTGAAATAAGAGCGTCCACACAGGAGGATGAGCTGGTTTAACTAACTTGGTATATAAGGCGACAAAGAGTCCTGTGGCACCTTATAGACTAACAGATGTATTGGAGCATGAGCTTTCGTGGGTGAATACCCACTTCATCAGACGCTCCAGGTCTTCGGCGGCGGGGGGCGGGGAGGCTTCAGTCGCTCCAGGTCTTCGACGGTGGGGGAGGCCTTCAGTCGCTCTGGGTCTTCAGTGGCATTTCAGCAGCGGGGGGCCCTTCAGTGCCGCTGAAGATGTGGAGCGATTGAAGGGCCCCCCACCACCGAAATGCTGCCAAAGACCCAGACCACTTCTGGGTGAGTACAAGCACCGCAGCTTCCCCGCTTTGCCCCAGGCCCCCTGAATCCTCTGGGTGGCCCTGTCCAGACATACCCACTTCTTTGGGACCGGAAGCAGAAATATCAAATTGCTACAAGAACAACCTTCCTGGGTAAACAAGTGACAAAGAATAAGCCAGTAGGTAACTTCCGCTCCATTTTCTGTGTGTGACCAAACTGCCAACTGGTTGTGACTTCTACTGCGAAATTCATGTCACAGCCTGGCTGGCCCTTTAAGTGGAATTGGGTTCCAGTCTTGCCTGTGAACCAGCAGTTAACCCATCTGGACTGATCCTGAGCTGGGGACCCAAAGATGGTTAGTGAGCCCAGCTGTGAAAGGACCAAGGAGGACCCCAAAGAGAGGGAAGAGAACTCAGTGAGGGAGGACACCCAGGAGTGAGGGGAGTTTCCTCTGTCTGGAAAGAACCAGGAAGCAGGCGTAGAGATAGGACATGTGAGAAGCAGCCAAAGTCCATGGGTAGGGGAAAAGTGCTAGGAAGAGGGGCCTCCAGGGAAAAAGCCCAGGGAGGCAGTGCTCAGCCAAAGAAGCAAAGAAGGAACTCTGCAGTCTCTGGGAGGATGAATAGCAGGGAACTTCGATGTAGCCGGAGTGGGGCAGAGGGATCTCGTGTTTGATACTGATGTGGATTCTTTAGCTGGACTCTAGTTATGCTGCAAGGGGGATACCGGCAAGCTGGCAGTTCCCTCGAATACAGAATCACAAAAACTTATGTAGTTTAAAACGACAATTAGTCAAGCACACTTTTTCATTAGTAATATCCCTTAAAACAGAAACACAACCCCTTATTAGGCATACAGAAGCACAAGCTCTCCTGTTGATTAACTGATTGTTCTTTTGCGGTTAATGGCTTTCCTAACACTTGCTGTCACAGCTATATTTCATAAGACTGGCTATTATAAATAGTTCTGCTTAAAATTTTTCCATGTCCCTTTACCATTTACACAATTATTTGACCAGAGTTTGGGGCCTACTAAATTTCCCCCTACAGCTGGAAGGGGACAGAACTGGAAAGAGGCATCCTGACTGGAGGGTGGAGGCACAGAGAACGTAACCAGAGACAGGCCATCGCAAGGCCCAAGAAGCGGGCAACAGGGCTAGATAGAGATGAAGACCTGCAATGCCACACACTGACAGCAGGAGGTGCTATGGTGGTGAGTGGAACGGATTACAACCCACTGTTCACAACTGTGTGGCAAACTTTTGCACAAGTAGCTTTCTGCAAAGCGGCTGGTGCAAGTTTTCCTTGTTCGTGCTTTGCTATTTGTGCTCTGTGATTGGTCATTTAAGTCAGATGGTATCGCTTCACTGCCTTGCTCGGATGAAATAAGCTTTATAAAGAAGGTCTGAGGAATCACCGGGACTCTGAAGTCTCTGGGTGAAGGCCTTGAGCTTTGAGATCAGTCTGATAACGGGCCTGATGTCCTCAGCAGACAGGGCTTCTTTAGCGTGTGATATATTCGCTGCTGTCCTCTGGGGCAGTGCTTTGGTGGGACGGGATAATTTAGCCGTACAATGCAATCAGGAGCTCACAGACATCTCGCCCTCTTGACTGATGAACAGAATGTTGATTAGGAGAGGAGCAGAGCAAGGCTGCATCCAGCAGACACAGATGGGTGCAGTGACTTGAGTTCAGGAGTCTCCCAGGGTGGGATGACCTCTGGTGACAAGTTTAATTATGAGGGAGATGGTTCTGGATGCACAAGGTCAGTGACTCTGACCAAGCTGCCTCTTTATTTAGAAAGCCAGCTGTTCCCTGTGTTGCTGTGTGAGACCCTTGTAACAGCAGGGAGCTATTCCTAAGAGAAGTTTAATCTGCTGCAGCTAATGGGCCCAGCTAAGTGGCTTGGTGGCTTATAAAGATGGGTACCTGCATGGCTCTGCAGTATGCCAACATTTTTATGGCTGATTTAGAACAACGCTTCCTTAGCTCTCGTCCCCTAACACTCCTATTCTACTTGTGATGATCCATTGTCTACAGCCAAGCTCTAAGATACAACCAAATATGCTCCAATCTCTCAGACAGAGACAAACACCTACAAGATCTCTATCAAGCGTTCTTAAAACTACAATACCCACCTGCTTAAGTGAAAAAACAGGTTGACAGAGCCAGACGAGTACCCAGAAGTCACCCACTACAGGACAGGCCCAACAAAGAAAATAACAGAACGCCACTAGCCATCACCTTCAGCCCCCAACTAAAACCTCTCCAGCGCATCATCAAAGATCTACACCCTATACTGAAAGACGATCCCTCCCTCTCACAGATCTTGGGAGACGGACCAGTCCTCACTTACAGACAACCCCGGAACCTGAAGCAAATACTCCCTGGCAACCACACAACAAAAACACTAACCCAGGAACCTATCCTTGCAACAAAGCCTGATGCCAGCTCTGTCCACATATCTATTCAAGTGACACCATCATAGGACCCAATCACATCAGCCACGCCATCAGGGACTCGTTCACCTGCACATCTACCAATGTGATATATGCCATCATGTGCTAGCTAATGTTCAAATAAATTTGTTGGTCTCTAAGGTGCCACAGGTACTCCTGTTCTTTTTAAAGATGGTACTGTGCACTTACTTAAAGGCAGGGAATGACAACGTTACAATTTTGACAGCAGTGTTAGCTCACCTGCTGGGGGATTCTCTGTGTCTGCTCTTCTGGCTTAATCCACTGTAAATTGTCCACCAAGAGATACACAGGACCAGATCCTCGGTGGTATGAATCTTCAACACTGTCTTACAGTCAGTGGAGCTACACCAGTTCACACCAGCTGACCATCTGGCCCATGCTACCTAGCTCGTTCCTTAGATGCTCCCCACCTCCTATGATCAGAGAGCTTCGCACATGCTGATAAATGTATCCCCCTGGATTGGGAACATTTTATCACCATTTTAATGGGGGAAGGGGGCAGGAGTGAGGTACAGAGAGATTGGATGACTTGTCCAAGGCCACACTGGAAGTCTTTGGGAAACCCGCCAATGGGACTCTGAGAATGTTCCAGACAGCCTGTAAGTAATGGCTGCCATAACTCCGCAAGAGCATGTGACCAGGCCACATGACTCTGGACTCCATTTTGAGACCCCTGTATTTTTCCACAAACAGGTCTGGACACCAAGTTTGAAACAAAGGGTTCTTGCCATTTGAAGAAGCTATATAAGGCAGGGAGTGACATAATCAGTTGTTCTTTATTCCCCACACAAGAGGACTCCTGAAAACACTTGAGGAACAAAGACTGAAGTGGGGGAAGTGCTGGACCCAGGCTAAAGGAATTTCTAGCCTGTGTATGGAAAACCTGGGGATCCCAAACTGCAAAGCAAGTGCAGCTTGTTCCTTAAGAATCTGCAAGCCTGCTTGTATCCTCAGTCAGGGTAAGAGACTGCTAATTCACATCCAATCTATCTAGTATGTTAAGTTAGTTTGCGTTTTTGTTTATTTGCTAAGTAATCTGCTTTGATCTATTTGTTATCACATATAATCCCTTGAAATCTATCTTTTGTAGCTAATAAACTTGGTTTATGCTTCATCTAAACCAGTAAGTTTGGAGTGAAGTGCTTGGAAATCTTAGCTCAAGGGGCAAAGGCTGTTGCATATTCCTTTCCACATTGAGAGGGAGGTGAACTGGATAGTAAATTCATACTGGGCAGGGTTTTGAACAGGGCAGGACGACACAGCTCTGGGATCCTAGGCTGGGAAGCTGGTGGTTATTTTGGCTGTAGCCTCTCTATTGTTGGTTCATGCAGTGGCTGGTCAACCTGCATGTAATTGCAGGTGCGTGCGTCCTTTAGCTGTGTGAACGCTGGTGGGAGTGTAGGATCAGGAGCACGTCTGCAGCTTGTCACGGCAGCAAAATGCGAGATGGAGCCCTGGTTGGTGAGTCAGAGGGATCAGTGGTACTCCAGTTCCAAGTTGCACTCCAGGGAGAACTCGTCACATGGGTTTCTTGATCATGAGGCCAGAAGGGTCCACTGTGACCATCAAGTTTGACCTCCTGTGTGACATAGGCTGTGAGACTTCCCTGAATTTTATCCTGTTTGAACTAGAGCTGATCATATAGAAAAAATACTAGATCCTGGCTTTAAAATTCCCAGTGACAGGAAATCCACAGCAACCTCTGGTAGGTTGTTCCGGTCGTCTAGGGTTAAGGCATAGCAACACCTCTGTTCTTTTCCTAGTTCTGCTATTGATTTGCTATATGACCTTTGCCATGTCATTTATATCTCTGTCTCTCTCTTTGTGGGTTCTCATCCTTCCTCCTGTCTACTGGACTATACACAGAGATGGTCTCTTAATATGTGTCTGTACAGTGCCCAGTTCAGTGCAGCCCTGTTCTCAGCTGTTGCTCGCACGTGCTTCTGTAAAACAAATAATAGAGAAAGAGATGGCCACATGCTTTTGCTGTCAGCCCAGTAAGCAGCATCCAGTCCTGGAAATCCCCTAAATTCAGTAGCTGGTTTCCTCTTTGTTAGGCCCATCATGAAAGTTGGTTTCAGCCGCATGTCAGATCAGAAAAGTTTCTCTGAGATAGAAATCCCATGGCAAGGTCAAGCTGAGATGGTTGCTGCTTTAACAAACGTCTCAAATTGTCTCTGATTAATTCTAAACAAATCTGAGGACAGGCTTGTGCCCGTGATAAGTGATTTCATGCAATTGCTGTTGACACATTGAGCTGCCAAGATTAAGGGGAGAACGTGATGAACAATGGGTGAGATTAGAAACTCTTTGTCTGGCAGATCTGGCCCCTCACAGAGGCAAAGGTAATGGATGACGGTATCAGGAAGATGGCTGGAGACTTGGAGTGTGGCCAAACTGCTCGTTAGCCACAGTCAATAAAAAAAGCAAGTTGTGGGGGGGAGGGCAGAGCTTGAATACACACATTGGGAAGGAAATGTGACACTAGGATCTGGATTCTCAGGACAATTTTTGGGTGGCCTCTGAGTGCAGCTATCAACTCTTGCTGGGGACCACTCTCACACTGTTTCCTAAAATACTTAATTAGCTTTAGGAAAACCAAATACATATGCACATGTACACATCCAAATCATTGTAATTTATTTATTGCTAGCTAGTAAGTCTGTTGTGAAAAGTGATATTAACGAACATATAAGTATTACTTTTCACAGGAGACTTACTCAGCCCTGGCAAGCCTGGGGACAAAGTAAGTCCAGATGAGAGGGTCAGAGAAGGCAGTGGACCAGGGCTGATGCAGAGGGCTGGAGCTGAAGCCCCATAGTTGGAGCCTGAAGTCCTGTGGCTAGAGGATGGAGGGGAGGGATAGCTCAGTGGTTTGAGCATTAGCCTGCTTAAACCTAGTGTTGTGAGTTCAATCCTTGAGGGGGCCATTTGGGGAACTGGGGTAAAAATCTGGGGATTGGCCCTGCTTTGAGCAGGGGGTTGGACTAGATGACCTCCTGAGGTCCCTTCCAACCCTGATATTCTATGGAGCTCAGAGCCTGCCACCCCAGAGCTGAAGCTTGAGTACTCTTCCCCCTGGGAAGGTGGGGAACTCATTGGCTGCCTGATCCTCCAGCCTTGTGCCCCGGGTGTCTCCAGAGGGGAGGCTGTGGTCACAAGATGAAGGCCTCATGCAGCCATGGTGGCTGCATTTGCACCATGCTGGGGAGGCTCTGAGTTACTCCAGAGAGTTTTCTCCCAGGTGTCTGGTTGGTGGGTCTCACCCATATGCTCAGGGTCTAACTGATCATGATATTTCGGGTTGGGAAGGAATTTTCCCATAGGTCAGATTGGCAGGGGCCTCAGGGGGAGGATAGGGAAGGGCTGGCTTTCCTTTGCAACATGGATCACAGGTCATGTGCAGGGTTTGAACTAGAGTAAATGGGCGGATTCTCTGTAACTTGGTCTTTACATCAAGAGGTGAGAACTTCAGTAACTCAGCCAGAGGTTATGGGCCCACCATAGAGGTGGGTGGGTGAGGCTCTGTGGTCTGCCATGTGCAGGAGGTCAGGCTAGATGATCCTGATGGTCCCTTCTGGCCTTAAAATCTTTGAGTTGGGTTAGAAAGAACTGGTTTGGGAAAGCCACAAAACTGGCAGCATAGGGACAATGCACTCAGTTCAAATGATGTGCTGATCCAAGAAGCTTTTGAGTTTTGGTTTATCAGTGAGGACTTTATGGAGCTCCTCTGTGGGACCCTGTGGCAGAAGTCCCAGTTGCTTCAGTGCACCTGGCATTAGCTCCCACTAGTTTCTAGAAGATCATGTGACCTGACTGTCACCCCTCCAGCACTGGGACTGACCATACATGCTTTCTTAGTATTCGCAGCGGGCTTGTTTCACCCATCACTGAAATGCAGCCACCTCTGTGATGGAAATCTGCAGCTGTCCCACAGTGCTTAGGACAGGAAGTGAAGAAGAATGTTTTATCCAGTTGACACTGCAGAAGGGAACTCAATACACGGGGATAGGCTTGGAATCTGAAGCTATGAGAATAAGGTTCACTTTGTTAATCTTAGCGAAGAGAGAGCAATTGGAACATCAATGACCATAAATGATAAGGAATATTGGTGGGTTTTTTTTTCTCATTGCCAACCATAAAATGGCACCTCCACAAATGGTACCTCCCAGCATAAACTGAAACACTGGCTCATTTCTGACTCAGAGTAACACATGCCCCGGAATTCCCAATGCTGCTTCCCCCAGAATCCTTTTCTCTCCTTGTCCATCTCCTCTCCCAATATATGACTGGCCCAGATATCACAGTCTGAAGTTGCATAGTTGTAGGCTGCAGTGCAGGGGCCGACCCTCGCGAGAAGCCTAGACCATAATAAGGGCCCCATTTTGACACTGGTGTTAGGAGGCCCCTCTTTTCCTAGCTGATCCCAGAGCAACCCTAGAGAATAGTTTCCCAAGGGAACGGTGGAAGTCCTGGTACTTAGCACCTTTAGAAGTACACAAAGCACTAGAAAACTAGATATGTGCATGGAAGACAGGTCCATCAGTGGCTATAGCCAGGCTAGGCAGGTTTGGTGTCCCTAGCCTCTGTTTGCCAGAAGCTGGGAATGGGTGATGCCAACAGGGGATGGATCACTTGACGATTCCCTGTTCTGTTCATTCCCTCTGGAGCACCTGGCATTGGCCACTGTTGGAAGACAGGACACTGGGCTAAAGGGACTATTGGTCTGACTCAGCATGGCCGTTCTTATGTTCTAAATTTACTGGAGGGAGCAATCCTACTTTGACTCCAGCGAATGGGTCTAGGTGACCTTGGATTTCTTTCCATCTCATATTTCTAGGTGCCTGTCATTCTGGAGCCCAGTGAGACAAAGGGGTATGATTTCAACTGGCATATTCCCAGTGACTGCCTGGGACATTTGTCAAAGTCAGCCAATTTAATTTCATCTACTAAATTGCCACTGGATTTCTCTCCTTCCCCCCCCCCCCCAGCAAAATTATTGCTACTGGCTTATTTTTATGGATGCCTTAATTAGACATTTGCCATTATCAGAAATGTTACATATATTCAAATCAGCCCCATTATAAGGAGAGAGATGGCTGCTAATGACCCCGGTGTCATTCCTTGTATTAAAAATCCTTATGAAAATGTATTACTCTATAAAAAATGACTTAATCAAAAGCAGAAAATGCTTATGTGTGTGTACTGGCAACTTAGTCTCAGCTGCAGTCGGTGCATTTGCAAATCTGCTCTTGGGGCAACATAAACAAATATGCCAGAACAGTGAACGAAACAAAATAGCATGAATCATAAATCAAAGCAACGTGGTAGATATGCAGAGGACACTGGAAATAGATAGGATAACAGAAGGAAATATTGTCTCAGGTATAAATAGCTCCATATAAATCATCAGCAAACAGGAGCAAGGCAGAAGTCTCCTGAGGTGGTGATAACCACAGCTGGAAACCTCTTGCTGTTGTCTTGTACTTAAGAACATAAGAACAGCCCTACTGGGTCAGACCCAAGGTCCATCTAGCCCAGTATACTAATTTCTCCCTACTACTGCTCACCCATTCTTGTCAATTGTCTGTAATGGGCCACTTTCTTACCACTTCAGAAGTTATTTCTCCTTCCTTGGTATTCTGCTGTTAATTGATTTATCTTGTTAGACTGACCTCACACTTGGTAAAGCAACCCACATCCTTTCATGTCTTTATACCTGCTCCCGTATCTTTTACTTCATACATCTGATGAAGTGGGTTCTAGCCCACGAAAGCTTATGCCCAAATAAATGTGTTAGTCTCTAAGATGCCACAAGGACTCCTCATTTTTGCTGATGATAAAGACTAACATGGCTACCACTGAAACCTGTCTGTCGACAGTGGCCAATGCCAGGTGCCCCAGAGGGAATGAACAGAACAGGAATCATCACGCGATCCATCCCCTGTCGCCCATTCCCAGCTTCTGGTAAACAGAGGCCAGGGACCCCATCCCTGCCCATACATCTACTGCAGATAGAATTCATCATTCCAGGAACATGCTGAATCGGTTCTCAGTGCTCCATTCAATGTGCGATCCAGGGGCATAAATGTAGGACTGGGAGCCAGGAACCTGCTAAATCCTAACCCCATCTGGGACAGTGACTCTCATGGCTTTGGTAAAGTCACTTAGCTCCCTGTTTTACCTGCTCAGATACCCTCCCATTGTGACACGGCTACGCTGGTGCAATCACAATCACCACGACTGACAGCCGTTGGCCAGGAATAAATTACACCTGCTTGTACCAGCCGTGCACTTGGGGCTGGACATGTCACCTCAATGGAGCACATTCACCCAAACAGAGGGCTGGCAGTGATGCTACTGTCACCTTCCCTCGGGGGTCATGTCAATGGGCGCTGACCTGAAGTCAAGCCAGGGATCCATAGGAGCTCCTAAGTGGACATGCCGAGTCAGCTCACTCCCTGGTTAGCTTAGTCACGTCACTTTCTTCACTGGTGCAACCCGGTCTGCGCTGATCCCTATGACTCCCTCCATCACCTCTGACCTCCCCTGGCAGTTTCATTCCATGGGAACTTGGAAACAGATGGACCAGACCATTCCTTGGAATGGGACTGAGACTAAGGAAAACATAATAATACCTCACTTTCATATAGCACATTTCCTCACTAGATTCTAATGCAATTTATAGTTTTTAATGTATCACAGAACCCCTACAAAGTAGGGAGAAGTGCTGTTATCTCCATTGTAAAGAGTGGTTGAGTGACTTGGCCAAGGTCACAAAGGAACTCTGTGTCAGAGAAGGGAACTGACCCTAGATCTCCTAAGTTCTAGGAGGAATTATCGATTATCGATGACCCTTCAGGGTCACTTCCAGTTCTAGGAGATAGGTATATCTACATTGATTTATTTATTTTATTTATTTATAACACTCAAATCATTAGGCTATCCACAAACCTCACTGTTTTTAAATTGTTCCTCAAACAAACACAACAGTTAAAAAAAAATAAAACAAAACACCCCCCCCCACCCCTGAATAATCTAAGCAGGTTACTTATTCGTACCTGCTGGAAAGAAAGAAAGAAAGAAAGAAAGAAAGAAAGAATCCAATGGCTGGAAATTGGAAGCTAGAAAAACAAATTTAAAATATGACACAACTTTATATTGCAAGAATTAGTGGGTGGAGTTGTCTGGCCTGTACTATGCAGGGGGTCAGACCCGGTGATCATAATGGCCTTGCAATCTGTGAACTGCTGTTATTTCTGTTATGGGGATAGGCACCATGTACAATCCTAGAAAGAATGCAGGGGGCCCTTTGCCACTACTTTGCAACCACTGCAACTGAAGGAGAGGAAGACCAAGTGAAAACACATGTTCACAGTATTCTCTATCTGCATTTGATATAGCTGTACATTGTTAACATAGCTTTGTGGTGGGTCCCTAGCATGCAACCAGAACTGTGGGACCACTGCGTCCTCTGTCCTACCAACCTGGGGTATCTGTAGTGATGGGGTGTGGCCTCCCTCCGAGAGTGATGGGGAGGAACCACGACCCACTCCCTGGTGGGAGGAGCCAGGCACGACACACACGCCACGCCAGAAGCAGAGGGGCAGGGCAGGACATTTAAAAGGTGAGCCCTGCAGTTCGGTTCAGCCGGAGCTGGCCAAGGAGACAGAGGCCTCCCACCTGCTGCTGGAGCTGGAGCCCGAAGAAGACCTCTGCAGTGCCAAGAACTCGAAGGGGCTGCCCGTTGACACTGCTGAAGAGCTGTTGGGACTGGTGTGCTCCGGGGGGATGGAGGACACCCACAAGATAAAGGTACACAGTTTGGGGGTCATAGGAAGTAGCCCAGGGACACCAGACAATAGTCCGGGTATGGTGCCACAGCACTGGGTCAGCCTGTTTCAGTGGGATCCCTGCAGAGGCCTCCACCACTGTCAGGGACCAAGTAGAGGAGGGTGGACCCAGGTCCCCCTACTCCCTGTGGCTGGCCACCTCTGGGGTGGCTGCTTACCTACCTTAGGCCAAGAGGCCTGCATTTGTCTACCATCTGCCGGTGTCAGGACGTCAGGTGAAAGACTGCATTTATCTCTGCACTGCCTGAGGTCAGTCTGCCGATAGTGGCAGACTACCTGCTGCTTGGCCCTGCTTAGAGGGCCAGGGCTGCAGAGACTGCTAATTCCCCAGGAAACATTGCCTTGATAGCATGGCCTCCCTCTGATGGGTAGGGATGGCCACAACCTCTTCCACATGGTGGAGAATGCGGCTAATGGCTTGACCCTTGAGGCAAGGAGATTGCAGGTGCTCTTAGCCGGTGGGCAACCTGAGTGATTAAGATAGAGCTTGACAAGCTCATGAAATTGTGAGTGGAGAGCCAGCATCAGCAACAGCCCGCCCAGCTCCAACATCAACAGGAGCTGGTGCAGCACCTTGGGACCAGCAGAAAGAACAACCACAGCAATGTTCCAGCATCTGGCTGTCCTGCTGCCCAGCCCCTCTGGTTCCACTTCCTGAGGCGGTGATGCCTCTGGTGGCCCCAGTGATGCTGGTCCACCTCACGAAGATGGGGTGTGAAGATGACACAGAAGTCTTCTTGATAACTTGATAACAAACAGGTGGCCTCAGTGGCCGGATGGTCTCCAAACCAATGTGCTACTCTCCTGGCTCTCTGCTTAACAGGGGCAGCCCAGGCTGCTTATCACGGGCTCCCCAAATCATTTTGATGCTGGTTACAGAGAAGTTCTACCCTCTGGGGGCCTGACTCCAGGTAGTGGCACAGGACCTCAAGGATACCTGCTGGCCTGAGTGACACTCTGCCACCGAAGTTGCTGAACAGGTGGTCATCGAGCAATTCGTCCTCCTCCTCCCACCCTAAGGGAGGGCCTGGGTCCTCCGACATCGACACACCATCCTGAGGGTGACGGTCAGTTTAATGGAGGACTTCCTGGCTGCTGAGACCCCAGTGGTGCCCGGAGCAGCAGCGGGGACACAGAGTCCCTTGAGCTTGGAAAAACCCTGCAGCCCTAAGATGATGGCCCGACCTGGCTTGAGCTGCGACAAGGGCTGTAACAGCGGCCATCTGCCATGGCCTGTCCCAACACCCTGCGAAATGCCCACAGGCCACAGTGGAGGGGGTAAATCCCCAAACCAGATTCACTTGGAATGCCTGGGAAACCCCAACACCTGGCCCAGCCCCACTGGAAGGGGCACTGCTGTGTGGGGTACTGAGCCACTTTAAAAGGTCCTGTAAACAGAACTGACCACTGTATCAATATGGGCAGCTGGCCAGTTGTTTTCGGACCTGGCACACCTGCTCAGATAGTGTGTGTAGCAGCCTGCATGGAACTTGTAGGGAGGAGCACAGGTGGTGGGAGGGAAGAGTTTTGAGGAGATATGAGGAAGTCAGTCTGGGTTCACATGGCTGGAATGCTAGCTGCAGTTGCAGCATCACTGTAAATAGTTCTCTTAATACAGCACTGGTTAGAAAAATGCAGCCCTCTCCTGTTGTTGCCTACCACGTGATACACGAAGCATTGTGCACAAGGGCTTATTTAGACATCAGAGGATGGCATTATTGTGCCAGTGTATGTCATTTTTACAGGGGGTGGGGCAGTGAGGGCATCTGGGTTTTCTACTCCTAACTTCTAGCAAGCCAAGCTCATGGTAGCCTTCGTCTATGTCTACACTACAGAGTTAAGACGACACAAGTTATGCTGGCAATCATAAACTGCAATAATAACATGGCTTGTGCATGTTCACACAACGCTCCCTGTGTCGACGGAGCACATCCACAGTGGGTTCTTGAGCATTGACAGAGGGAGCAGTGGACCATGGGTAGCTGTCCCACTGTGCAACTTGCCACCTTCTACCACTAGGAGTTATGGGAAATAGATCGCAATGCATCATGGTTGCGGGTTCATTGTCCCATGATGCAGTTTTTTCTGTCCCATCATTCCATGGGCTTCCGACTACATTTCATGCCATTGTTCAGCAGTCCCTGTACACTGTGTGCCTGCCATCTCTGCCTGATATCATGGATCCTGCACTGCTCTCTAGTCTTGTGATAAAATGTTATGAACACAACTCAGCTGATCATGCAGTATTTTATGAGCTGCGAATCTGAACAGGAATCCAGGGTGCCTGCCCTGCTGTGTGCCATGGAAAGAAACAATTCCCGATTACTTTTAGCATTCATGGAGCAGCTGCATAGGGTGGACCGGCGCTACTGGGGTTGGGAAACAAGCGCTGAATGGAGGGATTGCATCGTTATGCAGATCTGGGATGACGAGTTATGCTGCAAAACTCAAGTATGTGCAAGGCCACCTTCCTGGAACGGTGTGCAGAGCTCACCCCTGCCCTGCGGTGCAAGGACACCAGAATGAGAGGTGCCCTCTCGGTGGAGACGTGTGTGGCGATCACTGTGTGGAAGCTGGCAACTCCAGACCGCGAGGGGTTGCGTTCATGCAAGTTTGCAGGGCCACTAATTGCATCCTGCTACAGAGCACTGTGACGCTGGGAAATGTGTGTGAAATAGTGGATGGTTTGTGGCAAGGGAATTCCCTAACTGCGGTGGAGGCCTTCTCTCTTGTTTGCTGCATGAGATAATACTTCCCCCTGCTCATACCTGTCAGCACAGGGCAGTTTGTCTTGTTGGAGTAGCTACTTTCACACTGAATGCTGCATTAGCTGTTTGACATTTTCCTATTAGATGGGAAAACAATCAGCCCTTATTTCCTCGTTGTCTCCACATTCCTGCTGCTCCAGCTTTTGTCCTCTCCACTGATGGATCAGCACGTTCTGATCCGCTACCTCTCTGCAAAGCCCTTGGCTCTTCTGGGTGTTTTTGAGGCTGTACTAGATATATTGGAAAGAAATTAAAAATAAAAGGCCTTTTTCTAATTAAATGGTTCGCTTGGCACACAAAGCGTTTCCAAATAGGAATTGCTTCCTGTGCCGGTCCCTCTGGTGAACGCACAGGATGGTCCCTCATGGCGTATTCATGAGAGCAGCTCTGCTGTGATCACTGCTGTGGCGACTGCTTTTTCTGAACCAAGCACAAGGATTACTGGTGTGTAGGTGTCTTCTCTCGAGCTGTAGGAGCCAGGAGAGAGGGTCTGCACCTTAGAAATCAGCATTGTTTTTTGAGGCTGAAGGCTAAACAATTTGATCAGGGGCGGATGGCAGATTTCTGTTGATCACGATGAGATGGTGAATAAAGACCAGGGAGGATGGTCACGCTGCAGCCTGGGAAATGAGGAAGCAAGGTAGCTACTGTGATGATGCAGAGCGCAGGGGTCATGGGGGAGCAGGGGACCCACTGGAGCAGGGCTGAGCTGGGGGAGCAGGTGAGCTCCCATCATCCCATAAAGGGCAGGGTGGAGCTGGAGAGCAGACGGGGAAATAGGGGAGCTCCCATAATGCTGCAGGGCATTTAGTGTGTTGTAAACTGGATGTGGATCTTATTCCTCCTGTGTCTCTCCGCCACCTTCTGTCCATTTTATTCCCTCTAGTGTATTTTTCTCTGAATCTTGGAATCCCTTTTTCCTTTTCCTTTTTCTTGATGGAATGTAAGGAATTCAGCATTAGCCAGGATGCTGGAATCCACCTGCAGTCTAGGGCAGAACATATCTCCATGGCTAGGAGGGCACATTTTCATGGGCTGGTTTCTTCTTGCTGAAAATTGGGTTTGCCTTGAAGAATTTGATACAACCCAGAGACTGATGATGGCTATGTTGCATGGGGCCATGATGGAACAAATTAATCATGGTAGGGGAGCATGGAGATGAGGGGTCTCCATTTGCAAGGTGAGACAGAAAAGGAGCAATGGACAAGAGTGAACATGGCGGCTGCCCCATGGCAATGGCCCTTGATGCATTTTTTACAGAATCAGACCTGTGTGTGTACCAGTCCAGCAAAGTGCACAGGTTAGTATCCAGATCCACTGAGATTCAGAGATATACCCTATGTTCCTCATTGATAGAAAACGACAGCGGCAAGGCTGTATTGAGTAGGGATTGGTAAATCACTATCCACTGTTTTCCTGCAGGAATAGCTGCACTAGATGAGGTTCTACTGACTGATTCCCTGTATAGTCCGATCTCGACCGATTGATAAACCTCTGTTTGCTACTTCTGATGTTTCCCATGGTCAGTGACTGGATGGGCTTTTGTTGGGTTGCTCAATGAATGTCACATTCTCAATATCCTCAAGGAATAGCCAGAGTCCTCCTTGGTTTTGTTTCAGTGTCTTCTATTCCTCTGGTAGGACTGAACCCCCTGCCCCCCTCCCCCCATGGCACTGGTGCACATGGGATAGCGGTTACCTTGTCAGGTTGCTAGTCGTGTGCCATTTGGAATCTGCCATTTTTTCCCACTAGCAAAAAAGGGATCGCTCCATAACTCACTTGAGGCTTCAGCACTCAGGGGCAATAACATCCCCATCCCCAACTTCTGCCACGGAGACATTTATTTCACACCACCTCACCATGGAGCCCCAGGTATATGGAGAACATATATCAATAGCCACAGCTATCAAGGGCATGGCTGAATTCTGTGCAGAGTCCTGCAGTTAGGATGGAAGAATCCCATGCACCGCTACATGCTGTGGACCGACTGGCTAAGCAGCAGTTCAGCAGAAAAGGACCTGGGGATTACAGTGGATGAGCAGCTGGATATGAGTCAGCAGTGTGCCCTTGTTGCCAAGAAGGCCAATAGCATACTGGGTTGTATTAGTAGGAGCATTGCCAGCAGATCGAGGGACGTGATCATTCTCTTCTATTTGGCACCAGTGAGGCCACATCTGGAGTACTGTGTCCAGTTGTGGCCCCACACTACAGAAGGGATGTGGATAAATTGGAGAGAGTCCAGCAGAGGGCAATGAAAATGATTAGGGGGTGAGGCTACATGATCTATGAAGAAGAGAGGCTGAGGGAACTGGGCTTATTTAGTCTGCAGAAGAGAAGAGTGAGGGGGGATTTGATAGCAGACTTCAACTACTAGCAAGGGGGTTCCAAAGAGGATGGAGCTGGGCTGTTCTCAGTGGTGGCAGATGACAAAACAAGGAACAATGGTCTCAAGTTGCAGTGGGGGAAGTGTAGGTTGGAAAAAATATTTGGAAAAACTTTTTCACTAGGAGGGTGGTGAAGCACTGGAATGGGTTACCTAGGGAGGTGGTGGAATCTCCTTCCTTAGAGGTTTTTAAGGTCAGGCTTGACAAAGCCCTGGCTGGGGTGATTTAGTTGGGGTTGGTCCTGCTTTGAGCAGCGGGTTGGACTAGATGACGTCCTGAGGTCTCTTCCAGCCCTAATCTTCTATGATTCTATGAGCATTTCACATGCAGGTGTCTAATGTTAGGCACCTACCTTCATATTTAGGCATCTAATTAAAAGTGGGCTGGTTTTCAGAGGAACTGAGCACTAGCAGCTCACAGTTCACTTCGGCGGGAGCTGCTGGATACTCAGCCGTTCTGCATGGCCAGCCATTTACTTAGGTTCTTAATCTTAGGTGCCACATTTGAAACATTTGGCCTGTCTATGTAGTTAGAGCTAATACAGTGAATGCAATTTTCTCTGTCATGTCTCTCCCTAGGGAGAGGAAGGATGGTGGCCATATGAATAAGATTCAGGACTGGAACACTAAACATCTGGGTTCAACTTCTGCTCTGCTACAGATTTCCTGTGTTACCCTGGGCAAGTCACTTCTGCTGTACGCAGCTGGGGATATGCTTGGCTACACCTCTGTAGCATAGATGCAGGCTCCACTAACAGAAGGAAATTTTCTGCCCGTGTAGGAACAGCATCTCCCTGGACGACATCAGAACTCTTACACCGACAGAGCTGCCTCTACCCTGAGTGGTTTTGCCAGCAAAGCTCTGGTCTGTGTGGAATTTTTTTCACACCCCTGACCACCACTGCTACCCCACTATAAGTTTTAAGTGTAAACTGGGTCAGAATTCCCATCTGTACAAGGGAGCTAACAGCCTTATCCCACCTGATCGGGATGTTGTGAGGATAAAGACATCATTGTGAGGTGCTCAGGCAGGGAGATCTTCCAGGGGTTAATACACACAGAAAATCCCACTTTGTATTGCTTTTGCTCTGGCTGCTCTCAAAGCCCGAAAGCAAACCAGCTCGCTCAGGATGAAAGCCAGAGATGTCTCTAGCTCTGTTGAGGACTCAATGCATATTCATGAGGAAGGGCTGTTTAAAAGCTTCCTGAGAGGCAGGTGCAGCAATCTGAAGCGCGAGACTTGGCGGCAGGAGGAGATTTACATGAGCCCTTTCATCCCTGTCTTCCAGTCAGTGCTCTCCAGCAAAGGCGCGTTGCATTTCTCTCAGCTGGGCCCGGGAGGTGCCGGAGAAGCTCTGGCAGACACTAGACACTTGCTGAGCTCACCAGCTCCTCCTCCTGCTGCATGGTGCCTCGCCTGAGCAGCCTATTTTCTGTTCATTTCCTGCAGCTCTACTGCCTGCGGGCTTGTCAGATTTCCATCAGCCTGAGCTGGCATGTGGTGGGAGACTGTAGTGTACGCAGCACTAGGGTAGCAGACCTTTAAATAGTTTGTGAATCCTCTAGCGGAGACCTCCAAGGAAAGCCTGCATGCTGTAGGAAATGGCTTTTCTACCCATCTGCTGTCCCAGCATGTCCTCAGGGCTGCTGTCCTCACGAGGAGATGGATAAACTCAGCTTCTGATCCTCTGTCGTTAAAGATCCCATGGAACTTCCTTTCTATAAGAGAACAGGCGATCACTAATCCCTGTAGCGTGGAAAAACTCGTATTCCAGTAGCACTCAGAGGCCTCAACATAAAACAAGACCCTCTTGTGCAAGGCACTGTATATACATGCATAGTGAAAGGTCACTCTTTCCCTTAAGAGCTTACACTCTGTCTAGGCAGGACAGGCCAAGTTCAGCCCTATTTTACAGGTGGGGAAGTAGGGAATTAAATGACTTTGCTGAAGGTTGCCTGGGAAGCTTGTTGAAAAGCTTGGAATTAAACCCAGATCTCCTGAGTGCCAGGCCAGTGTGCGAACTACAAGCCCATTCTTCACTCAGCCAAGCACGCTGCTTGTCTTAAATTGTTGTGTGTTGCTGCTGTGCAGTATTAATCAGCTGCCACATTCTACTCCAGAGGAGGCTGCATTTCAGTAGCAGATCTGGACCATGTTTAGACTTAGCCTTTTCCCCCTAGTACGCTTGTAGCATTCTTCCTACTGTGGGTCACCACACATGTTCAGAGCCACCATTATCCCACTCCTGCCATCAGTGAGGGGACCAACCCTGACTGAAGCCATTGTTCAGAGTGGGGGCCGGGCATGGAAAATACATTGCTGCTGACCACGTCCTGCACAAGCATTTGCAGAGCATGGTGGAAAATGCCTTTTTTTTCTCCTATGCCTGGACATAAGAGGCGTCCCAGGACATTTCAAGAAAGACTATGACAAAGTGTCAAATATCAGAGGGGTAGCCGTGATAGTCTGGATATGTAAAAGCAGCAAAGAATCCTGTGGCACCTTATAGACGAACAGACGTATTGGAGCATGAGCTTTCATGGGTGAATACCCACTTCGTCAGATGCACGTAGTGGAAATTTCCAGGGGCAGGTATAAATATGCAAGCAAGAAGCAGGCTAGAGATAACGAGGTTAGTTCAATCAGGGAGGATGAGGCCCTCTTCTAGCAGTTGAGGTGTGAAAACCAAGGGAGGAGAAACTGGTTTTGTAATTGGCAAGCCATTCACAGTCTTTGTTTAATCCTGAGCTGATGGTGTCAAATTTGCAGATGAACTGAAGCTCAGCAGTTTCTCTTTGAAGTCTGGTCCTGAAGTTTTTTTGCTGCAGGATGGCTACCTTTAAATCTGCTATTGTGTGGCAGGGAGATTGAAGTAGCAAAGAATCCTGTGGCACCTTATAGACTAAGGCCTTGGCTACACTCACACTTTACAGCGCTGCAACTGGGGTGTGAAAAAACACCCCCCTGAGCGCTGCAAGATACAGCCCTGTAAAGCATCAGTGTAATCAGGGCAGCAGTGCTGGGAGCGCGGCTCCCAGCGCTGCACGCTACACCCGTAAGGGATGTGGTTTACATGCAGCGCTGGGAGAGCTCTCTCCCAGCGCTGCCGCTCCGACTACACTCACACTTCGCAGCGCTGCCGGGGCAGCGCTTTGAAATTCCAAATGTAGCCATACCCTAACAGACGTTTTGGAGCACGAGTTTCGTGGGTGAATACCCACTTCGTCAGATGCAGGTAGTGGAAATTTCCAGGAGGCTGAAGTGCTCTCCTACAGGTTTTTGTATATTGCCATTCCTAATATCTGATTTGTGTCCATTTATCCTTTTCTGTAAAGACTGTCCAGTTTGGCCAATGTACATAGCAGAGGGGCATTGCTGGCATATGATGGCGTATATTACATTGGTGGACGTGCAGGTGAATGGACCAGTGATGGTGTGGCTGATCTGGTTAGGTCCTGTGATGGTGTCGATGGTGTAGATATGTGGGCAGAGTTGGCATCGAGGTTTGTTGCATGGATTGGTTCCTGAGCTAGAGTTACTATGGTGCGGTGTGCAGTTACTGGTGAGAATATGCTTCAGATTGGCAGGTTGGCAAGTTCATGCTCCAATGCATCTGTTAGTCTATGACAAAGTGGCAACATGGGCAAAAGGAGAAATGATGGCACGAGGTGGGCAAGGTAGTCTCAGTGGCAGAGGAGGAGCTGCCCTCATTCCCAGGCTTAGGAAACCAGCCTCTTCCAGTCTAGGGCTGGGCAGATCTGTGGGAAGTGATGGCAGCTGCTTTCGTTCAGCAATATCACAGGCTCTTGACATGCCCTCTGCTCCTATGTCCAACAGAGGCTGCTTTCCCACTGGAGAGGGAACAACAGGGGCCTATGGAGACTTGTGTTACTCTACCAAAAGCAGGCAATAAGGACATCCATGTTATAGCCGCCTGGCGAGAGAGGTAAGTGTAGCTACGCTGTAACCTTTACAGACTTGACTTTGGAGTCATACGGGGATGAACACGACTGTGGGAAATGCAATTATCAGAGAGATTTTTTTGTTCAGAAGAACTATGCAATGTTAAATGTGTCTTGCAGGAGAAAATAATTAAAAAAAAGGAACTTTAAAGGTCATTTAACAACCTGTCTGATAACAGTGAAATGTTCTCACTTCGCAGTGTATGTCCTCGTTCTTTCCTGTTTTGGTTTGGTTTTTTAAATTCTACCAGCTCATAAGATCTGAAATTTTCCATACTTGCTTGGAACTCATTGCCAGAGGATTTTGTGAAGGCCAAAAGTATAACTGGGTTAAAAAAAGAACTAGGTAAGTTCATGGAGGATAGATCCATCAATGGCTCAGGGATACAGCCCCGTTCTCTGGGTGCTCTAAACCTCTGGCTGCTGGAAGCTGGGACACAGGATGGGTCACTAGGTAATTGCCCAGATCAGTTCATTCCCTCTGAAGCATCTGGCACTGGCCACTGTCAGAAGACTGGCCATCTACTGGGCTAGATGGACCATTGGTCTGACCCAGCATGGCTGATCTTATGTCTTATGTTTCCATTTTCTTTTTCAAATTCTTACATTGGTTTTATATACAATTTCATGTTTTAAAAACCCCATCATTTAAGCTGATGCAGCATTAAGGTAATGCATTTATTATGACTATTATATATAATGATATTATATATATACACACATATATAATAGCACATAGTGCTTTATATGTTCAAAGTGCTTTGCAGATCTTAACTAATTATTTAAACATCTAGATATCATATAGATATCAGCAAATGACAGCTAAGTTAGCGGTAGTTACATTAGGTTGTCTGTATAGCATGTGGGTCAGACTACTCACTACCAGTTATATGCAATACATGTTTGGTAGGAAAGGTAAATATTATTATTTGAGGTTCTTACTAGTGTTGGTAAAAATAAATTGTTGACTATTTTTGGCAAAAAATGTCCTTTGGATGAAATGCACATTTTTCTAAGTAAACTTCTCTTTTCATTAAAAATATTCAGTTTTTATGTCAAAAACCCAGAAGCTGAGAACAGTTTGGTTTTCCCAAGAGAACGCCCCCCATGTTCCGCCCAAAATATTGACAGAAATGAAAAAAATCCAATTTTTTCCATGGAAAATAAAAATATGTTTTCCATCCAGTTCTGATTACTAGTTTTTGATTTCCTGAGACTTGTGTATGGAAACTCCTCACCTGACTGGTGCATGAATGTAGCACTCCTCCCCCCCCCATTTAATTTCTATAAAAAAATAAGAATGGAAATGCGGCTGTGACGGGTTGGATCACAGAAACCCCCTTGGGAGCTGCCAACCGATATGCCAAGACTACTTCTATCCCTGTTTTCCCTGGCAGCTTAGGACTTCAGCACCCTGTCTTGCTGAGCCAGACACTCTTATCTACTTCAACAAAGACCCAGAGTCTGAATTACCTGCCCCAAAGCTGCAGGTTTACCTGAAAACAGCTCACAGAAGTGTGTTTGTCTTTAGCATCCAGATGCCCAACTCCCAGTGGGGTCTAAACCCAAATAAATCCATTTTACCATGTATAAAGCATATGCAGGGTAAACTCATAAATTGTTCACCCTCTATAACAGTGATAGAGAGATATGCACAGCTGTTTGCTCCCCCAGGTATTAATACATAGTCTGAGTTAACTAATAAGTAAAAAGTGATTTTATTAAATACAGAAAGTAGGATTTAATTGGTTCCAAGTAGTAACAGACAGAACAAAGTAAGTCACCAAGCAAAATAAAATAAAATGCGCAAATCTATGTCTAATCAAACTGAATACTGATAATCTCACCAGTTCCAGAATGCTCCCTTTGACAGGCTAGCCTGGGTCCAGCAATCACTCACACCCCCTATAGTTACTGTTCTTTGTTTCAGTTTCCTTTAAGTATCCTGGGGTGGTGGAGAGGCTCCTACTTTAGCCAGCGGAAGACCAAATGGAGGGGTCTCCCAGGGGTTTAAATAGACTTTCTCTTGTGGGTGGACACCCCCTTCTCCCCCTGTGTAGAATCCAGTCACAAAATGGAGATTTGGAATCACATGGGCAAGTCACATGTCCATGCATGACTCAGGACCTGCAGGCAGCAGTCACTACCCACATGCTACCTTGAATGTCCTCAGGTAGACTTCTTATGTGGATTGGAGTCTTTCAAGCTTTTTTGTCTGTTAAGTGCTTCTGGATTGAGCACTTAATTTGCACATTCCTTTCCCAGGAAGTGACCAAAAGGGCTACTTGAAATCAAGCAATTATACAGCCAACGTTCATAACTCTGAACACACAAATGGTGCCTGCATACAACTAGGATGAACATAACCAGTAGATCATAACCTTTACATGTGGCAAAACCCTATTCCAGTTATATCATACATACATTTATGAGCACCCCTACCCCATAAAGCCTTATGGCATACACTGTCACAGCGGCTTAGTATTGTTAGCATTTAAACTGTCCATTGAGGCTTTGGACATGGAGGTGAATCGGTCGGAGAAGGATATGCAGCCTTGTCCTAATTACAGCCTTGTCCTAAATTTACCTTGCTAAGTGATATTGGTTCCCCGGCATGACTGTGAAAGGTCCCCTAGCCACATACACGCTCCTCAACTATATGCAAATATGTTCGGAGAGGACCTTGCAGTTATATAGATCCAGACTGCGAGTGGCCCCTGAGTCATCAAGGGTTATAGGGCTGCTCAGAAGGGAGGAGCTCCCTGCGGGAAGCAGTCAGCACTATCTTAATAACTGGAGCCTTACTGGCTCCAGTGCTCCTCCTGGAGCTCACTAGCTCTGTGTTGCTTTTTGCACAAGGATGTGGCTTAAAAAGTCATGATCTAGGAACTTGGGAATTGCCGCTTGGATCAGGCCAGATGGTCCAGGATCCTGCGTGACACCTTGTCCAGCAACAAACCCCAGAGAGATGTGGCCCAATAGAGTGAGGTATCATCAGCAGAGCCAGACAGAGGAAGTGTGATAATAAATCATTCGTTTATTTCTAAAATGCCTCCCGCACCCCTAGCGCTGTGGCAAATGACATCAAAACAGTCCGAACTATCTGGATGTGGCACAGTGTGGCAGACCAGGTACGGTGCTGGTGACTTCCATTCCCAACTCTGCCATTGATTCCCTCGGTGACCTTGAGCACATCACTTAACCCTTTCTGTGACTCAGTTTCCCCGATCTGTCCAGTGGGAGTGATGGTGATTTGCTGCCTCATGGGGGAGCTGTGACAATGACACAGACCTCGTCTACCCCCAGATATGGCCAGCTTTAATTAAACCAGTTCAACCCACCATGTAGATGCTCTTTTTGCTTTCTTTAGTTTAGACCAGTGGTACTCAGACCTCTGGTTCAGAAGCCAAATTAGCCATCAGCGTTACCCAACAGAGCCACACTCATGTGAATTCGTCGTTTCGTTTACGATGGTACCATATAGTCATATTTAAACAGCATGACAGGGGCTCTTCCAAAGCAAGGTCTAACACGATCCAACGGCTGGAAGTTGAAGGCTGGAAAAAAGGTGTACATTGTTAACAGCGAGAGTACGGAGCACGTTGATTTAGCAGAGAGCTCCTTGCTGGTGTTAAAGGAGCTTGTCCCTGATCTCTGCTCCTGAAGCTGCCTCCTTGTAGGCTCCATCTCCTGGCACAGCGGCCACCATTGTCTCGCATGGCATTCTGGGATTGATGAGGTATCCAGAATCCCTGTGAGCTCCACTCTCTCATGGCTCTTTTACTGCAATCAGCTTAAAAGATTCCATCTATTCATCTCCGTCTCTCTGAAGTCCAGGCTGGGATGGCAACTGAGCCATGAGCTCCGGGCTGTGCAGTTTGGCTCTCACACCTGCTCTTTGCCCTGCTGCAACCAGCTCAGAGCAACCAGACCTGGTGAGTCAAACCCATTCAAAGGGCACAGTCCCGTGTCCCTGTCTCACCCTGCTGCCTGCTGTCCCTTGGCCCTTACATAACACCTCATTTACTCGGCATGCTTTGGAGCCATGGCTTGTAAAAAGCTCTCCTGCGGTTTCCCCCAAGGGGCTGCTTGGAGTTTGGATTTGTGGAATTCTTCCTCTTTCATTAAAGGAGGAAACAACATCGTCCAAGTGACCAGCCTCTGTTGCCGGGGCAATCAAAGGCAAAATCATGCCCAGAAGCAAGCGGCCATTACCTGATATATTATTCATTGCCAAAGGCAAACTTCAGTTCCTGCTGAGGCCTGAGCTGCAAATGAAACGCGACATCTTTCCCCAGTCTCCGGGGCGCGACGGGGAGATCGGTGGTCTGCTGCTGGGGGCAAAGGAAAATGGATACGTCAGGGCTTTCAGAGGGTTTTTAAAGCTATGGATAGCGGTGCCAAGCAAAGCACAGAACTGTCTGGGGCCGGTTAAGGGGCCTGTATTGTGCTTGTTTGCCTTACAGGGGCTGCATTACAGCAGGAGGGGAATAACTTAGCAGCGCCTCTGTACATTAACACGAGGGACTGGGAGAGCAGCTATGAGATGTTATTTATATTACTGGGGTGCCTAGAGGCCCTAACCAAGACTAGAGCCCTGTTGTGCTAGGTGCTGTACATACACATAGACAAAAAGATTGTCATTGTCATGGCTGCCATCTTGGCTGATGTCGTGGGGCTTGGACTGGGAAGGGGGGACCTCCAGAGCTAAAAGCATAAACTGCTACTGCTGTAGTTAGTGCTATCAGAGATTCCTGCCCTCTGGGTTTTGGGGACCTGTAACTAGGGTGACAAGATGAGAGGAAGACGCATGGGGGGAGGGGGGCACCAGCAGAGCTAAAAAAAGAAAAGAAAAAAACCTGAGTGTGAAATATGGGGAAAAATTGTGTCTCGACCAAACATTGGTCGGGACGCAGGACAAACGCCTAAATATTGGGACAGTCCCAATTTAATTGGGACATCTAGTCACCCTACCAGTAACACACACTCAGCACTGGGTTACATTGTTACTCCATTTTACAAAGGGACAACTGAGGCTGAGACCATCCCCCTTTTCCACACAGCTGCCCTCTCTAATCTAATATGGTTCAAGACAGTTTCCTCATGTGATAACTGCCCTCTCGGCTGATGCTGGGGATACAATGAGCAATTCCAGCTCTCAAAGCGAGGGGTTACCACGAGGCCCAAACCCTCTGCAGTTCCAGCGCAGAAGGGGATACATAGAGCCAGGGCCGTTCTTAGGATTTATGGTGCCCTAGGCAGATTATTAAACTGGTGTCCCTGTGCCTGACTTGCTCTGAGCAACACAAACATAAGCTTACGCTATTGGAAAACTTACCACACACATGTTATTAAAACCAGTTTAACGTAGTTAAGCCACTGTCATGCTGATGGACTAGCACTGAAGAAGTAGCACTATAGAAAAAATTCTGATTTGACAGAATGATGCAAATAATATAATTTTTTTAATTTGTCAACATTTTATTGGAAATTTCTATGCGGAAGTATTGAAACAAGGATTAGTTTTTAATTAAAAGCAATTTTTCTGGCGTTGTTTGGCTGCAAAATCAGTAATAATGTCATCGTATGACAAAGACAAAGTGATGTCTTGTTCGATTGCAAGAATAGCAAGACCAGTCAAGCGTTCCTGATTCCTTGTAGAGCGGAGATAGTTTTTAATGAGCTTTAGTTTTGAGAAACTCCGTTCTCCTGATGCTGCTGTTACAGGAATTGTCAGCAGAATACGAGTGGCAATGTACACATTAGGATATATGTCAACAAGTTTGCTGGTATGAGTAAACTGTACAATGTCCATCATCGATTTTGCATGTGGCAACATTGATGACAGTGTACTCAATTCTTCGTACAGTTCAAGTCCATTTAAATCAAAACTATCACCGTGCTTCAAGAGGCTCTCTAGGTCAGGGGTTCCCAACGCGGTGCCCGTGGGTGCCATTGCGCCCGCAGGGGTCTCTCAGTGCACCTGCGTACTGGCCGGTGGACGAGCATCCGCTGAAATGCCAACGAAATTCAGCGACATTTCGGCAGCGACACCTCTGGATGACACCGCTTGCCGCCGACAAGCAGAGTTATCCATAGGCGTTGCCGCTGAAATGCCGCCAAATTTCAGTGGCCTGTCAGCAGATGCTCGTCCATCACCACGGTCCTTCGTCTGGCATCCGCCAGATGAAAAAGTTTGGGGACCACTGCTCTAGGTTCTTGCACTTTGTCGTTAGTTGCTCTTGTTTTCCTGTTTTGTTGAATTTAGTTCTGCTCAGCCTGCTACCAGCTGAGTGAATGGAACCCCAGGCTGACAGCGGGTTGAGTGGCTCATCCGGGGTCTCAGCCCCACCGGCCTGCTCAGCCCACTGCCAGCCTGGGGTTCCTTGGGGGTCCCCAGATCAGCAGCAGGTGCTGAGTGGGGCCGGCGGCCGGGACCCCGGGTGGCAATGAGGCAACAATTGTTGGAGGGCTCTATTTAGCAGTAATAGGTCTATAGGAAAGTCAGTCAACATTTTTGTTTCTCTGATGAAGACTGGCCCACTCCTTTCCTCATACCAAACTTGTCACAAATAATTGTCAACAACTTAATTTTCTGTTTTTGGCTAAGATATTGATTTAAAAAAAATTGAAATTGAATTTGGGATTGTTAGCAAGCATTTTTGGTGAACAAATTTGTTAAATGACAATCTAAATGGTAACACAGTGCTGCTTTCATGCTTGGCTCACCCTCCAGGCTGCTGGTCCAACAGCTGCAGTAGAGAAGGAGATGGGTGGAAAACTGCAGGACCCCCAAATCCACCTCTTCGGGTGCAGAGTGGCAACAGCAGCAGCAAACCCTCAGGTCCGATCACACGCCAATGGGCACCACCGCCAGCCCAACGGACCATGGTGAAGTTAGCACAGCATGTGATCTCAGAGACGGGGCACCCATGGAGCCACAGCAGCTCATCCTGCCCTGTGCAGCTCCCTCTGGATGAGATGGATCGCTGGCAGCCTGGGGGAGAGGCGCTCCCCAGCTAGGGTGATCAGATCCAGATGTCCTGATTTTATAGGGCCAGTCTCAATATTTGGGGCTTTGTCTTATATAGGTACCAATTACCCCCACCTAGGGTGACCATACGGCAAGTGATGGTGGGTGGGAGAGGAATAGGAGCCTATATAAGAAAAAGACCCCAAAATTGGGACTGTCCCTATAAAAATGGGACATCTAGTCACCCTACAGGTGAGTTTCCTTCCCCTATCCCTTCCCAGAGACCCCCAGCAGCCAGTCTTCTCCCTCAGACTGTGCTGCATTTGGCTCTCTCTAGGACCCAGCAGCCCTGCTCTTACATGCTCCACTGCTTCCCATCTGTCCAGGCTCCCAGCACAGCGGTGCCCCCAGACCTAGTGGTGCCCTAGGCGGCTGCCTGTTCTGCCTATGGCTAAGGACAGGCCTGCATAGAGCACGCTTACCCAGGGAGTTACATAGACTAAGTATTCTCAGTGGTGGAAATCATTCGTGTTAATTGCAATACTTTGCTTTCTAGAGCCATTTTCAGGTCAGGTTTGCAGCTGAACGCTATGGTGAGATGGGTAAAGAGGGGCTGTTCACGGTCCACTTTCCCCACCACTGCAACGCAGCCGTATAGCTCACATCACTTGAGAGATTCTCTGTGTATGGACAACATCTTTCTCTGTCGGATGTACAGCACCGTACATCCCATCAATGCCCACCTGGAACAGGACAGGGAGGAGTAAGTTGTCACAGTGCAAGCCCCATTTTGCACCAACTCAGCATAATAGGAGTTTGCTTCGGTGTAGCTACATCGGTGCAAATTTCCCTGATGTCGATGGACCCAGTGACTCGCTGATTTCTTCAATATCTCAAACTGCTCATTTCCACGTGACTGTGACTGTGCAGGGAAGTGGGGGAGGTACCAATGCCTGCTCTCAAATGGACCGGAGACCTGGCTGTCCGTCTGGACGGTGCTTGTATTTATATGTCCGGGTACCATTTTGTTTCTATTGCCTGGCCCTTAAACTTGCTGTTCAGCTGCTGTAATGGCCTCATCCAGTTCTCATTTGAAGGCAAAGGAATGACGCCCATTAGCTTTCATGGGAACTGGAGCAGAGCATAGCTGCACTGCTGTGAACTCTGCCAGGGGAGCGCCCGCTTTTGGAGGTGACTGTATAAATGTGTCTCTCTCCGGGGCGGTGCTGTTCCATCCGGACGAAGTCTGCTCGCTGACGTGACGAGCAATGTCGTGGGGTGGTTGGCCACCCCCCAGTTTAGTGACAGCTCTTGTGCGATTAAGCCCTTTGGGTGTTGATGCTTTAAAGCAAATAGTTGTTCTGCAAACATAATGCTTCAGTAGTGTTGTACAAGTGGAGAATACACTGGGTAACAACTACAGAGCCCTGGTTCTGCTTCTGGTTCCATGGTCTGGGCAGCTCACATCTCCTCCTACCTCTGTCTGGCTTGTCTATTAGATTATAAGCTCTCTGCAGCCAGCACTATCTCTTGTTCTGTGTCTGTACAGCACCTAGCGCAATGTGGGCCTGATCTCAGCTGGGGCCTCTAGAGCAGCGATCTCCAAATTTTTGAGGGTTGCGCCCCCCCTTACCTCTGTGCATGCCCACTACCCCCCTAACCCTCCCACCCCTGGAGCCAGGACTGGGAGCGGGGCTGCAGCTCCGGGAGAGGAGGGAGAGGTAGGGTGACCAGACTGCAAGTGTGAAAAAGCGGGACAGGGGGTGGGGGGTAATAGGAGCCTATATAAGAAAAAGACCCAAACATCGGGACTGTCCCTATAAAATCCGGACATCTGGTCACCCTAGGGGGAGGTGGCACGGATGGGGGTAAAGGGGCCAAGGCTGGGGGTGGGGCTGGGGCCACAGCCAGTGGCTAAGGCTAGGGGCGGGGTGGGGGGGAGCAGAGAAGCCTCAGCCTCTCTCCCAGCCTTGGTCTAGGGCCGGGAACAGAGCCATGGTGAAAGCTGGGTGCTTGCATGAGGCCGGAAGGGGAGTGACGCCAGGCTTGGGAACAGGACCAAGTGTGGGGCCAGGAGCCAGGGATGCGGCTGGGGGCAGGACCAGAGCAGAACTGGGGGCAGGTAAGGACTGGGTGGTTCTCCCTCCTGCCCCCTGTGGGAGCTGGCCTGGACCATGCCAGCCCCGCCCCCCACAAATGTTCATCCATGCCCTTGTAGGGGGGTGCACCCCATAGCTGGGGTACCTCTGCTCTAGAGGCTATTACAATACAAACAATAATTATAATATACTGTCATTTGCTACGGCCTCGGCCAAAGCTTCTGAAGCCAATGGAGGACTTTCCTTTGGCTTGAGAAGGAAGTTGGCTTTTCCCAGTGACTTCAATGGGTTTTGGATCAGTCCCTTCGTGAGCTAATGGTACAGAATCAGAGTGCTTGTAGCATATTACAAATAACTGCAGAGGGAATGCATTAGTCCCACAGCTCTGGTCCCTCACTAGGGATCGGGACAGGATATTAATTCTAAATAATGAACCCTCTAGCCCTCTGGAGACTCCCTTGGCTTTCCTCGCCTGCCATCCCTCTTCTCTGAGTCACACACGGGCCTGAGTCTCTGCTCCCCGACACCCCTGTAAACCAGGGATCACGTCACTGAATTAGAGCAGTCATGTAGGCATAACCCTAACGTCCATGAGAGGACATTCGGGTCTGATGACGTCCAGAGGGTGGTATTGAACAATAGAGCTGTTTGGGAATTTTTCCATTTAACACTTTTCATCGGAAAATGCTGGTTCATCAACATTCATTGATTGTGTGTGTGTGTAGGGGGAGAAGGGTTCAGATTCAACTCATTTGTCAACTCAAAAAATAAAAAAAACACTTCACTAAATGGCTTGTTATGATCCCTTTGAAATAACAAATTCTGATTTTCTGCTTTGAAATGACTTTTTGTTTACAAATTTATGCTAACAATAGTCGGTACAATATCGAAATGAGACATTTCAATTGACCCAAACTGATTTTTTTTTTGTTTCTTCAGATTTTTAGTTTGCAGAAACTTTTGAGATTTTGATTTTTTTTTATACTGTGGAAAAGGGCTTTTTTGATATCTGAAAATCTTCATGAGACAGGGAAACCAATTCCCGCCCAGCTCTCATTAAAAGTCACTGATTTAAAGCTTGACTCATCCAGCATTCCTTGACAAGATACACAGCCCACATCTAACACGGAGAAGGTTTTGACTACCAATAACTCCAGCAGTATTCATTAAAAATGTTAATGCTTTGTGGCTTTATTTAAATCACATGGTTCAATGCAGATCTACATTTTTATTTGGCCTTTTCAGTTACAAGCCTAGAATTAATCCAGGCTCTAGGTTGTTTTGTCTTTTCAATAACTTCCAGCTTTTGCATATTAACAAATTCGGGGGTTTTTTGTATTTTTTTTTTTTTACTTTACCTGTTTGGGGAAAATGGATTTTTAGTTCTGTTGGTCTAGATTATTTCGTTGTCTGCACAAGGCTGGCGGAAGTGGGGCAGGAGGTAGCACTCTGGGGTAGGACATAGGCTATGTCCATGCATTTCCTGGTTTAGGGGAGTCATGTCATTTCTTTCCCTTCCTACTTTTTGCCTGTCTTGTCTATTTAGATCGTTCACTGTTTGGGGCTGGAGCTGCACCCTGGGGGCCTGATCTCGGGTGAGGCTTCTATAAATAACGAATCGGATTGCGACTTCTGTGTGCAGATAGCCAGGGCTGCATAAGGGAGTGGGGTTTGAGGCAGGCATTGCTGCTTCGTGGCCCGGGCCGGGGCTCAAAATGAGGCTAGGCGGGGGAGCTGGTGGGGGTGCATTCCTCCCCAGTCCCGTGTGTCGACCTGACTCACAGCCTAGCCCAGAAGAATAGCTCTTCCCCGAGAGCTAACCACATTTCGCCCTATGTCTCTCTTTGAATAGTGCCTGCCCTGACATGCAGTGGAATAGGGAGCTTCTTGGAAGCCTCGATATGGGCAGACTGATTTTTTTAAGGCCAGAAGGGACCATTGCGGTTATCTAGTGTGTCCTTGTGCATGGCACAGGCCAGAGCCTCCTACCCAGCGACTCCATAACTGGTGGCTAAGTTAGGGCAAAGCATGGAGGACTCTTGGTTTTCCAAGCCCCGAAGAGCTGCACCTGAGGCCTCCTCTTGCAAACTTGTGCCAAGACGTATCCAGACCCTGGCATGGCGAGATCTCGCCGAACACCTGCCTCAGCTCTCAGCAGGACATTGTGCCTTTGCAGGGACAGGTCCTAGAGAGGATCGGGCTCCATCGCTCCCGCTTTTCTCAGTCCCTTCTTCCCCTCCGAATTTCACTTTCCCCAAAGTGTCTCTTTGATGTGGGTCACTACTGGATCTTCATTTCTATTTCCCCCCCTATGAGCTGGCCTTTAAGGATACGCCTATGCTGCATTAAAAGACACGGCATGTGGCCCCAGAAGTGGGGTGGTATGGTGGCTACGGCCTGTTTTCACTGTGCTTTATAATGGTTTACATCCATGATTCTACCCCAATGAACTGGCTGGTGTGTGTACACCACTGCCCTCTACTGGATATAATTGGAACTGCTGACCTATGCATGTCATAAGTCCTGTACTGCTAACAGCGCATGGAGAGATTTTCCTTCACCCCAACTTGGAAGGGGTGTGTTTTTGGAGGAACCAAGTTCTATCCCAGTTGCCATGTCGTGCAGCAAAGTGACAGCCGTAAAGTTCCTGTTGCAGAATGCCTGGGCCTTGTGCGTTCAAAGAGAACCCTGAAACGGCTGGGTGATCACCACAGAGTCATTAGGAGCTCATGGGCAAGCCCGCGGTGCACTGAGGGATGCGACTCTGATGCCAGGCTTCTCAGCACTACGGTGCCACTGGCGAGTCAGTACGTGAATCTCCTGTCCTTTAAGGAAAGCACCATCAATATTCCATTTTGGGAGACCAAGCCTGTGAAATTAATAAAGAAATATGACTGGCTCGGCTGACAAACCAGCCTCTCTTATCATTGTGAGCTGCCACTGATGCAGCCAAGGGGAAAATTAGGGGCAGCTCCCAAGCGTGACGCTGGGCATGGCACAATCTCTCTGCGTTCGTGCTGAGGAATAAGGATGGGCTGAGCGAGGCGGGACTTGCAATCCAGCAATGCTCAGACAGGTGCTGGAACCACGGAGGGTAACTGGAGTTTCCCCTCAGCCAGGGCTGCTGGGAACAGCTTCAGCCCCGCTATGCAGGTTAAAGCAGGTCTTAGAGCAGGGGTCTCAAACTCCCGGCCCACGGGCCATCTGCTGCCTGCAACCCTCCCCAGCGTGGCCTGTGGGGCTCCAGCAGTTTTGGGGCCGGGTCTCTCCCTTGGCCCCACCTGTCGCCCTTGGGCGCTCCCCCCTCAGGTACCCCGGCAGCATCTGCCTGTTCACTCCAATGGCTGCCGGCTGCTCCCTGAGGCCCTGCGGTGGGGTGGGGCTGTGCCTCCACACACTGCCCTCACCCCGATTGCCCCTGCGGCCAATGGGATGCTGCGGGGGCAGTGCCTGGGGGCAGAAGCGTGCAGAGGCCCCCCAGGCCACCCCGCCTTGGAGCCCCAGGTAATTGCTGCACCCCCAACCCCTCCCCACATATCCCCTCCTGCTCCCAAACTCCCTCCCAGAGCCTGCACCCGCTTCCCACACACCCCATTCCACCCCCAAACTCCCTCCCAGATCCTGCACCCCCTTCCCACATACCCCCTTCCACCCCCAAACTCCCTCCCACAGCCTGCACCCCCTTCCCACACACCCCCTTCCACCCCCAACCTCCCTCCCAGAGCCTGCACCCCATCCCCACACTCCCCCAGCCCCCAAACTCCATCCCAGAGCCTGCACCCCATCCCCAAACTCCCCCAGCCCCCAAACTCCATCCCAGAGCCTGCACCCCATCCCCACACTCCCCCAGCCCCCAGACTCCCTCCCAGAGCCTGCACCCCATCCCCACACTCCCTCAGCCCCCAAACTCCCTCCCAGAGCCTGCACCCCCTTCCCACACACCCCCTTCCACCCCCAAACTCCCTCCCAGAGCCTGCACCCCAATCCCTTACCCCAGACCTCCTTCCCAACCAAACTCCATCCCAGAGCCTTAGGTAGGTGGGGCGGGGGGCGGGTTCTGGCTGGCATGAGTGACATTGGCCCGCTGGGAGGATTTGAGGACTGGCCCTGGCCCTGGCCCTAAGGTAAATTGAGTTTGAGACCCCTGTCTTAGAGCTTCTTCACTTGACCCTGGCTGCATAGGGCCTTAAGGGCACAACCAGGATCTAGCCCCTGCTCTAAGCACTCTTCCCATATATGCAGCAAAGAATCCTGTGGCACCTTATAGACTAACAGACGTTTTGGAGCATGAGCTTTCGTGGGTGAATACCCACTTCCTCAGATGCATGTAATGGAAATATCCAGGGGCAGGTATATATATGTGTGCTAGCAAGCAAGCTAGAGATAACGAGGTCAGTTCAATCAGGGAGGATGAGGCCCTGTTCTAGCAGTTGAGGTGTGAAAACCAAGAGAGGAGAAACTGGTTTTGTAGTTGGCAAGCCATTCACAGTCTTTGTTCAATCCTGAGCTGATGGTGTCAAATTTGCAGATGAACTGAAGCTCAGCAGTTTCTCTTTGAAGTCTGGTCCTGAAGTTTTTTTGCTGCAGGATGGCCACCTTAAAAAAAAACTTCAGGACCAGACTTCAAAAAAACTTCAGGACCAGACTTCAAAGAGAAACTGCTGAGCTTCAGTTCATCTGCAAATTTGACACCATCAGCTCAGGATTGAACAAAGACTGTGAATGGCTTGCCAACTACAAAACCAGTTTCTCCTCTCTTGGTTTCCACACCTCAACTGCTAGAACAGGGCATCATCCTCCCTGATTGAACTGACCTCGTTATCTCTAGCTTGCTTGCTAGCACACATATATATACCTGCCCCTGGATATTTCCATTACGTGCATCTGAGGAAGTGGGTATTCACCCACGAAAGCTCATGCTCTAAAACGTCTGTTAGTCTATAAGGTGCCACAGGATTCTTTGCTGCTTTTACAGATCCAGACTAACACGGCTACCCTCTGATACTCTTCCCATATATATCTCTCTGCAGTACATTTGCTCAGTGGGGAGCCCCGGAAAGGTAACCTTCTTGTGGCTTGTCGGAGGTGGTGTTATTTAATATTTGCTGAGCGCCCTCTGTGTGCTTGGGGCTGTAAAAAAAGGAAGCACAGTCCCTGCCTCAAGGAGTTTACAATCTAGCTAAATTATATGCATGCGTACACACCCCACTGCTAGCGCTTACAGCAGGAGAGCTCAAAATGCTTTACAAAGGATGTCAATATCATTTATCCCCCTTTTACAGATGGGGAGACTGAGGCACAAAATGATTAAAATGACTTTTGCAAGCAGACTAGTAATCAGAGCTGGGAATAGAACCAGGCTGCCTGAGTCCCAGACCAGTGTGCTTTCCATCAGTGCCTTTTGGGGTACGTGCTGGGTATTGTGCACATTTAAAAATCTGGCCCTATTTGAGGATGCTGTCTAAGCCCTTCCAAAATTCCCGGTTTAAGGAGTTGATCAGCATTTAGCTGATAGAGTCATGGCTGAATAGGCTGCCCGTCAGATGTTCTTTATATGTGATACGTTATTGGTAATTTGAAACCGAATGGGGAAACACCCAGAGCTGCACACAGAACACTAGAGCATCGTGTAGCAATGTCCGCAGTAACACACCAGAGTTGATGAGTTAAAAGAATAAGATTCCCAGGCATAGCAATCTCTCCCCCAGTCCCTGTTACGGCAAGTTTGCCAATTCAGGGTCTCGGGTAGTGGATTCGGGCTTCTGAATTAACCCATGATTCCTTTGCAGTCCTCATTCTAAGGACCCCCGGCAGAACTTTCTGTCTGGACACAGCTTGCTGCCCAGAGTAGATTTACAGTGATTTATGCAAACACAGAGAGGGGTTGGCAGTTTATCATCTGGCCCTGTGAAACGGCTAATCAGTTTTGCTTCAGGAAACAGACTAAAGGGAGACCCACAATCTTTTTTCATTTCTCCTTCCCCATCTTTGAGGTTTGCAAACAATTTAGCCAAGGGAGTCACTGCATTTGTGATCGATGGACATGGGCTCAGGCATTGTGTTGGCTAGCCTCAGAAATCTGGCTAGTTTTGCTCGGAGAATGGAAGAAAAGAGGCTAGCTTGGCTTTCTGTGGCACTGGAAAGGCAGTGCAGTTTTGTGGTGAATGCCTTGGACTGGAATCAAAGAGATCAAAGTTCACATCATCGCTCTGCCTAATATTAGTCCAGTGGCATCACCTCGATTTGCCCATCAGTAAAATGAGGATAATGCTACCAGTACTTTAAATGGAGTGTGGTGAGACTTGACTCCTTCATGCTTGGGAAGTGCTGAGATATCCAGCCAGCAGGCGCTGTTGAAGGGCAGTCTGCTACTAATCATCACTAAATTGATAACAAAAAGGAAACCAAGCTCGAGCTCCATACAGCTCTTTTGTGAAGCACTCCATGCGTCATCATTCCTTCTTCCTCTCCCGCCCCCTCAATACAGCTGCGGCCGAAGATTTAGGGATGCGTAAATCTCACTTGTTTTATGTTTCGTCTGGAGAAAGGCACAGCTGTACGCCGCTACTTTGTCAAGAAAATGTCACTTCGCACTTAATTGCCCGATAAAGAATGACAAGATGGAAACAATATAGATAACATGCTAAACATTTTTTTAAATATAATTTAAATTTGCTGATGGTTGGGTTTAAAGCCAAGACAGGCTGAATGTGATTCTCAGGGATAATTTTCCCATGAAATGTACTCAGTGAAAGGGATTCCCCCCTCCTTCTCTTAACCTCTCCTCTTCATGGCAGTGGCCTAACACCTCTTCTCAGCAAAACATATGTTTGGCCTGGTAAGAAGAAACACACATCCCAAGTAATTTAGTGTTCAATTGATTAATAGATTTTGAAAGTGTATTTTATGTAACTTTATTTTCAGTCTTCTTTACCATTACAGTATGTTTACAGGGACCATATGCATATATTTTTAAGTGCACATAGGTGGAGGTGATAACTATGCGATAAACTGCAGTCATGTGATAAATACATTCCTCCTGTGCATTTGACCATGTCTTCTCCCAGGTGGGTCCCTCACTCCCTTGTGTGTCTTGCAAAGGTAGGGGGCACACACCAAATCCACGGTGCTCTTTGATCTTGCTGTAGGACTCCAACCCAGTTGCCTCTCCTGGCCACTACAAAGGTGCTAGAGGATTTTCTCTAAACTTTGGTCCTTCTTTGCTGTAGAGCACTGCAAGGAGACATCAACCTACTTGATCTCAAGATCAATGACCCTCACGGCCTGCGGGAACTGATGGTCATGTGACGTCTTTAGTTTTCCAGCTGTTCGCACCTGTTTATCACAATACTTTATCCCTGTCCTCCCCTCCTGATGCTGTCTTAGCTCATTAGAGATGGATTCCTTCGCACATCAACCTTGACAGTCATCTGCCATTGCGTTGCCCATTCCCCTCGCTTGGTGAGCTTGCTCAGAAGTTCCTTACACTCTTAACGCGCATAAATGATTTTGTGGCATCTGCACATTTTGTCACCTCGTTGCTCACCATCTTTTCCGATTGTGATGGGGCCTGCTGACCCCACCCTGAACCAGCAAGGGGTAATGAGCTGCTCTGGGCCCCAATAAGTGACAAAGGGGCAGTTAAACAGGGGAGGGTTCAGCTCAGCTGCTGGCTGGCCAGGGAAGAGAACAGGTAGCCTCTTCTTTACTACCTGTGGAAAGTAGCAGTCCTGAACCTCTGCGGGGACTGCTGGATGCCACCGTCTCTGAGGAACAGGGGCGGCTCCAGGCCCCAACATGCCAAGAGCATGCTTGGGGCGGCATGCCACGGGGGGTGCTCTGCCAGTCACCGGGAGGGCGGCAGGCAGGCAGCCTTCGGTGGCATGCCTGCGGAGGGTCCGCTGGTCCCACGGTGTCACCGAAGCCGCAGGACCAGAGGACCCTCTGCAGGCACGCCTGCGGGAGGTCCACCGGAGCCGTGGGACCGGCGACCAGCAGAGCGCCCCCTGCGGCATGCCGCCGTGCTTGGGGCAGCTCTGAGAAGGAGGATGGGCCTGGCGCAAGTCATGTTTTTCTTCATGGGTCTTTTCCTTTGCTTTATTTTGAAATGACTGTAGGGCAGTCTGCTGCCCAGGAGACACCTGAGGGGCCTTACAAGATTGTTGCAGGGAACCCCTGCCTGTGTGCATGTGTGTATGTGTGTGTGTAGGGAATAGCTGCAATAAACTCTGATTTTTGCACGCTACTTAAGTCTGCCCTGTGGCTTGGCTTGGCTTCTGGAGAGTAAGATATCTTGGATCACTAATGGAGATGAACTACTACAGGTAGGGGACCATGGGCACCCTGCTGCTAACCTTTGGCCATAGAGCAAACCGACCGTTTATTCCAACTCTTCATCTGTCTCTTCGCCCGTTTCTAATCCTTAATAGAGTTTCTGCTCTCATCCCGGGACCACTTCATTTCCTTTCTAGTAGGGCTGCTAGAAAAAACAGTAACAAATGTAAGTTTCAATGATGATTTTTAATGGTTTGTGAAAATTTTTGCAATTTCAATAGATTTTTTTTTTCGCTGTTCCATTCTTGTGAGGGACTGCCAGTGGTTGAGCAGCTGACAGGCTAAGATCTCTGCTGATCATGCTGACCTGCACCTTCTCAATGTTTTCTGGGGCTTCCCCATCAGTCTGACCACATCCACTGCTGCGTCTTTTCTTATGTTTAGATTGCAGCTCTGAGGGGCAGTGACTGTCTTTCTGTTCTGGGTTTCTGCAGCGACTCACACAACAGGGTTCTGATCCATGCTACTAGGGCTCCTAGGTGCTACCACAATACAAATAACAGCTTTGCCCAAGGCTTTCTGAATGTCCAAATTAATGATTTCCTCTGGTTCTCCTTTATCCACTAGTCTGCTGTCAAGTTCAAATAGTTCTAATGGATTACGGTGTCATTTGCAATTAGGGTTGCCAACTTTCTACTGGCACAAAGCGGAACACCCTAGCCCTGCCCTTTCCCCAGGCCCTGCTCCCCACTCGCCTCCTCCCTAGGTGGCTCGCTCTTCCCCACCTGCACTCACGTTCTCTAAACTAGAGGAAGGGGCTGGGGTGCAGGAGAGGGTGAGGGCTCTAAATGGGGGGCCGGGCTCCAGGGTGGGACCAGAAATGAAGGATTCAGTGCGCTGGAGGGGGCTGCGAGCTGCAGCAGGGAGTTGAGATGTGGGAGGGGATGAGGGCTCTGGCTGGGGATGCAGCCTCTAGGTGGGGCTGGGGATGACAGGTTTGGGGTGCAGGAGGGGGCTCCAGGCTGGGAGGGTGGGCTGAGGTATTTGGAGTGCGGGAGGGGGCTGCCGGTTGAGGCAGGGGGATGGGGTGCAGGTGGGAGGTGAGGTTCTGGGGGCCGGGGATGAGGGGTTCAGGGTGTGGGAGGGGGCTCTGGGCAGGGGGTTGAGGTGCAGGAAAGTGAGGGATCTGGGGTGCAGGAGGGGGGTCTTGGTTTGAGGGGGCTCAGGGCTGGGGGTTTGGGTGCAGGAAGGGGTATGGGCTCTGGAACGGGGATGTGGGAGGGGATGAGGGCTCTGGCTGGGGGTTTGGGCTCTGGGGTGGGGATGGGGATGAGATGTTTGGGGTGCAGGAGGGGGCTCCAGGCTGAGGCAGGGGATGGGGTGCAGGGGGGGGTGAGGGCTCTGGGGTGGGGCTGGGGATGAGGGGTTCAGGGTGTGGGAGGGGGCTCTGGGCTGGGGCAGAGGGTTGAGGTGGGGGGGTGAGGGCTCTGGGATGGGACTGGGGATGAGGGTTTGGGGTTCAGGAGAGGGCTCTGGGTTTGGGGGAGCTTAGGGCTGGGGCAGGAGTTGGAGTTGAGGGTTGGGGCACAGGCTAACCTCAGGCGGCTCCTGGTCAGCAGTGCAGTGGCAGTGCTAAGGCAGGCTGTCTGCCTGTCCTGGGCACCATGCTGCACCCCAGAAGCAGCCAGCAGGTTCGGCTCCTAGCTTGGGGGAGTACAGGAGGCTCCACGGCATGCACTGCTCTCGCCTGCAGACACCACCCACCCAGCTCCCTTTGGCTGGTTCCTGGCCAATGGGAGTGTGGAGCAGGTGCTCAGGGTGACTAGTCTGCCGTGGTTCTGCAGCACTGCCAACCAGACTTTTAACTGCCCAGTCGACGGTGCTGACCAGAATCACCAATATCCCTTTTCAAGAGGCTGTTCCAGGCGAAAACCAGGCACCTGGTCACCCTCTTTGCAGTGCGTGCATTCCATTGTGTGGTGTGGGAACCCATGTCTTCTTCACTCAGCTCTCATTAGATGGGACATGAGCTCAAGGAGAGCACAAGACATGACTTCAGCTTCTGCTGGGAGCAGATGCAATTCGAAGAGTGCCCTCTGCTATCCCAGTCTACTAGAAGTGCCCATTCCTGATAGGGAAAGGGAGATGAGGATGGGCATTTGCATCTATCCTTCCATGAGAAGCTTCCAGATGAAACCTCCATTCTCTCTTTGAGTATCCAGAGGTTCATAGAATCACAGAATTGTAGGACTGGAAGGGACCTTGAGAAGTCTTCTACTTCAATCCACTGCACTCAAGGCAGGACCAAGTATTCTAGGCCATCCTTGACTGCTGTTTGTCTAACCTGCTCTTTAAAATCTCCAGTGAGGGAGATTACACAACCTCCTTAGACAATTTATTCCAGCGCTTAACTACCCGGACAATTAGGAAGTTTTTCCTAATGTCCAACCTAAGTCTCCCTTGCTGCAATTTAAGCCCATTGCTTCTTGTCCTAGCCTCAGAGGTTAGCAAGAACATTTTATCTCCCTCGTCCTTGTAACTTGAAAACTGTGCTTGAAAACTGTTATCATGTCCTCCCTCAGTTTTATCTTCTCCAGACTAAACCGAGCCATTTTTTTTTCAATCTTCCCTCATGGGTCTTGTTTTCCAGCCCTTTAATCAGTTTTGTTGCTCTTCTCTGACTTTCTCTAATTTGTCCACATCCTTCCTGAAATGTGGCACCTAGAACTGGACACAATATTCCAGTTGAGGCCTGATTAGCACGGAGTAGAGTGGAAAAATTACTTCTCATGTCTTGCTTACAACACTCTTGGGAACATATTGTCATTGTCGGTGACCTTTTATGTGCCTTTTTATTGGCTTTGAATTTGCCATCTTCCCGTTCCATTGAATGTCCCCTTTTTCTTGTAACTTGGTCATTCTTAATGATTATTATTACCAACCCCTGTCTGCGGTAACACTGAATATTTATATGTAAAGCTCAGTGAGATTTCTCTTAGTCAGTTGGATAGGAGCAGGAGAAAGAAGCAGAACACATTGTATTATACCTGGAAGATGTTTTAAAGACTACAGCTTTTGTCATGGAGACCCATCTTCCCCAGGATCGCTCTGTCCATCTCCACTCTGAACACATAATAAGCTCCTGAGAACCCTCAAAGTCCGAGGTTGCAAGTTGGAAGCAGCAGTGGAAGGAACCTTGATCAGTCAGTCTGACAGGCCTGTGCCTGGCACACCAGAGAAGCTCTGGCAGACTCCAGAGTTAATTTTAATGATGTTTCTAATATTCTCATGAAGGTCATGAACGAGGCTCACTCTGTCTCTCCTGTCTACTGTTTGGACAAAACGACAGATAATATTTGCAATTCCCGGGGCATTCACAGTTACCTCCCAGCCCGGCACGTCAGCAGCTCATTGATATCAAGGCCAGTATGTTTGCAGACCAGTGTCTAAAATATGCAAAGAGCCATTTCCAGCTCAGGGAAGCTTAGAACAGAGCTCCTAATTGCTTGCAACTGGCACAGATATCAGTCCTGCAAGGTGTGGAGCTTCCTACATTCCGATTACAATCAGCAGGAGCATAAGTTGCTCAGGACTGCATGTGATAGGGTCCCAAGTCTGTTCCAGCATATATCCAGCAATTGGCAGACACACTACAGCTCTGCCCATTCCGATTCCCCTCCACCCCTTCCCCACTGAATTTATATGGCTCCCATCACCGCAGCATCCTCCAAGCCTCTCCCTTAATGCCTTCTCCGCCAGTATCAGCCCCAGCCATGCTCCAGTCTATAACAGACACATCCCTGGCAGGACAATGCCAACCTGGGAACAAGTTCTCTCTTTCCAGGGGCTGGAGAGTTCATTTTGCTCTTCATCTATGTCACAGCCTTCACTCTAGCCCCGAAAAACGGTGTCTGCAAACTGAGCAGCGCTCGCCCTCGTTTGCCGAGGCTCGTTAAAAGTCTGACAGACAGGGGTGTTAATGATCCCTTTATTCTCCCTTACAGGGACATTCCTTTTCCTCATTAATGAGATACCTGTCAGGGAAGTGCTGAGCTGTTCGCTAGGCCGTTGACAGCTGTAAGACGCACAATCCCCTTTTGTGACAGCAGGGGGGCACTGTAGCGCCATATGCTTTAGCTGGGATGGCAGTGAGCCATGTGGCAGGGAGTCCTGCTCACCACTCCTAGCCTCTTGGATTTCTATCATTCGCTCCAGGAACACCTGTGCTGCAGTTTTTCCCATCAGCACTGACTGGCGGGGTCAGGCAGCTCTCAGCGAGGTGAGTGGGTACGTAGGTTGCCAAAGCTGTTGCAATTTCAGCCTGAGGTCAAGCAGAAGGAGGCAGACTGGATCGCTGGTGTCGGCAGCAGTGCGAGGTTTGTCATTAGCGGTGTTGGGACGTTCCTGGGCAGATTTAGGCTGGGCATTGCGGAAAAGCACTTTCTAGTGGTGAGAGCTGTAGACTTGCAGAATTATCTCCCCACAGGAAGTAATGGAAGTAATTGCTTGGGATCTTTACAACTAGATATGCCAGCATACTAGAGGATTAAAAACAGGTGGTAGGATGGTCTTGTGGTTCAGATACTGGGTCCAGTTCCTGGATCTCCTATGACCTTGGTGTGTAGCCTTGAGCAAACTGGTTAATTTCTGTTTCCCATATGTCTATATGTGGTCTAACCTCTAAAGGAGAACGTGGAGGGTTATATGCTCCCCAAATCCATGTGTGGGTTAATGTTACACCCCTTGATCCCACATCTGTATGGGGATTTGGATTACTATGGACTCCTCAAGTGGCATACAAGTGTTCTTGGCTAGGCTGTCACAGCGTAGCTCTCTGTCCTTTATCACTTGTAATCCTAGTGCCCAGGAGCCCCATCACATGCCCTATTGTGTACAAACACAAAACACTCCTGCCTGCAAGAGCTTCCAGTGTTTTCTGAATCATCCCACCCCAAAGCTCACTAAATGCACTTGTATTTTCTAAATTTTAAATATACTTCGTTTTAGGTAAACACAGTTGGATGGTTAAATATTTTTAAAGCTACTAGTGAACACACGATGGGCTGATCTGGACTCCACAGAGGAGAGTCTTTCGATTCCCTTTGATGGGCTTTGGATCCGAGTCTGAGTGCACAACCAACCTCTCCCTCTCTCATATGGGGAATAGGAGAGAAGAATCTAAATACCCGTTTATCGGCCTGGATTCTGGCTACAGGTATCTTGAGATGTGGGAGATAAACCGAAAAGGCTGCAGTTCCTGGGCCATCCCTGAAGGTGGCGCAGGTACCATGAGGTATAAACTCCTGGCTGCTGCAGCAGTAAACCGCCCCATTTCTCGAGGGGCGCCACACGGTAATGTTAACAGGAGGATATTGCTGAGGGCAGAAATCCTATCTGATTAGTTGAGGAGGCTCCCCTGCAAATACAGGCATGTGGATGTTACTTGGATTAAGCTGGTATCGGGAAACGCCCTGCTGAACCAACAATGGAAACAAAAAGTTCTGCCACTACTTTAGCAGCTGGCGCTCCTCTGTGACATGCGGAGCTTCGTGGAGCAGCTGCCTGAGGGGCTGAGACTGCGCGCTGGGGCCCAGCAGCCCTGGCGTCTCCTGTCCGTGCAGGACTGCCTGCAATTCCAGTGCGCCCCAGCCTCATGCCCTGACATGCTCCACTTGTTTCATGTACCCTTTGACTCCCAAGGACAGCAGTGCCGCTCTGTTCCCAGAGGATCGCATTCAGGGTTCCAAGTATTGAGGGTAGCCGTGTTAGTCTGTATCCACAAAAACAACAAGGAGTCCGGTGGCACCTTAAAGACTAACAGATTTATTTGGGCATAAGCTTTCGTGGGCAAAAGAACCTCACTTCTTCAGATGCAGGGTTGCAAGTTCAGGGTTTGCTCCATGAGAAATGCACACCCAGCACATTTACATGAGGGTCCCAGGCAGGGGTATAAGTTAGGAGGGACGCGGGAGGAGACGCGCTGCTCCCTCTCTCAGGCTGAAAGCAGAGGGGGCCACTCCTCCTGAGTCCCAGCTGCAGGGGGAATGGCCCTGCTGGACCTCACAGTCCCTGCCAGCAGACTCTCCTCCTGGAGAAGCCGGGACCACAGGGATCTCGTGCTCTCTCCGGGCGTTCTTCCTGGGCAGCTCTGCACACTGTGCCGCCAAGGCTGTGTTGGGATGTAGGAGGCCAACATTCAACACCCAGCTCTGCTCTGCGTTCCCGCTGTGGCCTCAGTTCCCCCTCTGTCAAATGGGAATAACATTACTCTCTTTTCCAGTCTATGGAGGCTGCAAGCTCTTGGGAACTGGTATTGTTTCTCTGTGGGTACGTCCAGGTCCTTAGGTGAGAGCCAGCTTCTCGACTGACACACCGGGGTTGAACCAGGGGGTCCTGAGAGAAGCTATACCAACTTGGTCTAAAGGAACAAGGTACTGTAGCTAGTGGCTGGATAACAGGTGCAGTTCCTCTGTGGATGAGCACAGAGGGGAGAACCTGTAACCCAGGGATTCTTGACATTTTTCTTTCTGAGCCCCCTCAACATGCTATAAAAATGCCACGGCCCACCTGTGCCACAGTAACTGGTTTTCTGACTATAGAAGCCAGAGCCGGCACTAGTGGGTAGTGAGCAGGGCAATTGTCTGGGGCCCCATGCCACAGGGCCCCTTGCCAACTACATTGCTCATGCTTCAGCTTCAGCCCCAGGTGGCAGGGCTCAGGGTCCCAGGTTTCAGCCCCATGCAGTGGGGTTTTGGCTTTCTGCCCTGGGCCCCAGCGAATCTAACGCTGGCCCTGCTTGGCTGACCCCCTGAAACCTGCTCATGGCCCCCTAGAGGGCTGAGGACCACTGGTGTAACACACGCTGACCAGTGGATTATTCTTGCGTGAGGCCTTGATCTCTCCTTGCTGCTATAACACAGTGTGCAGTGATGCTCGGCCTGCTCCCTAAAGCAGCCTGAGAGGCTGCTGTATGAAAAGCCCTATGGGCGTGTGAGGCGTTGATATTTCACACCGCCCCGTATTTTCCTTAGACTTCCGCAGGCATGGAAGCCCAAAGCCACTGCAAGGTGCTCCTCAAAAGCCCACGACACTGAACGCAAACTTCAGTATGGTCCCAATCCTGCCGCCTGCTCATTAGTGGGGAACACGGAAACAAAGTGATTCCGGGGGCAGTAGAGGAGCACTGCTGAGCCTGGGAAACTGAGGCTGCTAATTACAGAGACCAGCTGCACTGTAGCCAGCTCCCATGACTTCACTGCCACTAAGGGGATTTTGGTCCGCACTTCTTACTCTGTGTCTGTACAGCCCCTAGCGCCATGGGGGTACTGATCTGTGACATGGGCACCTCGGCACTATGGTAATACAAGTAATAACTACTGCTACTAATAATGATGACATCACAAGCTCCAGTAGTCACGTGATTTCCAGCCCTGATTGGCTATCTTTCACACTTGCCCGCCTCCTGGGGACAAATGGCCAATAAAAGCCCAGATAGGAGGCAGCGAGTGTTCTCTCCCCCACTCCTCAGGAGTGCTCAGAAGTTTTTGGGTGGGAGAGGGAGTAGCCAACACTTTTCACATTTATGTGCCTCAGTTTTCCTCATCTGCATGATGGGTATAATAGCCTGGCCCTACCTCACAGGGGTGTTAGGAAGACAAATGCATTAAAAAGTTGTGAGGTGCTCAGGTGCTAGAGTAGAGGTGGGCAAACTTTTTGGCCCAAGGGCCACATCTGGGTATGGAAATTGTATGGTGGGCCATGAATGCTCATGAAATTGGGGCTTTGGATGTGGAAGGGGGTGAGGGGTCTGGCTGAGGGTGTGGGCTCTGGGGTGGGGCCAGAAATGAGGCATTCAGGGTGCAGGTGGGGGCTGGGGCAGAGGGTTGGGGCACAGGGGGAAGGCTCCAGCTAGGGGTGCAGGCTCTGGGTTGGGGCTGAGGCTGAGGGTTTGGGGTGCAGGAGGGTGCTCTGGGTGGGGACCAAGGGGTTTGGAGGGTGGGAGGAGGATCAGGCTGGGGCAGGGGGTTGGGGTACGGGAGGGGGTCAGAGGTGCAGGCTCCAGGCAGCTCCCGGAAGCAGCGGTATGTCTCTTCTCCGGCTCCTATGCAGAGGCACGGGTAGATGGATCTGCGCACACGGTTCCAGGCCAATGGGAGCTGCAGGGGCCGCACTTGGGGTGGAGGCAGCATGCAGAGCCCCCCTGGCAAGCCCCAGACCCCACTCCCCGGCTGAAGCTCGAGGGCCAGATTAAAACATCTGAAGGGCTGGAAGCGGCCCCCGGGCTGTAGTTTGCCCACCCCTGTGCTAGAGAGACAGGGGACAGATAAGTACCATAGCTGGATAGAGCCACTTGGAATCCAAATAGTGGTTTGATTCCCCCATGTCCAAGCCTCCTTGTTATTCAGTTTGTGATCAGTTTTTGTCTCTACGGACATTTCGAAAAAGGCTGCTCTTCATACGATTCCCTGTATTCCCATGTGAACAGGAGCCAGCTCTATACTGAACCTCTCAGTGTCCTTCCTTCGGGTGTCGCGTAGTCCGTCTGTGCCTCAGTTTCCCTTCTGTAAAATAGGGATAATGATACTGACCTACCATATGGATGTGTGTGCGTGTGTATGTATGGGGGGTTTTCAGGATGTTAAGGGTGGCTATTAATAATGGGCCAACTTTAAAAGGATTGACGGTTCCATTTGGACAGGAGCTGGAATTTTTTTGACAAAAAGGTTTATCAAAACCCCAAACTTTCTGTGCGAAAGGGTGGGTTTTGGTGAAAAAAGGCTCTTCGGGACAAGTTTTCTCAGATTCAGGATGGAAAGCAGAGAGAGACACAGCAACTCACCCCAAACGAGCCTGATGGTCAGGCCACGCAGCTGGGTGTAGAAGATGCAGGGTCAAGCCCTTGCTCCAAATCAGATGCAGTAAGAATTTGCAGTTAATCTCTCCCAGGTGAGTGTCTTAACCTCTGGGCTGTTGGCTGGGTCTCTCTTGCTCTCCGCTTCCCAGGTCTCAGTTTTGTCCCATTTGCGGAACAGGAAAATGTTTCTGAAATCTCAAAAACTTTGGTGGGAGCAGGAAAGGTGTCTCCCACTCAGCTCTAATCAGGACACAGCATCCAAAATTTGGCCACCGCATCACAATCATATTGGAGCTATTCCATCTGCTTCACTACACAAACCTGGGGTGCAAATTGGGTGGAAAAAAGGTCCCCTGGCAATTCCAGCTCTTCCCCTTGCACATAGCTGGAGCTATCCCAGGGCCAGCCTTTTGCATGCTGGTGAGTGCTTTTATAACAGCCACACCCAGGGCTGGTCAAACAGGATTTGAACCCACTGCAGCACAGACCTCTGCCACTGAAGCTAAAGGAATAATGCACTAGGGGAGACAAGCTGGCTACCAGCCTGTAGTGAGGTAACCATCCTGTCAGAGGTGGGATTTGAGCCTTCTCCTCTTGAAGTAAATGGCAGCCTTTCCCCTGACCTCACTGGGAGTCAGAACAGGCCACTGGGTGAAAATCCAGCCACACAGACACGGGGGAAATGTTGATCAGACTTTTCCAGAACCTCAGACTCCTGGGTGAAGGATGGGTGGGGTGAGGGCGGGCTCAGAGGAGAGCAGTAAAGATATGGTTTCCTCCAACCTTCCTGGTCAGAACAGGTACAGTCAAACTATAGTTTCTTTATCCTGCCCATCCTCCACAAGGCACGGTAGCTGTCAGCGCCAGCATGATGGCCCCTCACAAGAACGGCCATATCGAGTAAGATCAGAGGTCCATCTAGCCCAGTATCCTGTCTTCCGACAAGGGCCAGTGGAAGAGCCCCATTGGGAGTGAACAGAACAGGTAATCAAGTGATCCATCCCCTGTTGCCCATTTCCAGCTTACGGCCCTCTTGACTGTTAATGTGATTTTTAATGCTCCTGGGGAATTTTTAGAAACCCTCTATTATTATAAGTGCACATTGTTGCAGGGGTTACTGCTGTGATGAGCCATGTTCCCTCTCAAGGGCTCTGACAATGCCCTGGTTGAAAGGCTGCAGTTATGTTGTTCTCAGCTCTAGGATATTTTAATTCTCCTGGTCATCTGTGTGGTTCCTTTTCTGCAACTGCTGCTTTTTTCTGGTTGGGTTCTCTTTTCTGGGCTATTCATAATACATTTTTTTAAATGATGGTATTGAACAGTTCAATTAAGCCAGGGGGTTGTAATTTTCTTTTTTATCCCACTGCAAAAGCCATGGTTCTATTTATTCCCAAGATGGTGGGTTAATTTTCCCAAAGCAAATGGTTGTTTAAGGATTTCTTGCTGCTAACACACTTCCTCCCTTTTGTTGACTCTCTTTATAATTCTCTTGACATTCTTTGCAAAGAACTCTACTAAGTGGCTGCTGATGTGGGCTAGATTGCTGGGTACTTGTAATTCACACACTGAGGGCTTGTTTATACAGAGTTTCCCTGATGTGATTGTAACTGATTTAGTTAAACCAGTGGAGAATCATAGAATCTCAGGGTTGGAAGGGACCTCAGGAAGTCATCTAGTCCACCCCCCTGCTCAAAGCAGGACCAATCCCCAGATTTTCACCCCAGTTCCCTAAATGGCCCCCTCAAGAATTGAATTCAGAAGCCTGAGTTTAGCAGGCTAATGCTCAAACCACTGAGCTACCTCTCCCCGCAAATGAGAAGGCCATCTGGACATTTATTTTAGTTCAAAATCAGGATTATATCAGTTTATTTTAAATCACTTAGCAGCTAGTTTAATCTAAACCAAAATAAGCTATTCTTACACTGAATTAACAATACCCAGCTCTTCAATAGCCTTCTTCATCCATAGATCTCCAAGCACTTCCAAAGGAGGTCAGTATTATCATCAGCCCTGCTTTACAGGTTGGGAGACTAAGGCATGGGGAGGGAACCAACTTGCCAAATGTCTCAGTGCAGCAACAGAGCCAGGAATTACATCCAGGTCTGCCAGTTACTAAACCAAGACCCTAACCTAGGCCATACAGAGGTTGTCTGCAACTTAATTACACTACTTCAGTAACATGGTTTAATTAAACCAGTGCAACCAAGGACTATGTCTGCACTATGGACCTTAAAGGTCGCTTGTGTAGCCACTCTTTGCCAGTGGCAGAGATCTCTCCTGCTGGCACAATTAAACCATCCAAACAATCGGTGTTAGCTACTCTCCTGCCGACATAGCACTGTCCACGCCAGCACTTTTGTTGGTGAAACTTATGTCAGTCAACAGTGTGGCTTTTTCATACACTGACCTGAAGGGGGTTCCAAAGAGGATGGAGCTCGGCTGTTCTCAGTGATGGCAGATGTCAGAACAAGAAACAAAGGTCTCAAGTTGCAGTGGGGGAGATTTAGGTTGGATATTAGGAAACACTGTTTCACTAGGAGGGTGGTGAAGCACTGAAATGGGTTTCCTAGGGAGGTGTGGAATCTCCTTCCTTAGAAGTTTTTAAGGCCCAGCTTGACAAAGTCCTGGCTGGGATGATTTAGTTGGGGTTGGTCCTGCTTTGAGCAGGGAGTGGGACTAGATACCTCCTGAGATCCCTTCCAACCTTGACATTCTGTGCTTCTATGACTGACAAAAGTGCTAATGTAGACATAGCCTAAGGCTCAGTAGGAAGGTGAAATATAAGCCGCTTTATTGTGCACATCTGCTGTGGTTCAACATTGATTCGGAGGGAAGAGTGGCCCCTTCTGAGTCACCCAGGCCACTCTCAGCGACACGGCATCCTCCGGCTCTGCACTGGAGCATTAGCAGCAGAGTCATCCCCACTGTTCCCTGCCCCGCAGTGGCTCTGGTACTACACTGGTGTCAATACTGACTCACAGGAAACAGCGCCCCCTACTGAGTCCCCCAAGCCACGCCTTACAGCAGTGTCTGCTAGCAGACTGACACATAGGGCTCTGTACTATCTTAGAGGGAAGAGCGCCTCCTACTGTGTCACCCACCCTGTTCTCTGCAGTGCGGCGCCCTCTTGTGCTGAGCTGGAGAATTGAGCTCAGCACAGGCTCAGGCCTTGTCTACACTGTCAGTGGCGTATAGGATACACGTAGCTACACGCTGCAGTAAAAGGCAGGCTGTGTCCACACTGCGGTGTCTAGCTACATGTGTCAGTGAAAGGCTCTGGCAGGGGAGAGACAGTGAGAAAAGGCAGGGGGAAGGCAGTAGGACGCTACATGGCTAAAAATAGCAGTGCAGACAGGAGAGGGCAGCTTGTGCATGTAGACATCTGCATAGGGTCCTTAACCTAGATTCTGGCAGGTCTTCACCCACCTAAGCAGTGCCACCGTGTCTACACTGCTATTTATATGCTAGGGAGCGTGAAGTGCATGTTCTCTGCATGCTGCCATAAGCGTAGACATAGCCAGAAGTGTGAGGGCGTGCCCCCTACTGACTGACCCACATTGCTCCCTGCAGCATCCTGAGCTTCCTTTGAATGCCTGCCGTGCAGGGACCCTGACACTCCTAGGCCTGGTCTATAGGATGGAAATGTTTCTAATAACAGCTCGGTAACAGCTGGTAACCACTGGTTTTAGCAATGCTGGGAGCCCTAGTAGAGCTGGGTCGGTGGCATTTTGAGAACTGGCAACAGCCGGTGGCCGGTCTAAACTGTAGCTCCCAAGCTTGCTAATGCTGGTGAAGCTGAGGCAGCGTCAGCAATGGTGGAGACAAGCCTTGCTTAGTCCATTTGAAGCAGCTGCAGCTCAGGGGTCTGTCGGCAAGGATCACTGGAACAATCCAACTCTCAACAGCTGTAGCCTCTGGGCCCCCTCCCGCTGCTGTCAGAGACAGAGAGAGGATTTACGAGGGGGCAGATTGATCCTTTCTGGTACTGACAGTCTTGGCCTCGTTATTTCGTGGTGCCCGTGTTTATTCCCCATGGTAACTTAATGCGTGGCTGGATGGGATTGTTATCAAACCTGACAGGCTGCAATCGGCTTTAACAAGAGGTGATAAAATAATCATAAAAGCTGAACTGAGGCCAGGCTGGCGAGGTCCACTGAGCTGTGAGACTGCCTGTTGGAAAGGCCTGATTCCGTTCCCCTAAGGCTGGGGGAAACCAGCTGACTGGTGAACTCCCTAATCCTCCACACAAAGGACAGGCACTGGAGCATCTGCTAATCTGAGACCAGCCCTGGGCTGCAGTACGCAGGAGTCCGAGCCCCACCTCCAAAGCTAACTCTCCCTTGGGCCAGTCACTCTACAACGAGAGGTTAAATTTGGCCCAAAGTTTTTGCCATGGCATTGTCCACTTTGCTTGTGCGTTCTACCCCCTTCTCCCACCCGGTGCCTCTCTGGTCTATTTAGATCATAACTGCTTCAGGGCAGGACTGTTTACTACTTGGTTTGTACACTGCCTAGCACAATGGGGCAGGGGTGTGGGAAAGGAGGGGCAAGGGGCCAGGGTCATCCCACTTTTGAAAGTGAATGGGCTTTCATTAATAATAGTTAATAATCACAATTTAAGAAAAAGATTCTAACACTCATAGCTGCAGATAAAAGCTTGAAAACATGCCCCAAATGTACTCAGAAGGTTAAAAAACCAAAATCCCCCCCCCACATTTATTATTAAAAATACAACAATAAGTGAATAAAGCTTGTGATTTTTAAGTCAGTCTCTTGCCTTTTCCGAGCCTGACTCATGATTTTTGACTGCTTGGGGCTGGCAGTACTGTAAAGTAAACATTCCACCACGTGGGCTGCATGCAAAACATTACAGCATTGTGCTGGTTTCAGGAACCCGACTAGCAAGTGACAGGGAACTCAAATGAAATTGCTGTGCATCCTTTCATTATCCAACCAGTGAGGAAAGAAAAAGGGAAGCAAAAGAAAGGAATAGGAAGAAATCAATTGTTTTGCTTTAAATAATTCCAAGGGGTTATTTGCAACATAAAGAAATATTTAAAAATTGTAAATACGTTACATTTATCCTAACCATGTCCCTTTAGCATCAGTGTCTAAGAATGGGCATAATATCTACTAAGAAGGGATGTTGTGAGGATTAAGAGGCCTGATCCTGAATGGGAGGAAAGGGTAGAGAAAAAGGAGAAGAAAGTGAATATGCAAGAAGAGAGAGAGGAATGATGAAAGAGTTTTACCTGAATTAATTGTACTGATCAACAACGGGTATATCTGCACTGCAAAACTCAGGTTAGTTGATCCGCATTACTTAATTCAAATTAAAACAGCAGTGAAAACAAAGCAGATTGGCTTTTGATTTGGGTTGGAAGCTTGAATTCACCCCCAGGCTCCCCTATAGGCTTTAACTCAAGCTGCTAACTATAAGTCAAAAGCCAGGTTGCTGTGTCTTCACTGATGGAAGCAGGGTCTGAGTGAATGCTTCCCTGACAGCTAGCTGGGAGGGGCAGAGACTTTGGGTGTGTTTATGTAAATACAGTTTGCTCCTGCTCTGGTTAGATATTCAGCAGATAGAGCGGTGTCACAGTAATCAGTTTTGTCTGGGGTTGGTTTACAAATCACTTTAGTACTGAAAGCAGGGGTAGTGAAATACGGTTACTAATGTTGTAATTATTGTAGGAATACAGGGAAGCAGGACTATGCTTAACCTGTCCCAAATGAGGGGGCTGCCCTCAGCTGTAAGAACCTCGTTAAGCCAAAGGCTCGGCTGCCAGCACTCTCTGAAAGTAAGAGGGGTGGGACAGATGTGCTCATAGCTGGGGAATGGGGATTTGGCTGCTCTTCTCCAAAAGTTTCCTACTAGTCTGGTTTAACCTGTTCTTTCCCACTGTTCAAAGCAAGAGCTAAATAGGCTTTGTTAGGAGCCTTTTTTGTTATTTTAAATGCTCAACCTGAATTTACAACAGTTCAGCTGAAGTAGTGTTTCTACCCAGCCTGCAAAGAGCTGGGAATCACTAAGGGTATGTCTACATCTACAATTTTGCAGCGCTGGTTGTTACAGCTGTATTAGTACAGCTGTATAGGGCCAGCGCTGCAGAGTGGCCACACTTACAGCAACCAGCGCTGCAAGTGGTGTTAGATGTGGCCATACTGCAGCGCTGTTGGGCGGCTTCAAGGGGGGTTCGGGGAACGCGAGAGCAAACCGGGGAAGGAGACCAGCTTCGCCGCGGTTTGCTCTTGCGTTCCCCGAACCCCCCTGCAAACCGCAGGGAAGGAGACCTGCTTGCACGGGGGTTCGGGAAACGCGAGAGCAAACCGGGGAAGGAGACCAGCTTCCCCGCGGTTTGCTCTCGCGTTCCCCGAACCCCCCTGCAAACCGGGAAAGGAGACCTGCTTGATTACCAGACGCTTCCTCAGGTATGCTGGGATACCTGCTTATTCCACGGAGGTCAAGAAAAGCGCTGGTAAGTGTCTACACTTGATTACCAGCGCTGGATCACTAGCGCTGGATCCTCTACACCCGAGACAAAACAGGAGTACGGCCAGCGCTGCAAACAGGGAGTTGCAGCGCTGGTGATGCCCTGCAGATGTGTATACCTCCTAAGTTGCAGCGCTGTAACCCCCTCACCAGCGCTGCAACTTTGTGATGTAGACAAGCCCTAAGAGACTGATGTGGAGAAGTCACAGCAGAGAGGCAGGTGGCCACAGATGGTGACTGCCAGTTGGCTGGCAAACTAGTGGCTGAAGCAGCACAGCAGGTAGCCAGCAGGGCTGCTGGTGCAGTGGTGCAGTGAGTAAGGTGCCTCCTTACTTCCATCCAGGGTGGGTGGTGAGCTCTGCAGATGCACCTCTGAACTCTAGGTCTGCGCTGGCCAAGGACAGTGGCTCTCAGTGGAGTGTAGAGAAGGGATGGGAATATAAAAGGGAAATTTGGGTTGCTGGACTTAAGAGCTTGAGGAGAAAAGGACATGGCCCAACTTACTTGGGGGTCTTTTGCTCATGAACCCTGTTTGCAGTGTTTTCTCAAATTAACGCCGAGTTACTTCCCCCCTTTTCTACACTCTGTGCTTGCGAGAGGGGGAGTATTGCCTCTCAGAGGCACCTGGGCTGGTGTTTAATTCTCCCAGGTTACTGGGTGGGACTTGAGCTGGTTCTGTGTGATATCTATGGAAAGGAACCCCTAGATATTGAACCTGGTCCTGTTGCTGCTGGCTCCGCCTGGCAGAAGGGTTACGCTGCTGTTTTATCCTGGGTTAGTTAGCCAGAGTTAAGAACACACCTTTATTCCTTTTGCAGCATTAGACATACCCAGTGCCTTGTAATAGTCACTCAGCACCTTACAGGATTGGGCCCAATAAGTGTTTTGCCACTGACTTCAATAGGAGCAGGATCTGAACCTAAGGACTTGTCTACATGAGAACACGCAGGAAAGTTAATCCAAATTAACTGAAGCTGTGCCTTTAAAGTAGATTAGTTAAATTGCATTAAACCTCAGTAAGGATGCTCTTATTCAGAATAAAAGTGGGCTTAATTCAGTTTATTTTACTTTGCTTCCAAAGCAAATTAAACTAAACTGAATTTAATTGTGACTAAGAGCATCCAGATACAGGCTCAATGCAGTTGAACCAATCCGCTTTAAATGCACTCCTTTCGTCAGCTTTCTATTCATTTTCAAGCTAAGATGGCCTATGTTGCTGTGAAACGGTTAAGCCTTTCGATTTCGAGCAATAGCACCTTCAGATCGCTAAAGACTCTCTGTAAGTCAGCATCCAGCATTGTGCTACAGGCTGTGACACAGGAGATAAACATAGACCGCGCGCTCTCCCTCATGGAGAAGTTTACTCCCTTTGTTGTAGTGTTTCTACTAATCGGAAAAACAAAACACTTCAGCCAAATTATAATAATCAGTGCATCCTATTTTCTAATGAAGACCTCTTAAAATGTGGATGAAAGATGCTGGGGCCTATAAGGATTTTCAACTGCAGCTGCTCTTGTATTATTCATATAACAATCCTGCCCAGAGCTGCCAACTCAGATTGGGCCCACATGGTACTAGGCGCTACACATACACGTCAAGAGACAGTCCCTGCCCCAAGCTTACCGTCTAAACAGGCAAGAGAGACACAGGGTGGAGAAAGGCAGTGCCATTACCCCTGTGTTACAGATGGGAAACCGAGGCCCAAAGAGATTAAGCCCCAGCTCCTCCAACTAACTCTAACTAACTAACTAACAACTAACTAACTCAACACTAACTCTCATTAAAATCAGTAGGAGCTAGGTGCCTAAACGCCTTTGAGGATCTGGGCCTAAGGGTCTTGTGGAAGGTCACACAAAACTGGTGTCACTGCAGAGCTGGGATGTGAAGGGAGGTCTCTGAGTCGCAGGCCCATACTTTGACCTTCTGGCGATTTCCCCTGAATGCGGAGCCTGCAAGGAATCTGATCAGATGATGACTGAATGGCAACTTGACAGGATGGAGTGAAATAAGGGTGCCAGTTCCGTCTCTCTGCAGCTCCATAACAGCTGTTTGTTTTTCACACACGATATTAACATGTAACAAAATTGTCACTTAATTGCAGTGACAGCCTTGTGTTGTAACATATGTCTCAGGGCTTCCAATGTGCAAACGCACGTGGGTGGTGTTATTTAAGGGGCGCATTACACTGATTACCTATTCCCTGCCCCTCCCTGGCCACCTGCTCAAAGGAGGGAGGAGGCAGGTGAATAGAGTATGTATCCAGACTCAAGGTCTGGATAGCCGGTGCTGGGTGTAATGTGGGAGTGTTACTCCTTTTCCCAGAGGGGAAGCCCAAGTCACCAGCCCTGAGAGACTGAGACCAGGTCTACACTAAAAAGGTAGGTGGACCCAGCTACGTCCCTCAGGGGTGTGAAGGTACACCCCTGCATGGCATAGTTAAGCCTACTTACCAGGGTTAGGTCAATGGAAGAATTCTTCTGTCAACCTATCTACCATATCTCAGGGAGGTGTCTCAACTACAGTAATGGGAGAACCCGTCCTGTTGCTGTGCTGACTGGCAACACGGAAGCGCTACAGTCACACAGCTGCAGCGGTTTATGTGTAGACATAGCCTGGGTCTTTTCCTTCCTCAGAGTCATAGAGTCACAGGGTGAGTCGCCATCTCTGTGCTCTAGGCCTGAATCCACTCTGCTGGCCTGCTGATGAGTGATGTCTGGTCCCCAGGTGACGAGCACTCATGTTATGCATTTGAAGAGGCTGTTAAGGGGAAGAGTTCTTTAAGTGACTATAACCAGATTTTCAGATGTTGGCTCAGATACTCAGCTGGCGTAATTTGGTGGCATAGCTCCATGGACTGATGAGGATCTGGCTCATTGATTCTGGCTTGTGTGAGCTGAGACTCTTTCCTTCCTATTGTATAGAAATAAGTGTTCGTTTAGCCCAGGTTTGCTGAAGAAGTCCTCCATCTTTGTGGCTTTTTCCTCCCCCCTCACTTGGATGAGTCTTCAAAGCTGGGGTTAGGTTGAGCATGGTGGGTAGTGTTGGCATAAATCCTCACAATTTAGGAATATAGAGTTCCGGAAAAACTTCCATAGAGATCTTATCATGGACTATCCATTCCTGCTAATAAAGCTACATGTTCCTACTTTGGTAAATCAGCAACATGCCTGGTTTCAGCAACATTACTGCTATGCCAAAGGAACTTTAGGTATTCCTGTGTGAAGGGTTGAGATGGGTGTCATTTCCCCTTCTCCCCACATAGCCCCTCCATACCATCTTTGTGCGCACTCTTGGAAGCCGACCTATTGAAAAGGGAAGATTTCCAAATGACATAAAGCCGAAGCCAAAGCAGTGCTTGGCGCCTATGCATTTTTTATGCTTCTGCATGTGACTGAGCATGAGAGGAAGGTGGAGTGGCAAAGGGAGAGAGAGAAAAGCATCTGGCCAGAAGTTCAAACTCTGTTATACCTCATTTTATTTAGGGAAGGAGCTGAGCTTCTCACGAAACCAGCAAAAAGAAGACATTGTGGGTCCTCGATCTGTACATCACCTGCCTGGAGTATTGATCCATGGGTGTAAAACCAGTAAAAATCAGTGTAACTCTGCCAATTTCAGTGGGGCCACTCCTGATATATCCCCAGTGCAGCAGGACTTCTGTACATGGGAAGGTTATTCTGGAGTATAGGTGGGAGTGGATGTAAAGAACAATTGCTATTCCAGAATCAATATAATTAATGTGCTTTCATCTAGTCCTGTTTAGAAGAGAACTAGATCAAAGTGCATTAACCGACTATTAATGCACAACAGCAGGGTTTCACACCCCAGACTTCTGCAAACTAATTGTATAGACAAACCCTGTGGCTATGTCTACACTACAGAACATACACCAGCATAGCCCCGTGGTGTAGACACAGCATACACCGCTGGAAGTTTTTCTGCCAGTCCATGACATTGGCTAAGCAACCAGAAGCACTCTTCTGTTGGCATAGTTGCGTCTACACTGGGGTCTAAACTGGAAAAAGGTACTTTGATTCTCTATGTGGATATTCTTATTCTGGAGCTATTCCTTCTGCAATAGTTTTTTCACTCAATATCCCTATGTAGAGAAGCCCAAAGTGAGCGGAGAATTGGGCCTTCTGTGTTTCTCTCTGTAGATTGCAGCCCCAATATGTGACTTGCTTTATCTACCACCAAAATGCTGCCACCTCTGTGGTGAAATGTAGCATCTGTTTAAATTCACCCAGCTACACTGCCAGCCAGATGAGAGCACAGAACCACAGAGACCATTGATGAGAACACAGTCAAACACACATGCAGTGTGGATTTTAGGTATGTAGATTTACCCACCTGGAATTTGGCCAGCACACCAGGGTTAATACCCTTATACATGCACAGATGGAATTGTACTGATTAGGAACTGTCCAACATTGTCCACCTAGTACATATTGGGCCTTTGTCCAGTACTGATTCCACCTTCTTAATCCTTCATACCACCACCTGCTGCAGTATCCATGTCTTTGTTTAGAGGTCTCCTATCCAAGTCATGAGCAAATCCAACCCTACTTAGTTAATGTTCCCTGTCAAGACATGCTCAGTGGTTGCAGGTGACAGAACAAGGAGTAGCGGTCTCAAGCTGCAGTGGGAGAGGTCTAGGTTGGATATATTAAGAAAAACTATTTCATTAGGAGGGTCGTGAAGCACTGGAACGGGTTACCTAGGGAGGTGGTGGAAGCTCCTTCCTTAGAGGTTTTTAAGGTCAGGCATGTCAAAGCCCTGGCTGGGATGATTTAGTTGGTGTTGGTCCTGCTTTGAGCTGGGGGTTGGACTAGATGACCTCCTGAGGTCTCTTCCAACCCTAATCTATGATTCCAAGATCCAAGGAACCCAGTTCAGAGGTAGCTGTGGCTCTCCAGAACTGCCATGCTCTTCCTGCACTCATTGAGCTGAAGATGTTAAGCGGTGCTCTGATGCTCAGGCAATGGGTGACCATACAAGAACCTAGATATGTACAGAATGTTTAGCAACCTGGAGACTGGGGGGTATAGTGTTGCATCAAACTTTTCTGAACATGTAAACTAGACTGATCTGGAGAGCAATTCTGGGGCTCATGGATTGCAAGGCCAGGAGGGACTACTGGATTGTCTAGCCTGACTTCCTATATATCACAGGCCACCAACCCCACCCAAAGCAGAGGGGCAGGATGGGAAGTATAAGGATAGGAAGTATAAGAGGTGGACCCTTCAGTTAAGTTGCGGGGGAACCAGTGAAGGAGGCAGACATCTCTAGCCTGCTGCAGGACTCCAGCTCTGCTACTCTGCCATGTAGTGCCTTGACCCCAGAAGAGACCAAGTGCAGAGAGGAGCCACTGGAGCTGCTGTCCGTGGTTTGCCCAGAGGTGACTGAGAACTCACAGATGATGGAGGCTTGCCAGTGGACTGTGGTAGGCAGTAGCTCAGAAGAACCAGACATTAGTCAGGTTGTGATGTCACAATACGAATCAACGTTTTTCGACAGGATCCCTGCTGACCCACCACTGTTAGGACCCTGGGCTGGGACGTAGTGGAGCAAGGTGGGCCCGGGTCCCCTACCTCCTGATGCCAAGCCCAACGCTGGGGTAGTGGTCTACTCTCCCTAGGCCTGAAGGCATGTGCCTTGTGTGTTGGCTGTCTGCCCTAGCCAGAAGGCTGGGCTAAAGATGGCCTATTGCTCTCCCCGCTCAGGGTGTAGTTGGTCCAGACTGTGTAAATTACAGTCTGCTCTGCCAGGAGGATTGGGCTATAGACTGAGTGGTTCCCAGCACCGCCCAGGGGGCCAGAGCCCAGCCTAATAATTGGCTATCTGCTGTGTGACATAGTGAGGTAGAGTGGTCTCCTTCCCCGCTTGACGGGGCAACCACAGGCAGCAACAGCTCCCCAGGAGACTAAGCTATTGTGTGCCACAGGCAGAGACTAGGAAGGACTAAGGTGCCACCAATGCCTGACGCACCTGCAATGGCAGGGAATTAAGTGAGATACACAGGCCTACCGATGGGGCGGGGGGGAGGGGGCAATTTCCCAGGGGCCTGGGTGATTTAAAAGGGTCCTTGGGCCCCTGGCTGCTGCCTCAAGCCAGCACAGTGGAGCTAAGACTGTTAAGGCGGGTTTCCTGCCCACCCTCCCTCCCTGCTGCTCCTGGAAGCAGCCTGTAAGGCCCTACAGCGCCAGGAGGTTGTGGGGGGGAGGGGTCTCCATGCACTGCTCCCACCTCAGCACCGACTCCGCAGCTCCCATTGGCTGAAAACTGCAGCCAATGGGAACTGCTTTGGCAGTGCCTGCAGGCAGTGGTGCATGGAGATCCCCTGCACCCCCCGCCTAGGAGTCACTGCTAGAGGGGTGTGCCAGTTTCTTTCGGGAGCCGCCTGAGGTAAGTGCTGACCCCCTGGCCTTCTCCTGCACCCCAACGCTCTGCCCCAGCCTAGAGCCTGCACTCAAACTCCCTCCCTGAGCCAGACCCTGCCTCCTGCACCCAAACTCCCTTCCAGAGCCCACACCCTGCACCCCCTCCTGCACCCAAACTCCCTCCCAGATCCTGCACCCCTCCTGCAACCAAAATCCCTCCCAGAGCCTGCACTCCCTCCTGCACCCAAATTCCCTCCCAGAGCCCACACCCTGCACCCCTTCCTGCACCCAAATTCCCTCCCAGAGCCCACACCCTGCACCCCCTCCTGCACCCAAACTCCCTCCCAGAGCCCACACCCTGCACCCCCTCCTGCACCCAAACTCCCTCCCAGACCCTGCACCCCTCCCCCACCCAAACTCCCTCTCAGGGATCATAACCCCTCCCACACCCAAACTCCATCCCAGAGCCTACATCCCCTCCCGCCCCAACCTGATAAAAGTGAGTGAGGGTGGGGAAGGGGTTATGATCTCTAGGAGGGAGTTTGGGTGGGGTGGAGTTAGCAGGGGGCAGGGCCTCAGAGAAGGGCCGGGGTAGGTGGCATGGAAAGGGTCTTTGGGTTTGCACAGACAGTTGGCAACCCTTCCGGGCAGGCATGTAGAAGCCCTGGCCATGCTGGATGAGCATGCCCTGCAGCACAGCCGGCAGCTCGCTGGGTACCAGCCAGCAGAGACGCAGCACCCCCCAAATGTCAGGCAGACTGCGTCTGCGTGGGCATGGCTTGTGCAGGCGAGGGGCCCCATTCACTGTTCTTCCCTGGGGCCCGGAATTGCTGTCAGCAGGCCTGGAGATATACCCAGACAATGGAAGGAATGACCCACATCCCTCTCTGTAGAGGAAGGTGGAAACTCCCCAAGGTCCATGCCAATCTGCCCCGGGGGGAAATTCCTCTCTGATCCCACATATAGTGATCAGCTAAACCCTGAGCATGTGAGCAGGAGTCCTGCCTTCTGTATTAGTGCACTGCACTGCACTAATTCCCCTTAGGACCATGCAAGGGTCCTAAGGGGAATTAGATCATAAGCAGCAAATGGATTTTTTAAAAAGCAGTATCTCACAGTGTTCTGTTAAGGATGCAGTTTTATTTCCCCAAAGAAGTCCTCTGAGGACTGACAGCAGTAGGCATCAGATCATAGAATATGAGGGTTGGAAGGGACCTCAGGAGATCATTTAGTCCCACCCCCTGTTTAAAGCAGGACTAATCCCCAGACAGATTTTTGCCCCAGAGCCCTAAATGGCCTCCTTAAGGGTTGAACTCACAACCCTGGGTTTAGCAGGCCAATATTCAAACCACCAAGCTATCCCCTCCCCTGTCTAGAAAAGGAAACTTGGGAGCAGAATGTCAGAAGAAGAATCTGAAAAATCAGCAAGGAGGCGAAGGGAAGAGTAAATAGATCCAATTGCTTTAAAAATTGGACAGCTGTGATGCACCCTGCTTTGCTCCCTGTGTCATCATTTGTACTCGGTCAGTGTGAATGTCAAATGCTGCCAAATCAAAATGGCCGTGCTTTTACACTGACTGTGCAGGTATAAATGAGTACATCAAACACAAGGGCATAGAGGATCATGGGCTAAGGGGTGCATACTTGACCGCAGCAGATTAATTTAACGATGCAACCAAATCTTCATTTAAATAATATGTTTTTTGTTTGTTCTTTGTTTTGTTTTCAGTAATCACCAAGCTCTAGGGGTAACCAGTTTGTTCCCAGGAGAAAACATTTATTCTTGTAGGAAGTCTAATGCAAATAGATGAGTTTTCTGTTGAACACTAAAGATAGTGGCAAGGAGTTCCACAGTCCAGTCTAGGGCCAAATTTTACTGGATGTGCCTGTTATGTTTTACCAGGGTAGATCTTTTAAGCTATTATGGTGAAGACATAATCCATGGTGACCACACAACCTGGCAAAAATAACATACTAGAGAAGAAAATTGCAGGATCTCAGAAGAAATCCAGATAGTCTCAGCTACTGAACTGGCACCTCTGCACCACCAGCCACTGTCTGATTCCTTTGACTGCCACATAATGGGTTTCTTTGCCTTTTCATTAGAGAGCCTTGTAATTAGGCTGAGCACTGTTTTACCATCAGCTGAGCAGCTCAGACAGCCTCTTGTCTACAGTACTCCCAGGGATGATTAACATCTGCTAAGGGATACACCCCAGGCAGTTTTCTGCCTCCACCCCAGAGGAAGTTTTCTTTTGAGTCAGGGGCAACAGATTTATTAAACTGGCTGTGTACTGTCTGCATGTACATACTCTGGAGTGGCCAGTGGGAACCATTTTACTTGTCAAAGCCTCTTTAAAATTGATGGTTCCTGGTGTCAGTTTCCAGACTGACAGCCCTGGAAATTGAAAGTGAATTGTGTTTTAACAGCCAAGAGAACTGTTTTTTTAAGATTGCTACTGTGCATGAATGCAAAAGGACACTTTAATTTAAAACAAATTATGCTTAAAATGATGCAAAGGAGCAGTTAAAGGAAGGCAGTGAAATATTTTCAAAGTTATCTCCTAAATAATCCTACATTGCAGTTTCCAAAATAACCTTAACTCTGGCCTTGGTACCCTTGCCTAGCTTTCACCCGTAGACCGGAAAACCTCTTACACCCCACCTTGCATTGCAATGGCAGGGCAGTCTAGAGGTGAGAGCAAGCGCATAGTGGGTCAGAACTTCTGGCTTCTTGTTCTTGCACTGCCACTGACTCTTACTGACATTGGGCAAGTCATTAAGGCCCAATTTTTCCAAAAGTGACCACTGGAATTTGATGCCTCCATTTCTGGAGGCCCTAGTATTGCGAGTTGGGCACCCAAAATGGAGGCACCCAAAGTGAATGGCCACTTTTGGAAAATTTGGGTCTCAAACTCTGCATCAGCGTCCCCACCTGTAGTGCAGAAAATACTTACCTACCTTAATAAGAGCTACCAAGAGCAAGGATGGCCTTGTGGCGAAGGAACAGGACTGCGACTTACGTGAGTTGTATTAAATTCTTAGCTCGGCCTCAGTGTCCCCATCTGTAAAAATGAGGATAATGGAACTGACGTCCTTTGCAATATACCCATGCACAGTATGGTATAAGAGTTATTATTAATTATTATTATTCACCCCAAGAAGTATGATTTATGCTCTTGGACACAGTTCTACCGCTCACTGTAGAACCTAATCCTGTGGCATTGATGTTAATAGTAGTGTTGAAATTGACGGGAAGCAGAATCTGGCTCAAAAGGCATAATTCAGACTGGGACTATGCAGCTCCCATTGTCCTCTGGTAGCCCTGCAGCTCACCAAGGCTTTACAATAAGGAGCTCTGATGTGTCTCATTCCTGAATCCTCTAGGGCTGCCCATCATTGACATGGACAATAACATAACATTGTACTTTGCATTTCCATAGAAGCTTCTGTTTGAGGATCTGAAAGCCCTTTATTTAGGATCATAGACCATAGGAATAGAAGGCCCCTCAAGGGTCATCTAGTCCAGGGTCTCTCAACCTTCCCAGACTACTGTACCCCTTTTAAGAGTCTGATTTGTCTAGTGTACCCTCAAGATTCATCTCACCTAAAACCTTACAAAACTAGACATAAAAACACAAACGTGTAACAGCCCCCTAGTACTGAAAAATGGTTGACTTTCTCCTTTTTTACCATATCATTATAAAACAGATCAGTTGGAATATAAATATTGTACATGCATTTCAGTGTCTAGCACACAGAGCAGTATAAACAAATAATTGTCTATGAAATTTTAGTTTGTACTGACTAGTGCTAGTGCTTTTTGTGGAGCCTGTTGTAAAACTAGGCTAATATCTGGATGAGCTGATGGACCCCCAGAAGACCTCTGCGTACCCCCAGGGGTACACATACCCCTCACTGAGAACCACTGCTCTAGTCTAACCTCCTGCCAAGATGCAGGATTTGTTGTGTCTAAACCATCCGTGACAGATGGAGATTCCATAGCTTCCCTAGGCAGTTTGCTCCAGTGTCCTACTTTTCTTACAGTTAGCAAGTTTTTCCCTAAGATGTAGCCTAAATCTGCTCTGCTGTAGTTTGAACCCACTGACTCTTTTCCTGCCCTCCGTGGCAAGAGAGAACAACGTTTCTCCATCTTTTTTGACAAAAGAAGCCTCACAACCCAATCGTGTGGTAGTGTGACACAGCAGGGCACAATCCAGACCAGGGTGGGGTTGTGTTATCCCTGCCCTGCCACCCGGGGTGCCTTACAATGCCTCGCTGAAGTAGCTCCCACCTGGGCCTCTCACAAATATCCTTTTGGCACGCAAACCAGATCCTGAATGTCTGTGTATATGTGTAACGTCAGCCTGGCAGCTACACACTGGCTCTCAGCAGCCTTGGTTATACGGCAGAGTGACCCCAACACAGCCTCAATCCCAGATTTCCCCAGAAAATGTATGTCCTGTGCTGCCCAGCCCTCTCCTGGACAGTACAAATATATTAAGTCCGTTATTCCTTTCAGGGAATCATATGCCAACTTATTATCTTAAATAGTTACCCAGCCACTTCAATTTAAAGCAATGGGATTAGATAAAACACGTTTATTTAACTACAAAGAGAGAGATTTTAAGTGAGTACAAGTAATGAGGCATAAACGTCAGAAATTGTTACAAGAAAAATAAAGATTAAATGTTTACTAATATTTACTTAAGAATAGGGCTGTTAAGCGCAGTTAAACCATGCGACTAACAAAAATATTTATTGTGATTAAAAAAATTAATCGCAGTTAATCACACTGTTAAACAATAGAATACCAACTGAAATTTATTAAATATTTTTGGATACTTTTCTACATTTTCAAATATATTGATTTTTATTACAACACAGAATACAAAGTGTCCAGTGCTAAATTTATATTATTATATTTTATTACAAATATTTGCACTGTAAAAATGATGAACAAAAGAAATAGTTTTTTTCAATTCACCTCATACAAGTACTGTAGTGCAATCTCTTTATCATGAAAGTGCAATTTACAAATGTAGATTTTTTTGGTTACATAACTGCACTCAAAAACAAAAAAATGTAAAACGTTAGAGCCTACAAGTCCACTCAGTCCTACTTCTTCTTCAGCCAATAGCTAAGAGAAACAACTTGTTTACATTTACGGGAGAAAATGCTGCCCACTTTTATTTACAAAATTACCTAAAAGTGAGACCAGACATTTGCATGGCATTGTTGTAGCCGGCATTGCAAGATATTTACATGCCAGATATGCTAAACATTTGTATGCCCCATCATGCTTTGGCCACCATTCCAGAGGACATGCTTCCATGCTGATGATGCTCATTAAAAAAATAACGCATTAATTAAATTTATGACTGAACTCCTTGGGGGAGAATTGTATGTCTCCTGTTCTGTTTTACCTGCATTCTGCCATGTATTTCATGTTATAGCAGTCTCGGATGATGACCCAGCACATGTTATTTTAAGAACATTTTAACAGCAGATTTGACAAAGTGCAAAGAATGTACCAGTGTGAGATTTCTAAAGATAGCTACAGCACTTGACCCAAGGTTTAAGAATCTGAAGTGCCTCCCAAAATCTGAGAGAGATGAGGCATGAAGCTTTCAGAAGTCTTAAAAGAGCAACACTCCGATGTGTAAACTACTGTACCTGAACCACCAAAAATGAAAATCAACCTTCTGCTGGTGGCAACTGACTCAGATGATGAAAATGAACATGCATCGGTCCACATTGCTTTGGATCGTTATCAAGCAGAACCCATCATCAGCATGGACAGAGGCATGCCCTCTGGAATGGTGACTGGAGCACAAAGGGACATATGAATCTTTAGAATATCTGGCACGTAAATATCTTCTGACGCTGGCTCAACAGTGCCATGCGAACGCCTGTTCTCACTTTCAGGTGACATTGTAAGCAAGAAGCGGCAGCCTTATCTCCTGTAAATTGTAACCGAATTTGGTTGTCTGAGCAATTGGCTGAAGTAGGACTGAGTGGATTTGTAGGCTCTAAAGTTTTACATTGTTTTATTTTTGAGTGCAGTTATTTTTTGGACATAATTCTACATTTGTAAGTACAACTTTCACGATAAAGAGACTGCACTACAGTACTTGTATTAGATGAATTGAAAAATACTATTTCTTTTGTTTTTTACAGTGCAAATATTTTTAATAAAAATAAATATAAAGTGAGAACTGTACACTTCATACTCTGTGTTGTAATTCAGATCAATATATTCAAAAATGTAGAAAACATCCAAAATATTTAAATAAACAGTATTCTATTATTGTTTAACAGCGTGATTAATTTTTTGAATCATGCGATTAATTGCAATTAATTTTTTTCATTGCTCGACAGCCCTATGCCACACATATTTTTTCAGGACAATACTGACTAGCAAATTGTGAGTTTTAAATAATATCTTACACAGCATACCTTGTGCAAAGATTATCACAGTCATGTGTAGGGGTGTCTTCTGTCACAGGCATATGTGTTTTTATTCACAAATGGGGACAGTAAAGGAGCCTGAGTGTCCTTCCCTGTCTGCCTGTGAGGAAGGCCATATCCCCACAGTCTGCTCTGCTAGAGTGCTCTCAACACAAAGAAAGGAGGAATTAGCGGTACTCAGTGGGCCCTGACCTTCAAGCAGGGTGGGGCTGCAAACAGTCTGGGCTCTGGCCTGTCATCAGGCAGAGCTGTAGCACCAAGCACCGTCCCTACGGCTCAGGCAGGGGATGAGCCCCAACCACCATCTTTGGGACTCAGGCAGGAGGTGCTTCAGGAGCACAGGCCTCCTGAGGGGGAGTACTGCAACCCAGTAGGATGACCAGGTGTCCGGTTTTCCACCAGAACACCCAGTCAAAAAGGGACCCTGGCAGCTCCGGTCAGTGGGGGGAGCCTCCCCACACCCCCGCCTACTAGTGTCAGACCTGCTGGCTGCTTCTGGGGCACATGCAACGTGATGTCAGGACAGGCAAGCAGCCTGCCTTAGCCAGCCTCGCTGCATTGCTGACCCAGAGCCACCCAAGGTAAGGTCACGCTCCAGCCCCCTGCCCCAACCCGGCGCTCCCCTCAAACCTGGAGCCCCCTCCTGCACCTCAAACCCCTCATCCCTGGCCCCACCTTAAACCCCTTATCCTGCACCCCCAGCCAAGAGCCCTCACCCCCTCTGCACCCGAACTCTCTTCTCGCATCCTGAACCCCTCATCCCCAGCCCCACCCAGAGCCCTCACATCTCCCCGCACCCAAACCCTCTGCCCCAGCCCAGAGCCCCTTCCCACATCCTGAACCCCTCATCCCCAGCCCCACCCAGAGCCCTCACCTCCTCTTGCATTCCAACCCCCTGGGTCAACCCACAGCCCCCTCCCACACTCTGAATCCCTCAGCCCCACCCCCCAGACTGGAGCCCCCTCCTACACCCCAAACCCCTCATCCCTGGCCCCACCCCAGATCCCGCACCCCCAGCCAGAGTCCTCACCCCCTCCTACTCCCAAGCCCCTGCCCCAACCCAGTGAGGGTGGGGGACAGTGAGCCACCAAGGGACGAGAAATGTAGTGAGTGGGGGTGGGGACTTAGGGAAGTGGTGGGGCAGGAGGACGGGCCTTGGGCAAGGGACAGGGCTAGGGGTGTTTGGTTTTGTGCCATAGCAGGGGTCGGCAAACTTTCAGAGGTGCTGTGCCAAGACTTCATTTATTCACTCTAATTTAAGGTTTTGCGTGCCAGTCATACATGTTAACGTTTTTAGAAGGTCTCTTTCTATGAGTCTATAATATATAACTAAACTATTGTTGTATGTAAAGTAAATAAGGTTTTAAAAGTATTTAAGAAGCTTCATTTAAAATTCAATTAAAATGCAGAGCCCCCCGAACTGGTGGCCAGGACACAGGCAGTGTGAGTGTCACTGAAAATCAACTCACGTGCTGCCTTCAGCACATGTGCCATAGGTTGCCTACCCCTGTGCCATAGGAAAGTTGGCAACCCCACCACCCGGGGGTGGGATGGCAGGGGTAGGAGGACGCGGGCCCACCCCACTCCACTGCATCCCAGTCCAGGGCGCTAACAGTGGAAGAGAGTGGTCTGCCACTGGGTCAGCAGGGAATCCGCCCTCAACACACTGACCGTGTCTCTGGCAGCACCACAGCCAGACAGTAGTCTGGTTTCCCTGGGCTGTTTCCTACTCTCCCCTCGTGTGTACCTGTGTCCAGTGGCTGTCCTTAGTATACACTGCCAAGGAGAGTGGTACCAGTTCCTCAGCATCAGAAGTGGCAGGGCTCTCTGGAAGTTCATGCAGGTCCGCGGGGCAGCAGCGGTTCTCCTTGGTGTCCTGCTCCAGCAGCGGAGAAGAAGTATCTGTCTCCCTCAGCAGCTTCTTCCCAGCTGAGCTGCCGGGCTGACCTTTTATACTTCCTGTCCTGCCTCTCTGCTTCTGGCCCTCCTGGTTCCTCCTACCAGGCCGCTTGTGGTGTTCCCTCCACATGTGCCTCTGAGGGAAGTCACGCCTCCTCGCTACAGGGAAACTGAGGAAGTGAGCAATGACAGTGGATTAGAATCTAGATCTCCTGACTGTAAAGGATGATGATAGACCGTATCATGACATGTAGGATCACAATCTTTCAGGTAGAGTAAATTAAAAAAAAATTAATGAGATTCCCAAAGAAACAGGCTTCCATACAACATCAGTCCTCGCTCTGTCTTCTTTGTTTACCAGGGACCACATCCTGTCTGGAACTATATGCAGAATATAGGCATCTAGTTGCTGCATCATACAACTGCAAATATAATTACAGACTGTGCTTAAAGAAAAGTAATCAAAGTAAAGTTAGGATGTAATCCTGAGAGGCGGTGAGCAGTTTCAACTCCCGGCAAGATCAGTAAGATATGGGGGTACATATCACCTTCCTGGACCAAACCTCTAACTTTCCAATGACCTGATATGCCTGATGTAATTGGGGATAATTCAGCACCTGATCCTAAAATGGTTCCTTTTCTAAGCATGTGCCCGTCTCCTTGAAGATGAGGGGGGAGGCAAGAAGCCAGTGATGTCCTCTGGCAAGGGGTGCCAAAACCCCCATTAATGCATGTCAGCAGAAGACGAAGCAGGGGGAGCAGCTTCTGGATGCTCTTGAAGTCTGTCTCTTGGATATATGGCCCTTCTGGGAACAAAGAGCCAGGTGTAATTTCAGAGGCAACATAATAATAGACTGCAGTCTATTGTAATTTAGGCCAGATGATCGATAGATGAAGCCTCTTCTTCTTCTCAATTCAATGTTTAATAAACAAAGGCCAAAGATATTTTACCTCCCTCTAGGTTAACACACTTAAGTAGACAAATACATTTTAAAAAAAAGCAGCAATATTCGTTCCTATTGATTTAGCGTTCAAAGGGGGCGGTAGGAAGGAAATTAGAAATCTTTATGATAGCAGAGAATCAAGGTTGTAATAGAACAGCTTGTCCCCATGAGAGCAGATAAATTAAAAAATATATACAGCTGTTGGAAGGAGATGGGACAACGGTGATAAGGGCAGAACAAGAAGAAATGGGAAGAAGGGAATCTAGCCGTGAAAGGGTCATGATTGGAGCTGGGTGAATGTTTTTTGGAAAAATAGTTTAATCACCAAAAAATGCACTTTCAGGTCAACCTGAAACTCTTTGCACATTTGACTGAAATTTGCCAAACAGCTCTGGACAGAAAAGAGCGCAAGAACGCAAGGGATCACTGCCAGAATAGCTGATAGTCTACCAATTAAGGCACATGTTAGTTGTGGGGAGGATGGGTTCAAATCCCTGCTCTACAAGGGAGATTTGAATGTGTATCTCCCATGTGAGTGCCCTAGGCTGAAAGTCAGACTCTGGACACCACCTTCTATTCCTTGTCATTTTGTTTCAGAGTAGCAGCCATGTTAGTCTGTATTTACAAAAGAAACAGGAGTACTTGTGGCACCTTAGGGACTAACACATTTATTTGAGCATAAGCTTTCATGGGCTAAAACCCACTTCATCGGATGCATAGAATGGAACATATAGTAAGTAGATATTTACATACAGAGAACATGGAAAGGTGGGAGTTACCCTACCTTCTCCAAGAGTCTAATTAATCAAGATAAAAATAAAATAAAATAAAATAAAATAATTGGTGATATACCAATCTCCTAGAACTGGAAGGGACCTTGAAAGGTCATTGAGTCCAGCCCTCTGCCTTCACTAGCTATTGCCAGGAGGAGAAAAAGAACTTTTGTAGTGATAATCAAGATGGCCCATTGAAGACAGTTTGACAAGAAGATGTGAGGATACTTAACATGGGGAAATAGATTCAATGTGTGTAATGGCTCAGTCATTTCCAGTCTCTATTTAAGCCTAAATTGATTGTATCTAGTTTGTATATTAATTGAAGTTGAGCAGTTTCTAGTTGGAGTCTGTTTTTGAAGCCATCAATTTAGGCTTAAATAAAGACTGGGAATGGCTGAGCCATTACACACATTGAATCTATTTCCCCATGTTAACTATCCTCAAACCTTCTTGTCAACTATCTGAAATGGTACATCTTGATTATCACAACAAAAGTTTTTTTTCTCCTGCTGGCAACAGTTCATCTTAATTAATTAGCCTCTTAGAGCTGATAGGGGAACTCCCACCTTTTCATGTTCTCTGTATGTGTATATCTCCTTATTATATGTTTCATTCTATGCATCTGATGAAGTGGGTTCTAGCCCACAAAAGCTTATGCTCAAATAAATTTGTTAGTCCCTAAGGTGCCACAAGTACTCCTGTTCTTTTTGTTATTTTGTGACTCTAAAAAGGCTGGAAATAAAATTTTTTGGCTCAAACAACATGTTTTATGTGACTTGAAATGGATTCTTTGATTTGCCAATTTTTTTCAGAGTTTTCTGCTTTGGTTTGGGTCAAATCAATGTTTTTTTCTTGAACTGTTGGCAAGCTGAAAACCTAGTTCCTGGCCCACTCCTAAGCATTATTCCCAAACAAATATGTTGGATCAGCAGAACATATTCCATTCCATTGGCTCTCTGCCTCGGTTCCCTATCTTCACTCTGTGCGGTGAAAGCCAAGAATGATTATTTATAAACTGGGATAACAATGCTGCTCTGGTGCTGAGATACAACACTGATGGGGTAAGAGAGCGGCTGGACTTATGGGCTATGGGCGGTAGGGCAGTTAGTGTACAGTGATTTCCCCAGAGATGTAAGCCATTACACACCAGAAACAACCAGTGCCCATGCTGATATCCCCATTTATAGATAATAATTCTCGATTGTTACAGCACCTAGGCCTGGTCAACACTACGCTTTTAAACTGATTTTAGCAGCATTAAACCGATTTAACGCTGCACCCGTCCACACAACGAGGCCCTTTATATCGATATAAAGGGCTCTTTAAACCAGTTTCTGTACTCCTCCCCGACAAGAGGAGTAGCGCTGAAATCAGTATTACCATATCGGATTAGGGTTAGTGTTGCCGCAAATCGACGGTATTGGTCTCCGGGCGGTACCCCACAGTGCACCACTGTGACCGCTCTGGACAGCGATCTGAACTCGGAGGCACTGGCCAGGTAGACAGGAAAAGCCCGGTGAACTTTTGAATTGCATTTCCTGTTTGCCCAGTGTGGAGAGCTCACCAGCACAGGTGACCACGCAGAGCTCATCAGCACAGGTAACAATGCAGTCTCCTGAGAATCGAAAAAGAGCTCCAGCATGGACCGCACGGGAGGTACCGGATCTGATCGCTGTATGGGGAGAGGATTCTGTGCTAACAGAACTCTGTTCCAAAAGACGAAATGAAAAAACATTTGAAAAAATTTCCAAGGCTATGATGGGAAAAGGCTACACCAGGGACTCAGTGCAGTGCAGAGTGAAAGTTAAGGAGCTCAGACAAGCCTACCAGAAAACCAAAGAAGCAAATGGAAGATCCGGAGCAGGGCCGAAAACATGCCTCTTCTACGCTGAGCTGCATGCTATTCTAGGGGGTCCGCCACCACTACCCCACCCCTGTCTGTGGATTCCGAGGTGGGGGTGGTAATCTCAGCCAGGTCTGAGGATTCTGCAGATGGGGAAAATGAGGAGAAAGACGAGGACGACGAGCTTGCAGAGAGCACACAGCACTCCGTTAGCCCCAACAGCCAGGAGTTTTTCCTCACCCAGACAGAATTACCCTCCCAGCCCTCCCAAGCCAGTAGCCCAGACAATGAAGCCATGGAAGGGACCTCTGGTGAGTGTACCTTTGTAAATATAAAACATGGTTTAAAAGCAAGAGTTTTTTAATGTTTGATTTGCCCTGAGGACTTGGGATGCATTCGCGACCAGTACAATTATTGGAAAAGTTTGTTAACATGTCTGGAGATGGAGCGGAAATCCTCCAGGGACATCTCCAGGAAGCTCTCCTGGAGGTACTCCAAAAGCCTTTGCAGAAGGTTTCTGGGCAAGGCAGCCTGATTCCGTCCAGCGTGGTAGGACACTTGACCACGCCATGCATGTAGCAAGTAATCTGGTATAATTGCATGACAAAGCCTAGCAGTGTATGGTCCCGGTGATTGCTGGCATTCAAGCAACATCCGTTCGTTATCTCCCTATGTTATCCTCAGGAGAGTGATATCTTTCATGGTAACCTGGTTGAAATTCAGGAATTTAATTAAGGGGACAGAGATGGCCATTCCTACTGGCCTGTTTGCCTGTTGCTTAAAAGAAATCCTTCCTTGCAGGTAGCCAAGCGGGAGGAGGGGAGGCAGGGTAATGGCGCTGAGCTTTTTCATGTTTGGCTAGCAGGGATCTTCTAGCGGTGGGGGGGGGGGAAAGAGGGGTGATTAGCAGTGATCTTCCATGATACCAGCCATGCGGTGGGGGGAGGGGTAAAGCGATCATCCTAGAGAATTGGATGGGGGGGGTGCAGCACCGGTTTTAGCAAGTGCGGGGCCCAATTCAAACAGTTTCGACGGGGCCCCAGCAGGGATGACTAAAAAAAAAACAAAAAAAACTTTCATTTCTTCCATGTATTATTTACATGTATTATTTACTTTCCATGACGGTATACATAATAACAAAATTATATATGACATACATTACATCATATTGTATATGTCTCTTTTCTTACTCCCACTTGGGTACTTTCTACCAATATCTCTTGTTCTCTTGCCCATATTGATAGAAGTCATCACATTCTAAAAGAATATTAATTATAGATTTTCACTTTCATATTAGGAAAATAATTTATGTTTCGATAGTTGTACAACTGATTTTCTTCAATAATGTTTATTTTATGCCCCCTCCTTCCCCCCCAGCACCGCCCGCCTCACAGAAACAAACCCTTCTTCCTCAGTGCCACCCTGTCGAAACAGCTGTGGGCCAAAGAGGAAGGTTGGGGAAGGGGGGGAAGAAACAGCACACATAGGCAAAAAGAACTATTCCATTCTATTCATTAGAAGACGTGGGCTGTAGCCCATGAAAGCTTATGTTGAAATAAATTTGTTAGTCTCTAAGGTGCCACAGTTACTCCTGTTCTTTTTGCAGATACAGACTAACACGGCTGCTACTCTGAAACCTGGCACACATAGGGTGACCAGATCACAGCAGTAAAATAGGACCCACTCCCTCCCTGCTCGGCCCCACCATCACACCCCTCTTCACCCCCTAGTCCCCCGCTGACTTGCTGCGTTCCTCCTAGTCAGTCCCCCACCCACCACTCGCCTCCTTTCACTTTCTCCCTCCCCTGCCTGAAACCCCCATGCCTGCCCCTAGAACCGCTGCTGGCTCACTGCTTGCCTCTTTGCCCACCTGCCGCTCGCCCACCTGCTAGCCCCCGACTCGCCGCTGCACCGCCCCCCCCGAGTATATAGCCTCATTCAAAGACTCAGGGGCCACTATATTACTGCACACAGCAGTCAATGCAGTTGTAGATAAATCTCTGCATTATGCATTTTTGTACAACTTTTACATGACTTTGTATTGAACCTTGGTAATATATTATAGCGGGCCCCTAAGGTAGTATAATTAAGATAAAAGAAAAATGTCTTTTTGCTAGAAGTAGAATAAGATCTTTCCTCCACTTTGTAATCAATTACCCTATTGAATGAATGAGGTGTGAATGAGGAAGGTGTGGAAGGCAGCACCTCCAGACAGATGCAACCCTTGGAGAGGGGCTGGGAGCCAGATCAAGGAGCTTTGCCCAGGGCTGAGTGGGACGGAATTTGGGTGCTGGGTGCAGGCTCCAGGCTGGGGCACGGGGTGGGGTGCAGCCTAGTCCATCCCAGAGCCCAGGACTGAGGGCAATGTCCCCTCACCCCCAGGCCACCTGCTTCCACTCCTGGCCTCTCCCAGTGCTGCCAGTGATTCTGTGTGGCTGCATCGGGTGGGATTTCCAGCGGACCCCTCAACCTCCTGCTAAATTCACCCCTGTTTTGCGACCACTCTGCACCAAGAGCACCTTCCTTCCCTGCCCTAGAGCTGCTGAATGGCTAGAAAACTGAGCTGGGCATTTGATTGATCTAGAATATTATCATGCCTCCCCTCAAAAAAACCTTAATATCCACACAGCTTGGGGGGGGGCTATTCGCCCCCCACCCCCAAAAGCCAGTCTATTTTATTGTTGCAGGGCAAATGAAGGAGCCATAGTTTAATGGAAATATTCAGCCCCTACAGTGGTCTTGCAGCAGGGAAAGCAGAGTTGATGGGAAGCAAACTGGTTTGGATAGGAGCCCCAGTCCCCTTCCTTTGCAAAATAATTTGGAGAGGGATTCAGATCACACTGTGCCTCAGTTTCCCCTTCTGCGGGGTGGGGAGGGGGAGATAAAAGTCTCAGCCTGCCGTGCCATGTTGCAGACCTTTCGCATTCTCTCCTCTTGATGTATTTGATTTCCTCCTCCAAACCTCCCTCTCTCTCTCACCTGGAGTTCACAGCACTAAGTACCAGCTCGGGGCTTTTTTCCTGGGTTACATTACGTGATCCCGACTTTAGTTGTGAAACAGACACAGGCACAAACTCACCCTCAAACAGCAACACCCTGAAAACCACAAAACCAACCCAATATTACAAACCTAGGGGGAATCACAGGGTCAAACACTCACCTCTGGGAGCCCCAGCAGCTGCTGAGGTAGGTGAGCTCCACTGCAGAGATTCCTGCCCCCCTCGGCATCTGCCCCAGGTGAGTGCTGGGGGGAGGGGAGGGGAAGGAAGGCTGCAAAGCACATGTGCCTTCTCCACCCTCCCCCTTTCCCCTCCTGACCTGCAACACCCACGCGGCTGCCTCTGCTCAGCCCTGTGCCAGCCAGTGTCTCTCGTTGCCTAGCAGCAACAGCTGCTGCTTCCGGGAGATGCAGAACTTTGCTTCCGGGAGACAGCCAGTGCGGGGCCCCTTCAGGCGCGGGGCCCAATTCTGGGGAATCGGGCAAATCAGCCTAAAGCCAGCCCTGGGGGGGTGGTTTCTGCTGCTGCATGTTAACAGGAAAGAAGCAGCACTGAACGGGCTTTGCTTGGTATTTGGGAAAGCAGGGCACTGTGTATATGAAGTCTACAGAAGCCGAAACACAATGGCTTACCATGGCCGCATACAAGCTAAATTCTGATGCCCGGGCCTGCGTCTGTGAGATCTCTAACACCAGAGCCGCAGGCACTCAATATTAAGATGCAAAATGCAACCTTGTAGTGAAATCACATGTGCTATGTAAGGTGAATAGTGTTGTTCACTGTGAAAGAATATAACCATTATTCTGTAAAATGTATCTTTTTAAATGCTTCTCTCCCTTTTTTACCTCCCTCATGCAGCTGCAAATTTTTCAAGCCTCCCTAATCCATCCCGAAGGCTATCTCAGATCAGACGGAGGAAAAAAAAAGACGTGAGATGAAATGTTCTCAGAAATCATGGGAGTAACCCGCAATGAAAGAGCTCATCTGAATGAGTGGAAGGACGTGGTATCAAATTACAGGAAAGATGCCAGTGAACGTGAGGACAGGAGGGACCAACGTGAGGATAGGAGGGACGAACATGAGGAGAGGAGAGACGCTCAAGATGAGAGGTGGCGGCAGGAAGATCAGAGGTGTAGGCAAGAAGATCTGCTGTGGCGGGATGCAACGCTGGGGTTGCTGCGTGATCAAACTGACATCCTTTGATGTCTGGTGGAGCTTCAGGAAGAGCAGCAGGGTCACAGAGTGCTGCTGCAGCCCCTGTATAACTACCCTCACCACTCACCATGTTCCACATCTTCCTCACCCAGACGTGTAAGAACGCGTGAGGGAAGGCTTCGTGCACTTGCCCACTCCATCCCCATGGACAGCCCAACCAAAAGGCTGTCATTACTTTGAAATATTTTTAGTGGCCTTTTCCTTCCCTCCTATTCTCCTCCAAGACCCCACCCGGGATACCTTGTCAGTTCTCTCCCTCTTTTTATAATGACTTTTTAATAAAGAATACATGATTTTTAAACAATAGTGACTTTATTTCCTTAAGCAAGCTGTAATCGAAGGGGGAGGGTGGGTTGCTTACAGGGAATGAGTCAATCAAGGGGGGGGTTCATCAAGGGGAAACAAACACAGCAGTCACATCGTACCCTGGCCCGTGATGAAACTCGTTTTCAAAGCTTCTCTGATGCGCACCGCTTCGTGGTGTGCTCTTCTAATCGCCCTGGTGTCTGGCTGAGCGTAATCAGCGGCCAGGTGATTTGCCTCAGCCTCCCACCCCGCCATAAAGGTCTCCCCCTTACTCTCACAGAGATTATGGAGCACACAGCAAGCAGCAATAACAATGGGGACATTGGTTTGGCTGAGGTCTGAGCGAGTCAGTAATGTGCACCAGCGCGCCTTTAAACGGCCAAATGCACATTCTACCACCATTCTGCACTTGCTTAGCCTGTAGTTGAACAGCTTCTGACCACTGTCCAGGCTGCCTGTGTATGGCTTCATGAGCCATGGCATCAAGGGGTAGGCTGGGTCCCCCAGGATAACTACAGGCATTTCAAAATCCCCAACTGTTATTTTCTGGTCTGGGAAGTAATCCTCTTGCGGCAACCGTTTAAACAGAGTAGTGTTCCTAAAGATGCGAGCGTCATGGAGCCTTCCTGGCCATCCCACGTGGATGTTGGTGAAACGCCCCTTGTGATCCACCAGTGCTTGCAGCACCATGGAAAAGTATCCCTTGCGGTTTATGTACGGGTGCCCTGGTGCTCCGGTGCCAAGATAGGGATATGGGTTCCATCTATCGCCCCCCCACAGTTAGGGAATCCCATTGCAGCAAAGCCATCCACTATGACCTGCACGTTTCCCAGAGTCACAACCTTTTGTAGCAGCAGCTTAATGATTGCTTTGGCTACTTGCATCACAGCAGCCCCCACAGTAGATTTTCCCACTCCAAACTGATACCCGACTGATCGGTAGCTGTCTGGCATTGCAAGCTTCCAGAGGGCTATTGCCACTTGCTTCTCAACTGTGAGGGCTGCTCTCATCTTGGTATTATGGCATTTCAGGGCAGGGGAAAGCAAGTCACAAAGTTCCATGAAAGTGCCCTTACGCATGCAAAAGTTTCGCAGCCACTGCGAATCGTCCCAAAACTGCAAAACTATTTGGTCCCACCAGTCTGTGCTTGTTTCCCTGGCCCAAAATTGGCGTTCAATGGCTAGAACCTGTCCCATTACCAGCAGGATCTCCAAAGCACAGGGGCCCGCAGTTTGAGAGAATTCTGTGTTCTTGCACGGCCGGCGCTTCCATTTAGGTGGCCTAGGCAATCACCTAGGGCACCAGGATTATAGGGGGCCGGCATTTTGCCGGGGGGAGGGGCGGCAGGCGGCTCCGGTTGACCTACAGCAGGCGTACCTGTGGAGCGTCTGCTGGTCCCACGGCTCTGGTGGACCTGCCGCAGGTGTTCCTGCAGATGGTCCCCTAGTCCCGCTGCTCCGGTGGACCTCCAGCAGGCACACCTGCGGCAGGTCCACCGGAGCCATGGGAGCAGCCCGCGGGGCAGCAAAATGGCCGTGCACCTAGGGCGCCAAAAACACTGGTGCCGGTCCTGTGTTCATGTCCTCATCACTCTCGTCGCCGCGCTGCCATAGCCGCCTCCTCCTCGCCTGGCTTTGCAGGTCCTGGTTCAGCATAGACTGCATGAGAATGCGCGAGGTGTGTACAACGTCTACGGTTGCGGTCTTGATCTGAGCAGGGTCCATGCTTGCTGTGCTATGGCGTTTGCACAGTTCAGCCAGGAAAAAAGGCGCAAAACGGTTGTCTGCTGCTTTCACGGAGGGAGGGGTGAGGCTGTACCCAGAACCACCCGCGACAATGTTTTTTGCCCCATCAGGCACTGGGATCTCAACCCAGAATTCCAAGGGGCGGGAGAGACTGCGGGAACTACGGGATAGCTACCCACTGTGCAACGCTCTGGAAATCGACGCTAGTCTCGGTACATGGACGCACACCGCTGAATTAATGTGCTTAGTATGGCCGCGTGCACTCGACTTTATACAATCTGTTTTACAAAACCAGTTTATGTAAAATAGGAATAATCCCGTAGTGTAGACATACCCATAGTAAAGACGGGGAGCTGAGGCACAGAAAGAAATTGGAATACAAGGCGCTCAGCAGCCACCTGCAGGATTGGTCCCCAGGTCGTTCCATTCTAGCTTCTGCTTTGTCAATATCCTGTGTCCATTGAGTGTAATCTGTCAATGAGCTTCCTGTTAAGCTCAATTCTAGGTCTACAAGCTAGTTCCTGGGATGGGTCTGAGAGGTGGCATGATGCAGGCACTATGTTGGCTGCCCCTGGGGATCTGTTTGGGGTGGATGGTGGGTTTGGTGACATCGTGGTTACAGTTTACCAGACTGTCCTGGGACTCAAGACAGTGCAACACAATAGCCAGAGTCAAAGCAGCTACCCTGAGGTTTTGGGCTGGATGGTCTAATGGCCCAAAACAAGAGGGCCTCCCTTGAGTGCAGGGCTGCACGACTTAGTGACCTGAGACAATAGGGCCACCCTTGAGTGTTGAGCTTCAAGACCTAGTGGCCAGATCCGGAGGCCACCACCAAAGTGAGGGTGGCAGCTGGGGTAGGGCGACCAGGACCCACCTGACTCCACCCGATCCTAGCCCAGGATCCTAACAATGGAGGAGTGGTTCACCACTGGCTCAGTGTGGAAACTAGCGCAGGTGGGAGGTACCACTCACTGCACCTCCCTTAGCCACTTCCAACCATACTTCCTGAAGTTGTCGTCCCTATGACATTGGGGTCTCAGCGCTCCTGGGACTCCAGTTCTAGCTGGTCAGCTGTTGGTGACAGGTCTCCTGTCTGGGTCTCGGGATCTCTGGCTCTCACAGGCCAGGGCCGTGACAGCTTCTGGGATGGAGCCTCCACCAAGCATCTTTCCTCTTTGGCAGTCATCCTGGATGGAGCTGGGCTGCTCTCCTTTATACTAGCACAGCAGTTGGAGCATGTCCAGCATGGTCTGAAGAGCAGGACTTCCTCTGCCCATAGCGTGGGGTTAACCCTTTCCTGACTAGTGTGGGGTATGCACACCCTGCCACAGGAGCGCATTAAATCTTAGAGGGTTATTCCTCCCCTCCAGCTCAGCTGCAGGAGCCCAAGGGCACACATTGTTCACCTGCCCTCAGATGAATTCTGAAGGCGCTTCTTGCTAGCTCCTAGTGTCTGACCATGCTGTGCACAGGGCAGTGATTACACATCTCACCCCACAGGGCATTCCCCTGCCTGAAGGAGTACTGCAGAGTATACGGGATAACATGTCTTTACATGGAGACATCCCTTAATCTGTGTGCTCCAGGAATTTTCTCCCAGCTGCAGTTGGATGATGTAGATCTAAGCTCAGGGGACTGGCACCGGGGAGGGTGCAGGAGTCAACACCAAATGCTCCCCCAGGAAGCAAGTGGGGAAGGAGGGGATGGGCCATTTCTCCACACACACACCCCTTACTCCCATGTGTTGGCTGTGGAACTGAAGAGGCAAGCAAATGGGGGCACATGCTGTATCCTCTCTGCCCCATCCCAGCTGTGCTGTCTTGGAAGCGTGGACCCTCTCTGAGTTCTTCTATGCTCCACCACTCACTCACAGCTGAGAATAAGTGCACCCTGTGGCCATAAACACATTAAAATAACAAGCAAATCAATAGCAGGGGGTGCAGTTTGGGAAACACCTTTTTTTGAACAGTGAATACACTCAAGAGCAATTAGATTCAAGTGCTGTTCAGCTCAATGTTATGTTAAAGAGTGCATTCAGTGGAATCAGACCCTGCATTCAAACTCTACGTAATGCCAGCGTTAAGATCTGGCTGTGCCCTTCGACTCTCTGAAGGATCGAGGACCACACATGAGACCTGATCTTATCTACTGTGAATGGCATTGATGGCACCTTAACTAGAACAGGACTATGAAAGTTTCACCATGCTAGGCCAGTGCCAAGGGATTAGCTGGTGCTTAGCCAGGTATTCAAGAGAATCAGCTGTTTGATATGAACTTCGTGGCTATGGCCAGCTAACAGGGAAGTTAAAGAAGAGGAAACAGGGATTAGCTCAATTCAGTGAGTGTCGCTATTCTTCGGTGCAGCATTTTATGACGTTTTTATTCTTTTCAGGCCATTCTTTTTATGGCTCTGTGTGAGGTTCTGAGCACTCTTGACTTCAGCGGGAACTCTTCAGAGCAAGGACTGTCTGTCTAAGTGTTTGCAACAGCGCCTGGCACAATGGGGCCCTGATCCTCGGAGAGGCCTCTACTACCATCACATAATTAAAATAATAATAAATAATAATAATAATAATAAAAACGACCTGAAGGAGCCAGTGGAATATTCACCACCACTAAATTTGCCTTAAATTCCTGTTTAAAAAAAAAAATCTGAGGTGAGGAATATAATCAATGTGATAGTAATCAGTTATTCAAGTAAAAGCAGCAAAGAGTCTTGTGGTACCTTATAGACTAATAGATGTTTTGGAGCATGAGCTTTCGTGGGTGAATACCCACTTCATCAGATGCATGTAGTGGAAATTTCCAGGGGCAGGTATATAAAAGCAAGCAAGAAGCAGGCTAGAGATAACGAGGTTAGTTCAATCAAGGAGGATGAGGCTCTCTTTTAGCAGCTGAGGTGTGAAAACCAAGAGAGGAGAAACTGGTTTTGTAGTTGGCAAGCCATTCACAGTCTTTGTTTAATCCTGAGCTGATGGTGTCAAATTTGCAGATGAACTGAAGCTCAGCAGTTTCTCTTTGAAGTCTGGTCCTGAAGTTTTTTTGCTGCAGAATGGACACCTTAAGGTCTGCTATTGTGTGGCCAGGGAGGCTGAAGTGTTCTCCTACAGATTTTTGTATATTGCCATTCTTAATATCTGATTTGTGTCCATTTATCCTTTTCCGTAGAGACTGTCCAGTTTGGCCGACGTACATAGCAGAGGGGCATTGCTGGCATATGATGGGGTATATTACATTGGTGGACATGCAGGTGAATGAACCGGTGATGATGTGGCTGATCTGGTTAGGTCCTGTGATGGTGTTGCTGGTGTAGATATGTGGGCAGAGTTGGCATTGAGGTTTGTTGCATGGATTGGTTCCTGAGTTAGAGTTACTATGGTATGGTGTGCAGTTACTGGTGAGAATATGCTTCAGGTTGGCAGGTTGTCTGTGGAGGAGGACTGGCCTGACACCCAAGGCCTGTGAAAGTGTGGGATCATTGTCCAGGATGGGTTGTAGATCCCTGATGATGCGTTGGAGGGGTTTTAGCTGAGGACTGTATGTGATGGCCAGTGGAGTCCTGTTGGTTTCTTTCTTGGGTTTGTCTTGCAGTAGGAGGCTTCTGGGTACACGTCTGGCTCTGTTATTCAAGTTATTCAAGAGGGAGGAAGGATGGTCCAGTGGTTAGAGGATTAGCCTGTGGGTTTAGAGACTGACATGAAATTCCCTGCTCCACCACAAGGATTCTCTGAGACACTGGGTAAGTCTCTTGATCCCTCTGGACTTTAATTCCCCCTCCATGTGATAGGGATAATAGCACAATACTGCTGTGAGGATAAATTTACCAAAAAGTACAACTCCCACCCACCACGATATTGCCATTTCAATAAGGTTGAAAGAAAATATTTCAGTCTTATCAAAATGAACCATTTCATTTTCTACTGAAAATTGCAATACAACCAATACATGCCCATGAGATGATTCAAGTGAGTCAAATCTGCATTGTCCAGTGATAAAATGTTCCGCTGGAAATTTTTTAAGCTGGAGGCAATATAGGGGGCAGGCATGCAGGTCACAGGATCCCCCCCCAGGAGGCCCGTGACTTGTTGTCTGACTTGTACTGAGCATGCCCACATGGACTGAGCATGCTCAGTAACACTGCTGAAGCCGGCTGCCCTCACTCTGCCCCCTCACTATCAGCAGGCACGGGTCATCACTTCTGATGGGGACCACGGATAGATAGTCGTAGTCAATGTTCAGGCTTCTCTGTAGCCTCACCCCTTGCTGGAGACTGGCTGCTTTGAAATTTTCCCGGTGAGTGCCGGATAAGTGTGCATGAATATTTACTTCTTAATAATTGCACAGTATTAATCCTCAACGTCGCTACCTCAGGTTCGTTAGTTAATTTCTGCAGCGTTCTGCCACCCCGTGATGATTTTAAAAATGTCTCTGGAGCTGCGGTACCATGTGGTTATTAATTCCCCAGAAGTGTTTCCGAACATGCTTTTGAAATGGTAACACAACTCGCCCAGAGCTTACCGGGGGCATGTTAGGCTATGGAGACAGGAACAAAACCCATATAAAAGAAAAAAAATGTACCCTTGTGTTACCACAGTTCATGGTTTGTATTTCAAACAAGCTGAATAATTCATTCTGCCTGCGGACACACGGAGTTCTCATTTGACTAAGATGTGTTGAAGTGTGATTTGAAATGTAGATTGAGGTGAAATGCTGCGAATACCTAGTACAGAGCCAGGTTTACTATTGAATTAGACAGTCTCAGACACTATGGAGCAAGCAGTTTCAGGATGGTTCAGTTAGGAGTAATGGGATGAGATTCAGCAGTGGATATTTCATACTGGACATTGGATGAGGTAGATGCACAAAATTGAAAGCCATAAGGGATCATCATGATCATCTCATCTGAGCTCCTCCACTGCACAGGCCAGAAAACCTCACCCAGTTACTCCTGTGTCAAACCCCTACCTTGTATCTGAGCTACATCATATCTTTTAGAAAGGCAGCCAATCCTGATGTGAAGATGCTCAGGATGGAAAATCCACCTCATCTCCAAATTCTCTGTTGCAACACTTAGTGTTAGGCCCTATCTACACTACTTAAGTTGATGTAAGTTATATCGACCATGATAAACTGCTGTAATTACATCACTTGTGCATTGTAGCAGAACAATTGCCCCTCTCCTGAAAAAAGGTAGGCTGATTGGGTGCGGCTGCAGCTGTGACCACTTCGCCATTCAGGCCATAGTTGGCCCTGATAAAAGGGCTGAGGGCGGAGCTGGGTCAGAGTCTCTCTCTCTCGCTGGAGAGAAGGACTGGGCTGCCTGGGAGCTGAGCAGGGTATCTGAGGATGAGCCATGCTGGGGAAGGGCAAGGGAGCCGGGGAGCTCCAGCCTGGCAACTCCTCAGACTAAGGCCTTGTTAAGGCCAAAGCAGGTACTGGGGTTGCAGAGGTGCAACCCGGGGATAGGAAAAGGCAGCAGATACAACCTCCCCTTATCAGTGATGAGTGGCCATGAGGGATTGCAGTTTTTCCCAGTGAGTGGGGGCTAGATGATGACTGGCGGTAGCCACTGAGGCAAGGTGGGGATAGAGGGTTGGGGGTTCCCCTGAGAGGTAATACCCAGAGTGTGGGGGTACTGTGGTGGGCAGAACCCCAGGTAAAGGGCACTGGGGTCCGGGAGGGACACGGGGGCCGTAAAGCGGATGCGACACCAACCTGCAGAGGGTGCTTTGAACTGGAAAAGAGTTAAATCCCTGGACAACCAGCTGGAGGCGCCATGCCAGGTGAGTCTTGACTGCCCAACATGCATGTTCACAAAACTCTCTTGTGTCAGCGGAGCGCATCCACAGTTGCTGCTCCAGCACCAAAATGGAGAGCAGTGCACCATGGGTAGCTATCCCACTGTGTAAATCTCCACTTTCTGCAGCTAGAAATTCTGGGAACGAATAAAAGTGCATCATGGGAGAGGGATCCCTGACCCATGATGCAGTTTTCTCTGTCCCATAATTCCAAGGCCTTCTGACCACATATTGTGCCATTTTTCAACTGTCCCTGTAAACTTTGTGCGCACCATCTTTGCCTGAAAGCATAGATCCTGCACGGCTCCCAAGTTCAGAACAGGAATCCATGCTGCCTGCCCTGCTGTGTGCCATGGAAAGAAAGAATTCAAGATTGATGTTGGCATTCACGGAGCAGCTGCATACAGTGGGCCGTCACTAATGGGCTCGGAAAACAAGCATATGTGGAAACTAGCAACTCTAGACTGCTACCAGTCATTCACAAATCAGTCTGGAGTTGGGAAGTCCACTGTGGGGATTTGAGGCAATGGGATTAATAACTGCGGTGGGGTGATAGATAGCACGCATATCTGAATTTGGCCCCAGACCATCTTATCACAGAGTACATCAAGAGAAAGGGCTACTTTTCTGAGGCATTGCAGGCACTGGTGGATCACTGTGATTGATTTACTGACATCAATGCGAGGTGGTCAGTGAAGGTGCCTGCTGCATGCCTCTTCAGGAACACTGGCCTGTATAGAAAGCTGCATGCAGGGACTTTCTTTCCAAAATAGAAGATTCCAACAGAGGATGTAGAAATGTCCATAGTGATCCTCGGAGTCCCAACTGACCCCTTACTCCTGTGGTTAATGAAGCCTTACACCAGAAACCTTGACATCAGCAACGATCACTTCAACAACAGGTTCAGCAAGTGCAGAATGACCATAGAACGTGTGTTTGGCAGATTAAAGGGTTGCTGGTGCTGCCTTTTTGGCAGATGAGACCTCAATTAGGAAAATATTCCCATGGTCAAAGCAGCCTGTCGTTCTCTGCATAACATTTGTGAAGCAAATGAGGAACAGTTTCCCCAAGGGTGGGTTGAGGTGGATTACCTGGTGACAGATTTTAACAGCCAGACACCAGAGCTATTAGAGGGGCTCAACTGGGGGCTATTCAAATCAGGGAGGCTTCGAAGCAGCATTTTCACAGTGAGCCCTAATAATGTATGTTTCTATAATGCATTCAGCCAGGCATTACTTATTTGCCACCTGGAAGGACCCTTGTATTGATTCCTGTCTCAGTGTTAACTGTAGTCTGCAAATTTGCTGAATACCACAGTGCATGAATTTTTCTTGCAGCCATCCTGAGTAGGCCACAGTAAGGCAGTCGCAGCTCTCTCCCCATCGGTCAGAGCGGGAGACCACGCCCCCTCGCTACGATGCTTCCAGAGTGCTTCGGCTCACAGTTAGTGTCCCAGGCCTGCAGTCAGGCTGAGCTGCGATAAATCTATAGGCCTGGAGCCCTCAATCGGGGGGGACGACACACGGTTAATGGCTCTGGCTAGAGGTTTGGGGGAGCCACAAGAAGTCTATCTGCCTGGGCCCTCAGTCGGGCGGGGCAGTAATCCAATAGGGGCTCTGACCTGCAGTCAGTCAGTCAGAGCAATAGAGAGTCTATTTGCCCGGGGCCCTCCATCAGGGCGGGGCAGCAGTCAGTTCAGGTAGATCTCTGGCCTGCAGCCAGGCAGAGTAACGGTGGGGTTTGTTTGCCCAAGGCCCTCAGTCAGAGCTGGGCAGCAATCAGTTCAGTCTAGGGGAGCTTAGCTCTCTGGTGTGAGAGTCATCAAACCATCTGGCGCCCTAGTTCAGGCAGGTGCCAGACCAATGCAGGCCTCCTGATCACAAAGAGGGGAGGCTGCCACTCCTGATGGTGAGGTGGCAGGGGGTAGGGGGATGTAGACCCTCCCACTCCAATGTGTCTCAGCCCAGGGCCCTAACAGTGGTGGAGTGATCTGCCACTGGGTCAGTGGGGAAACCTGACCACAACACTCTGGCCGGCTTGCAATCAGTCACACCGTCAAACCCTATTCGGCTTCTGTCATAAACAGATAGCTAAGGGTTAATGTCTCTTTCACCTGAAGCACCTGACCAGAGGACCAATCAGGAAACCGGATTTTTTCAACTTTGGGTGGAGGGAAGTTTGTGTCTGAGTCTTTGTTTTCTGGCTGCCTGCTTTCTCTGAGCTTTGGAGAAGTAGTTCTGTTTTCTAATCTTCTGTTTCTAAGTGTAAGGACAAAGAGATCAGATAGTAAGTTATATGGTTTCTTTTCTTTGGTATTTGCATGAATATAAGTGCTGGAGTGCTTTGATTTGTATTCTTTTTGAATAAGGCTGTTTATTCAATATTCTTTTAAGCAATCGACCCTGTGTTGTGTCACCTTAATACAGAGAGAACATTTGTATGTATTTTTCTTTCTTTTTTTTATATAAAGCTTTCTTTTAAGACCTGTTGGAGTTTTTCTTTACTTCAGGGAAATTGAATCTGTACTCACCAGGGAATTGGTGGGAGGAAGAGATCGGGGAGATCTGTGTGTGTGTTGGATTTGCTAGCCTGATTTTGCATTCCCTCTGGGGGAATAGGAAAGTTCTTTTTGTTTCCAGGATTGGGAACAGAGAGGGGGAGTCACTCTGTGTAGTTTCACAGAGCTTGTGTCTGTGTATCTCTCCAGGAGCACCTGGAGGGGGGAAGGGAAAAAGGATTATTTCCCTTTGTTGTGAGACTCAAGGGATTTGGGTCTTGGGGTCCCCAGGGAAGATTTTTCAGGGGGACCAGAGTGCCCCAAAACACTCTAATTTTTTGGGTGGTGGCAGCAAGTACCAGCTCCAAGCTGGTAACTAAGCTTGGAGGTTTTCATGCTAACCCCCATAATTTGGACGCTAAGGTCCAAATCTGGGACTAAGGTATTGACAGCTTCCCTGGGCTTCTTCCTACCCTCCCAGTCCAGGAGTACCTGGGGGTTCAGGGGTCATCGGTATCACTCGGGTAAATAGCAAGTGGCAGCCCCAACAGCTCCTTGGTGTCCGGCAGCTCCGGCAGTCCCTCCGAGTCTCTGGTACTGTAGCAGCCTCCGTCAGGTCCGGGCTCCAACAGTGGGAGAGACATATTCTGCTCCTCTGGCAGCTCTACCATAACTGAGCAAGAGGGCCGGCCATTTATAGTTCCTGTTCCTGCTTCTGGTGGGATATCCACGGATATCCCGGTTCTGCTCACCAAGGGGTGGTCACGGCTCTCTCCCCATATGTCGGGAAGGGAGACCATGCCCCCCTTGCTACAGTCACAAATAAAGAATCATTGTATTTGTAAGACTAAATTTTTATTAAACAACAATGCACAGATTAACATTTCTTACAAGGGACCTGGCACTGAGCACCACTCTCTGAAATGAGGATCTCATATCTCTGGGTCAGTCTAGCTGTCGTTATGGCCTAGGCATGGAGTGCAAGGGCTACTATAATGGTCCAGGAACATGTGAGGAATGTGTGTGGGGAGTTTATGGAAAGCATGGAACGCAGTTCTGTATACAGTGCAGGGGGGAGTTGAGAACACCTGTGTTCCAACTGCAGTGCAATCAGGGACCTGAGCATCTCTGTTGGGTCCTCCAGAGCTTTATCGTCTTCTCCTGACACTCTATTATCTGTTCCAGCTCCTGCCTCCTCTCCTGGCTATCCATTTCTAGCTTTTCTAAGTTTATTGTCTCTCCAGGCTCTGTGCTCGCTATTGGCCTGACCAGACGATGGCAGCACTTCGTGAAACATGTCCTTTTCGTTCACCTCCTTATCTGAAGCAGGATCTCAGCTGGTGTGTAGCAGGCCCTCAAGAGCACATCTGCAGAAGCAAAAGAAATAATACACGGTTGTTATTATGGGTGCACTCACAGCCTTGAACCATAAAAGTTGCATATACCTCTTTCTCACTTTCCCTTGGCAAGCACTCAGGAGAACCAGAGCACTAACCATGGTGAGTTCAGCCCAAAGAGGGGATGGTGCAACATGGGACAAAGGGTCTAGTGGTTTCAGAAGGGGATCACTACCCATGCCTAGGGACATTATTCTGAATACTGGCTCTGTTTTCCACAGGCAGGGGTGATTGAAGCTGAAATCACACTACTGAGGGTAGCTGAAGATGCAAGGGTGTGTCTCCTGCATGCAGGTGACTTCAGACAGGGTCCGTATGCTGCTCTGGTTCCTGCAGAAGTAATTGCCGATTGGCACGGCAAAGTTTCCTACTACGGGGGAAGAAATAAAGCAGCTCTGCCAAGGAATATTCGGCAAAGTATTGCAGAGTATCTGCAGGAAAGTTTCCTAGAGATCTCTATGGAGGATTTCTGGGAGATCCCGGTCTGCATTAGTAAACTTTTCCACAGGACCCTTTGTCATAAACAGATTGTTAAGGGTTAATGTCTCTTCTACCTGTAAAGGATTACAAGCAGGGAACTGGACACCTGACCAGAAGACCAATTAGAAGACAAGATACTTTTAAATTCGGGTGGAGGGAAGTTTGGGTGTTCGTTCTTTGTTCTTTGTTCTTCTCTCAGAGGGTCTGAGAGAGACCAGACATTACTACAGGCTCTCTAAGTTTCTTTTGAAATAGTAAGTAAAAACAGGCGGTTTAGGCTTTTTGATTGTTTTTACTCTATTTGCAATTGTGGATCTGGCTGGTTAACTTTTATGTGTGTAGTTGCTGGGAATATTTTGATTTGTATTGGTACTGGGGGGAAAGTCTCTTTCTGGTGTCTGTAAGCTATAGGACCCTGTAATATTTACATCTTGAAGTTACAGAGATAATTCTTTACTTTTTCCTTTCTTTTATTAAAAGATTTTTTTTAGAGAACCTGATTGATTTTTTTTCTTGTTTCCCTTGTTTTATTCCAGGGGATTGGGATAACTCACCAGGACGGGTGGGGGAGACGGGAGAGGGGAGAGATAGAATCTCTGTTTTCCTTGAATCTGTTTGCCTCTTTGTGGAAGGGAAGGGAGATGCTTCTCTGTATGGTGAATTAAGAGGTTGGATCAGTATCTCTCAGGATAGCCCAGGGAGGGAAATTCTGGGAGGGGGAAAGGTGGGGGAATGGTTTATTTCTCCTTGTTTTAAGAACCCAAGAGATCTGGGTTCTTGGGGTCCCCAGGGAAGGTTGGGGAGGTCAGAGTGCCCCAAAACACTATATTTTTGGGTGGTGCCAGTGCTCTCAGATCTAAGCTGGTAATTAAGCTTAGAGGATTCAGGTGCTAGTATCTCATTTTTTGAACTCTAAGGTTCACATCTGAGAGGGAATGCTATGACATCCTCACTGTGTAGCTACACAGGGGAATGAGAAGCAGATGCATACAGTACCTAGTGTTGTTAATTTCAATCACTTCTCCCACATGCCCCATGTAACAAAATAAAGGACACCTCTACCTCATGTAACCCTGCGGTATCAAAGCAAAATGAGTACTTACCGGAGCTCCCCCCTTTTGCTTCAAAAACGCCAGAACTGGACTGCCGGGACAGCCTAGACCCCTTCAGAGTCAAAAAGAGGTCCTGGCTTGCCATGCCACCAGATGAGACTGTCACCTGTTCCACATCCTTCTCCAGCTTGACCTCCTCATCCACCACTTTGTCTTCAGGGTTGACTCTGTTGGTCACTGCCTCCAGTCCTCCTGAAGTATCTACCCAACTCTTGGGGGTGGAGGTGGGGTCACCACCGAGGATAGTATGCAGCTCCTTGTAGAAATGGCATGTTTTCATTGCTGCACCAGAACAACGGTTGGCTTCTCTTGCTTTCTGGTACACCTGCCTCAGCTCCTTGAGCTTAGCCCGGCATGGGCCGGGACCCAGAGTAGAGGGCGGGCCTGGGTCCCTTTCCTGTCCCTTCTCATGCATGCCCCGAGCTATCTGTTTGTAGGTGTCAAAGTTCCTACAGCAACTGCATAGCCTCCTCCCCACAGACCCAACAGATCCAGCAACTCCGCTATGCTTTAGGCTGGAGTGCCTTTGCTGCGAAAAGCTGACATGATCACCTGGGAAGATGCGATGTGAACTGTCCACGCTGAGCAAAGAGAACTACTGTTTTGTCGATGGAACCTGACTTTTGTTGACAAAACTGTGTAGTGTAGGCAAGGCCCTAGTAAAGACTTCAGGGATGGTCTCCAAAGAGAAGACATGGCAGCCATGTTGCTTAAGTTGTTTATAACTGGACTGGCCAAAGAACTGGAGAATATGCTAGTTCAATGGGGTAGCACATAGGGGCCATAGTCTGGCCACAAATGTCCCACAGCATCCCCCTGGCATGGAGGGCAAATCTCCATCAGAGCTGGGTCTTGTGACCGCTGGCCCCCAAGTCTCCTGGGAAAGGAGGTGTGCTGGTGGCAGAAGAAGGTGCTTTGGGCATGGAAAGGGGTCATGGCTGAGTCTATTTTAAGCCAGTGACAGAACTTCAGGATGCCTAGAAGCAACCTTAAGTTGCATCAGAGCTGGTCTGACAGAATCAGGGCAAAATAACTAGATAAGTTCATGGGCGATAGATCCATCAATGGCTGTTAGCCAGGATGGGCAGGGATGGAGTCCCTAGCCTCTGTTTGCCAGAAATTCAGGATGGGCGACAGGGGATGGATCACTCAGTGATTCCCTGTTCTGTTCATTCCCTCTGGGGCACCTGGCATTGGCCACTGTCGGAAGACAGGATACTGGACTAGATGGACCATTGGTCTGACCCAGTGTGGCTGTTCTTATGTTCTTATTGCGTATAGAAGGGAGATGCTGAGGCAGCAGGGCTCTATGAACATCTAAGGTGGATGGATAGTGGGAAATAATTCTGCACTAGCTGCAGGTTGCACTAAGGCCTTGGCTACACTGGTGCTTTACAGCGCTGCAACTTTCTCGCTCCGGGGTGTGAAAAAACACACCCCTGAGTGCAGCAAGATACAGCGCTGCAAAGCGCCAGTGTAAACAGTGCCCCAGCGCTGGGAGCGCGGCTCCCAGGGCTGTAAACTAATCCCCATGGGGAGGTGGAGTACCTGCAGCGCTGGGAGAGCTCTCTCCCAGCGCTGGCGCCGCGACCACACTCACACTTCAAAGCGCTCCCGTGGCCCCGTGGGTTATTGGGGCATCTAGTCTGACCACCAGCCAGTGCAGGACTCTTTCATCCTTCCTGACTATTTCTGTTGCCCCGTCACTGTTATATCTAAGCACTTTCCAGATAAATTAGATCTGTATAGAATCTTCCTTAGTGGACATAAGTCCAAAGCTGACTGCAAAGAGAGCCCTACATTTCTGTGATGATGACAAAGGGATCTCACAACATTGGGTGAGTGGGCAACAAAATGGCAGATGAAATTCACTGTGGATAAGTGCATAGTAAGGCACATTGGAAAAAATAATCCCAGTTATACATACAAAATGATGGGGGCTAAATTAGCTGTTACCGCTCAAGAAAGAGATCTTATAGTCATTGTGTGTAGTTCTCTGAAAAAATCCACTCAATGTGCAGCGGCCGTCACAAAAGCGAACAGATCTTCAGAGATGTTAGGAAAGAGATAGATAATAAGACAGAAAATATCATAATCCCGCTATATAAATCCATGGTCTGCCCACATCTTGAATACTGCATTCAGTTCTGGTTTCCATGTCAAAAAAGAGATATTAGACTTGAAAAAGGTACAGAGAAAGGCAACAAAAATGATTAGGGGTAAAACCAACCTTCCGTATGAGGAGAGATTAAAAAGACATAGATTATTCAGCTTGGAAAAGAGACGACTAGGAGGGGATATGATAGAGGACTATAAAATCACGAATGGTGTAGAGACAGTGAATAGGGAAGTGTTATATACCCCTTCACATAAGGCAAGAGCCAAGGATCACTCAATGAAATTAATAGACAGCAAGTTAAAAACAAACGTTAAGGAATTACTTTACACAGTGCCTAGTCAACCTGTGGAACTCCTTGCCTGTGGATGTTGTGAAGGCCAGAAGTATGACTGAGTTCAAAAAGGAGTTAGATACGCTCACAGAGAATAGGTTAATCGCTATTAGTCAAGATGGTCAGGATACTGGGCTAGATGGACTATAGGGCTGACCTGATACGGCCATTCTTATAACTTCATGAGGTTTCCTCTTCCTCTCCCTCCCCTGGTACAGGAGGATCTGCTTGGGATAGATCTCCTGTTACTTTTTGTCTCTTCCTTCTGTGATGTGTGGCGATGCAGTGAGTCTTCAGGGAACACAGCAATACTGGTCTGCATGCCAGGAAGCAGAACTAAGGACATGAGACACACCCATTGAACTATCACTGTAGAGGACTTGATAATCATAGGAGGTTACTGGATGCACATATTGTAAATGAAACAGTGCTTACTGGGCAGAGTTAATGACTTATGACCTGACCCAATGCCCACTGAAGGCCATAGGAAAGCTCCTGTTGACTTAAATCTAAAGGCAGCAGGTCTGGCCTTTAGATAGAAATTCACGTTGAGATTAATAAGTGCTGAATTTAGAGCAAGTTTAAGGAAATAGTTAGGCAGGCAGAGTATTATCAAATTCTGGAATTCCCTGCCCCAAGGGGCACTTCATGCTGCTCAGATAGCAGAGATAGAGGGGCGGGGTATGAGACCCTTATTAGAATGAGAGTCCATCCTCACAGTCTGTGATTGGATCAGAGTAGCTCTGAACTCCAAGAACCCATCTCCAGGCTATCAGGAGAAGGCAGGGACCTACTAAACAAGAAGAAGAATGGGCCAGTGGATGCTAACCTGGGACATGGGAGGCCTGGTCTACACAATGGGGTTAGGTTGAATTTAGCCGCATTAGGTCGATTTTAAAATGAAAGTGTCCACACAACCAACCCTGTTCCATTAACTTAAAGGGCTCTTAAAACTGATTTCTGTCCACCTCCCCTGACGAGGGGATTAGCGCTAAAATCGACCTTGCTGGGTCGAATTTGGGGTAGTGTTGACGCAAATTGACAGTATTGGCCTCCGGGAGCTATCCCAGAGTGCGCCAATGTGACCGCTCTGGACAGCGCTTTGAACTCCGATGCACTAGCCAGGTACACAGGAAAAGCTCTGGGAACTTTTGAATTTTATTTTCTGTTTAGTCAGCGTGGCGAATGCAGCAGCACAGGTGACCATGCAGTCCCCCCAGAATCGCAGAGCATAGAATCTTTCTACATTCCCCCTATCAGCTCCATCCCTGAGGTTATTGCAGATTAGAAGACGGAAGAAATGCACTCACGATGACATGTTTTCCGAGCTCAGGCCGTCCTCCTGCACTGTTAGGGCACAGCTTAAAGCATGGAGGTATTCAGTGGCAGAGGCTAGGAAAGAATTAAGTGAGTGCAAAGAGCAGAGGCAGGACGCGATGCTGAGGAAAGCCAGCAAGAGCACAGACCTACATCTACTGTATAACTGCCTACCCTCCTCCCCAAGTTCCATAGCCTTTTCACCCAGACACCCAACAATGTGGGGGGAGGCTCGGGCAGCCAGCCACTCTACTCCAGAGGATGCCCCAAGCAACAGAAGGTGGTCATTCAAACAGTTTGATTTTTAGTGTGGCTACAATAAGCAATGTGGCCGTGTCCTTCCCTCCTCCCCCACCTCACCTCGTCTACCTCGTCCGTTATCTCATTGTTTTTTAATTAATAAAGAAAAAATGCATGGTTTCAAAACAATAGTTACTTTATTTTGAAGGGGGGAGGGTGGTTGGCTTACAGGGAATTAAAATCAACAAAGAGGGCGCGTTTGCATCAAGGAGAAACACACACAACTGTCACATCGTAGCCTGGCCAGTCATGAAACTGGTTTTCAAAGCGTCTCTGATGCACAGGATACCTTGCTGTGCTCTTCTAATCGCCCTGGTGTCTGGCTGCTCAAAATTGGATGCCAGGCAATTTGCCTCAACCTCCCACCCCACCATAAACGTCCTCCCCCTTACTCTTACAGATATTACGAAGCACACAGCAAGGAGCAATAACAAGGAGAATGTTGGTTGCGCTGAGGTCAGACTTAGTCAGCAAACAGCGCCAGCGAGCTTTTAAAGTGCATGACGGTGAGCTGAGTGGGCTCCATGCTTGCTGTGGTATGGTGTCTGCATGGATAACCCAGGAAAAAAGGCGCGAAACGATTGACAGCCATTGTTTTCATGGAGGGAGGGGCAACTGACGACATGTACCCAAAATCACCCGCGACAATGTTTTTGCCCCATCAGGTATTGGGAGCTTAACCCAGAATTCCAATGGGCGGTGGAGACTGTGGGAACTGTGGGATAACTACCCACTGTGCATCACTCCATAAGTCGATGCTAGCCACGGTAGTGAGGACGCACTCTGCCAACTTAATGCACTTAGTGGGAACATACACAATCGACTGTATAAAATCAATTTCTAAAAATTGACTTCTATAAAATCAATTTAATTTTGTAGTGTAGACATACCCGAAGACAGAGGTCAAGCTCCTGCTCTGCCATAGGTTTCCCGTGTGACCTTGGATAAGTCACTTGTTCTGTGCCTCAGTTTCCCTGAGTGTAAAATAGGGATAGCAGCCCTGTCCTACCTCACAGGGATGCTGTGAGGATAAATATGTTAAAGATGGTGAGGTGCTGAGGTACTAGAATAATAAAAATCATATAACTGCCAAAGACAGACGAAATCTTCCCAGAAACCCACTCACGTGTACAGCAGGGGCAGAGCTCTTCTTTGAGAGAGAACAAGTGACCCCCACAGCCTGTTGGGAAATGTTTTATTTTACCTCCTGCCCCTCTGAGGAAAAAGTTGATGAAATCAACTTTCTTTATTTCAGTTTTGTCAATTTTCCTTTGAAAAAAATAGATCAACAAACAGAAATTCTATTTGCCAAGTTTTCTCAAAGATTCTTTTTTTTTCTGTTAAAAAATGATTTTTTTTTCCTAGTAAATACATAAGAACGACCATACTGGGTCAGACCAATGGGCCATCTCAGTATCCTGTCAGCCAACAGTGGCCAGGGCCAGGTGCCCCAGAGGGAACAAACAGAACAGATAATCATCAAGTGATCCATCCCGTCGCTCATTCCCAGCTTCTGGCAAACAGAGGGCAAGGACACTTCAGAAAACAACCTTCCTGTGCTTCCTGCCATGACAAGGGCACAGGTAGCACAACAGGTGATGAACACATGCAGCTGTTAATGAAACCGAGGGAAAGACACGCGGAGGAGCACTGTGAAGGGTTAGGTTCTTTGTGTGCTGGATATAATTTCCGTTCCCAAACCTCCTTTTCACTCTGGAATCCTCCAGTGCCTACTGCATCAACCTCTAACGATAAGCTGCACTTTTATAACGACCCTTAAAAAAAAAGTGTTGTTTCCAATGATAGGAGACTTAACTGGGGTGAAATCAGAAGCCGTTCCAGCAAAGTGCGACAGTAAAAGACCAGTAAGTAAGCTGTCCATTTATAGAAAACGTAAGATATAAAATTCATTTTTAATGGACTGTTTCCATGGAAATGGTCCTTCGTGGAGACGTTTTACAGTGTATTAAGCAGCGCAGAGGGTTAAGGTGGCGGTCGTGGTGGCCATAATAGAGATTCTATGATTTGTTAAAAATTGTAACAGCTAAAAGGTTTATAGCTATGGGCGTGTGGACTATTCCAGAGGCGTTCATCACTCACCCAGCAAAATGGAGCACTAAAGTACACCTAGCAAAGTGGGATCCTGTCATGATCTGAGCAGCGTGGAAAGACAGGGAAATATGTCCCTTGATTATAGGTCTAACAATAATTATTGATCATATGTACACCCAGATCCCATTCAACAAAGAATTTCATTTGTAAATATTAATTAGCCTTCCCTCTATAAAACACGTCTCTTGCCTGCAATCTGCTAATTGTTCATGTTGCTAGATGTTATTTATTATTTGTATTACAGTAATGCCCAGCTGATATCAGGGCCTCTTTGTGCTTGGTGCTGTACATACAACCCAAGCTCAAAATGTGTAGACCTACCTTAAGTGTAAGGCCCATCTTGAGGAGATGTACCTGCGCTAGCTCTGGCCAAGCTAGTGTGCTTAAATAGCAGAGTACCTGTGGCAGTGTGAGAGGAGGGAGGGACTAACGGCTGAGTACGTGCCTAGCATCTCGGACGGGTCCATACGGGTATATCCCCTCTAACTGGAAATTACACTTCTACCTCAAAGTGTAGTCATGCACTCAGGAAAAGACAGTCCCTGCCCCAAAGAGCTTAAAGTCTAAATAGACAAGATGAAGGGTGGGAGAAGACACAGAGGTACAGAGAGGGGAAGTGATGTGCCTAATCTACATGCATGACCTAGCTCTGCCACACAAGCATAAGGAAAAACACAAACCTGCCAGCTGCCCCGTGGCAATCAGTACCGGAGGCTATAGCCAAAGTGCCTTAGCTTATAGCAGCTTGCAGAAATATCTCCCAGAAAAAGAGATGGTCTCCTGACTAGCTGAGACTCAAACCACACAGAGCTATAGACTTCAGAAAAGCAGAATTTGATTCCCTCGGGGAACTGATGGGTAGGATCCCCTGGGAGGCTAACACAAGGGAGAAAGGAGTCCAGGAGAGCTGGCTGGATTTTAAAGCCTTATTGAGGGCGCAAGAACAAACCATCCCGATGTGCAGAAAGAATAGCAAATATGGCAGGCGACGAGCTTGACTTAACAGTGAAATCTTTGGTGAGCTTAAACACAAAAAGGAAGCTTTCAAGAAGTGGAAACTTGAACAGATGACTAGGAATATAAAAATATTGCTCGAGCATGCAAGGGTGTAATCAAGAAGGCCAAAGCACAATTGGAGTTGAAGCTAGCAAGGGATGTGAAGGGTAACAAGAAGGGTTTCTACAGGTATGTTAGCAACAAGAAGAAGGTCAGGGAAAGTATGGGACCCTTACTGAATGGAGGAGGCAACCTAGTGACAGATTATGTGGAAAAAGCTAATGTACTCAATGCCTTTTTTGCCTCGGTCTTCACAGACAGGGTCAGCTCCCAGACTGCTGCACTGGGCAGCACAGTATGAGGAGGAAGTGAGTAGCCCTCAGTGGTGAAAGAACAGGTTAAGCACTATTTAGAAAAGCTGGACATGCACAAGTCCATGGGACCAGATCTAATGCATCCGAGGGTGATGAAGAAGTTGGCTGATGTGATTGCAGAGCCATTGGTCATTATCTTTGAAAACTCATGATGATCGGGGGAGGTCACGGACTATTGGAAATAGGCAAATATAGTGCCCAGCTTTAAAAGAGGGAAGAAGGAGAACTCAGGGAACTACAGACTGGTCAGCATCACCTCAGTCCCTGGAAATATCACAGAGCAGGTCCTCAAGGAATCCATTTTGAAGCACTTGGAGTAGAGGAAGGTGATCAGGAACAGTCAACATGGATTCATCAAGGGCAAGTCATATCTGACCAACCTGATTGCCTTCTATGATGAGATAACTGGCTCTGTGAGTATGGGGAAAGCGGTGGACATGATAGATCTTGACTTTTTCAAAGCTTTTGATATAGTCTCCCACAGTATTCCTGCCAGCAAGTTAAAAAAGTATGGGCTGGATGAATGAACTATAAGGTAGATAGAAAGCTGGCTAGATTGTCGGGCTCAATGGGTAGTGATCAACGGCTCAATGTCTAGTTGGCAGCAGGTATCAGATGGAGTGTTCCAGGGGTCTGTCCTGTGGCCGATTAGTTCAATATCTTCATTAATGATCTGGATGATGGGATAAATTGCACCCTCAGCAAGTTCACATATGACGCTAAGCTGGAGGGAGAGGTAGATAAGCTGGAGGGTAGGGGTAGAGTCCAGAGTCATCTAGACAAATTGGATGATCAGGCCAAAAGAAATCTGATGAGGTTCAACAAAGACAAGTGCAGAGTCCTGCACTTAGGAAGGAAGAATCCCATGCACTGCTACAGACTGAGGACCGACTGGCTAAGTGGCAGTTCTGCAGAAAAGAACCTAGGGAATACAGTGGACGAGAAGCTGGATATGAGTCAACAGTGTGCCCTTGTTGCCAGGAAGGCTAATGGCATATTAGGCTGCATTAGTAGGAGCATTGCCAGCAGATCGAGGGAAGTGATTATTCCCTTTTATTTGGCACTGATGAGGCCACTCTGGAGTATTGCATCCAGTTTTGGGCCCCCCACTACAGAAAAGTTGTGGACAAACTGGAGACAGTCCAGTGGAGGGCAAAGACAAGCCCTCTGAAGATCTGGCACGACACACTCCCTGGGCTAAATCTTGACATCCTTACTCAGGCATCACAGCCACTGAAAATCAATGGGAATTTTGACTGAGTAAGGGTGAATGAGACCTGAGCCAGAGCTTCAGGTTTGGACCTGGTATGGCTGGCACCTCTAAGTACATGGCAAGCACATTCGGCACTAACTGTAACCAGCCAGTTGTCCTCAGGGGCTGCTCTAAGCCAAACACATGGCAGGAATCCAACCCAGAGACCACAAAGGGATAAACAAAGGTGCTGTGTTCTGTAATTCCACAGCCAGATGGAGATATAGGTGCAAGCCACATCACTATGTATCAGGCCTGCAGCCCCACCCCATAGAGACTGACTGTATTTAAGGGGCAGCCGATGACCTGATCTCCCCTGCAGATAGCGATGGATGGGGCTTGATTTGCCAGCCAGCCAGCCCAAGTTAGGGAAACGTTATTACCAATGACCACGGGGCACGTTTAGCCAGCTCCCTGTTTTCTGTTTGTCTGTCTGACACTCAGAGCAAGAGAAAGGAGTCACTTTAATATGAAGTGACAGTTTGGAACTGGAACTATTTCCTCTTGTCAGGGAGACTAAATGGGCGGCGGGGCCTTCAGGCGCGATGAGGCCTGGCCCTGCCAGAGTCGTTAGTTCCTAACATAGCTCCGGGTTAGCTCTCGACCCCACTGCTTGGGTGATCCTTTTCTCCCTGCTTTTAGAAGTGCAGCACCTTCCATTATCAATCCTGGTGCTGAGTCAGCCTCCTTTTTCTGGTCAGTTTTGCAAGAAAAGGGTAAATTTGGTTATCCTGAGAGTGAGGGACTAATGCAATAACTTAGAGCAAAGCAGTCACTGTATGTGTCCTCCGTTCAGCTTTGCCAGTGATCCTAATTAATAACCCACGGCCTCCTTCATTAACCCAGTCCTGGCTTTCCATTGCAGCTACGTCAGTGAAACTTCATTCTTGTCCAGCAGCCTCTGCCATTCAGTCTTGGGCTCTCACACAGCTCTGCCAATGCTCCTTTATCCAAATCTAGAACCTCCTTACTGCACTTCTGGGTCCTTCTAAACACCTGCTCCATCTGAACAAGTGGGCTTTTTACCCACAAAAGCTTATGCCCAAATAAATCTGTTAGTCTTTATGATGCCACTGGACTCCTCGTTGTTACCATGCACCTCAATACCCCTCTGGTTCTCCTCTACACAGCCCTGCCTGCATTACCCACTCCCTGCTGTTATAGTTACAAGTCTGTGGGTGACCAGTTTTCACAAAGTGATCACTCCATATCTGACCTCTCAGTCCTCATCCTCAAAGGAAACTCACACAACACCTTCAGAAGATGAACCTGGGAGCTTAAATTTATAACTTTGCTAATACTAAAAATCATTGACTGAACAGAGACACTGGATTTATGGTTTATTATGTAAACCTATAACCCACTCAGAGCCGGCTTTAGGAAGTGCGGGGTGCAATTTGAATATCGGGCGGTGGTCCAGGTCTTCATCGTCACTTCGGTGGCGGGTCCTTCATTTGCTCCGAGTCTTTTGCGGCACTGAAGGACCCGCCGCCGAAATGCTGCTGTGGAGTGAGTGAAGGACCTGCCATCGAAGTGACGATGAAGACCCGGAGCAAGTGAAGTGATGCCGAAGGCCCAGACTGTTGCCGGGTGAGTAAAAATTAAAAAGGCACCTAAGTTAGGTGCTCTTCTTTAGGGCGTGGGGCCTGATTCGGGGGAATCAGCCTAAAGCCGGCCCTAACCCACTAACCCCCTCCCATCCCCAGCCTTTTTTTTCCTTTCCCCCTATGACAGGGAAGGTGTTACTGGGCCGCTTCACCTTGAATGGTCCCTTGAAATAGGTGCTAAATACTTATGCTATCTGTTCCAACTTATATTTTTCTGTGACACTCTGTGTCTATTTCCCAGACCAGAAGAAGAGCTCTGTGTAAGCTCAAAACCTTGTCTCTTTCACCAACAGAAGTTCGTCCAATAAAAGATATGACCTCACTCACCTTGTCTCTCTAAGACAAGGGTAAAGCAGAATTCTCTCTTCTGTTTTATGGCCTTATGAAAATGAACCAAGGGCTCTAGATCTAAGCAAAGGATGGTGCTGAATGGGAATTTAACATCCGGTAAATCTACCTGTAATAGGAAGAACCCTGGGCTTGAAACTGTACCTAGTTAATTTAGATAAGTAGTGCAGCGGTCAGTCTCGAAAATACTTGAGTGTTTGCCAAGCTATTTGGCACATCCACCATCCTATCTTTTATCTCAAGTGCAGCCTCTGTATTCATACAGGCTATAAAGTATTCCCTTCTTTTATGGCTGCACAAATATCCCCACATGATCAGCTATGAACTGGACCTCTCTAATGGGGATAGATGGATGGCCGGCAGCCATTTGAAAGATGGCACAAGCCTTGACAGACAGCATCACACTCAAATACATTAAGATGCTCCTATCTTTGGGCTTCCCACACACTCAGTGTGGCCTTTCTCTTTGACTCTGCCATTTTATTTCTGCTCTCCCATTAACACCTCTGCTTCTCCTCATTTCTACTCCCCACAGTGTCGAGTGCTGCCCATTAATGCACAATCAGCCCTTGATGAATGATAGCCCCATTCGCTGACAGCACATATGACATTCAGATTTACAAGCCAAGAATTCATTAGGATCAAGGCAGTTGTCAATTATGATGAACACTTCAGTAAAGTGCTACAAGTTGCCTGTCTTCTCCTCTTTTTCTCCCTCCTACCCTCCTCAAGACAGCAAAAGTCTCTTACAGACAGATATTACACAGGGAGAATGCATGGAAACAAATCCAATATTTACTGGAAATGAACCAAGCAAAAAGATTTGACTTAAAATGCAGCACACAGTAGAACTTTGCTATAGACTGCCTAGCGCATATGTGCCCCACTGACCTCTGCTGGATGGAATCAGAACTTCTCAGCTGATGGTCATATGGCCTATACTGGGCTGTCATGGGGTTCACTCACCACTAGTGGGACCACCTCCTGGTAGGGTTGCCAGGTGTTCAGTTTTTGACCGGAACGCCTGGTCGAAAAGGGACCCTGAAGGCTCCGGTCAGCACCGTTAAAAGTCCAGCTGGCAGGGCTGGCAGGCTCTGTATCTGGTTCTGCGCAGCTCCCGGAAGCGACGACATGTTCCTCTGGCTTCTAGGCAGAGGGCCGGGCAGGGGGGCTCCACCCGCTGCCCCCACCCTGTGTGCTGGCTCCGCAGCTCCCATTGGCTGGGAACTGCATCCAATGGGAGCTGTGGAGGTGGAACCTGCAGGCAGAGGCAGCACGCATCATGCAGAACCATCTGGCAGCCCTATGCCTAAGAGCCGAGGGACATGTTGCTGCTTTCAGGAAGCCCCCTGAGGTAAGCGCTGCCCAGAGCCCTCTCCCCACACTCCCTCCAATACCCCAGCTCCCTGCCCTATCCCTAAGCCCCCTTCCACACTCAAACTCCCTCCCAAAGCCTGCACTCCCTCCCCTTCCCTTGCCCCAGCCTGGACCCCCCTCCAAAACCCTGAACCCTTCATTTCTGGCCCCACCCTGGAACCCACACCCCCAACCCACAGCCCAGAGCCTCCTCCCAAACTCCTATCCCTTCAGCCCCAACCTGGAGCCCCCTCCTGCACCGCAAACCCCTTATCCCCAGCCCCACCCCAGAGCCCACACCCCCACCCGGAGCCCTCAGCCCTCCTGCACCCCAACCCCCTGCTGCAGCCCAGAGCCCATTCCTGCACCCTGAACCCATCATTTCCGGTCCCACCCCAGAGCCGCACCAGCCAGAGCCATCACCCCCTTCTGCACCCCAACCCCCTGCCCCAGCCCAGTGAAAATGAGAGAGTGAGCGAGGGTGGGGGAGAGAGTAATGGAGAGGGTGGAGTGAACAGAGGATGGGGCCTCAGGGCAGGGGCGGGGCCTCAGAGAAGGAGTGGAGCAGGGGGCGGGGCAAGGCTGTTTGGTTTTATGAGATTAGAATGCTGTCAACCTTACCTCCTGACCATTTTAGGGGATTAGCGATTGGCCAGGCCTCAAGCCTTCCTCTGGCAGTCTCTCTCCTGTCATCCTCTTGCCCAGTGGACCCCTCTCACTCCAGGAAGCACGGCCTCCTCTTTCTGACGCGGCCTTCCGGCAGGGTCACCATAAGTGTTCACTGCTTCCGGGCTAGGTGTAGCAAAGTCTTTCCAGGACTCCCAGGCAGTCCGCTGTCCTCTGCCTGGCCTGTGCCACATCCCCAGTGGCTACCAGGGGAACCCAAGCCCACTCTCTACTCCAGGTTCCAGTCCAGGGACGCTCAACCCAGCAGTTCTCGGGTTTACTTTCACTGCCCTTTTCCTGGACTGCTTCCTGTCACCCCAGTTCCTCTCTTTGCTCTGGATCTACCTGCTCCAAACAGTCCTCTCTCTTCCCAGGGAATGGCTGCCACCTTTCCCAGTAGCCCCCTTTTGCTCTCAGCTCCTGGGCTTTATAGAGGTTGCTCCTGTCCCTGATCAGCTATCCCTGCTTCCAATTCATTTCCTGCTCCCTGACTGCTCCTCCAGATGCAGCTTCTGGAGTTAATTGACCCACCTGGCCATCTTAACCCCTTCCAGTCCTGAGTGGGATGGACACCCCGTCATGTGGGCAAATTAGGGATTTTTTGGTATGTTGGCAACTGTGAAAAAAATATCAGTTTGCATTGAACACTGAAAACATTTTTCTTTTCAAAATGTTCAGGAAATTGAAAAGCTGGGGTCAAATAAAACTAAGTGTTTTGGTTTGATTTTGAGCATTTTTTAACCTTAAAAAATAAAATAAAAAGACATTTCAACATGAAAAGTATTTTTGAATCAAAACATTGAAAAGTTTGTTTTAAAAATGTCAATAAAATGTTTAGATTTTTTCAGAATTATTGTTAGGTTTTTTTTTCCCGACTGAAACAATTTGCCGAAATCCACATGAAGTCATGAAATGTTTCAGCGTAACCGAGCCTGCATTTTTCACCAAAAAAAAGTTTCAGTTGAAGAATGTAAGCCAGCTTCAGCTTATACTCCTAACAGCAAATGGCAGAATTCTAGTGGCAGAATTCTTGTCTATCTTAGGTACTTATAGAGGCAAGCTGGAGGGAGGGAATATCTTTTATTGGTCCAACTTCTGCTGGTGAGAGAGACGAGCTTTTGAGTTTACACAGAGCTCTCCTTCAGGCCTGGGAAACTAACTCTAAGTGTCACTGTTAAATTGATTGCACTGGTCTCCTTAGTGCTACAAAAGTAAATTTCCCTCTCTTGATATTCACCCCTTCTTGTCAACTGTTGAGAACAGGCCACTTCCACCTTAATTGAATTGGCCTCGTTAGCACTGACCCCCCTCCCCCCGACTTGTTAAGGCAACTCTCATCTTTTCATGTGCTGTAATATATATACTGCTTACAGTATTTTTCACACCATGCATCTGATGAAGTGGGTTTTAGCCCATGAAAGCTTATGCTCAAATAAATTTGTTAGCCTCTAAGGTGCCACAAAGACTCCTCATTGTTTTTGCTGTTACAGACTAACATGGCTACCACTCTGAAACTTATTAAATACAAAGAACTTCTGACTGTCATTAATACCTGCCCTCCCTAGGCTTAAAAGCCTGAGCTCCAGCATAAGCTGTAATACCCACCCAGATATTTTCAGTCCATGTGTACCCAGTCTAGGAAGCTCGGCCCCAGCTGCAGTGTAGCTAAGACATACCCTGAGTAAGGCTGTGAGTTTGTCATGGGGGTCATGGAAGTCACGGATTCCATGACTTTCCCTGACCTCCATGACTTCTGCAGCTTAGACAGCCCCTGGGCCAGTCACACCGGCCGCTCCTGGGGCAGTCTTGGGCCACTGTGCCCCTCTTCCCCAGCACCAGCAGGAGTTTGGGTGTGGGAGGGGGCAGGGAGTTGGGGCATGGGACGGGGTGAGGGCTCTGGGCAGCACTTGCCTCGGGGGGCTCCCCAAAAGTGACGACATCCCGCTCCCTAAGCTCCTAGGCAGAGGTGTGGCCAGGTCGCTCTGTGTGCTACCTCCACCTGCAGGCACCACCCCCACAGCTCCCATTGGCCGCAGTTCCTGGCCAATAGGAGCTGCAGAGCTGATGCTCTTGCTGGACGCAGCATGTAGAAGTGCCTGGCCACACCTCCACTTAGGAACTGAGAGAGAGGGATATCACTGCTTCCAGGGAGGCACAGAGCCATGCAGGGACCCTGACAGCCCTCCCAATTTCCACAAAGCACCAATGGGGGTCCCAGGCCACATGCCACCGCCTGCCCACCCTGCCCAGGGCCGCTACTCCAGCATCCAAGGTACCTCCAAGACACCTCCCAGAACCTGCAACATTCCCTGGGCCACACCTTCCAAGCACCCATGGCACCCCTAGGCCATCGCCCTACCGGATTTAGTCAGAGGCGTATAGTACAACTCATGGACAGGTCATGGGCCATGAACTTTTGTTTACTGCCCGTTACCTGTCCAAGACTTGCACTAAAAATACCTGTCACTAAAATGTAGCCTTAATTCTACAAGGTAAAAGCCCAAACCACTGGATCATCCTTCCCCTGGCACTGTAGGAGTGGCAAGGTATGTGATATGTGCCCCACCATTGCGTTACTGTTGCAAGTAGCCATAGTGAGCAACCAAGAGTTGCATTGGTAGATGGTCACAGATTAGATGGCAACATGTCTGCAAATTAACCCATTAATTACACAGGTGAGAATGGCCGGGCAATTCCACCTCCACCGCTGCATCTTTCAGAGAGAGTCCAACTCATCGTTTGGTCCTGGAGTAGGGACATTGCCAGCAAATTGAGAGACATGATCATTCACCTCTGTTCGACATTGGTGAGGACTCATCTGGAGTACTGTGTCCACTTTTGGGCCCCACACTACAAGAAGGATGTGGAAAAATTGGAGAGAATCGAGCAGAAGGCAACATAAATGATTAGGGGGATGGAGCACATGACTTATGAGGAGAGGCTGAGGGAACTGGGATTGTTTAGTCTGCAGAATAGAAGAATGAGGGGGGATTTGATAGCTGCTTTCAACTACCTGAAGGGGGGTTCCAAAGAAGATGGATCTAGACTGTTCTCAGTGGTAGCAGATGACAGAACAAGGAGCAATAGTCTCAAGTTGCAATGGGGGAGGTTTAGTTTGGATATTAGGAAAAACTTTTTCACCAGGAGAGTGGTGAAACACTGGAATGGGTTACCTAGAGAGGCGGTGGAATCTCCTTCCTTAGAAGTTTTTAAGGTCAGGCTTGACAAAGCCCTGGCTGGGATGATTTAGTTGGGGTTGGTCCTGCATTGAGCAGGGGGTTGGACTAGATAACCTCCTGAGGTCCCTTCCAACCCTGATGTTCTAAGATTCTATGATTTCTCCTTCACCTGCGCTGCCCATCAGCTTGGTTCTGATGCAGGAAAATCGATGTCCCTTTGCATTTTACCTTCTCAATAGCTTAACTGCAATGGGTCCTATGTACCAAATCATCCTTATTGCACAATGAAGGAGGCAGTTTTAAATAATGCTGTTATAAGAATAAGTCTGTTCAAATAATATTTTGGGGGTGTAAGGAAGGGGGACATGGTTACACATTTGGTAGAGATTTGCGGAGTGCTGCAATGTTATACAACCTAGCTACAGTCAGAAATATGGCTCTAAATATAGCCCCAGCTATGAGTATTACAGGAACCTCCTGGGAACTACAAGTATTTAGGTAGAATATTAGCATTTGCTGGCACTTGCTGGCTTCTTACTGGGAAGTTGGTTTACATGCAAGAAAGGCCTAAAATGTGGGAAAGATCATGAAGCTTATTACTGCTAAAAGTGGCGCATGAAGAGAGCATGGCTGTTTGCTTGGATTTAAAATGTCCCCTGAAGTGTTTGCAACCCAGACAAGATGATGTCGCCGGAGAACCAGACAGTGACGCTTCCTAGGAGACGAGAGTGAAACTGACTAGATTACTGATTATCTAGAGTCACGAGATAATCTAAAAAAAACAACGAGGAGTCCTTGTGACACTTTAGAGACTAACATGTATTTGGACATAAGCTTTCGTGGGCTAAAACCCACTTCATCAGATGCATGGAGTGGAAAATACAGTAGACAGGTATATATACACAGTACATGAAAAGATGGGCGTTGCCTTACCAAGTGGGGGGTCACTGCTAACGAGACAATGCAATTAAAGTGGAAGTGGGCTATTCTCAACAGTAGAATACCACAGGAGGAAAAATCACTTTTGTAATGGTAATGAAGGCAATGTAATCAGGTGGGCCCATTTCAAATAATTGACAAGAAGGTGTGAGTAACAGTCGGGGAAAATTAGTATGGGGAAATTAGTTTCTGTAGTGACCCATCTACTCCCAGTCTTTACTGAGGCCTAATTTGATGGTGTCCAGTTTGCAAATTAATTCCAGTTCTGCAGTTTCCCATTGGAGTCTGTTTTTAAATTTTTTTTGTTGAATAATTGCCACTTTTAAGTCTGTTATTGAGTGTCCAGGAAGGCTGAAGTGTTTTCCAACTGGTTTTTGAATGTTATAATTCTTGACTGATTTGTGTCCATTTATTTTTTTGCGTAGAGACCATCCGGTTTGGCCAAAACACATGGCAGACGGGCATTGCTGGCACATGATGGCATATATCACATTGGAGGATGTGCAGGTGAACGAGTGAAGTGCAAAAAGAAAGACAGCAGCATGGGGGACATGAGGTGTTGCAGGTACAGCAGTTGACTGGGAGTCAGGTGCATTGGACTCGGTTTCCAGCTCTGCTGCACACTTCCTGGGCCAATTTGGCCAAGTCACTTTAATCTCTCCCTGCCTCAGTTTCCTGTGTGGAAAAGGGTGGGGAAGGGGACTAATTCTGGCCTCAACTTAGACTTAGCTCTAGGTGCTAATGGAAGTTCTCTCAGCTTGTGTGAACCCCTGCCCCCTGCTGTGTCTGTCTTTTCTATTGGAGCCCTTTGGGGCAGGGACTGTCTTTTTGTTCCATGTTTGTACAGCCCCTAGCACCATGACTAGAGATCCTCAGTGCTATGATAATACAAATAATTAGTAATAATAAATGGTGCAGAATTGAGCAGATTCAGTTGCAATCTTCCCTTTTAAGGTGTCATTAGGAACCTAGGTACGGGCATTTAAAAAAACATATTATGAATTTTCAGCCTGTTACTGGGCCAGATCCCATAAGTCCTTCCTCACACGAACAGCCCTTACCGATGTGAGCATTCCCATTAATTTCAGCTGGGCGCCTCTGCTGAGAAAGGGTTTGCAGCATCAGGGCCCCGTGTCCCTTTAATTCATTTGAGATCAGTTCACTGCTTGTTTCCCTTGTACAGAGGAAGAAAATTGGAAAAATGGAGGGGGGAGCAACGCTGATTAACCTTGTCTAAGATGGAGAATTACTCCAGTTACTTCACAACATGATTTCAAAATCTGTACATAACATGTCCCTGTTATTATGTTACTGGATCCCCTCCCCCGGTACTTACCAGCTCTATTGTGCAGGATTATTCTCTTACGTAAGGCATGTGCTGTGCTCAGGAAGAAAACCAGCCGCTGGCATAATGAGTGGCTAGAGCATTGCAGCAGGGTTAGCAGAATACAAATTGTCTGGAGAAGCAGCATTTATTTTTAGCCAGCAGCTCCAAACAAGCAGCCAGGAGCTGTTCTCCAGGGAGGAGTTGGGCAGGCAAAAAAGTAACAAGCCGTTACATACCTCCCCCCCCCCCCCCGGCAAAAGTTGAAAAGTTGAGCTGCAAGAAGCTACATCTGTGGGAGGCCAGGGGTGTGCTGGGATCTGGAGCTTATGCTCATCTCGCTGGCCGACAGCATCTCTCCTTATTGTACATAAACAAAGGGCATCTCGCAGGGCGAGCTTTGGCTGTTTTACCATAAAAAAACCTCAAATAAAAATCCTGGGGCTTTCATTCATTTTGGCTCATTGGGCTTGTCAGGATCACTTCCAACAGACACGGCAATGCTTGGCCTTTTGCTGAAAGCAAAACGCGAAATGAAGGCACAACCACGGACTCTTTATGCCGAGGGGATGCAGGAGGGATTGCAGATGTTTTGATCAGCTACATGACCAGGGAGGCAGCGGTGTGTGTGTCTCCCCTTTCTATTGTTTTCACCTTCTCGTGTGCCTGAGGAAGAGCCGCACCCGAGGCCGAGTGCGGCTGTCTGAGCACATCGAAACGAGGGCCCATATTTTGAAAAGCGACAAAAGCTCAGATCCTCAAAGGCATTTAGGCTCTTAGTGTCAGTTGATTTCAATGGAAGTTAGGAGCCCAAATACCTTTAAGGATCTGGGCCTACGTGATTCTAGGTGATTCCTTTTGCAGTGCCCATTTAGAAAGTGGCAGCGCTCTGCGAAACCAGGTCCCATGCAGGCCTCTCAGACTGGACATCCGAAAATGGAGGTACCCCAAATCACCAGTCCCTTTTGAAAATGTCACTCGTGCCTCTGCAAAACATGTTCTCAGTTCACTCATGGCATCTATTAATCAATCCTAACTACATCCCAGGGCAGGGCAGTGCTTTGTCCACATGGACAGATGCAGAGAGGTGAAGGCCAAACAGGCAGTTTACAGCGGAACCAAGACACCTGCTCCTCCATTCCAACTACGAGAGCAGTGGGCACTATTAGACTCCTTTCCACTCTTAGGCCTTGTCTATGCATAGATTAGCCCTGTGTTTAGCCAAAGATGCAGCTGCATCTTTGCAACCCTCGAGTGTGGACAAGGAAAGGAGCAATTGTCACTGGCAGAGCTAACCCTGGTGTCAAGCAGGAGTAAACATGGTGCAAATCTTAGTTTTCTTGTCTATACTTGGCAGTTGCCCAGGTGTAAGGTGACCCAAAGGGAAAATGGAACACCGGGTGAGACTGGCCCGAGCCACGCACCCAAAGTCCCCTCCCCCAGGGGCTGACCCAAGCTGCACACCTGAGCCCTGCCTGTCCCCTGGGTGAGACTGGCCCGAGCTGCTCATCCAAGCCCCACTTGCCCACCCCACAAGGCTGGGGCTGGCATCGCTGCTCTTCTGAGCCCTATCTCCCCCGACCCCCTGGGCAGGGCTGGCATCACTGCTCACCACCCTGCATGTTCCTCTACACCCCATCCCATTTTTTTGACAAATGTCCACTTTTGCCAAAAAAGTCAGGATGGCTGGGACAGGGCTTAAAAAGGGAATGTTCCAGCCAAAACGGGACGTATGGTCACCCTACCCAGGTGTAACTACCTCATTGTTTGAAATGGGGCTCTTTCCAGGGAGAAATAAGGCCTGAGGCTGGGATAACCTTGCATGTAATGTCCAAGTGCAGGACGACCTAGGGCACTATATCTATGGGAAAGTTACAGAGCCATGAAATCAACAGGGTCATACGGAAATGATGCCTGTGACGGGGTCCCCGGGGTACAGGCTGGGACTGTGAGACCACTGTGCTTCTGAACTCTCCAGTGTGGACTGTCTCTCTCAGTGCTTTGCTAGTGACAAGCAGCAAACCGCTCCAGGCCCTGCTATCACTCAGCACAACAGCATGTGGAACCCCACATCCAGCTAGATTGCCTGATTGGGGATTGGTCCTGCTTTGAATGGGGTTGGACTAGATACCTCCTGAGGTCCCTTCCACACTGGTATTCTATGATTCTATGAATGCTCCCAGAGCCACTCATGAATCACATGGAGAAAGGCATCAGCCAAATCCCCCCAACTCCCATCCTTGTAGCTCAGGAATACACAATCTCGCATTGCTCAAGACGAGCAGTGCAGATTTATTAATTGGTTCACCACTTCAGCAATGGAAAGTGGATAGACACCAGCCTTTGCAAACCTGAGCAGACTTAACACACTCTTCAGGCAAACTCACTGGTAAAGATAAACAGTTAAACAAATTTATTGACTCCAAAAGATAGATTTTAAGTTATTATAACTGATAGGCAAAAAGTCAGAGTTAGTTACCAAAAGAAAACAAAATATAAGCCTGCAGTCTGAACCCTCAACCCTATTAGACTGGGTAATATCTACATTAAGCAGTTTTTCTCACCCCACTGGATATTGCAGTTCATAGTACACAAGTTTCATCCTTGAAACCTGGGCCTGTCCCTTCTGTTGGAGTCTTCAGTCTTTTGAGTATCCTTGTTGCTTGCAGCATAGGTTGGGGAAGGAGAAGGGTCCAGCATGGGCCCTTGTGTTCTGTTTTATGCCCTTAGTTCATGTGCTTGGAGGACACAAGTCCAGGCATGTCGGGGGGCATTGCTGAGTTTCCAAGCAAGGTTGACCAATTCTAGGTGAATCATTGAATTGTAACTCCCTTGCTGGACAATGGCTGTTGAGGGTTGTTTGATACCCACGCTGGTGTTGGTTACTTTCCTTGCTGTCGTCTGTGGGCAACTACTATCTGGCCAATTCCCCAACTTACAGCATGTATTACTGACAACCATACAGCACAATTCTCATAACTTCATATGCACTAATGACATACATATTTAGATAGAACAGCGACTTTCAGCAGATCATAACCTTTTCCCTGATACCTCACATGGTCTGCTGTATATACAAGATCACATTTATATATACACATGAGGAATATGAAGGTTACAGCGTGCTCCCTCAAGGTATATCTTCTGGCTGCAAAGTTTCTGCCCATCCTTCTGGTCCCCTGAGAAAAGAGTATCACACTTTTTGCTCAGTTATGGGTGACCTAAGGGGGTTTCTGATACCCTGCACTAGCTGTAAATAGAGGTCTGATCCCCCAGATGTCAGTCGCTTGAGAGGAAGATTAAAAACCCCTGAACCACAGGTGGAAACACTAGGGATTGGTTGAAGACTGTCAGCAATGAGCAAATACTTCCCTTTCTCCTCAAGATTCAGACCCCAGTGTGCATCAGAAGGGCATTCTGGGTAAGGGCGTATACACCCATAGTCCTGCGCTTCAGAATTTGAACACTTAGCCAGGCCTGGCCCCATGGTTTGCCTGAAGAGAATGGAAGAAGGTGACAAAGTCACCAGGGAAGGGAAAGGACTGCCCAGAAGAGGGAGTTGAAGCAGAATCTGAGAGTGAAGATGCATCATAGGCATGACTGTGTACAGTTGCTGTATAATAGCTTTGCAGAGCATTGAAAATGCTGAGCTTGGACTTGATGAGGGACAAGAATGCACACAGGTGGAGGCATCTGAGGGCAGGGATAATGCCTGTGGAGTAGGCATAAAAATATAAACACCCAAGTCACAAAGACCAGCTGTGATCACTTCCAGAAAGTCACACACAGAATCAATTGCTATGGGCAACACAAAAGGAAGCCTTGGTTCTATCATCCACCCCCAAAGGCTGTCACTGACATCATCTCTATTGTTGTCATAGTCACACGTAAGAGTCTCCTGGATGAAGTACCAGGTGAACACCACAAGTTAGTTAAACACACTTCATTTTCCCAACAGGCAAATGTTCAGAAGAAAGACGATGAGACAAGTGCATTTGTATGATCACATGGACAGGCAGGTGAGAATGGGGGATGGAGTGGACAGTGATGCAAGAAGAACTTGACAAGAATGGGACAGGATACAGGACCTGAGAGTGGGTGGAGCACAAGAAGCTGGGACAGAGGAAGCTAGGCTACCAAGTGGTTGAAAAAGAATGGGCAGGGCCCAGCAAGGTGGAGCACAGTGGTGTAGAGTCATAAACTTTAAGTCAGAAGGGACCATTATGATCGTCTAGTTGGACTTCCTGCACAATGCAGGCCACAGAATCTTACCCACCCACTCTTGTAATAAACCCCTAACCTAGGTCTGAGCTATTGAAGTCCTCAAATCATGGTTTAAAGACTTCAAGGTGCAGAGAATCCTCCAGCAAGTGACCCGTGCCCCATGCTGCAGAGGAAGGCGAAAAACCCCCAGGGCCTCTGCCAATCTGCCCTGGAGGAAAATTCCTTCCCGACCCCAAATATGGTGATCAGCTATACCCTGAGCATGTGGGCAAGACTCACCAGCCAGACACCCAGGAAAGGATTCTCTGTAGTAACTCAGCTCCCACCCCATCTAACATCCCATCACAGACTATTGGGCATATTTACCACTAATAGTCAAAGACCAATTAATTGCCAAAATGTGGGGCAGATGTGGGCATAGCACAAAGAGAAAAAGTGAGTGGATAGCTCAGGAACTGGGTAATCATAGAAGATCAGGGTTGGAAGAGACCTCAGGAGGCCATCTAGTCCAACCCCCTGCTCAAAGCAAGACCAGCACCAACTAATGGGTTGGTGATCACTCAAGCCCTTCATCCCCAGTTCAAAGCCAGCCTGCAGCACATTTATACATAGGTGTGACACAAGGGCATAGATTGCAGTCCACTTCCCAGCTGAGAAGCAACCGCGTTATTAAACCACAACCACTTGGTAGCTGTGTCAGTGGTCAAGTGGAGCTGAGCTTCTGTCTCTCTTAGTTCTAAATGTGGTGGTAGGGCTTGGGGCTGAGCATGCTGATAAGGGAGGATGTGGTGCTACTGCCCTTGTACCTGTTCTGTACAATATCATGGGACTCTAAACTGGGCCTGTATTAACTGACCCAGAAGAAGAAGCTGGTTTCAATCCATGTAATTGTTAATGAAAAATAAAACTGGAAGTCATTGTAACCTCAAGCTTTAGGGCTGTGTCATAAACAGATAGCTAAGGGTTAATGTCCCTTTCACCTGGAAAGGAGTAACCTGAAACACCTGACCAGAGGACCAATCAGGAAACAAGACTTTTTCAAATCTGGGTGGAGGGAAGTTTGGGTGTGAGTTCTTTGTCTTTGTCTTGTGTCTGACCCTCTCGGCTATGAGAGTAATCTTTCTATCTCCAGCTTTCTAATCTTCTGTTTCCAAGTTGTAAGTACAAAGATAGGAAGACCATAGGTTTATATTGTTTTCTTTTGTATTTACATGTGTGTAGTTGCTGGAATGTGTTAAATTGTATTCTTTTTGGATAAGGCTGTTTATTCATTTTTTTCTTTTAAGCAAATGACCCTGTATTTATCACCTTAATACAGAGAGACCATTTTTATGTCCTTTTCTTTCTTTTTTATATAAAGCCTTCTTTTTAAGACTTGTTGGAGTTTTTTCTTTAGTGGGGACTCCAGGGAATTGAGTCTGCAGCTCACCAGGGAATTGGTGGGAGGAAGAAGTCAGGGGGGGAAATCTCTTTGTGTTAGATTTACTAACCTGACTTTGCATACCCTCTGGGTGAGGGAGGAAGAGGAGAGATTAGTTCTCTCTCTCGGTACTTGTGTTTTCCAGGACTGGAAATAGGGAGGGTGGAGTCCCTCTGTTTAGATTCACGGAGCTTGCTTCTGTATATCTCTCCAGGAACCCAGGGAGGGAACACCCGGAGGGGGGAAGGGAAATGGTTTATTCCCCTTTGTTGTGAGACTCAAGGAATCAGAGTCTGGGGGTCCCCCAGGGAAGGTTTTGGGGAGACCACAGTGCGCCAGGCACTGTATAGATCCCTGGCTCGTGGCACCTTTACCAGGTCCAAGCTGGTAACTAAGCTTGGAGGTTTTCATGCTAACACCCATATTTTGGACGCTAAGGTCCAGATCTGGGAAAAATGTTATGACAGGCTGTGAAGGTCTTTATGGGCACCAGTAAAAGAACCTAGTGAGATGGACTGGCTTTGGAGACAGCAAAGGGACGAGGGGGGAAATTTACACCTGGTTTAACCCCTTCTTGAGCAAGTGGATATTAGCAAGCTGGACAGCTTTTCAAGGAAAAGTCCTGTAATTCTCATTGGCCACAGCTATGCTAATCAGGAATGCAGGCAGCAAGTCCATCCCTAGAGACAAGTAAGAATTTATTTTCTTTTTAGGGCCTGCACTTCCTCATGTGATCTAAGCTCCCCTTCTCCCCAGCCATTGTGCCAAGCTGTGCGGAAATTTATACAGACGCCAACGTCTGGCTTTCATGTTACAGAAAATACTGGAGCTTTCAACTAAGCAACCTGGCAACTCAGTCCCTTCAGGGCCTGATTTGCAAAGTTAAGAGACAAATGCTCTGTTCTGTAATCTATTTACCCCGTTCCTCCTTGTAGTTTTAAATTCTAAATGAGTTTGCATGTAGCAGATGGCTCCCACAAATGCCTTCTCTCAGAAGTTTGAAGGGGAGCCCCCTCCCAGCAACCCAAACAGTTGGGAAGAGTGAAACTGCTTGAGTTTGAAGACACCTGCTATGCAGAATTATAGTCCTGAAATTGGTAGGGCAGTCTGGGGGCTGCTTTATGTTAAGCTCTTCAGGGCTCTGTCTTTTTCTGTTTTACATTTAAATACAATGCTTATTTTCCAGGAGACAAAATGAGAGAGGCAGTTTACACATGGTTGTTGCAAACTGGGCAGTCTGGTGAGACTCCAGAATAACAGCCCCAGGAAGGAGGGCTGTTGTTGTAAGTTATCTATGGTAGGTCCAATCACCTTCGTATCTGAGTGCCTCGCAACACCCTAGTGAGGTAGGTGCTAATATCCCCATTTCACAGGGGAGGAACTGAACATAAGAATATAAGAGAGGCCATACTGGGTCAGACCAAAGGTCCATCTAGCCCAGTATCCTGTCTTCTGACAGTGGCCAGTGCCAGGTGCCCCAGAGGGAATGAACAGAACAGACAGTCATTGAGTGATCCATCCTCTGTCGCCCATTCCCAGTTTCTGACAAACAGAGGCTAGGGACACAATCCCTGCCCATCTTGGCTAATAGCCATTGATGGACTTGTCCTCCATGAACTTACCTAGTGCTTTTTGAACCCTGTTATCATCTTGACCTTCACAGCATCTTCTGGCAAAAAGTTCCACAGGTTGACGGTGCTTTGTGTAAAGAAATACTCCCCGAGGCACAGAGACTAGGGCCCAGATTTTTAAAGGTATTTAGGCATTGATGGGCTCAGCATCACTACACCTGACTGATTTAGGAGCCTAAATATCCTTTTTGAAAGGAGCCAAATCCTATCAACTGTCCTAAATATCTTTAAAAATGTGGGCCTAGGTGACTTGCCCAAGGTCATCATGGTACAGCAGGAAATTGAGCCTGAGCCTCCACAGTCCCAGGCTGGCACCACTGGGCCATGGTGCCTCTAAAGAGTGGAGCCTAAGGGAGTTAGGCACCCAACTCCTATTGAAAGTCAAGGGTGTCTGTGATCTGTCCATTGTCGCAAATTGCCAGCACTATTATGATGGATCTCACACTTTCTCTTCTTTGGCCGGAGGGGGGTTCAGGGCACCATTTCTTGCCCTTGAATTGGAATATTAATTGCCCCACTAGTGTCCTTGAGGAGGCAAGTGGAGACGGAGAGACACAAGCCCACCCTCTATTCCAGGTCCCAGCCCAGGGGCCCTGAGGATAGTGGTGAACCACTTGAACTGACACTTCCTTCCTCTGGGCTACTTCCCTCTCCTGCCTTTCAGCTTGTGGGGGGACTTCCTGCCCTCCCTCTGTACAAGCCAGATGCCCCTTACCTAGGGTCTTGGACTTCTTAGCCCACCACAGCACTTCTCCAAACTGTCCTCTGCTTCCGTTCAAACTGCTCTCTGCTTCAACTCCCACACTGTCTGATTGAAGCAGGGGGGTTTTATCATGTGACTGACTGCAGGTGCTCTAATTGGCTTCAGGTGCTCTAGTTAATCTATAGCAAACTTTCTTCCCCTTACAGGGAATAAGGCTCCCTTCTAACCCTCTCCTGCTGCCCTCTGGCCATGCTTTTTCACACCGTTTAATTCATTATAGTGTGCAAAGACTTGGGGAAAAGACAGGGGTTTGAATGTATGGCCAAGGGGTCCACATTATGATTGGCACGGGTAGGTGTGTGCCCCACTCCTGTGGGAGCCCCTTGGGATTCTCAGGCTTTATTTAACAAAACAAAGTTTCAATGGGCGCTGCACTGGAGTGGCTGTGAGAGGAGTCTGGCCTGCTCAGGCCATTTACAAACCCACTGGGAGCCAAGTTGCCTTCAGTGCCTGTAGCCTGTAGAGAGTGTGTGTGTGTGTGTGTGTGTGTGTGTGTGTGTGTGTGTGTGTGTGTGTGTGTGCGCGTGCATGCACGCGTACTTCCCTCTGCTGGGTGAAAGCTGAAGGGATCTATTATGTGTGTCATATGTACCATACTTCCAAAAGTTAAAGGTGATTCTCCATTATCTCCACTGTTAAAAGCCTATGCTTTCAGGACAAGAGGGTGGAGGTGCTCTCTGTGTAGTTGCTATGGAGTTTCCATGGTTCGCAACATAGTGAGGAAATCCAAGGTGCTCACAGATTTTAAACCTGTTGCCAGCGTGATAATCCCTCCTGTATGACAACTAAATTCTGCCCTTGGATGTGAGTGTCTCCTGCCTGCTGAAGTCAGTCGAAGCTATATGAGCCTAGCAGACCCCAATTCTGTTAAATGTGTTCATCACTGGCGTAGCACCCAGCAGGACTGGCCTTGTGCCATACAGTCAATCTCCAGCCTTTTCCCCAGTAGCTAGCATTTTATAGTGAGTAAAAAGGACAAATCACAGATAGTCGATGCCATCCTACCTGAAGCAAGAATGCATGTCACAGGCTGCAGCAAAATTCTAGGAGACTGAATTATTCAGCTCTAGGAAACATATCCTGATACATCTACTGCTTTGAGGTGCACTGTCTTGGAAATGAATTAGAAGCTTACACACAAACACCCTCTGCAATCAGATGATTGCAGGTTCTTATCTAGAAGGAGAAGTGTGAGAAAAACGTGTTTCAAGTATGTAATGGGCCAAATACATAGTGGGCCAAAGCTATGGAAATCAATGGTGATACCTAAATCAGGGTTCAGTTTGCCGCCTCAGTCAGAAAGAGGAATGGAACGGAGAAGGTCAGACTTTTGATGTCACTAGGCAGCCAGAAGCATGGCTTTACAAAGGACTGTCTCTGTGACCTAAGGGACATAGTGAGCTGCAGGCTCTGCGTTCGGTGAGTTTTCTTCGCTGATGATTCCACGTCTCCAAGTCCTGCTTCATTTGTTTGCTGGAGTCAGTCGGTGTCGCTCTGTTATCTGTCGTTACTTTCCTTTGAGCAGTCAGAACTAATTTCCCCGGAGAACTTTCTCCCCAGCCTCATGCACTGCACATTCCCAGCTCAATCCAAGTTCTCTGCCACAGACTCCTTCTGTAAACTGGGGCAAGTCACTTTAATCAGTCTGTACCTCGGTTTCCCACTGGTAAAACAGGGGAAAGTTTGACTTTCTTTCTGGCTTTGTCTTTTCTACTTAGACTGCACACTCTTTGGGCAGGGATATGTATGCGGAGCTCAGATGGGATATACTCGTAATGCAGGTGAGGTACAGTGGTTAAGGAAGAGCTGAAGGACAAAATCCTTGGACGTTTCAGTTATCCTCACGCCGCTACTTCACTCTTTACTGATTCTAACCCCAACCATGGAAGTACCCGTTCTGTGTTAGCATTCATAACAGCTTGGGCATATTTTACATTTGCTACCATTAAAGTAATCGGCCTGTCATCTAAACTGGCAAATGTATTGGGCGGGGGGGACCTACCCCACTGGAAAATTAATATGTGTGTACGGTTCAGAGCCGAGCAAAGAGTTGCCTTGGAGCGGCTAATTAGCTGCGCTGATGACAAAGGGAACATAAAAAGAAGGTACTTTTTAAAGGCAGCTCTCTAACCAAGGTACTCAAACAGCCATTTCCATCTGCCTGGGATGAGCAACTACACATGAATTAGGCTCCTGTGCACCATATGTCTGTTTGTTTCCATCTTTATCCTCTTTCCCAAGTTGTTTGAAGACAGAATGCCGAATTAGTGGTTTAGAGGTCAGACAAGATCAGTCCCAAGCAAATATATAAATAAATAAACCTTCTGCCTAATCACTTTTGGAACGGAATTAGCATAATTTGTCCCCACATTAGATGTTTTACTGACAAAGGCAGAAATGAAAGGAGACAGGCGATAATGAATGGCTAATATTTGCTTAATAGAGTTAAATAAAATAAGCTTCCAATGTCATCACCGTCGGATACAGAGATCTAAATGATTGCAACCTTTCTTTCTCTTTGGCGCTGCGTGGAGAGGGCCTGTGGTATGCCTGTAGCCAGGGGCTGGCGGAGGGAGCGAACCGTTATGCGTCTAATTGGAAAGGTATCAAAAAGCCAAACAAGCCCTTTGCAATTAACTCTGTCCGTATGGCAAAACCCGGGTCAAGACGTCACCTGGCATCTGCTCTTGAGACATTCGCAATAGCGGAGAGGGTCGAAGCTGATGGCAATGTTTTGAGAGGGAGATGTACTCGAGGGGCTGTGAATTGCCCCTCTGCCATTCTTCAGGGCGAGTTCTGTGCCCTGGAAAGCACCAGGTTGACCGTCCTAGGGGTTGAGGCCACAAAACAGGTATCAGGCAGGCAGTGGCAGTGTTGTTAATTAGGATTGTTTACTCACTGAGTGCTGTCAGGGCATAAAGCACAGGGGGAGACAGGGTCCTGCCTATAGTCCAGATCAGACACATGTTGCAATTCAGACTCATAATGTGAAAATCACTCCCCATGCAGAAGGGCAGCCCATGGCCTATGCACCACTTAACTCCTTCATCAACCATCCCAAACTAACAGGGGTTGGAAAGAAATTTCCCCTATGGACAGGTTACACCATAGTTACACTACTGTGGGTTGCCTTGCACAGTCTTTGAAGAATCTGGTGTTGGCCACTGCCAAAGACGGGATACTGGAGAAAATAGACCCAGGTTCTCATCTAATATGGCACATCTAGTGTACCAAAGTTCATCATCCAGCACTGATCATCCTATGCACTGAATTCAGCAGGGGTCCTGTGGAAAACTAGTATTTGATTGTGGAATTCAAGACTGTATCACAACGCATATGAACAAGAGAGTCAAATTAAAGACGCCCAGACAACCTTTCTCCTGGCATTTCCTTGCTTTTGAGTGCTTGACTTTGCAAATTTAAAGATTTAACGCCCTTTCGAGTGTGTAGTCTATGTATATCTTGGTCTCTCTCTCTCTCTCTCTCTCTCTCTCGTGATGTATGGAATGAAAGCACTCACATATAGTTTGTGGGTCAGAGATAAGGTTGTTTATTATAAGAATTTGGCTCATCTCTAATTCCTGTGAAGTGCATTTCTGGCGCATGGTGTAAAATAATGAAAGCCCATGGGTTGGTGTAAATTAGACAGATCATCTGTCAGATAGCACTGGGCATATTAATGCAAATTTCTGCCTTCAGTGTGGCATAAATAGCAGGGACATTGAGAATTAAAGGAGGGAAAACAGTTCCATAAGAGTTATTGCACAAAGGGGCATCTTTTCCCCTAGAATATAGCATCCAGGGGAGCTCATTAAACTGTGGAATGAGGAAAGCTGGATGGGTATGAAGGGCTACAGACGTTCACTTCTAGAAGGGGTTTCAGAGTATAAGCTGTGTTAGTCTGTATCTGCAAAAAGAACAGGAGTACTTGTGGCATTTTAGAGACTAACAAATTTATTTGAGCATAAGCTTTCATAGGCTAAAACCCACTGCATCAGATGCATAGAATGGAGCACACAGAAAGAAGATATTTATACCTACAGAGAACAAGAAGAGGTGGGAGTAGCCATGCCAACTGGAAGAGGCCAATCATTTGAGATGAGCTATCATCAGCAGGAGAGAGAAAAAAACCTTTCAAGTGATAATCGAGATGAACCATAGAAGGTGTGAGGATATTTTAACATGGGAAAATAGGTTCAGTTAGTGTAATGACCTAATCATTCCCAGTCTCTATTCAAACCTAAGTTAATTATCTAATTTGCATATAAATTCAAGTTCACCAGTTTCTCTTTGGAGTCTGTTTTTGAAGTTTTTTTGTTACAAAATTGCCACCTTCAAGTCTGTCACTCAGTGGTTAGAGAGGTTGAAGTGTTCTCCCACTGGTTTTTGAATGTTATCATTCCTGATGTCATTTTTGTGTCCATTTATTCTTTTGAGTAGAGACTGTCCGGTTTGGCCAATGTACATGGCAGAGGGGCATTACTGGCACATGATGGCATATATCACGTTGGTAGAATGAGTCCCTGATGGCCTGGCTGATGCGATTAGGTCCTATGATGGTGTCACTTGAATAGATATGTGGACAGAGTTGGCATCAGGCTTTGTTGCAAGGATAGGTTCCTGGGTTAGTGTTTATGTTGTATGGTGTGCAGTTGCTGGTATTTTCTTTAGGTTGGGGGGCTGTCTGTAAGCGAGGACTGGTCTGTCTCCCAAGATCTGTGAGAGTGTGGGATCATCTTTCAGGATAGGTTGTAGATCTTTGATATTGCGCTGAAGAGGTTTCAGTTGGGGGCTGAAGGTGACGGCTAGTGGCGTTCTGTTATTTTCTTTGTTGGGCCTGTCCTGTAGTAGGTGACATCTGGGTACTCTTCTAGCTCTGTCAATCTGTTTTTTCACTTCAGCAGGTGGATACTATAATTTTAAGAATGCTTGATAGAGATCTTGTAGGTGTTTGTCTCTGTCTGAGGGATTGGAGCAAATGTGGTTGTATCTTAGAGCTTGGCTGTAGACAATGGATCGTGTGGTGTGTCCTGGATGGAAACTGGAGGCATGTAGGTAAGTATAGCGGTCAGTGGGTTTCCAGTATAGGGTGGTGTTTATGTGACCGTCGCTTATTAGCACAGTAGTGTCAAGGAAATGGACCACTTGTGTGGATTGGTCTAGGCTGAGGTTGACGGTGGGATGGAAATTGTTAAAATCATGGTGGAATTCCTCGGGTTTCTTTTCCATGGGTCCAGATGATGAAGATGTCATCAATGTAGCACAAGCAGAGTAAGGGCGTTAGGGCAAGAGAGCTGAGGAAGCGTTGTTCTAAGTCAGCCATAAAACAACCGTTTTTATGTTTATGTTCTAGAACAATCATTCATGTCTACCACAGCCCAAATAGACTCCCAAAGTGGTTACCGTCTGAAGGCTGTTCTGTGGGAAGTGAAGTCCCATTTCTATCGGGCTGATGGTCACACCACAACTGGCACCAATTGGTACGCTTGTGGGCAGTCACTGGCAAGAGGACACAAATTAGAGGGGGCCTGGAGATCGGATAACTTCTCAGCCCGAGGAGGAGGCCTGTCCAGCTTACACTGGGGTCGTGGGAAAGCACAAACTGATGCAACCTGTTTTGTGGATAAATATTGAACCGCAGTGTCTAGCTCCACCTAGGCAACCCTAACATCTTTGAAAATCTTGGAGTGGTCACCTTCACTGAAGGGGGAGAAAATGGCCTCGGGGAAGCCATCTGTGGTTTATACAAGATAGCCTGTTCTGCTGACCCCCATATAGGGCGGTGGGCTGGAATGCCCCTCTATGGTGAGGGACAAGGTTGTATCTTGGTGTCTCCATCCAGTTTCCTTAGGGGTTCAGGAGAGCAAGGCAAACTGGGAAATGTAGTCCATCATGGCAACCAGCCTTTAGTCATAGCAAGGCCTACTGGGAAATGGGAGGTGTATATGAAAAGCAGCATTCCCAGTGAACAGGGAGAGACCTGGAGAAAGTCAATGCATCCAGGATATCTCTCCTGCAAGGAATATGTAAGTAAACCTGTTTCCCTTATATTTTATTTTGTAATCATTTCTTTTGTAAGGGTGCTGGGACCGGCACCTCGAAGAGTTCCTGGGGCTGCAAACAGTATTGTCAACCTCAAAGACCAAAAATTATAGTTAGATCCCCCGAAAATCATAAGATTGGTCAAAAAAAACCATGACATATTTTTAAAACAACATGTTCTTGTGCATTTTTCATTCTGTCTTTTGATTGTTGAATTCCCCCTGCTTATGCTTAGTGTGTGTGTGTATGTGTGTGTGTGAGAGAGAGAGAGACAATTAGTACTGTTCACACTCCCAAATGTATTGGTTAAGGAGATTTTGCCCTCCTCACTGCAGTTCTCACCCCCACATCTGCCTGTGTCCTGCCCAGCAATTAATCCTGTCCCCCAAGCTTCCAAATCAACCTTGTCTCCCCATCAATTCAACCCCCACCCAGCCAGCACCTCATCAGTTCAGTCCCAGCTCCCCAGCCTCCTTTCTGCTCCTCTTCACCCCCTCTTCCAGCCCTGGGGGGCTGCAGCAGACTCTCCTCCTCCCATTACAGGTTGGGGAGAGATTCTAGGGGTTCCTTCACTCTCTCTCAAGCAGGGGAACAGCTCCAGAGGCTCTTCACCCCAACCCTCTCCCCTTCCCAGACCAGGTGCTGCAGGGGGGAGGAGAAGTGGTACTGTCCTGGCCGTGTTTCTCACTGAATGGGATGATGCGGTGGAGCCACTCTGAGCTGCAGGTTTCTTTACACCCTTGGAGGGGGAGGGATAGCTCAGTGGTTTGAGCATTGGCCTACTAAGCCTAGGATTGTGAGTTCAATCCTTGAGAAGGCTATTTAGAGAACAGAGGTAAAAATCTGTCTGGGGATTGGTCCTGCTTTAAGCAGGGGGTTGGACTAGATGACCTCCTAAGGTCCCTTCCAACCTCATATTCTATGATTCTTTGCAAGTGGAGAGGAGAGACTCAGCCAGCTTCCACAGAATTAGCATGCACCAGGAGGCTGGAGCTTTTCGTGTCATTCCCAGATGGTCTCCAGCCTCCTCCAAAATCCCACCAGCTGAGGAAAAAATCACAAGAGTTAGTAATAGTGAAACACTGAGCCTGGGTCTGTCCTTTCTGCTCCCTTTTGTACCAGGTTAATTCACCCACACAAGTGGAATTTTCTCTCGGCATGTTCCCAGGAGTTTCTCTTTTGCTGTTCGGCCTGTGACAGTAGCACTTTGCCTGGCTCTGGCCTTGCCTAGGCCTCTTCTCCTGCCTTCCCAACCACACAGCTCTGTTGAAGGCAAGCCACTGAGGTGCCTCTTGCAGCCGTCCTGGGACCCTGAGGGAGGGCACCAGGTGTGGTCTCTTCAGAGAAGACAATACAGCCCCAGTCCATGTTATCTTTTTGACCTAAACTACATAAGGCTGGAGGAAGGATGAGTATGTATCCCCTGGGTCCCTATCCCATGAGCTCCTTTTCCCAGCCTGTGTGGACCCAGGAACCATGTAGTGCCCTTCAGAGGGTCTAGCGGAGGGAGAGATGGTGCCCTGAAGGCAGCTAATGCAATCTCGTTATTTACGGGAGCTCCTATAGAGGAGACCTCTCCATGTGCAGGTCTGGGATGGTTGGTCCCGAACCAGGAGCAGCCAAGGCCTTTATTTTCCATCTCATGTGAAGATGACTTCTCCTGTAGCACAGGTTCCTCCTAAATCCATAGGAGAGAACTGTCTCACAGCCGACAGGGAGGAAAGAGTGCTCACTACCGAATCACTAAGGGGTTGATCTTGCCAAGAGCTGTTGACCTTGATGGATGTTGGAGGAATGCAGCATCTGTGAGGACTGAGCCTCAAGTAGAGAATACAGAACAATGTTCAGACTATAAAGAGGCACTGCTAGTTTGGTTCATACTCAAAAACCTTTCATGCCAGCTGTTGTACAATGTGCAATCTCTTCTTCACTTGTGTATTCTTTATAGATACCTCATGGAGCTGCAGGATTGGTGTGATGCTCCCAGTTCTGGATCAGTCTCTAGTAGTAACCCTTTCAGTATGCCAGACCCCCTAGGGATCTCACTCTTTCTCTGGGGCAAGCCACATGGCTTCACTGCCTGCTTAGACTAGAGCCCTGAGCCTGCCGCACTCCTGCTTCAAACCGGAGCTCTGTATTGCACATCCAGCACTCTCATCTTCCCCTCACACTATCCCAATCCTTTGTTCTCCACCTGGGAAATGTTGCCCATCCCACCTGAGAGGTGGGGAAATCTCCCTCCCTCGGGGTCGTTGATTGCTAGGTGTCAGTGTCCTGCTGATTGGCTTTGCCATTGTCTTCACATATGGGGTTGGGCTCCGCCGCTCTCTTTCCAATGCCCCATTTAGTCTCAGGACATGTCCACACGTATAACACTTCATTGGAGCAGCTGCACTGCTGTAGCACTTTAGCGAAGATGCTGCATGCCACTGGGAGAGAGTTCTCCCGTCGGCGTAGTTAATCCACCTCCCCAAAAGGCAGTAGCTATATCAGCAGGAGAAGCTCTCCCCCAAACATAGCACTGTTTATATGGGAGGTTAGGTAGGTATAACGACACCCCTGAGCAATATAGTTCTACCAGCATAGGTCTGTAGTCCAGACCCACGACAGCAAGGCAATATTCATACTTACTGCTCTCATCCTTCTCTGAGAGCAAACACTCCTTACCCCCACTGGTTGATAATATGGAATACAGGGGAAACTGAGGCATGCATAGGTTCCATAAAAATGTTACAAAAATTCCCACTTGGTCATAATATATCACTTCCATTGGTAGTTTGTTCTAATGGGTAATCTCTCTTCAAAATGTGCGCCACTGCCTTTATCAACCGAACTTGTAAACTCACCAAAGAATGAAATCTGATTGGTCTGACAAGACCTATTTTCCGTGTTGACTGGCACTTGTTTTATTCCTATCCCTTAATTCTTCATTGATTGAATCCCATATCAACTTTTCCATTCTTTTGCCCGCGATTGCTGTCAGGCTATAACAGACTACTTATTACCATCTCATCTGTCCCTTACCAATTGAGATCACCTCTAGGACTTACCACCTTTCTTAACTGAAATGTGTTGCTCTGACAAGCTTTAGGAGCTGCAAGAAATCCTTTGAAAGCATCGCACACCACCCAAGATGCCCAGCCCTACGTAGACTATAATCCCCACTAATCGAGCACTCACTCCGAAATATGCCTGGGAATCCAGGCGGCCAGCTGGGTTACTTTTATTGTCTGACCTGTCGCTGCCACTTTCTGCAGAAGTGCAACTGACAAGCCCAGAAACACAATTTCCAAGAATGTACCAAAAAAACAACAACCTTGGAGCATTTAATCATCTTTAGCAAATGGGTTAAAGGCAGCATGCAGCCTCTTTGCTCTGAGTTCCCAAGCATGCTGCTGCCTGGGGGTTGCAGGGCCGGTCAGCCCCTGAAGGATACGTGAAAGTGGCCAGTAAGAAGGGTACCATGACACTGCTGTACTGGGAGGCGGCTAATAAGACCCATCAGGAGTTGGCAGCCAGCCATTACTGTCCTGCGATTGCTGCTGCCCTCTGTTTTCTTCCGAAATCTATGAATGAGAGACGTTTACGTGCTCACTGCCCTGTGTGGTAAATTGTCTCATTGGGCGCAAATCTTCCCACTGGATGGGAACAGCCCCCCAGCTGCCTCTCCCTCACTGCATCCCCTCTGAACAAGCCTCTGCAGCTCTGGCTCTGCTGTGCAGCTCAGAGCGCTGCTTTTGTGACACACAAACAACCACCCAAAGACACCTGCAAGACATCTAGATGGCAACACCACACACACGTGCACGAGTCGTCTGCACAAATGCACACATTGCTTACTGTGTGTAACACACACACACGCGCACGCACACACACACACACACACACACACACACACACACACACACACACACACACACACACACACCCCTTATGATTTATACACACAACAGCACGTGCACAGACATATCTATCCACTGCTTACTGCATACATCCCATGGCTTAGTGTATACCCCCGGACACTCCTCTCCTTACGACTTATTGTATACACATACACACTTCCTGGGTACACACCCAGAGACACGCACATGCCCTTGCACGCACACTGCATGCTACACACAGAGAGAATGTTGTTTTCCGGTGCTCTCCTGGGCTGCCCCTTCCTGTCCCCTGGAGTAATTAGAAGAGGTGACTCTGTGCTGCAGGTCTGGTTGATCAGCGAAAGAGGGAGATGCTAAGCTCTCCCTTTCTGCAGCCGAGCTCATGTGTGCGCCTAGGTGGAGGTGGTGGGGCGGGGAATAAAACCTTCAGCAGGGCTCCCTCAAGCTGTGCTGTGTGGTCATGCTGCTGATGCCCATAACACGTGGGCTTGCAGGCACAGATTACATTCCTCTAACACATGCTGCCCACTTCCAGCCACACAACTGAATACTGCTCAACGCTCTCCTCATCCGTCTTTCTCTCTCTTGGTCCTTCCCCCTTCTCTAGGCCTTTGTCTCTCTGCGTGTGTTTCTCTCTCTCTGCTTATCACTATCTGTAGACATTCAGGCATGAGTTTGGGTCGCTTCTGATCCAATCTATTTATCCCATCCCTGAATTACAACATTCCCGTCCGAGACTGGCACAAAGGATACTGCACAGAGATATGGCAGGAGAGATGTGATTAGGGTGACCAGATGTCCCAATTTTATAGGGACAGTCCCGATTTTGGGGGCTTTTTCTTATACAGGCACCTATTACCTCCTACTCCTTGCTATCAGGTCACCCTAGGTCAGCCAAACACTCCAACACAGGGCCTTGTGCTCGCTGTAGGCCACACAAATCCTGCACTGGAGTCAAACTGTGGGAAATGAAGGGTCTGAAGGGAGCGAAACAGGGTTTTTTTTTGCTGTCCCTGATCCAAGCCTCAAAGAAAGACGGAAGTAAAGGCAGTCTGCAGAGAACGGCTCTGGCAGAACGGTATATGCAGGTGGCTGGGGGATGCGCACTGGAACCAGCCAGGTTTCTGTCTGAAATCATAGGGATATCATCAACGCAACAACTTTCCAACCGTAGCTGAACCCAGACCTAAGGTAAGACACCTTGTCTCTCTGGGCCTCAGTTTCCTCATCTGTAAAGTGGGGATGGGATACTTCCCTAAGGCCTGAGGGTGTCGGGAGGGGCTCAGCTACTTTGGTGATGGGAACCAGATAGGTAGTGCCTCATCTCTTTAGTTGTATAATGCGACTCGCCTGCTGGTGGGACTAGCTGATGGAGGTAGAAAGGTCTGTTCTCTAGGGCCTGATTCTGCAGGAGCTGCCCCTTCCCCCACCTTTTGGGTTCCCCTTTTCTCTCTCCTTGGGCAATAGGTTTTCTCTGCTCAGCTGGGCAGAGGGAAGGAAGGACTCCTCCTGCCCCCGAGGACAGAGAGCCCCTGCTGCACTTCTGACGGGAGAAAAGAGAGCACCATGCTGCTGCTTCTGATGGGGTGGGAGGAGCAGCCTCCCTGCCACCACCACCCTGGGCAGGAGATGAGGGCACAGCACAAGGGCTCAGGTTGTGGGGTGGAGCCAGGGGTTACCCCATGTCCTGTAGAGGGCTGGGCCACAGCACAGGGCTAGAACTGGGGGGCGGAGCCATAGGATACCCCATGTCCTGTAGGGGGCTGAGCCACAGCACAGGGCTCAGGTTGTGGGATGGAGCCAGGCATTACCCCATGTCCTGTAGGGGGCAGGGCACAGCACAGGGCTACGGCTGGGGGGTGGAGCCATAGGATATCCCACGTTCTAGGTGGCGAGTAACAGTAGGAGGCTAGGACAATGGGGCGGAGCCATAGGATTCCCTGTGTCTTGTTGAAGGTGGAGTCACAGTGTAGAACTTGGGCTGTGAGATGAATTCATGGGATACCCTATGTTCTGGTGTGTTTGGGTGCCTGGATTGCCTTAATCTGTCTCTGCTGAATAGGAATCCTCCATCCGGATGCATGGGTGTGTTTTTCCGGGCCATTTTCCAACTGTGGACAAGCCCTGGTGTGATGCAGTAGGGACTGTCTGTGTGGGGAATGGGATAGCAGGGGAGGATTTTAGGGGATGGACGATGCCAGGGCCTGTAACCTGAGCTAGGTAAGGGAGGGGAAAGGTCAACACCTTTGCCCGGGAAGGGGACAAAGGAAGGGAGTGGCAGGAGGGAAGCAGTTTGAGTTTGGGCTTGGGGCTGTGTGGGCGGAATTCAGGGTATCCTAGCTAGGATCCAAGCACCCTGAAAGCCCAGAAGGACTCGGTGGAGGGGTCCTGACTGTGCCTGCAAGCTCTGCTGTAACCGGTGTTCCTGTTGTCCAATAAACCTTCTGTTTTACTGGCTGGCTAAGAGTCACTGTTGGTCCCAGGAAGAGGGGTGCAGGACCGGACTCCCCCACACTCCTTCTGTTTCCTGGTAGGTTTCTCTTGTGTCAGACTTCTCTCCGCTTGCCCCATGAGCGTTTTGACAAGAATCTGCATGTGCTCTCCACAGCTGAGGACAATCCACCAAAGCGGAAAGTGGCACAATTACATTTCGCCCACATGGCCCCAACCAGAGAATGGCACATTATTATTGTAGTATGCACTAGGGGCAAACAAAGGGGAAGCTGAACACACGGGCAGCTGAAGGCCAGGCCAAGCAGTCAGTCAGTCAGAGGAATATGGAAGTGGAGGGAGGGATGGATCAGAGTCCTTTCCAGGGAGATATGGGAACACAGGGAAATGATCGTAAAGAAACCTTATTTCATTCTTGCCTGTTCCCCCGCTGCCATCGGGATTATGCAAATGAACCATTCAAGTAGATTTCTTTGGTAATTAAAAACTCTTCTCTTTTTAATTAAACTTTCCCTCCAGACCGAGCTTTTTTTTTTTCCAAAGGAGACTAATCCTTACAAGCCTCCCCCCCCTTCAAAATTGACAAGGCCCATCACGAAACAGTATTAACTCAGAGTTAACTTGCTGTGGAAGGACAGTGTGTAAATTTTAAATCAAGGCTTGGGGCAAGTTAAGAACTCCAGAGATGGAGGCCGTTAAGGAGGGTGGTGGGGAGGAAGCTGGAGAGCTTGTGAGCCAAGAGCAGGAAGAGGAAGAAGTGAGAGGAAGAGACGATAGAAGGACTCTTAGGCCATGTCTGCACTACAAAATTAAGTCGATTTAACTTACAATGACATACAGCTGCTGCAGTAGTTATGTCACTTGTGTGTGTCTACACTTGGCTCCTTTTGTCGGTGGTGTGCGTCCTCACCAGGAGCACTTGCATCGATTGTATTGTCAGTGTGGGGCATTGTGGGAGGGCTTCTGAACCAGTAGCAGTTGACATAAGCAACGCGGTGTCTACACTGACACTTCCTTGACCTACCTATGTCAACCTTGACTCTACGCTGCTCATGGAGGTGGAGTTATTAAGTTGGTGGAGTGGGGCAGTTACATCGGCGGGAGTGAAATTTAAGTGTAGACACTTCTGTAGTTAGGTTGACCTAAGCTGTAGTGTAGACCAGGCCTTAGATGGGTCTTGCCAGCTACTGCGATCTGGCGGCTAGGAGGAATTTGCTAAGCAGGCATGAGCAGCAAAGGGTTGATTGAAGGACATTAATCCTAGAAGCCCCTTTGAGATGTGCAGAGCCCAACCTTAGAGCTGGTCCATTAAATACTGGAAAATCTTTCCAAGAGTTTTTCTGCCCATTTTAAAATCAATCTTGGCTATTTTTCTAAAAGATCTGCTCTGGTACAAACAGGACCATCAGAACAGCCATACTGTGTCAGACCAAAGGTCCATCTAGCCCAGTATCCTGTCTGCCAACAGTGGCCAATGCCAGGTGCTGCAGAGAGAATGAACAGAACAGGTAATCATCAACTTATCCACCCCCTGTCACTCATCCCCAATTTCTGGAAAACAGAGGCTAAGGACACCATTTCTGCCCATCCTGGCTAATAGCCATTGATGGACCTATCCTCCATGAACTTACCTAGTTCTTTTTTGAACCCTGTTATAGTCTTGGCCTTCACAACATCCTTTGGCAAAGAGTTCCACAGGTTGACTGTGCATTGTGTGAAGAAATACTTCCTTTTGTTTGTTTTAAACCTGCTGCCTATTCATTTCATTTGGTGACCCCTAGTTTGTGTGTCATGAGGAGTAAATTATACTTCTTTATTTACTTTCTCCACACCAGTCATGATTTTATAGCTCTCAATCATATCCCCCCTTAGTTGTCTCTTTTCCAAGCTGAAAAGCCCCAGTCTTATTCATCTCTCCTCAGCAGAAGCTGTTCCATACCCCTAATCATTTTTGTTGCCCTTTTCTGAACCTTTTCCAATTCCAATAGATCTTTTTTGAGATGGGACGACACGTCTGCTTGCAGGAATCAAGACGGGGGCGTACCATGGATTTATAATTCAGGGAAGTGCCATGGTCTGTGTTACGCAGGGGTCAGAAAAATGATCAGAATGGTCCCTTCTGCCTTTATAAATCAACAATTCTATGATAACACAGAGAGTTGAGCAGCTGCAGCCTAACCAGTTCTCTGGTCACTGCAACTCCGATTAATTACTGCAGAACAGACCGTGTTAAGAAGAGCTGTGCCTAACTGATGGGTGTAGAGGAGCTGGCAGGCTAATTAAGACACTAAGCATTGAATACAAAAAGGCATAGGAAGGAAGTGGGGGGAGTGGGTGGAGGAAGGAGGAAACAGATAGAGAGAGAAATCTCTTCCCTGCTTGCCTGAGAAGTGGATGGCTCCCTACGACTGTAGGTATAAGGATGGATAGTGTTCATTATAAATAAAGTTCACCATGTATTTTATCAGCACAAAAGTCTCTGTGCTGTTTGTGGACCTGGACGGAGGCAGGAGCAAGCTGGGCCCCCCACATATAGTTGCAAATTTTCTGCTAGACAAATTTTCAGTCCGAAAACGCTGATTTGACAAAATTGAAAGGTTTCATGGGACTGTAACAATTTGGCCAACATTTCTACAGGAATATTCTCAAAATGAAATGTTTTGTTCAGGTTGAAACATTTCATTTCAACTTTTGCATTTCAACTTTTAAATTACATTCTTGTTTTACAATCGACTATAAAAGAAAAGTCAAAACGATGAAATTGAAATGATTGACCTTATCGAAATAAACCAAGTTGACAAAGTCAAGCAGAAATAGTTCTGAATATTTCACGATGTGGGAAACGCCTTTATTTCAACTCTTTGTTCTGACAGAATGGAATTTCTTGAAAAATGGAAATTCTGGTTTTTGTTCAGCTCTACTCCCTTTCAATGACTACAGTGTCGGAAATAACCCTGCATTGGCAATGACACCAGGGCCAATTCATCTCCCATTGAGCCCAATAGTGATATCTGCAATGACCTTGCTGGTTGGTTGGAGCCCACGGACTGTGTGGTGTATTAGCTCCATTCCATTGCTAAAGTCTCTGGTTCCATCCGTGACAGTGATGACTGCTCAATGTCTCTTGGGATCCAGAGTTTCAGCTGGAAGTCTTGGAAGGGCAAACTCTTGCATGAGAAAACTAGAGACAAAATATACCGGAGGGGACAAGAAATACAGTGAAAATATCTTTTTCTTCTAATATTTTTTTTCCAGCTCTTTCAGTTCCGTTTGCAACTAAGAAGTCTAGAAATACCAGAGGACAAAATCAGAGAGGTATGTCTCAAGCAAAATCTAATAGATCAAGGAGGGCTGAAGGTCAAAAGAATTCCTGAAGTCCTGAATTTAAATCTGATTTACCTGAGAAGTTGTTAGATATTACAGTTATGGGACTATGGAAAACCCATAGACAGACAGACAGATATGAAAAATAATGTTATGGAGGGAGAACTAAATCAGACCTTTTTGACACTTCCTAGAAGTTTGGGTTGCGGCTGAGTTTTGGGCCAAAGTTTGTTCTTATTTTATCTAAATGAACTAGGGATGGGCTGAAGCTTGTAAAGTTTGGAGTCAGGTCCAGATCAGAACTTCACCAGTGCTTTGGGATGATGTCCAGATCTAGGATTTTGGTTTGACCCCCAATTCTAATCTGAAATGGTATGACCCATTCTTTCTTTCAAGTGATTTTCTCCTCCTCTCTCCCTCTGGGGCAGACTCTTCCATAAATACCATCAGCTGTTTTAGTTGGGTGCAGGGAAGAAGAAAGAAGGTAGAAGGAAAGTAGAAGACATACATGAGAACCTCCAGCCACTGGATCTGGCTACTAGGAGGACATTGCTGTGGATGCTTAGCCAACAATGGGAATACTACAGTGCTAATAGGCCAATCCACAGCCGAGTTCCCAATAAGAATTCTGGCTGATGCAGAAGTAAGCACAGCACGCTTCCCTCTTGGTATCCAACTCCTGAGAGGATGTGCAATAGAAACAGGGATCTCCTTGTGTACTATTCCACTAGCCATATATATCTGCATCTCTCTGGTCAGAACCTGACCTTATAGCGTTCTGTGGGATGAGCCAGGCAGCCCAAAATAATGTAGTAAAATCCCCTGGGGACTTGAGGATTGTCCCCAAACCTTTCTTTCTTTCTTTCTTTTTTTCTTTCTTTCTTTCTTTCTTTTTTTTTTCTTTCTTTCTTTCTTTCTTTCTTTCTTTCTTTCTTTTCATAAAATTTTGAGCTTTTCAAATAAATCAGAATCATCCTTGAGTCCAGTGAGACTAGCCGGTGGTGAGAGCCATCAGTTCTGAACTGATTGCAGACACACACATAGCTGCAAATCAATTGCCTCCAGCTTCCTTGTCTTTTGGCCTGGATAGCGACAGGTTAAGGGTTGGTCTACACCCAGAGTTTGTCCTGATTTAGCTATACTGGTTTGGAAAACAATGTAGATATGTTGATTCAGACCCCTAATGTTTATGCAGCTGTACTGTTCTAAAAGCACTTTTATCAGCATAGCTTTTCTCTGTACATTTGTAGAAATAAGCTTTATGGGTACAGTGTTGCCATCTCATGCAATTTCATCATGAGTATTACAATATTTAGTGGGTTTCTCAAAGTCCCAGCTCCTGGAGTCATGTGAATACATGAAAATCAAAGCTTTCATTAAAACCAAAATAAATTTCTAGCTCTCAGAGAAAAGCTTGGAAATGTGACCCCCGGTGCACCTCAACCCTCTGGAACCAGAAGGTGAATAAAAAGAATTCCAAATGTGTCACTTTTCTAAAAATGTCATGATTTCTGGGCCCCAGACTCATGATATTTGATTGCTTGAGGCAGGCAATACCGCACCTTAGTACCTGTCCTACACAAGGGCAATTCAACCGATGGGCTCTGGCAGTGATTTAAAGGACCCAGGGCTCGCTGCAACTACACTGCAGCTGGAGCCCAAGGCCCTTTAAATCTCGTTTCCAAAGGCCCGGGGCTCTAAAGGCCCCGCCCCTTCTGGTTGAGGCCCCGCCCCCTGCTCAGGACTCCGGCGTACCGGTAAGTCCTTTAAGTTACTTCCACCCCTGCCCAAAAGCTCGCTCTGTCTTAGCCTTTTCTCAGCCTCGTGCTACCAGTGTTTCTGTGGCTGTGGATAGTGCTTCCTCACTGCCTTCTAGCTCAGCTTATCTGGTCCTTCTGCTATTTCTCTCACAGACACAAAAACCTTCACAAAACAATAGTCAGAGAAACCCCTCCCCCCATATGTGCCTATGTTTTATGCCGTGACAGGTGCCTGTTTCTCTGTCATGTACCTGACCTGCTGTTGTTTCAGCTGTTTGGTTACCTAAAGGAGCTTAATGGCTTCTTTCAACTATTTAAAATCAAGGGCAGCTGTTCCCCCCAACCCAGTTTCCAAGTGATTGAACCAGCCCATCACAATATCCTGAATGCCAGTGCTCCCCGCCCCCGCCTGCCCCCTCCGCCCTTGGTACCGCATAGCCGCCCTCTCTGGCACATATATAACTGCACATTGTAACATCCAAATCACAGCCAGTAGCCAGCACCGAAGGAAGATGCATTGGTAACTAACTACAGTAGAGCAGACCCTAAAGGACAATAGTTCTTACGCACATTGTCTCTTTAAATCTGCATCTTCTTCCCTACAGGAGTATTTTTAGTTGGCAGTCCTTCCCTGGAAACATTGCAACACAACTGGCCCTAGTTTTAAACATTACACATTCTTCTGGTTTGTTTTTTTTTAGTATTGACTTTTTAATGCCACCTTTCATCTCTTATAGTTGTGTGTGTCTGTTTATGTGTGTGTTTATGTCTGTTTGCACTTGTGTTCATATACATGCACGCAGATGTAATGTGGAACAGCAGGGTTTGCAATGCTAGAATAAGTCCAGGGGAGATGGATTATAAACCAGCCAGTGATTCAGTCCTAGGCATGTCTTTGGTGCCAGTGATTCAGTCCTAGGCATGTCTTTGGTGCATTTATTTCATGTTTGTGCAACATATCATGTTTTTGTAACTCTTGTGCTAATGCCCGGTGCAATCAGAAGTAGCGTGCCTTAAACAAACGGGTCTCAGAGGGTGCGTCTACACAACAGCTGGGAGGTATGATTCCCAGCTTGGGCAGATGTACACACACACGCGCCGCTCAAACTAGCACGTTAAGAATAGCAACGTGGACGTGGTGGCACGAGCAATGGCCCAGGCTAGTGGTCTGAGTACATCCCCCCCAGTCCCATGGGCACATACTGAGGCATCTAGCCTAAGCAGCCACTCATGCTGCAGTGGCCAAACAGCTACTTTTAATGGGCTAGCACCTATACGTAAGATAGGAATCACACCTCCCAGCCGCTAGATACACCCTGAGGGTCAAGTTACTAGTCTGTCCTTTCTCTCTTCCTTGCTTTTTCCAGTTCCATCTCTGAAGCAATAAGGTAGAGCAAACGCAGCACTTCAAAGCACCCTAAAATTGTCCTTCCCTTTGCTGACCCCATGGTTGCTGGGTGCTGTTCCTGCAACCCAAACTGCCGGAGGAGATTTTAGCAGCAGATGTGAAAAGCGCCTGCAAAAATCAAGGCAGATATGAGTGGGATTCAGCAGCCTGGCTGTGGGATTTCTTCCATCGCAGCTACATATGCATGCACCACGCCAGTTTCTTATGTCCGGTTAATAACAGACTACCATATGAGCTTGTATTGCACATTGTCAGGAAACAGGAATCTGGGCACGGGTGGGTCCATCGCCGAATGTTTGGAGGGGAGGCAGTATGGGCTGGTGACCTCTCTGTGCTTTAGGCCTTGCGCTGCCTGTCCAGAGAGGGGTGAATTTCATCATCAGAGTAGAGTTTAATCTTCCACTGACCACTCTCCCAGACCCGAGGAAAAACATTCCCATTTGTTCCTGGTTCTTTCTCCTCTCTTGATTCCGTCCCGCAGTCTCTGTTCTCAGACACCTATCTGCTTCCTCCTCCTCTGGGTGTAAATTATTCACTTGCATTCAGACATTGCATTGCACAGTCCCGCCTCATTGGCTGAACTCGGAACAGCAGTAGGCAGAGGTCAAGTGAGTCAATTTCAGTCAGGGATGAGCCTTCATGCGTGAATCCTCTTCAAAATGAACAGAAACCCTTTTGCAATTTCTTTTAAAACTCCTTTAAGATCGTGCCCGTATCATTAATAGACTAAAATCAATGCAGAGCAGCCAGAAACTATTTTCTCCCTCACTTATCTGCCAAGAACCGAATCCAGGCTTTCCCTTGCATGAACTGATGGTATCTCCAGCACCTGGAGCAGGCAGGGCAATGCTTTCTTTAGTAAGGTCATTGCCTGGTGCTGAGGATTATGGAAACGTTAGCTCAGATCTGATGAGAAGGGCAAAAGAGGGACTGATTTTGCTTATAAAATATTTTGCTTTAAAATCTTCAAATTAGCCTTTATATTTTCTGAACGATTCAGGGTCTTTGGCTTCTTTTTTAACCTCAACCTCCTTTTTAATCAGGACAAATGCCGAGAAACTAATAATTTGCAGGATTAATTTGAAAGAAATCTGATGAGGTTCAAAAAGGACAAGTACAGAGTCCTGCACTTAGGATGGAAGAATCCCATGCACCGCTACAGGCTAGGGGCTGACTGGCTAAGTGGCAGTTCTTCAGAAAAGGACCTGGAGATTACAGTGGATGAGAAGCTGGATAAGAGTCAGCAGTGTGCCCTTGTTGCCAAGAAGGCTAATGGCATATTGGGCTGCATTAGTAGGAGCATTGCCAGCAGATTGAGGGAAGTGATTATTCCCCTCTGTTCGGCACTGGTGAGGCTTTATCTGGAGTAATGCGTCCAGTTTTGGGTCCCCCGCTACAGAAAGGATGTGGACAAATTGGAGAGAGTCCAGTGGAGGGCAACAAAAATTATTAGGGGGCTGGAACACATGACTTACGAGGAGACGCTGAGGGAACTGGGCTTATTTAGTCTGCAGAAAAGAAGAGTGAGGGGGTATTTGATAACAGCCTTCAACTACCTGACAGGGGGTTCCAAAGAGGATGGAGCTCGGCTGTTCTCAGTGGTGGCAGATGGCAGAACAAGGAGCAATGGTCTCAAGTTGCAGTGGGGGAGGTCTAGGTTGGATATTAGGATACACTGTTTCACTAGTATCAGAGGGTAGCCGTGTTAGTCTGGATCTGTAAAAGCAGCAAAGAATCCTGTGGCACCTTATAGACTAACAGACGTTTTGGAGCATGAGCTTTCGTGGGCGAATACCCACTTCCTCAGATGCATGTCATCGGAGGAAGTGGGTATTCACCCACGAAAGCTCATGCTCCAAAACGTCTGTTAGTCTATAAGGTGCCACAGGATTCTTTGCTGCTTTTACAGATCCAGATTAACATGGCTACCGCTCTGATACTGTTTTACTAGGAGGGTGGTGAAGCACTGGAATGGGTTCCCTAGGGAGGTGGTGGAATCTCCATCCTTAGAGGTTTTTAAAGCCTGGCTTGACAAAGCCCTGGCTGGGATGATTTACGACTAGTCTACGCTGGCAATGTTAAAGCGCTGCCGTGGCAGCACTTTAACGTGGCTTGTGTAGTCATGGCAGAGCGCTGGGAGAGAGCTCTAAAAAGAGCTCTCCCAGTGCTCTAAAAAAACCACCTCTACAGGGGGGATAGCTCCCAGCACTGGGAGCTGCACTGTCTACACTGAGGCTTTACAGCACTGAAACTTGCTGCACTCGGGGGTGTTTTTTCACACCCCTGAGTGAGAAAGTTGCAGTGCTGTAAAATGCCAGTGTAGACAAGCCCTTAGCTGGTGTTGGTCCTGCTTTGAGCAGGGGGTGGGACTAGATGACCTCCTGAGGTGTCTCCCAACCCTAATCTTCTATGATTCTGTGACAGGAAATCACAAGCTCTCTCCTTTTGGAAAACTTTCTATTTTATAGACATGTCACTGTGGGGTCATGAGATTTCATAGTCTAGAGCAGGCTGGGCTGGGAGCTCTGTGGAAATGTCAGGGTATCGCAGAAAACATTTTTGATGAGTCTGCAGGTGGTGGTCTCACTCGGAGCTGGTGTCCAACCAGTGAGCCAGCCACATGGCTGGGGGTGCTGTCCTGTGGGAGGTGCCATCTTAGCGAGGAGATGTGAAAGCAAGGTTCCGAGCGGTAGTGTTCATCACCCCTTCCATGGCTCCATTCCCAAGACAAGTTCTGCACTCAGCCCTTACATCCTGCCTCCATAATAGAGCTGACAAGACTAGAAAAAAATGTCATCCCAAATCAGGACGAAAAGTCAAATTTGAAAATTTCTGCAGGAAGGACAATCTAGAAAATTTCCATTTTGGAAGAACGAAGATAGAACTTCTTGGCTTGCTGGCTGCTTGCTAGGTGGGCAGATGTGGTGGTGGGCAGCCTGGAGATGTGCACATTGTGGGAGTCGGCTGTTTGGGGAGTCCAGGGAGCAAGACTGCCCAGGGATCAGCCAGGTGGGAGCTAGCACCCAGGTCCCTGAATCGGGGCCAGCTGGGGAACCAGCTAGCCAGGGAACTGGGCAGACCAAGGTCCCTGGCTTTCTGGCAGCCTGCTGGGTGGGCAGCCAGAGAGCCCATCAGCCCAGCAGGCAGACAGCTGAGGGAAGGGGGAACCTGGGACCCCCCCACCAGCTGGCTGGCTGGCAGGAAACAAGCCATCCTGTTCCCCTGCCTGGTTTCTGTTGAAATTTTTGACAGAACTGACACATTCCCACAGAACATTTTGGTTTTGTACATCAGGAATTTCACTGGGCATGAAAGTGTGTGTGTGAGAGACAGAGAGAGAGGAGGAAGGTCCTGCTCCAATGCATATTTAAAGTAAGGCAAGGAAAGGGTTCACAGCAGCAAATCCCAAGTGGAGTTGGGTGCTGGAGACACTGAGGAAGGCAGGGCGTAGGCCACATCCCTCTCCTCCGCCTTTTCCTATTGGCTACTTTAGGTGGGTCCCCACTCAGCATGCTGGCTTTTGCGAAACTCATTCTTTGGTGCCTAACTCTCCCCATGCATTGTGTAAAGAGCATGGGCAACAAACTCAGGGCCATGGATCCCAGTAAGTGACAGGGCACTTTAGATTGCAATGCTGTGCCTAAATCCCCTTTGTGGATCTAGCCTAAAGAGAATAAGTGTCTTGACCAAGGTCACACAAGAACCCTATGGCAGAGCTGGGAACAGCATCCAGGTTTCCCGAGTACCAAGCTAGCATCCTAACCATTGGGCCATCCTTTCTCAAGCACATCCCTTGTATTTCTTCTAATATTTTAAAAACTGTTTTTACTGTACTTTTTGCTAGCCTTGCTTTTGGTGTGAATGTGTGTTCTTGGAAACATCCAATTTTGTTTTGAACCCCACTAAGCTTGTAGCCTCAATATCTTATAACAGGATGTTCCACTGATTAATTAGGCATCATCTCTATTTTAACAAATAGGGAGGAACTTGTTGAGAATTTGAAAGTAGAAGGAAGCTTGGGTGAAAGTGATCATGAAATCATAGAATTTGCAATTCTAAAGAAGGGTAGAAGGGAGTACAGAAGAATAGAAACAATGGATTTCAGGAAGGAGGATTTTGGTAAGCTCAGAGAGCTGATAGGTAAGGTCCCATGAGAATTAAGACTGAGGGGAAAAACAACTGAGGAAAGTTGGCAGTTTTTCAAAGGGACGCTATTAAGGGCCCAAAAGCAAGTTATTCCGATGGTTAGGAAAGACAGAAAATGTGGCAAAAGACCACCTTGGCTTAACCATGAGATCTTGCGTGACCTACAAAATAAAAAGGCGTCATATAAAAAATGGAAACTAGGTCAGATTACAAAGGATGAATATAGGCAAATAACACAGGAATGCAGAGGCAAGATTAGAAAAGCAAAGGCACAAAATGAACTCAAACTAGCTATGGGAATAAAGGGAAACAAGAAGACTTTTTATCAATACATTAGAAGCAAGAGGAAGACCAAGGACAGGATAGGCCCACTGCTCAATGAGGAGGGGGAAACAGTAACGGGAGACTTGGAAATGGCAGAGATGCTTAACGACTTCTTTGTTTCGGTCTTCACTGAGAAGTCTGAAGGAATGTCTAATATAGTGATTGCTTACGGGAAGAGGGTAGGTTTAGAAGATAAAATAAAAAAAGAGCAAGTAAAAAATCACTTAGAAAAGTTAGATGCCTGCAAGTCACCAGGGCCTGATGAAATGCATCCTAGAATACTCAAGGAGTTAATAGAAGAGGTATCTGAGCCTCTAGCTATTATCTTTGGGAAATCATGGGAGACGGGGGAGATTCCAGAAGACTGGAAGGGGGCAAATATAGTGCCCATCTATAAAAAGGGAAATAAAAACAACCCAGGAAACTACAGACCAGTTAGTTTAACTTCTGTGCCAGGGAAGATAATGAAGCAGGTAATTAAAGAAATCATCTGCAAACACTTGGAAGGTGGTAAGGTGATAGGGAATAGCCAGCATGCATTTGTAAAGAACAAATCGTGTCAAACTAATCTGATAGCGTTCTTTGATAGGATAACGAGCCTTGTGGATAAGGGAGAAGCGGTGGATGTGATATACCTAGACTTTAGTAAGGCATTTGATACGGTCTCACATGATATTCTTATAGATAAACTAGGAAAGTACAATTTAGATGGGGCTACTATAAGGTGAGTGCATAACTGGCTGGATAACCGTACTCAGAGAGTAGTTGTTAATGGCTCCCAATCCTGCTGGAAAGGTATAACAAGTGGGGTTCCGCAGGGGTCTGTTTTGGGACCGGTTCTGTTCAATATCTTCATCAACGATTTAGATGTTGGCATAGAAAGTACGCTTATTAAGTTTGCGGACGATACCAAACTGGGAGGGATTGCAACTGCTTTGGAGGACAGGGTCAAAATTCAAAATGATCTGGACAAATTGGAGAAATGGTCTGAGGTAAACAGGATGAAGTTCAATAAAGCTAAATGCAAAGTGCTCCACTTAGGAAGGAACAATCAGTTTCACACATACAGAATGGGAAGAGACTGTCTAGGAAGGAGTATGGCAGAAAGAGATCTAGGGGTCATAGTAGACCACAAGCTTAATATGAGTCAACAGTGTGATACTGTTGCAAAAAAAGCAAACGTGATTCTGGGATGCATTAACAGGTGTGTTGTAAACAAGACACGAGAATCAGAGGGTAGCCGTGTTAGTCTGGATCTGTAAAAGCAGCAAAGAATCCTGTGGCACCTTATAGACTAACAGACGTTTTGGAGCATGAGCTTTCGTGGGTGAATACCCACTTCCTCAGATGCATGTAATGGAAATATCCAGGGGCAGGTATATATATGTGTGCTAGCAAGCAAGCTAGAGATAACGAGGTCAGTTCAATCAGGGAGGATGAGGCCCTGTTCTAGCAGTTGAGGTGTGAAAACCAAGAGAGGAGAAACTGGTTCTGTGGATTGAACAAAGACTGTGAATGGCTTGCCAATTACAGAACCAGTTTCTCCTCTCTTGGTTTTCACACCTCAACTGCTAGAACAGGGCCTCATCCTCCCTGATTGAACTGACCTCGTTATCTCTAGCTTGCTTGCTAGCACACATATATATACCTGCCCCTGGATATTTCCATTACATGCATCTGAGGAAGTGGGTATTCACCCACGAAAGCTCATGCTCCAAAACGTCTGTTAGTCTATAAGGTGCCACAAGACACGAGAAGTCATTCTTCCGCTTTACTCTGCGCTGGTTAGGCCTCAACTGGAGTATTGTGTCCAGTTCTGGGCACCGCATTTCAAGAAAGATGTGGAGAAATTGGAGAGGGTCCAGAGAAGAGCAACAAGAATGATTAAAGGTCTTGAGAACATGACCTATGAAGGAAGGCTGAAGGAATTGGGTTTGTTTAGTTTGGAAAAGAGAAGACTGAGAGGGGACGTGATAGCAGTTTTCAGGTATCTAAAAGGGTGTCATCAGGAGGAGGGAGAAAACTTGTTCACCTTAGCCTCCAATGATAGAACAAGAAGCAATGGGCTTAAACTGCAGCAAGGGAGATTTAGGTTGGACATTAGGAAAAAGTTCCTAACTGTCAGGGTAGTTAAACCCTGGAATAGATTGCCTAGGGAAGTTGTGGAATCTCCATCTCTGGAGATATTTAAGAGTAGGTTAGATAAATGTCTATTAGGGGTGGTCTAGACAGTATTTGGTCTGCCATGAGGGCAGGGGACTGGACTCGATGATCTCTCAAGATCCCTTCCAGTCCTAGAGTCTATGAGTCTTTATTCTCTTTTTTAAAAAAACTCAGGGATGGGGCTTCCACTACAATTCCACAGACGATAGACCTCACCAGGAGGATATTTTTCATCCTATTCAGCTGAATTGCTGTCATTTAAAATTCATTCAGTTACCCCAGGTTATACAAATTTTTTTTCAAAAATTAGAAATGGAAAGAATTCCTATTAATACATCTTTTCTTGTTCCTCCAGGGGAAAAACAAACAGATGGGATTTATTTTTAATCATTAAAATGTTATTGAATTTTCATAACAAATAACGCATCGTATCTACAAAGGATAGAAAACAAAAAGCAGAAATTACGTCTGCCAATTGAAACAATAGCATATCAATCCCTGATGTGTCATGCTACAATGCAGTAACAGTACCCAGGTTAATGAGCACTAAAGGTGCTTTTAAAAGTCTGGATTGGTCTGGACATTTGAGCCTGTAAAAAGAGAATAAGGAAAGGGAGGAGAGTCAGTAATTCCAGCCATATTCAATGCTAAATAGTGATGTTATAGAAATTGACGAGTTTAGCCTCACAACCATTCTGGGAGGTAGGTCAGTATTAATCTCCTCTACAGATGGCAAAACTGAGGCAGAGAGAGACTAAAAGTGGGAACCTGCTGCCATTTATGTCAATGGTAAAACTCTCATTGAGTAGGGCAAGATCAAGTGACTTGCCCACATTTAGACAGGAATAGAGCTGCGTGAATAGTTGATTTTTTTCAGTTCGGGGACTGAACTGAAAAATCGCAGCGGGGGGAGGAGTTGGGGAGAGGGGAAGAATTAGGTTGATTCACACCAAAACTGATTTTTTTTAAATATGATGTAGCCTAGAAAAAAACCTGAAAAAAATAAAATTGTTTTGAATTGACCGAAACATTTTCAGTTGAGCCAAAAAGAAATGTTTTCAGTGTTTTGATTTGGTTGTTTTCAGGTGATTTTCACCTTAAAAACAAAACAAAAACAAAAACCACTCGACGGCCTTTAAAAATGGAACACAATTTTAAAAGTAAAAGTCGCAATGAAATGTTTAAAAAATTTCCAACACCAAGTGTTTCGAAACAGAAAAGTCAAAATGAAAAATTTGCATTTGTTTTTGAAAGGTCAAAACTAGTCATTGAAATTGACCCAAATTTGCAAACAGTTTTGAAGCCCCTGCAAAGCACATTTTTCAGCAAATATTGTATTTACTGAAAACATTTCACTTAGCTCTACAGAGCAGGCAATAGAACCCAGATTTCTCGACTCCCCTAGGCATAAGAGTGGGATAGGAAATCCCCCCATGACCCCACACGGCTCCTGTTTTCTGCACTCTTTCTTTTCTGCAGAGCTCTAGGGCTGTGTCCACCCTAGACAAGTGAAGGGGCTGCACTTGAATTGGGGGGATAGACCCAATTTTAGAACAAGCAGCTCCATGCATATACAGTGATTCACATTCTTAACTATTGCTGGTGTGCCTGACGTCCACCCTAGTGCTGCCCTGTAGCTAACCCTCCCACAGTTCCCAGAGGACATTTGGGAAGAATACACTGGTGCATCATAGGACGATGGTGTGGGAGCCTAACAGAGGTACTTTGCCAAGTCTATGTCTACACTGGGACTAAAACAGTTCTGCTTGAACCAGAGTTGCTCTTGGAATGGAGATAGACTGTTTGGAATACTTGTGTGTGTGTGTGTAACCCACATGCCTCCTAGGAGTGGTGTTCTGTCCTATCTAGGGGCACGGAAACCACTTAGTGATTAATGAGTCTGCTACAGCCTTAGCTAAGGGCCATGTGGCTTTTAGCTCATGCAGTAGAGGCTCATACACTAAGGGCACGTCCACACTACCCGCCGGATCGGCAGGTAGCGATCGATCTATCGGGGATCGATTTATCACATCTCGTCTAGACGCGATACATCGCGATCCCCAAACGCACTCCCGTCGACTCCGGAACTCCACCAGGGCAAGAGGCGGAAGGGAAGTCGACGGGGGAGCCGCGACCATCGATCCTGCGCCTTGAGGACGGGAGGTAAGTTGATCTAAGATACGTCGACTTCAGCTGCGCTATTCCCGTAGCTGAAGTTGCGTATCTTATATCGATTCCCCTCACCCCCACAGTGTGGACCAGGCCTAAACTCCAGAAGTTCTAGACTTGATCCCACCTGGCGACGACCGAGCTCTGTCGGTGTTACATGCGGACCTGAGGTGTTTGTGGAGGCCAGTATTGACTTTCCTCCTTTTCTGGGTGCCCACCTAGAGACCCATGAGACCTGATTTTCAGAGCAGTCGAGTGCTCACACGACTGCAGCTGAAGTCATTGGGAGCTGTGAATGCTCCACACCTCTTGCAGCGAGCCACTGGACTCCAGCAGGCAGATGTGTGTAACCCTGGGTGCTAGACCTCTGCTCTGGGTGAAATTCACCCACCATGGAGAGAACCCCTTCCTTGTCACTGTGTTCAGGCCAGTTCTGCGTGTGTGCATTCTGAGATGCAAACCACACAGCAGCCTAATGAAAGGATGGCTTGGCCCCAGTGGAGTTTTGCTGCTGGGATTTGTTTGCTGGTGACATTTGGCCTTTGCGGCAATGACAGAAGCTTTCTGGGAAATTGGCAGGCGCTTGCATTTCCCCCAGAATGCTGGGATCTGAGTCATTTATCTACAACCCCACCCCAGCCAACAGCAAGAGATGATTTGCCCTAACCCTGCTTTATCCCACAGTTGCTGCTGGTTATTGGTCTGCATACAGCAGACGATGTCACTTTGTTGCTGCCTTACACCATGGTAGCTCCTGGATCAGCAATAATGAGAATGGATCATCCTGCCCTCTCGCTGGCCCTTTAAAGACAAGCCTGGGTCCAGGATCGCAGCCTAGCATGGCAGCTGGGGCAGCAATGCACTCTAGGAAGAAGGGGTAAGGATATAAGGCGAGCGCTTTGGTCAGTGTGGTGAGAGGTGTGGAGGGTATATTAGCTGTTTATGGGCTTTGCTGCTGCAGAGAGCAGGGCTGCTGTGGGTCTCTCCAGAAATGAGACTGGGGACAGAGCCAAGTCTGAGGGGACACTCCGGGCACAGACGAAGGCTGCTCTGGTGGGAAGGAGCCCTGGGGGTGGGAGGATAGCTCTGGATCGGAGGGTACTGGTAGAAATGCTGCAGAATGGTGTTCTGTTAGCATTGCACTGTAAGGCCCTGCTGTTTGAGACTTTACAGCGGTGGGGAGGGGGTTGTTTGGAGTGGTCTGGGCAATTAGCACTGGTCTCCATTTGATACCAGACAGGGGAAACTGAGGCAGAGTGAGCAGAGGGTAATGGAAAGGCAGTTACGTTCTGATACTCCTAAAGGGTCAAGCCCAAGAATCTAGCTCTTAGCCTGAATAACTGGCCAGGGAGGCAGATGAGGGGAGGGTCCTTTTGCCTCCACCTCCATCCTCATAGAATCATAGAATATCAGGGTTGGAAGGGACCTCAGGAGGTCATCTAGTTCCACCCCCTGCTCAAAGCAGGACCAACATCAACTACATCATTCTAGCCAGGACTTTGTCAAGCCTGACCTTAAAAACCCCTAGAGAAGGAGATTCCACCACCTCCCTAGGGAACCCATTCCAGTCTTGTCTCCACCTGGTCCCTGGAGCTGAGCTCACTGTGGTTTCCCCACATCTGCTCAGGGAGACTTGCATTACTACCGTTGCTATGGAGCGAGCCGAAACTGCAGGCTGGATTTAACCTTGAGAGAGGCCAAAACAAAACTATGCAGCACTCCACTTCCAGGGTGTCAGAGTCCCCCAGGACAAGCGATCCGGATGCTGTCTCAGAAGATCTTCCCTCCCACCACTACCAGAGATTCCTCTGCTCCCCAGGGCTATTTCACCCCTCTCGGCCTCTTGCCAGACTCCCTTATCCAGGGCAGGACCCCAGGGTTTACTCTCCCATGGACTTTCTCTTTGTCCCTGGCCAGCTCTCCTTTCCTTTAGAGAGTGGCTGCAGAGTCCTCCTCTCCAGCTCTCACTTCCTGGCTTTATCATCCTATCCTGGCTCCTCCCCGTACTGGGCTTCATCTGCCATTAAGCCTTATCAGTCCCTAGCTCCCGGGTCTTTGCCACCCTAAGCCACGATCATGATCAGCAACAGCTCCCTCCCACCGCTTCAGTCTTTGGCAGCAGGTCCTTCCCTCCAAGAGGGACTGAGGGACCCACTGCTGAATTGCCAGACATGTCCCTCCCCTTCCAAGGGCCACCCCAAGCACCTGCTTGCAGGGGCAGCAGTTAACTGGACCCTTCAGGCCTGCATTACTCTACTCAGCATTTGTATGACATGAACACCACATCACAGGGACAAACACACCACATTGTTCATGGGCGTTATGAAAGTCCAGCTCCGTTACTGCTCCAGACAGCATGTCGCTCCAAAGAAGTGGCTGCAGGATTTTATAGGGCAAGTGGCACCTTTAAAGTTGCTGCAGAGAATCATAGAATATCAGTGTTGGACAGGACCTCAGGAGGTATCTAGTCCAACCCCCTGCTCAAAGCAGGACCAATCCCCAGACAGATTTTTATTCCAGATCCCTAAGTGGCTCCCTCAAGGATTGAGCTCACAACCCTGGGTTTAGCAGGCCAATGCTCAAACCACTGAGCTATCCCTCCCCACATGTTCTGAGCTACAGGATTTCAGCACCCCGTTTGCTCACTGTCCTTGTACAGATGAGTGGACCAGCCAGTAGATCAAGCTACAGGAACATTATCTCCCTGGATGCTCGCAACGCAAAGGACTTGCCATATCTCAGGGCTTCTGCTGTCACACATCTCATGCCCGGTCGCCTCACCATGCCTGCCTGCATCTCAGATTCAGCTGGCAGCCAGTAGATCAGGTCACAGTGGCGTTCCACCTTCCATTGTGTTCATACCCCCCAGGACCAGCCATGTTGCTCACAACCTGTATCCATTCCTTCCATCCGTCTACTGCCAGTCATCGGGGCAGCTACCATTCAAGCCAGATGCTCCCATGTACTTTGGTGCCTCTCTCCTGACTCATGAGTCGTGGCACGACCGTCCTTAAAAGCAAATCTATCAATCGCCTCTTCCTCTCCGGTGAGCTACATAAGTAGGAGAGAAGGGGAGGCAGGGAATTCACACTCCTGTGGGTTTCCTCTACTGTAGGAATTCGGGTGCAGTATCCACAGAGTACAGTTGGTGGCAGCAAAGTATAAACACTAAGACCAAGGAAAATATTGATTATATGTAATAACGATCAGTTCCTTTGTTTTAAGTTATCACAAACCAGCTCCTGCAGGCAGCTGGCTGTTTCAAGGGGAGCACCGCCAAGACCTCTGTCTGATCTCCCCTAGCGACAGCCTCACGGAGCTCAAATCTATTTACAAAGAGAGGGTTAAGAGGTGACTTGGGCGCCATCTGTAAGTACCCACATGGGGAGCAACTATGTAACAGTGGTCGCTTCCATCTAGCTGAGAAAGGTCTAGCATGAGCCAATGGCTGGAAGTTGAAGCTGGAAATATGATGTAAATTTTTAACCAGGGGAGTAATTGATCACTGAAACAATGTACCAAGGGTTAAGGCCAATCCTCCATCACTGGCCATTTTTAAATCAAGCATAGATGTGTTTCTAAAAGATCTGCTCTAAGAATTATTTTGGGGCAGTTCTATGGTGTGTGTAGCACAGGAGGTCAGGCTAGATTGGTTCCTTCTGGCCTTGAAATCTGTGAAGTGATGAAAGCACATGAGAACTGCCGACCAACTAGACCTGTATCTTGTCTGTGGTGGTGGCCATTTGTGATTGTTACAAAGGAATAACTGCCCCCAGCCCTGATTTCACCTAGTCATACAATGCACAATTAACCTGTGTAACTCACTGCCCCATGGTCATAACCTTCAGACAGAAAGTTTGTATCTTGTAGCTTGGCAGGGGGTTAGACTAGCTGACTCTTGCAGTCTCTTCTAACCCTATGGTTCTATGAGTCTGTTCCTGACTACAAACGACATCTTTCTTTAGGAACGTTTGCCCTAATAAACAAATAAATTAGGGCTACATTTTTAGATCTGGGCATTTACATGTACTCTGCAAAAATGTGTGTATTTGCATGATTTATTTGCTCATGCAGTCCCCACGGGGGCATGCACAACTGTGGTAACTGCATATGCAAGTTGCCAGCTACACATCTAATTAGGCATTTGATTGCACATTCCTGGGTCCAGATCCCTGGCTCTGGCCTAGTTACACTCAGCGCAGGGGCATGGGTGTGGAGAGACAGCGACAAGCTAGCTTTCCATTTGGTGGTGCACCCCGAGCCAACCCAGTCCTCACTGTAACTTCGAGCAGCTCCTCAGTGACCACGCTGCCAGGCCACTAGCTCAGTAAGACATTGGGTCAATTCCATGGGTTTCATACTGGCAGCAAAGCACTATCCTCCCCACCCTGCTCCCAGCTAGATCAGCTACTCCGGCAAGGGTGTGGGTGTTCTGGCGTCTCTCTAAATTTGCCACCCAAAGACTCACCGATTGCTGTGAGCAACAGGCCTGAAGCCTTCTTTGTGCCTTGGGCCATACTGTAATAGATGGATTGTCTCCTGGACTTCTCCCATTCCCCTTCAACATCCCACAGACCATCTGCCTGGTGCCCTCCCATCTGTGCCCAATTCATGTTCTAGCAGCAGCTGTGGCAACATGCTAGTGCCCTGGAGACCACAACTGGACAATCTTCACCCACAGCACTGCTGGGAACTGGCTTTGGGCTGGCTCTTCTGAGCCCATGATGGCCACAACAGCGGTCATTGAACTCCAGCACCCTCTGGAGAGGCAGGGTGACCCTGTGGCTAAGGGACAGGAGTGGGACTCGGGAGATATGGGCTCAACCTACAGATTCCCCATGCGGCCTTGGATGAATCTCTCTGCCTCAGCTCCCGGGCTGTAAAATGGGAACAGTGATAATGCACTTCCTTGGCTTGGCTTGTCTCTTTAGATTGCAGCCTGTCGCAGGACAGCTGGCCCCCTGTGATTGAAATAGGTCCAACTCTCCTGTGCCAACCTCCCAGCAGAACCAGCTCAGGGGGTGGGGCTGCACATGGCAGTTCAGTTAGAGGAAAGCCAGACAGGGAACTGCCGGGGGAGCGGGTTTCCTGCAGAGGTCCCTGAAGAAGGGAGTTGGGTGCTGGGGAAGGAGACGCAGCTGAACATTTTGTTTTTCCTTCAGAAGAAGGCAGGCCAGGCCTTGCTTCTCCAGCTGCCCAGCGAGCAGAAAGGGCTGGTACCTCAGGGTGCAGCGCCTGGGGCTGGCTGGAAGCTTTGCGCTTGTGTTTGCTTTTTTGGAACTTTGTGATAATAAAGAAACCAGCCCCGCCAGGAAGGGCTGTGAATGGGTGAGCAAGGCTGCATGCGTGGGGGGCACGTGAACCCCATTCGGAGAGGCTAGCCCCCCCATCCTGCCCCTTCCACTCGAGGGCCCACCCCTACCCTGCCACTTCTGTCTGAGGCCCTGCCTCCACTTCTCCCCTTGCCCGCCAGGGCCAGAGGAGCCCCGAGTCCCCCACCCTGGCCAAAGGAGCCTCAGCCGGCCCACCCAAACTCCTGCCTGCCCAGAGGAGGTCTGAGCCCTGCCACAGGGCTGTGGTGGGGAGCCTTACTGGAGGTTTGGGGAGGCTTAGCCTCCCCCAGTCTCCGGTATGTGTTGCCCATGGCTGCACAGAGTTTGTTTAGGGATCCCTGAAGGCAGGGAAAACAGGGGCAGGGCAGTGCAGAGACACACCTGGTCCAAAAGGGGGCACTCACCTGGCACAGCCTTGTTGGGGCAGAGGTTATCTCGTACCATGCACATCTGTAGCATCTAGCTCAATGGGTCCCTGATGTCAGCTGAGGCCTCTAAGTATTCCTGTTATACCGATCATTAACAGCACTCCTCACCCCCCAATGCAGCTCAGGTTTATTTTTGTAGCTTGCATAGAATTATAAGCAAGAGTTAAAAAGCCTAGACTCTAAAAATACAGCCCGGCTGGTTGGCATGCATGCATTCAGCACTGCTAATGCTCCAGGGCTGTTGTATAATCGCTCCATCTCGCCGCGTGCCCCTGATTTCCATATTAGTAGGGAAGGAGATAAGTGGAGTCCAACTGAATAGTTTTTATCCCAGGCTTTAAAAAACATTGACGGAGTCATTAAGAGGGGAATGTCAGGTCTGAGCGGCGATGCGAACGTGTGACAAGCTTGGTGTTTCGTTGGTTGAACCTAGGCTGCAGTCATTACTCGTGGGAGTAACCCTCACTCCTGCAAGTAATCCCACTGATTTCGGCGGCACTCCTCCCATGAGGTGGGGTTTCAGGCAGGGCCGTCCTTAGACATTGTGGTGCCCTACGCAGCTCCCCGCAGGGGGTGGGGGCTGGCCCCAGGCCTCTGGGGGGGACATCCCCAGGCCTCCACGGGGGAGGGGGAGGGGCTGCACCTAGGGTCTATGGGGCAGGAGCAGGCTTGGGGGGTAGGGAGTAATAATGACATCTTCAAGTGAGGAGGGAAGGTCTTGTGGTTTATTTGCACTGCACGGTGCTAAGTCAGACTCACTGCACCGTGCCTCAGTTTCTCTATTCTGTTCTATTTCCCAACCTTTTCAGGGAATCTCCAGCCTATGCAGCCATAGGCATGACAGCTCAGAGGCACCTTGCTGAGTGTGTTGGAGCCTCTGGGCACTTCTCACATGAGTGTCCAGTACACACACCACAGCCCAGCCTGGCCTTCAGGGACTAGACAGTGCCCAGGGATTTGAATGAAACTAACACACTATGTCGAAAAAGCAATGAGCATCCAGCAGAGACTAAAGCCCCTTTGGATCACTCCAAACTGCCAGGCTTTGGATAATGTCTGAAAATAATTATCTGATTTTCGCATCATTAGTGATTAAAGCTCATGCTTCAGGACATGCACTGCTCTCCATGGGGGTCAGGAAGGACTTCTTCCCTATCTTTCACATGCAGCATTGTCACATTCCTGCCCTCCCTCCCCCAACCTACCTATGAAACATCAGGTATTGGTAACTGCTGAAAGCAGGGTACCAGACATGATGGACGTGAGTCCTCATTGTGCAGAGCAAATCCCTTCTTTCCCGTTACAATGCAACAGCATGACTTGCAATCTTTGCTTAATAACTAGGACATCAGAGGATGCTTCAGGTCAGGACTGCGCAGTGTGGAGGCCCCGGGACTGGAATAGCAGGGGGGTTGAGGTGCCTTGGCAGAGTTGTTTGGGGTCCCAGACTTGCAGCATTATGGGGTGCTGGGGGTTAGGACTGAGCTGCATTGGAAGAGCAGTGTGGAGGGCCCAGGACTGGAATAGCAGGGGGGTCAAGGTGCATTGGCAGAGCTTTATATCTGGAGAGCCAATCAGCAAGGGGTGCCATGGATTGAGCAGCGTTCCAGAGCGGGGTGCTGTCCCAGATCTGGGCTAACAGGAGGTGCGAGTTCAGGGCTGAAGTGTATTAGCAAAGCGGCATTGGGGTCTGCAAAGACATGTGGGGGCAGGCAGGAGGTGAGCTCTAGCTGCAGAACTGTGTGGCAGACGCTTGCTAAGCACCTGCTTGCTGAATGCCCATCTCCAACCGCTGTGAATCACTCCAAATCATGAGCATTCAATTCACTCACAACGGTTCTTTCTTCTACTTTTTTTTTTAATAAAACACCAAAGCTGGGGAACCAATATTTCATAGGCCCCTGATTGATCACTGCGCTTTAACCAAGTGTCACTTAAAATAACTCACAGCAAATCGGCGGTGTGTTTTTTCGTAATGCAGGAGAAATTACTTACAGATTATTGCCTTGCTACGAGAGACAAATGACAGGCATTTAATACAAATAAAAGCCCTAAATCTGTTTCCTCCCTTTCTTTTACCGCCTCACATTTTTAGGGGGGAAAATACTTGAAGCTGCTCCACTGGATGTTTTATTTCTTTCCTCTCAAGAGAATCAGGAGGACTTATTGTGTGGCGGGGAGACGAAGCTGTCAAAGCCCTGGGCTGGCATTGGGTGAGCTGGAAACGCAAGTGCCTTTGCCATGTACCAGGTGCTCCCAGGCCTGCCCCATTTTCACACGGCACCACAGGGGCTCAGGAGTGCAGCTGAAGGCCCTAATCCTGCAGCCAGCTCCTTCTGCCTGTGCAACAGCTGTTTGACTCAATGGGAACCTCCTCAGGCATCACAGTCCGCCTACATCTATCCAGTTGCAGAAGCAGTGCCTGTATATGCTTTCTGGCCAAGCATTGGGGGTGAGCCACCTAGGTTTCTTGCCTATATGTATCTGTCCGCTAGCAAGTCCATGCTCTGTCACTGACTTCCTGTGTGATCTTCGGCATGTCACTTACACAGATCCGCAAAGGTATTTAGGGTCCTAACTGCCATTGATGTCAATGGGAGTTAGGAGCCTAAATACCTTTGAAGATCTGGGCCTTTGTCTCTCTGTCCCTCAGTTGCCCATCCGTACAATGGGGATTACAGCACTGCCCTGCCTCGCGGGGAGGAGAAATAGATTTTAAAAGATTGTGAAGGCCTTTGAGATCTACTGGTGAAAAGCTTGGGATGATGATTAATTAGCTGACCACCTCACTGTCAGTGATGGATTTACCCCACAATCCCACAATGAGGCAAGGAAGTAGTGCCCCCCTGTCATAACCTAGTCCCAGATTTGGACCTTAGCGTCCAAAATATGGGGGTTAGCATGAAAACCTCCAAGCTTAGTTACCTGCTTGGACCTGGTAAAACTGCCACCACCCAAAAAATTAGAGTGTTTTGGGGCACTTTGGTCCCCCCAAAAACCTTCCCTGGGGACCCCAAGACCCAAATCCCTTGAGTCTTACAACAAAGGGAAATAAACCTTTTCCCTTCCCCCCTCCAGGTGTTCCTGGAGAGATACACAGAAGCAAGCTCCGTGAATCTAAACAGAGGGATTCCACCCTCTCTATTTCCAGTCCTGGAAAACACAAGCACTTCCCTCTTCACCCAGAGGGTATGCAAAGTCAGGCTAGTAAATCTAACACACAGAGATTTTCCCCCCTGCCTCCTTCCTCCCACCAATTCCCTGGTGAGTACAGACTCAATTCCCTGGAGTTCTCCCCCCAAAGAAAAACTCCAACAGGTCTTAAAAGAAAGCTTTATGTAAAAAGAAAGAAAAATACATAAAAATGGTCTCTCTGTATTAAGGTGACATATACAGGGTCAATTGCTTAAAAGAAATATGAATAAACAGCCTTATTCAAAAAGAATACAATTCAAAACACTCCACACATGTAAATACAAAAAAAAACATATAAATCACTATCTTATCTTTTGTACTTACAACTGGGAAACAGAAGATTAGAAAGGCAGGAAACAGAGATCCTCTCATAGCCGAGAGAGAGATAGGCACAAAAGCAGAACAAAGGACTCACACACAAACTTCCCTCCACCCAGATTTGAAAAAGTCTTGTTTCCTGATTGGTCCTCTGGTCAGGTGTTTCAGGTTACTTCTTTCCAGGTGTAAGAGACATTAACCCTTAGCTATCTGTTTATGACACCCCCACTGTACAGATGGGAAACTGAGGCACAGAGAGACTAAGACCCATATCCTCAAAGATATTTAGGTTCCTAACTCTCTTTGAAATCAATGGAAATTGAATGGTTAAGTGACTTTACCAAGACTACACAGTGGCAGAGCCAGGAAGTCAGTTCTCCCAACTCCCCACCCTATCTCCTAGTCCTTTTGCATTCCCATACGTGCTGGCTCAGCCATCTGCCCCAAATTGAGTAGGGTCCTGTGATTTAAGTGTGGAGCTGAGATAATAATAATAATCCTTAGCTCTTTTCTGGCATTTTTCATCAGTAGATCTCAAAGTGCTTTACAAAAGAGGCCACTATCATTATAACCCATTTTACAGATGGGGAGACTGAGGCTCAGATCATAGCCATGAGATGCCCAGCAGCAGGGATAGGAAGAGAACCCAGGTCTCCTGAGTCCCTGGCCCATGATCGAGCCACAAGGTAGCTCTACAGACCCCAGAACTCCTTGCTATCTTTAAATCACAGGAGACCTGGGTGCAGGCTGGGACAAAGGGTCTGGGTGGTTTCAGAAGGGGATTAGTACAAGTGCCCGGGGACACTATTCTGAATACTGGCTCTGTTTTCCACAGGCAGGGGTGATCGAAGCTGAAATCACACTACTGAGGGTAACTGAAGATGCAAGGGAGCATCTCCTGCATGCAGGTGCAGCTTCAGACTAGGTCTGTTATGCTGGTCACCTGGTAACTTAAGGGACTTACTGGTACGCAGGGTGACCAGGGCCCTCAACAAGGTGTGAGGGGGGCAGCTCTGGGCCCCCAGAAGGGTTGGACCCTCAGATGGAAGGGGGGGGGCTGGGGCTAGGCTCCCTCAGCCAACCCTTCAGCACTACCTGGCCTGTGCTGTCTGGGGCTCCCAGCCGCCACCGCCGCTAGCCCGGGGCTCTGACTCTTTAAATTGCTGCCTGCATCCCATGGTAGTGGTAGTGGCAGCAGTGGCCGGGACCCCCAGGGCTCTGGTGATGATTTAAAGGGCTCCAGGCTCCTGGCTGCCACCTCTGCTACCCCGGGGCTCCGGCCCTTTAAATCACTGCTTGCGTCCCATGGTAGTGGTAGCGGCAGTGGCGGCCGGGATCCCCGGGGCTCTGGTGGTGATTTAAAGGGCCAGGGGCTCCGGCCGCTGCTGGGAGCTCTGGGCCCTTTTAAATTGCCAGCCCTGGGAAAGCTGCACCTTTTGCCACCCCACCCCCCATCAGCGGCCCTGCCGGTATGGTTGGCTGTGTGCCAGCTCTTGCCAGTACGCCATACCAGACTGGCTTACTTTCACCTCTGGCTGCTTTGGTTCCTACAGAAGTAATTACCAATTGGCGTGGCAAAGTTTCCTACCCTGGGGGAAGAAACAAAGCAGCTCTGCCAAGGAAACTTCAGCACAGGATTGCAGAGTATCTCCAGGAAAATTTCCTAGAAATATCTATGGAGGATTTCCGGGAGATCTCGGTGTGCAATTTGCATTAACAAACTTTCCCACCGGGCTCCCACTGCGTAGCTGCCCATGGGAATGAGAAGCAGATGCAAACAGTACCTAGTGTTGTTATTTTCTATCCCTTCTCCCATATACACCACGTAACAAAATAAAGGACACCTCTACCTCATGTATCCGTGCAGTATCAAAGCAAAATGAGTACTTACTGGAGCTCCCCTTTCCTGCTTCAGGAATGCCAGAGCTGGACTGCCAGGACTGCCTTAACCCCTTCAGAGTCACAAAGAGGTCCTAGCTCATCAAGACTGTCTCCACATCCTTCTCCGACTCAGGCACCTCATCAACCACTTTGTCCTCATGGTTGACCATAAAACAGGCCATAGGACTTCCCTGGATTAATTCCTGCTTCAACTCCAGTAGCTGCTTTTGAACTACAGTGCATCTTCTAGAAAAAACATGCAGTCTAGATGTAAAGCCTCCCAGTGATGGAGAATCCACCACAGTCCTTGGTAAATTGTTCTAGTGGTTAATTACCCTCACTGTTTGTAACGTTCTTGGGAGGCTACAGGCCTACCCAGGGTGCTCTGCAAGAACGAGACCCACACACACTGTGAGTTATTGGCTTTAATGAAGGTAAAGTGACACACCTGCAATGGGGATTCCTGGCGTTGCTGTCATGGAGGCGGGGAACCCAGCGCACCGAAGCTCGGCCTGGTATGGAGTCCAAAGGCGGGACCAGGACCATGCAGCTATATATACAAAACCAAAAAGCAACTCATACATATGCAAACAGAGACTTTCCACAGGCTGTGTCTGCCCCTTGGCCAAAGGCCAGTGACTTTCCACAGGAGGTGTACGCCCTTTGGCCAAGGGCCATGCAAACTGGTCCTAACCAGTTAAGAGCAGATTATAACTGGCGTGCCATGTCCTACAGTGACTGGCCGCCGAGAAAGCGGAACTACCCTAGCTAGGCCATCACACAATCTTCCGCGGTTCCCTACACTGTTAAATAGAGCCCTGGAGTCTAATTAGTCTTATCTAATCCTTCCTCTCTCTTCCAATAGCCCACAAACTGGAGAATTTCTCCACCTAAAGAGGGGCAATTTGCCAAATGAATGATTCACCCAAGTCTTGAACCGATTCAGTTGGTAGCCAATGTGAAACGGGATTAGACTTGCGCCATTAAAAAAAACCCGTTATGGACACAAGCTTAGTTTTTGCAGCGTTTACCCAAAAGAGAAAGTGCAGACCACACTGGTTCTGACACTCTTAGTAGTCATTAGCTCCTTTCTCCCTCAGCCTATTAATCTCCCCATTTATAGCAGGTGAAAAAGGCCATTCTTGACTTGAACTGGAAAATTATGTATAATATTGAAAGGTAAAAAAAAAAACTACATAAAGTCAAGCAAACTAATCTGGATAAAATAAGAGCTGACCTCGATCACTGCAGAGAATGATGACTGGACTGAACCAGAAAAAGCCTTTAAAGGTTTGAAAAAGTTTGTATGTTTTTTTCCCCTTCCCCTGCGTTGATGTTTCCTTTTAGCTTCAGCCATTGTATGTCCTAGTCCTGAAGCAGAGTGAGCAAAGTTATTTTCAATGCTATTTCCTGACTGGAAGCAGAGACTATGGAAATCTCACAAGAATAGTCACAGATTTTTAAGGCCAGAAGGGAGCATTACAATCATCCAGTCCCACCTCCTGCATAGCACAGGCCAGAGAACATGAGCGACGCGTGATTCACGCATTTGCTGGTCATGAGCGCTGGAAGCTCCCTAGAAATGGAGAGGACCACTGGTGCCCAGTGATGGCCCTGCCCCAGTTCTGCCCCTAGGCCCCCGCCCCTGCTCTACCCCCACTCCACCCCAGGCCCGGCCCCCTCCCCTGAAACCCCACCTGCTGCTTGCGCCTCTTTACCCCCTCCCCTGAGGCCACCCCCATCCACCTGCCACTTGCCCTCTTCTCCCCCAAGGCTCCTATCTGCCCGTCCACCGCTCGTGCCTCTCTGCCCCTAGCTGCGGGTGGGGGAGGTGGAGGCTCTGGGGAAGAGGCAAAGCAAGTGTTGGACTTTGAGGGGGAAGAGGCAGAGTGGGGGCAGGAAGAGAAGCAGCATGGATAGGGCCACAGGGGAAGAGGATGAGCCGGAGAGGGCCTTAGGGCAGAGCGGAGGTGGAGCTATGGCCTGGATGCCCTTTTGGCGGCAGCAATCCAAAGGCAGCAGGCTGGTGCACCTCCGGAGGGATGTGCATCTCATCCTGTTTGGGGAGGCTTAGCCTCCCCTGGCCTCTTATACCCGCCACCATGCCAGAGAATGTCATCCATTGAGCTCAGCAACTCATGGGAGAACTGAGGTGTCTCTTTCAGCAAAACACCCAGTTTTGAGTTAAAGACTCTACGTGATGGAGAATCCACCACATCCTTTGTCAAGATGCTCTGTGCTAGATGATCAGACATAAGAACAGGATTGGAGTTGACCTCCTGGCTCATCAACTGCAGTGTCCTGCTATCTCCCGTGATCATCATAATGGTGCCAGGTGGCCTTAAAACTGACTTCAGCAGAGCCAAGATTTCACCTTATGAATTCTTTGGTGAATTGGTTTTTCAGGGGGTTGGTCAGTGATCCTTCCCAGTGTTCCCGAGAATGGCAGACAACTCCCAAGAACCCTGACGCCCCCTTGAAGGTCCAAGAAGGCAGCACTCATGATGTTCCAGCTGGCCATGGATTTGTTATAGGGCTAAATTCACAGGTTCCCACCCAGGCAGCCCCACTGAATATTGTCCAGTTGCCAGGGAAGTGGTCAACAGGCATCACTGAGGGCAGAGCTGGGCACAGTCAATCTAAGGTTACTTGAATCTCCACCGTGCCACCTTGTGATGGGGCATACAAACTCCACACTGGGCAACACAGGGTTAATGAGCAGATGTGAGCTCAGCTGGCCCCACCCCTGTCACGCCCATGAGTGATGTCAGACCTGGAGGGAGGAGTTTAAAAGGGGAAACCCAGCACAGTTGATGGTAGACCAGGGAGGAGAGAGGACCTCTGGTTCTGAGCTCGTGGAGAGAGGTCTGGCTGAAGTCAAGAGCTCCTTGGATGGCTACCGTCTGGTAGCCCTTCTCTGAAGGAAGGGAGGGCCCAATGCTGACCCATATTTTGAGGGGACTGTTCCTCTGTATTAGCCTCTGAACTTGGCTTGTGGCCACAGCCCAGCAAGGGGTCTCGGAAGGAAAAGCACTTTCCTGCAATTGTAGGATAACTCATGAGGTTGACATCCCTTTTTCTGTTCACTGACAACCCCAGAAGGGGCGGCCGGTCTCTTCTGATTGGAACTGGTGTGGGGAAACCCCTGGAACTTGCCAAGGCAAGGCCCTGGGGAATGCTGTGGCTCAGCCCATGGCTTAGGGAGTGCCTGGAGGCAGGAGCCCCAGTGACACCCCAGAATGAATAATAGTAAGAGAGTTTAAATAGCCAGGCCTAGGCTTTCAGATGGAGATAGGCGGCAGCAGCAGCAGCAGCTATGGCTGGGGTAGGATGCTTTGAAGGCACTTAGAGGCCAAGTTGTGCCGCAGGCTAATGGAGCAGTTGCTGATCTCCTCCTGCAAAGGCCCCCTTTAATCCCTTCCCTTATCAAGGAACAGGCTGTCATAAACAGATAGCTAAGGGTTAATGTCTCTTTCACCTGAAACACCTGACCAGAGAACCAATCAGGAAACCGGATTTTTTCAACTTTGGGTGGAGGGAAGTTTGTGTAAGAGGTCTTTTGTCTGTCTGCCTGTTTCCTCTGAGCTTTGGAGAAGTAGTTCTATTTTCTAGTCTTCTGTTTCTAAGTGTAAGGACAAAGAGATCAGATAGTAAGTTCTATGGTTTCTTTTCTTTGGTATTTGCATGAATATAAGTGCTGAAATGCTTTGATTTGTATTCTTTTTGAATAAGGCTGTTTATTCAATATTCTTTTAAGAAATTGACCCTGTGTTGTATCATCTTAATACAGAGAGAACATTTGTATTTTTTCTTTCTTTTTTATATAAAGCTTTCTTTTAAGACCTGTTGGAGTTTTTCTTTACTTCAGGGAAAGTGAGTCTGTACTCACCAGGGAATTGGTGGGAGGAAGAAATCAAGGGGAGAGCTGTGGGTTGGATTGCTAGCCTGATTTGGCAATTCCTCTGGGTGAAGAGGAAAGTGCTTTTGTTCCAGGATTGGGAACGGAGAGGGGGAATCACTCTGCGTAGTTTCACAGAGCTTGTGTCTGGGTATCTCTCCAGGAGCATCTGGAGGGGGGAAGGGAAAAAGGATTATTTCCCTTTGTTGTGAGACTCAAGGGATTTGGGTCTTGGGTCCCCAGGAAAGGTTTTTCAGTGGGACCAGAGTGCCCCAAAACACTCTAATTTTTTGGGTGGTGGCAGCAGTACCAGGTCCAAGCTGGTAACTAAGCTTGGAGGTTTTCATGCTAACCCCCATATTTTGGACGCTAAGGTCCAGAATCTGGGAATAAGGTTAAAACATGAGTGGCAGCGGCGGGATATAGACAGAACCCAGAAGCCAGTAGGAATATTATATTTTTCTTTTCTCTGCTAAGGGCTTTTTAGCAGAGAGAAACAGTTTGGTTTTAAAAGGGAACCAGAGAGAATTTTTTTTTCTGCTCTCTCTAGCAGTTTGTGGTTTGCATATTAAGCGAGAAGACTGTTAAGGGTCTTTTGTCATGCAATAGCCCTCCCATTAGGTGGCAAGTACCAGCACTTATATGCATGCAAATTAAGTGGTTTTTCTGGTTTCCCTTCATTGAACATTAGCTAGAGAGAGAAAAGGAAAAAAGCACTGTTGCTAGGCAGACTTCAGGAGGCAACAGAGAGCCTGCAGTTCAGAAAATAAACACCGGAGGGCACCCCAACACAAGAAAACAGGAACCATGACTTCTAAGGCAAAGATTGACGCCGAAGAACAAATCAAAGACGCTGAACACAGGCGACAGATGGAGATGAAAGAAAAGGAAGAAAGCCTCAAACTGGCAGCCTTCCAAAGAGAACAGGCAGCCCAAGAGGCAGCACACAAAAGAAAACTAGAAGAAGAAGAGGTAGCCTACCGAAGGAAACAAGCAGAAGATGAGTTGGCCCACAGAAGGAAGCAAGAAGAAGAAGAGGCGGCCCACCGCCGAGACATGGAAAAACAACAAAAACAAATGGAAAAAGAAAATGAAGAGAAGGAAAAACAGAGAAAACATGAACTGGATTTGGCAAAAGCTGGGCTGCATGTGCCAGCCAACCCTAACAACCCGGCGCCAATTATTGCTCCACAGCACAGGAAATTTCCCACCTACAAGGCAGGTGATGACACCGAGGCCTTCCTGGAAAATTTTGAAAGAGCCTGTCTTGGGTACAGCATCCCCGAAGACCAGTACATGGTAGAATTAAGGCCACACCTCAGTGGACCTTTAGCAGAGGTGGCAGCTGAAATGCCCAAGCCGCAAATGAATGACTATAAACTTTTTCAAACCAAGGCCAGATACCGGATGGGGATAACCCCAGATCATGCCCGTCGGCGCTTCAGAACCCAAAAATGGAAACCAGAGGTGTCATTTCCCAAACACGCCTACTACATTGCAAAAAACTATGAGGCCTGGTTAACAGGAAACAACATTCAAACCTTGGAAGAAGTGAACCTCCTCATACAAATGGAGCAGTTCTTGGATGGTGTTCCTGAAGACATCACACGGTACATACAAGATAGAAATCCCAAAACTATCGCTGAGGCGGGGGAGATTGGAGCCAAATGGATGGAACTGGCAGAAAGCAAAAAAGCTACTGTCAAGGGGAACGATTACCCCAGGGGGCACACAGACCATAAACCCTACAACCGAGGACAGCCAAAGACCCTCCATACCACCCAAGTAAAGCCACAGATACCCTACTCTTCAACCTCACCAGTCTCCAGTAACTCACCTCGGCCCAGTGACCCATCAGATGGAAGATGCTTTAAGTGTAATGAACCGGGACATATCAAGGCCAACTGTCCCAAGAACACCATGCGAGTGCAATTCATTACACCACCATCACACCAAAGATCCCCAGGCCCGGATGCCTCTCAAATACCCTTGGAGCGAAGGGAAAATTTGAGAGTGGGCGGAAAGAAGGTTACTGCGTGGAGAGACACGGGGGCACAAGTGTCAGCTATCCACCAATCCTTCGTTGACCCCAAATTCATCAACCCAAAGGCCAAAGTTACAATTTACCCCTTCATGTCACAAGCTGTAGACTTGCCTACAGCTCAACTGCCTGTCCAGTACAAAGGCTGGTCAGGAATGTGGACTTTTGCAGTCTATGACAATTATCCTATCCCCATGCTACTGGGGGAAGACTTGGCCAACCAGGTGAGGCGGGCCAAGAGAGTGGGAATGGTTACCCGTAGCCAAACCAGGCAAGCTTCCAGACCCATTCCTGTTCCTGAGCCGTCCACAGAGGCCCCGTCTGTGTTACCAGAGACCCAGACAGAGGTAGTGGACCCGGATTCCATGCCTACCACTGAAACAGCCACAGCATCTCCAGTCCCAGGCCCGGAACTGGAACAGCAACCAACACCAACCAGTGCAACCACATCTTCAAACTCAACGCCAGAGGGCGCCAGCAAGCCAGAACTGGCAGAAGCAAAAGACAGCCATACCCAAAAGGCTCAGCCAGAGCCTGAAATACCCTCAGGTGCACCAGCGGAGAGCGGTTCACCAGCAACGGAAACAACCCCATCACCTACATCGCTTCCAGAGGGACCAAGCCCAAGTCCACAGTCTGAGGAAAAACTGGTGACCCCAGCCTCAAGGGAACAGTTCCAGGCTGAGCAGGAAGCAGATGACAGCCTTCAGAAAGCGTGGGCGGCGGCACGGAGCACCCCACCGCCTCTCAGCTCTTCAAATCGATCCCGGTTTGTTATAGACCAAGGACTTTTATACAAGGAAATTCTTTCTGGTGGACACCGGGAAGAATGGCAGCCGCAAAAACAGTTGGTGGTTCCAACTAAGTACCGGGAGAAGCTCTTAAGCTTAGCCCATGATCATCCCAGTGGCCATGCTGGGGTGAACAGAACCAAGGACCGGTTGGGGAAGTCCTTCCACTGGGAGGGGATGGGCAAGGATGTTGCCAAGTATGTCCGGTCTTGTGAGGTATGCCAAAGAGTAGGTAAGCCTCAAGACCAGGTCAAGGCCCCTCTCCAGCCACTCCCCATAATTGAGGTCCCATTTCAGCGAGTAGCTGTGGATATTCTGGGCCCTTTCCCAAAAAAGACGCCCAGAGGAAAGCAGTACATACTGACTTTAGTGGACTTTGCTACCCGATGGCCGGAAGCAGTAGCTCTAGGCAACACCAGGGCTAACACTGTATGCCTGGCCCTAACAGACATCTTTGCCAGGGTAGGTTGGCCCTCCGACATCCTTACAGATTCAGGGTCTAATTTCCTGGCAGGGACCATGGAAAAACTGTGGGAAACTCATGGGGTGAATCACTTGGTTGCCACCCCGTACCACCATCAAACCAATGGCCTGGTGGAAAGGTTCAATGGAACTTTGGGGGCCATGATAAGAAAATTCATCAACGAATTCTCCAATAATTGGGACCTAGTGTTGCAGCAGTTGCTGTTTGCCTACAGGGCTGTACCACATCCCAGTTTAGGGTTTTCACCATTTGAACTTGTGTATGGTCACGAGGTTAAGGGGCCATTACAGTTGGTGAAGCAGCAATGGGAGGGGTTTACGCCTTCTCCAGGAACTAACATTCTGGACTTTGTAAGCAACCTACAAAGCACCCTCCGACACTCTTTAGCCCTTGCTAGAGAGAACCTAAAGGATGCTCAAGAAGAGCAAAAGGCCTGGTATGACAGACATGCCAGAGAACGTTCCTTCAAGGTAGGAGACCAGGTTATGGTCTTGAAGGCGCAACAGGCCCATAAGATGGAAGCATCATGGGAAGGGCCATTCACGGTCCAAGAGCGCCTGGGAGCTGTAAACTACCTCATAGCATTCCCCAATTCCTCACTAAAGCCTAAAGTGTACCATGTTAATTCTCTCAAGCCTTTCTATTCCAGAGACTTACAGGTTTGTCAGTTTACAGTCCAGGGAGATGATGCTGAGTGGCCTGACGGTGTCTACTACGACGGAAAAAAAGACGGTGGCGTGGAAGAGGTAAACCTCTCCACCACCCTGGAACGTCTGCAGCGGCAACAAATCAAGGAGCTGTGCACTAGCTTCGCCCCATTGTTCTCAGCCACCCCAGGACGGACTGAACGGGCATACCACTCCATTGATACAGGTAATGCTCACCCAATCAGAACCCCACCCTACCGGGTGTCTCCTCATGCCCAAGCTGCTATAGAACGGGAGATCCAGAACATGCTACAGATGGGTATAATCCGCCCATCTACCAGTGCATGGGCATCTCCAGTGGTTCTGGTACCCAAACCAGATGGGGAAATACGCTTTTGCGTGGACTACCGTAAGCTAAATGCTGTAACTCGTCCGGACAACTATCCAATGCCACGTACCGATGAGCTATTGGAAAAGTTGGGACGTGCCCAGTTCATCTCTACAATAGACTTAACCAAGGGGTACTGGCAAGTACCGCTAGATGAACCTGCCAAGGAGAGGTCAGCATTCGTCACCCATGCGGGGGTGTATGAATTCAATGTCCTTCCTTTCGGCCTTCGAAATGCACCCGCCACCTTCCAGAGGCTGGTAGATGGTCTACTAGCTGGACTGGGAGAATTCGCAGTTGCCTACCTCGATGATGTGGCCATTTTTTCAGACTCCTGGCCCGAACACCTACTACACCTGGAAAAGGTCTTTGAGCGCATCAGGCAGGCAGGACTAACTGTTAAGGCCAAAAAGTGTCAAATAGGCCAAAACAGAGTAACATACCTGGGGCACCAGGTGGGTCGAGGAACCATAAACCCCCTACAGGCCAAGGTGGATGCTATCCAAAAGTGGCCTGTCCCAAGGTCAAAGAAACAGGTCCAATCCTTCTTAGGCTTGGCCGGATACTACAGGCGATTTGTACCACACACAGCCAAATCGCTGCCCCATTGACCGACCTAACCAAAAAGACCCAGCCAAATGCCGTTACGTGGACTAATGAGTGTCAAAAAGCCTTTACCCAGCTTAAGGCAACGCTCATGTCTGACCCTGTACTCAGGGCCCCGGATTTTGACAAACCATTCCTAGTAACCACAGATGCATCTGAGCGTGGTATAGGAGCAGTGCTCATGCAGGAAGCAACAGATCACAACTTCCATCCTGTCGTGTTTCTCAGCAAGAAACTGTCTGAGAGGGAAAGTCACTGGTCAGTCAGTGAAAAGGAATGCTATGCCATTGTGTACGCCCTGGAAAAGCTACGCCCATATGTTTGGGGACGGCGGTTCCAACTACAAACTGACCATGCTGCACTAAAGTGGCTTCATACTGCCAAGGGGAACAACAAGAAACTTCTTCGTTGGAGTTTAGCTCTCCAAGATTTTGATTTTGAAATTCAACACATCACAGGAGCTTCTAACAAAGTTGCTGATGCACTCTCCCGTGAAAGTTTCCCAGAATCCAGTAGTTAAAAAGTGTTCTTAAAATCTAAAGTCTGTTAGTTATATACTTAGTAGTATATGTAAAGGTGCATGTGTTGTATTAATCTGTTTATTTTCAAGTTCTAGAAGAAATTGCCGCCAGTGAGCTTCCCCACTGTCTGCAATTTGGGGGGCGTGTCATAAACAGATAGCTAAGGGTTAATGTCTCTTTCACCTGAAACACCTGACCAGAGAACCAATCAGGAAACCGGATTTTTTCAACTTTGGGTGGAGGGAAGTTTGTGTAAGAGGTCTTTTGTCTGTCTGCCTGTTTCCTCTGAGCTTTGGAGAAGTAGTTCTATTTTCTAGTCTTCTGTTTCTAAGTGTAAGGACAAAGAGATCAGATAGTAAGTTCTATGGTTTCTTTTCTTTGGTATTTGCATGAATATAAGTGCTGAAATGCTTTGATTTGTATTCTTTTTGAATAAGGCTGTTTATTCAATATTCTTTTAAGAAATTGACCCTGTGTTGTATCATCTTAATACAGAGAGAACATTTGTATTTTTTCTTTCTTTTTTATATAAAGCTTTCTTTTAAGACCTGTTGGAGTTTTTCTTTACTTCAGGGAAAGTGAGTCTGTACTCACCAGGGAATTGGTGGGAGGAAGAAATCAAGGGGAGAGCTGTGGGTTGGATTGCTAGCCTGATTTGGCAATTCCTCTGGGTGAAGAGGAAAGTGCTTTTGTTCCAGGATTGGGAACGGAGAGGGGGAATCACTCTGCGTAGTTTCACAGAGCTTGTGTCTGGGTATCTCTCCAGGAGCATCTGGAGGGGGGAAGGGAAAAAGGATTATTTCCCTTTGTTGTGAGACTCAAGGGATTTGGGTCTTGGGTCCCCAGGAAAGGTTTTTCAGTGGGACCAGAGTGCCCCAAAACACTCTAATTTTTTGGGTGGTGGCAGCAGTACCAGGTCCAAGCTGGTAACTAAGCTTGGAGGTTTTCATGCTAACCCCCATATTTTGGACGCTAAGGTCCAGAATCTGGGAATAAGGTTAAAACACAGGCTCCTTATCAACTCTACACAGGGAGGTTAGTAAGGAGGGGAGACAAGCTCCCGGTACCTGCAAAACCCAGACTTGAATGCAACCTGTCCACATTGGCTCTGCTGTCTGATTTATTACTTAGAAAGCCGGCAGCACCCCCTTGGACACCCTGCCTACCCCTACCTCACCCCCCAGCAGGCTCCCAGTGGAAAGGACAATTTGACACAAGACGACAATCTCATTTGCATAGCAGGCTTCGCCCACGTGGTCCCTCCCTGCACCCCCCCCCCACTAATCATACAAACTAGATGGGAACAAAGCAGTTCTTTAATGCAGCAATACAGCAATCTCGGGGGTAGAACAGGGCAGCCGTTTCACCACCCGAGCACCACTACAGAAGAGTTTAGGACAGGAAGTGCAGAATACCATAGAACTTGTAGTTAAGCTGGATGCTGAAGTTGATATTTGGCCAGAACATCAGGGCAGTCCCCTTCTGCTCCTACAGCAAGTGCCATTGGATCTTGACTGGCTACAGCTGGTCTTAATTTGGGATTGCAGTTAGTCACAATCACAGCAGCATGCCCCGATCCACCATGCTAGGGTACGGGTTTGGACATCACTTACCGAGTCAACAGCGTGTCTCGTGGCCTCTCCCTGGGGTTGTCCTGAGAGGTTTCAGCGTGCACATGAGGGCTACACAGATCTCCAGTTTGTCTCCCCTTCTTTTCAGAAAGTGAAGGCTGGCTCCACTGATCCCAGATGGTCAGTTATGACGCCAGTGGGGTTTGAAATACATTTATGGTGCTACTGCAGCAGGGCTCCTCCTCAGCGGGCGGAGCACGGAATTGTTCCTCCCTGATGATGGTGAATGACATTCCTAAAATCTTTTGCTCCAAATATCCCAGTATCAGACTGATTTGATTTACCGACGACAGGCCAGCTTTGGAGCTCGAAGTCAGAAGTAACTCCCATTTCCTATAGGAACAACTGTGTAACAGTGACCAGAATCTTGTGCTAAACACATGGCTCACTTCATGCGCCATGGAAATGCAGCCACCTCTAGGGTGGAACCACGACAACGGCTCACTAACACACAGGCAACAGTCTGAGACAGGATCTGAAAAAAGAATCCCAGGTGTATTTGAAACTGCATGGGGCATTTACAATTGACCCAGTTGGTTTGGTCTATCCCTGTCCTGGCAATAAGCTTAATTCAGGTGTTGGATTTACAAAATGCTTGTTTTCTAAGGTATTTTGTCCCTATAATCCAACTCAGTGTTCTTACCTTGAGTTGCTCTGCTAGAAACCACAGCCTTCCTGCAGCGCTGTCAGAAAGTGCTATCAGTTATTTATTCATCTATAAAGTGCCGTGTGCACCTGTGGCACCAGAGAAATCATTATTTCAGATGAGAAGAGACACAGACAAGACTGCAAAGAGCACACAGCCTGCCAAGCAATCAGCGGATGAAATGTTTGTATTTACATTAATTCAACAGTGTTGCTGTCAGCAATCAAATGCATTTCATATTTTAATACATATACCTGATGTAACAATGACTGCTAGTATTTCCTTAGCACATAGGAGCCCTCAGGAGAGACCAGGACCCCACTGTGCCAGGCACTGTACAAATACAGAACAAAAAGACAGTCGGTGCCCCAATGAGCTAACAATCTCAGCATAAGGCAGACAAGAGGCAGAGACAGATGGAGGAGTGGCATGGAAACAATGGGACAGTATTGGTCAGTGGGACAGGCAGCTGTCTCACCACACCAGCAGCCCACCTGTTGTCAAGTGCGACCATCTGTGGGCACAATACTGTGCCACACCTTTCCCCTTTTTAACTGCTTAGACTCAAGATATAGCATTCAGACACCAGTCTCCCCTCCTGGAATCTCTTTATTAGGGTGTAAGTTACAGTCCAGCTCAAACAAGAGTTGTGCAACACTTCCCAGATCCCACAAGCCCTTTGGTCATAGCCCATGGCTTCACAATCCTTTTCCCTTCAGTGTAGGGCATTTTCTTGTCCTTTGTATCAGAGCCCAGACCACAATCCCTTCTTTAGGACTCTGCTGTCCTCTGCCTAGACGACTTCTAGCTAAACCCTCCGTGGGTTCTATCCCCAAACCACCTCCATCTCCATAGCAACACCCCCTAGCTCTGCTCTGCTCTCGCTCAAACTGAGCACCCGCTTGCCCCTCAGCTACCCTCCAGCAGGCCTAGCTCTTGGTCACATCATCCTTCCCAGTCAAAGGGCATTCTGTGCAGGTGAGGGCTGGGCTTGCACTCTCCCCACCAAAGGTCCAACTCCCCCATGACCATAGGCTCAAAACAGGGGCACTGTCTGGTTGGGTAGCTCCAAAGTCTCGTGTCATGCTTTCTAAATATGCCTGCAGTTCTCTCCCTCTGCCTCAGGTCTCCTGCAGTGCGCTTTCTCTGGGACATCACAGATTGTCGCCAAACTCATAAGCCAGCTTGCAATTTGAAATAAATCACCAAACACGCTGGCCATGCAGGCTGGCCTCCGTGAGCAGCCCTACAGCAATGAACTGAAATGTGCAGCCCTGCACCGACCAGCAACCCTACAATAACAATGCACAATGTCCAGCCTGGTTTCTGAAAGCAGCTTCACAATAACATATCTGTGCAGGGCTGTATCCATGCAGGTAGAGATAGGAGAAGAAGGCCCGTTTCACTGAGGAGTGAGTTTTCTGTTTTCAGCTCCTATGAAGTTATTCCATATTAGAATAAAACGGGGAGAGGAGAAATCTCATGAGAGCAACCTTCTAAATACAGTGTATCCAGCTAAATGATATGATGAGCCGATATCCTTCTGAGAGCAACCTGGTTGCTTTTGCATTGCCGGGTTTTTAACAGCCATCATTATGTTTTTTATCTCCATACAAAAATGTTTCCACATACTGGGTATTTCTTGAATGACATACAGATGAGAGCATTTCATTTAGCCTCGCCTTGATTAACCCATTGCTTTTTTGCTGCTTGGCTGGAACTGCCTCTAACCCTGAATTGGCAGCAGAGCAGGTGTGTTCTATCCCCGACGTACCGGGAGGATCTTGCAGCTCAGAAAATGCCCATACCTACAAATTCAGTCCAGCTAATGTGCTCTGCCTGGCTCAAGGGCCTCTCTGCTCTGTTTGAAGCATCTGCAGTGCAGCATGCACCTTCTCCTTGGACAATCCCTGCAAAGATTTAGTGGCAGCAAAGGCCAGAAAGTTGCTGGATCATGGCAAATTTTATTCTCCGAAAATCCAGGGGTTGACTGAAAGAGGCACATACCAGGGTAACGTCATGTGGGCTGAACTCTGCTAGCTCTTACTTCAAAACTAATCCACAGATTGGCTGCCCCTCTTCTAGCCAGATCTGTGGAGGGATCAGGCTTCTTTGATGTTGTTCCTGGTGCCACCTAAGCGTTTCAGTCCCCTCTAGTCCTTTACCCCAGGAAATCTTCCCATGCTATGATAGGAACGGAACTGGCCACTGGATGGCACTCTCTCTCCATGTGTGATCAGCTGCAGGGGTGGATTATCCAGCAGTAAAACATCGGTGATTAAAGATACAGGATGAGCCTCCCCATTCTTCCATCTAAGGCAATGGCAGTTTTGTCACTGACTGCAGTGAGAGAAGGACTGGACTCTAGAGCAAAATATATTCCAGATGATTTGAATTCTAGACCACAGAGATGGGGTGATGGGTAGATCTGGTGGAGGGTTAGTGTAGGATTTCAGCCTGACTCAGGACTGGGATTTGGCTTCAGATTTATTAGATGCTGTCTCACAGGCTGATCTCTCCAGATTCCAGCCCAGACTCTCATGAGATCAGTCTGCCACCATCCTGCCTTGACATCTGATGTCAGCAGTGATTCTTGCGTGATTTCATCCATACCTCAGTGGGAATGAGGCAAATAGGCCCCTTCTGATTTAGGATTCAACCCACATCAGAGCCATAGGGGCAGCTTCAGATGCAGAGATCTAATTATAGCCCTCCTCCCCTTTGAAATCTGAAAAGGTTGTGGTGAAATCCAGACCCCACTGACGCCAATGAGAGTTTTGCCATTCATCTCAAGGAGCCAGGATTCCATTCTAAGACGTTAGGTTTCAGGTTTGGCCCAATCGTCCTAGGAATCAGTCCGGTCCTGGGTTTTGATGGGACTTTATCAGGAGTGGACTGAATGAGGCTCTCGCTGAAGTCTGTCCACGCTGCTTCTTTAGCTACATATCGGAAAATTAGCATTGGATATTTCAATGACAATCTTAACTATAACCCTGTTTTTTCCTCATGTGAGACAGTTGCTCAGCAGTGTGCCTCATAACCCCGACATGGAAGGGGAAGTCATTTTTTCCCAGTTGATTAATAGTGCGTTATTTTACTTCTGATATGCTTAGAATCATATTCTATTCAGCAGATGTGCTGTAGGAAGAGATATATGTCTCAGTTCCACATCAGTGTTAGACCCAAAAAGCAATGTCAATAATTGGATCATTGAAATGTTAGTTGCCGTCTCGTAGAAGTTGTGTACAATGAATCTTGAGAGGCGTTATTTATGTTATTGGGGTATCACAGTTACACTGATTGAAGAAACACAAGTGTTTGAGGTGTTGAAACAAGTGCTTAAACTATTTTAATTGTTTCTCTAGTACTCAGAAAGGGAAGGGATCAGTGTTAAGGTTGCTATGGGCAAGTGTAAAGTTATTTTCAACATTTGTCCGAGCAGAGATGAGCCGGCCCTGCTGAGAGGGGGAAGTAGTGGGGCAGAGTGAGGGCAGTGGCTTCAGCAAATGTGATCGAGCAGGCTCAGTTCGTGTGCAAGCAGCAATTTGGGGGCGGGGGCACATGACCCCACGTGTTGCCCCTCCATGCGTCACCTTTGTGTCTGAGAATGAATGAAACTTGCGAGCAGAGGATTCAGGGGGCCTGGGGCAAAGCGGGGGAGCGGATGCTTGTACTCACTGGGAGGCGGTCCGAGTCTTAGGCGGTGGTGGCAGCGGGTCCTTCACTCACTCCAGGTCTTTGGCAGCACTGAAGGACCCTCTGCCAAAGTGCCACCGAAGACCCAGTGCGAGTGAAGGGCCCGGCGCCGAAGTGCCGCCAAAGACCCGGACCGCTACCGGCTGAGTAACCAGGGAAGAGATTCTCAGCCAGGGCTCATGGGGCCCCTGGGGCCCGAGGCCTGGGGAAAATTACCTCACTTGCACCCACTCTGGGCGGCCCTGCCTGCGAGCCCAATCTGCAGCTGGTGCAAATTAGCCTAACTCTACAGAAGTCAATGGAGCGATGCTGATTCAAACCTGCTAAACGTCTGTGTCTTTAAGCATATTTCACTAGGAGGGTGGTGAAGCACTGGAATGGGTTCCCTAGGGAGGTGGTGGAATCTCCATCCTTAGAGGTTTTTAAGGTCAGGCTTGACAAAGCCCTGGCTGGAATGATTTAGTTGGGGATAGGTCCTGCTTTGAGCAAGGGGTTGGACTAGATGACCTCCTGAGGTCCCTTCCAACCCTGATATTCTATGATCCTACAATTAGCATGTTAGTCAGCGGCAGAGGTTCTGACCAGCCAGTATTAGGGTTCTACTCATTATTTAATCTCTGCTCGCTGAGAGCAGCACATGCTGTGCATGAGGCAATCATTATGGTGAAAATGAATGAGGAAAGGGCTGTTACTTAAGGACAGGAAATAGAAGACAGATTAGAAATTCTTTTCCAGAGCTGACAAGTGAGTAAATCATGATGGTTTATTTTGATATCACTGACATTTTTCATAAAGACTTTCTTCCAGGAGCCCAAGCTATCCGTCAGCCAGCTAAACTGTGCAGTGGTTGGGACTCGTTTGAAGCATAAATCTATTACCCTGAAAAACAAGAGAGACGTCAATATTTGCAAAGCACAGAGGGCCTGATTCTGATCTCATGCTAGGTTTGCACTAGTGGAATGTCAGAGGAGCTGCTCATGGTGTATCCTGGCCTAGGATCATAATCTGGTAGGATGAAGGAATCGGACACACCACTGCCTTGGGTAATCATTTACACCTACCCAAGGTGACCGCAGAGTGTGTAGCTGTGATAATAACACCAGTTCACGGGCGTCAGTGAGTGGAGAATTCTGATAGGGTAGCACTTCATACCCATCTTGCACTGGTGTCAGTGAATACACCAGGTGCAACTGTCAGGGTGCCCTTAGGCGGGTCAGATCTGCTGGGATCAGACCCAGGATTTCTGGCTCTAAAAGCACAAGTCTCAACTACTTGACCTCAGTGACCGCCTCTCTGAGCGCAGATGCTGCAGGAGACTCGTAAACCCCTAGTCAAGGCCTAGCCACTGGAGGGGGACAAAGAGCCATGCCATGTTAGCCTGGGTCACACAAGGCAGCAGAGAGTCAAGCCCAGGGAATTGAAGAATGGAAAAAAATCATTTAGCTCTTTCCCCAGGAGAGGCCTCTGCAGGATTGTTTTTAAGTGTCCCCCATTGTCAGGCTTCCACAACTTCCCATGGTCCAACAGAATCTCCAGTGTTGCAGGACACTAGAACTGCAGCTGAGAAATGACATTCCCTTCCCGTCCAATTCCCTCTCCTGCTGGTGTTGCCTCGAGAAGACAGCCGGGTCCAGCTCGGAGCAGCAAGTGACACCTTTCAGCCATTTGAAGAGCCCGCTCCCTTGCTGTCTGCCACTGACAACAATAGTTAACAGCTGGGAGTGGAGATTTCCTGCTGGGCTGTTGCTTAGCAGGTGCTGGGATTTGTGTTTAAGAGAGGCAAGTGAGACTAGTGAGCACTCTCCTGGGCAGATCTGCACATCAGGTTATTCTTTATAATGTCGCTCTCCCACCCATTCACTCTAGGGCCAATTCTGCCCTAAAAAGCAATGTGTGGCTCTTGTCGACATCCCTCTTCCAACGGGAGCCACGTCAGAGGGCAACATTTGAAGCTGCACGTTTTTAAAAGATCCCATGACCTCAGTTACACAAAAGCTTCTGGCAGCAGCGTGCCAAGGAGTCGCTGTGGAATCAGCCCTATATTATATGCCCTTTAAAAAGCCTGGGATTATGTAAATAGCACCAGAAGAATCATTTACATCTGAGACCCCAAGGACTTGGAGACATTTTTCATTTATAAAAAACAAAGCAAAACATAAAACAGAGGAAATTAAACCTGGAAAACAGAAGTCAAACATCTGTAAATTCTGCAGTTCAGACATATTTTATTAATATATTATTTGCAGCAAAAATCAGAGGATTTGTGCTACTCTTCCCTTTTCTCTCTGCAATGTACAAGAAGGTCAGTGGGCAGAGGTGCAGCTGGAGAGAAAGATTTGAAACGGAGAAGACTCAACATTATAGGAAGGAAGGAAATTTCCTTCTGTACCGGTTCCTAACCTTGGAAACTTGTCTCTTGCACATTCTTAGTTCCATGAGTAATTCTCACTCATGTGACTAGCCTGTGTGAAGCCAATAAGACTCAGTGATCCACCAAGACCAATATCCTCTCTCTGACAATGGCCAGTACCAGGAGCTTCAGAGGAAGATGCAAGGAACCTTCAGCAAGCAGTTATGAGATAGCCTATCTCCAGGGTAAGATTCCTCCTGACCCCCATCGGTTAGAGGTTGATTTAAGCCCTGAAGCATGCAGGTTTGCTACTAAAATTTGTGGTATTTTTGTTTGTTTATGTCAGTTATGTCAGTTATTCCTCATGTAACACCTGAATCTCCATGGATACCAGTAGGCAGGTTAAGAGGTGTCCAGATTGTTACCTGAGAACATGGCTTTTCCCTATCTATGGACTCACACCGTGTCATTGGTTTCCTTAGGGATTCTTGTACTTCACCAAACTGCAAAAGGCAGTGAGAAGAGACTCACGTAATGCTTTCCGTCTAGTGGCAGCTTGGTTAGTTAGTCAAGAACTAGGGGAGTCGAGAAAGGTCAATGGGAACTACAGAGCTAGGCGAGATGATTAAAACTAAGAGCTGAGCGAAGGGGTCAGACCCAGAAAGGTAATAAAGGAGCAGAAAGTGAACCCTACATGGACAATTAAGTCCCAGAATGAAGGACTCCTTAAGAACTGGCCTGTCAAGCAAACCCTTCTGTGATTTCTGTCCTTGTCTAGGTGCCTGGAGGAGTGAATGGCTCCATGCCATGCAGCTTGGTTAGCACTTGGATGGCAGAATCTGAGCCAATATGGAAGCACTAAGGTGTTTTCCAGGGGGATGTGCAACTGTGCTCTCTGTGGTTTGTAATAATTAAAAATCCCCTGGCACTTTTGGAAAGATTAGGGCTGGCTCAATTCCAATTAGCATCATAAAATCCTACCAACTTTCAAAGTATTAATGGATTATTCACTTACACCCTATGCTAAGGTACAGCTTTGCACTGTTAAATGACTACAGTAACCCACCTCAGAGCCAGCTGCATTTCCATGGAGGGGGAAATGTTTGCTCCAGTCATCTTGTTAATTTCTCTGAGTTCTTTCTGGAGAAATTATGCTGTATAAATACAACTCATTGTCATCACGGTCTTTTGTACTCACCCTGTTTATAGCATTTCTTTTGGGCATCTAGTGACAGGTTTCTATAAGCGGCAGAACCAGGTCTTTCTGGAGGTGGGGCATGAGGACCTGTGCCTAACCCATTAGGACTGGAGGAAAGCTGCCCAGAATTCTGATCAGGGCGATAGTAGGGCAGCGCTGTGGGAGGCAGCAGGCTGAAAGTGGGTCCAGAGTAAGCGCCAAAGGGGGACTATGCTGTGTCCTCATCTGGGGTGCAATCTGGGAGGTTCCTGAACAATTGCAGGGGCACTGATCTCAATTCTGCCTGGGTAATCTAGACACTTCTCTGCTCCTCCACCAACTATTGCATCAACTGACCTTCATTGGCTGACTGACTTCCAAGTGGAAATGGGGCCTGAATTAAAACTGAAAGGTGCCTAGAAGATTAATTCTGGGGGGTCCTTCATATCCTGGTGATGATTCACGGGCTGCAAAAGTACATCAGAGCTTGGTGCTATAGCACAAGCTAGTGCTTCAATGCATAGCATGCCCCAGCGGTGGAAGCGTTGGGAACTGCAAAGAGAGGGACGTGGGATCACGTCCCCCCTCTGATTCCTGAGGTCAGGGATGTCCCATGCTCGGCTCTTAAATTACAGAAGAACCTTCTTGCCACCATCATTTTCAGCGGCAGTGGTTTTGTTTGGGATTATGTCTTTGTGTGTTCATAGGCATTACTGGAAAACTACAAAAAAAGAGTGGGTTTTGGAATTAATGATGTCTACCAAGATCTACCATGAGTCATCAGTTCATCTCAGTGATTAAAGGAGCTAACGATGGCTAGCTCATGCAGACATGGACTGAGGAGAAGACCCCAACCATCCAAAAGCATTTGAAAGACATAGAAGAGGGGAGTATTTACTGAGTCACATGCTATAAACATAAAGGGTACGTTTGTAACTGTAAAAAAATGTTTGCTCTGAAACTGTGAACCTGTCAAGAGGGATCGTCTACTGCTCATCTAGACTGGCTATCAAAGTGAAATGACCACGGTGGGACATCACAATCCAAAGAGTTTGTTAATAGCCACGTGCAAAAGGGCTCGAACCATCATCTTGAATTCTGGAAGAAGGATGTGAAGATAGCTGGCAAGAAAATGTTTCATCTCTTTTGCTGTTTGGACTCTCAGAGGGCTGGAGCCAGGGAACTAAAGCAGCAATCCCCAGGGTCACCTGGGTTAGCCCTAAAAGCCATTCAGTGCTGACAGATTGCTACAACCCTGACGCCTGTTGGAACCCTGGACTGTCACTCATTTGTGTGTATATGTTGCCTGATTTAAGCTGTAGCTAACTCCCTCATCTCTTTAACCTATCTAATAAATGTTTAGTTAGTTTATTACGGGATTGGCTACCAGTGTTGTCTTTTGTGTGAGATCTGCAGTATGAATTGACCTGGGATAATCTTAATGCAAAATTAACAAAGTTTTTGATGGTCCGAGCCAGCAGGCCCAGAGATAATTTGTAAAAATCAACCCCGCTGAGTACTGAAGAGAAACTAATGGGTTTACACAATGCCCAGTAATTCCATGTGAAAAACAAGCAGGCGGAATTGTCCCCCCTGCATTTATGGCTCTTAGGCACCGTGCCATTTTCTCTGCAGTTCTGTGTATTTAGCCCTCTTATAAATATAAAAGGTGAGGAGGTGGGCGAGTGGGTAACAGTGTGATTTGTTCTGTGGCCCTTCTGCGGGGGCTCTTGTTATCAGCTTACATGAAAGGCAAAGTTAAAACATACAATATTGTTTTTATATGACACCTTTCACCTTGAAAGATCCCAAAACACTCCACAAACTCTGCACTTTCACAAACTTGAGGCTGGCCCTGAACGCTACCTTCATACATGAAGGTGGATTTCCTGTTGACTTCAAGGGAAGGTGCATGGGGGAATGTCTGTGTGTTAAACTGTGCTCTTTTCATAGGAATCTGTTGATAGATTACTGCCAGGCAGCCATCTCTGGGGTGGAGCATAGGGGGCTGCTTGGCAAAGAACAACAGCAGTGCCCAACAGTGCAGGAAAGGAAGGGAAGTCTGAGATCGCTGAAATTGCAGGGAGATGTTTAGGTAGAATGGAGTTACACAATTATAGCTTTGGCTAGAAGACCATAGCAACCACCCCTTTTCTCGGAAAATGGACCCTTACTGACCACAGATGACAAGTCTCTTGCTGGTTATGTTTTCCAGGCTAGAGATGTTAGCTTCTGCGTAAATTGCACTGCGAGATGATTGCATTCTGTCTATTTAAAACTCACCAATGGAGCTTCAGTTGGATGTGGTATTCGTCACTTTCTGGGCTACACTGTAGTATAATAATGCTGTGGGTTGCAAAATAGTTGCTGTGTCCCTCCCCAGAGCTGACTTTATTTCCATGGTGAGTGACATAAAGATAAATATTATCAATAGTAATAATGCTAGTTTAAGCACTGCCACCACAGATAGGAGAGATTGCAGTCTAAAAGACAACAAGCCCCACTGCAAGATCCAGAGGAAGCACTTACTGTGGAGGGAATAGTCTAAATTTCCCATTTGTGGGCCCTGCAGCAGAAGTGGATCTTGGAAGAAATTATCCATGAATTATCTGGAATGTCCCTGTCTGGATGGTGGTATCTAAATGTAAGATAACCAGTATCTCTAGAGTATCTTCCATCCAGGGATCTTAAAGTGTTTGTCAAATGATAATGAATCAAGCCTTGCAATATCTCTGTGAGATATGTCAGTAATATAATCCCCATTTTACAGATGGGGAAACTGAGTCACAGAATGATTAAGTGTATTGCCCAAGGATCTATCTATCTATCTATCTATCTATCTATCTATCTATCTATCTATCTCCAGGTAATTGGGGAAAATAAGATAAGGTTTCTTACCTACCAAGAAGTAAATCAACCAACACCCCAAACAATCAGGGCTTCCAACTCTTCTGAGAGATAATCAAGGTAAAATAAGTGAAATTAGAATATCTAACAGTCTTGACAAAGGAGGGGGCAGGAATGTAGAATGGAATTGACTGTCAACTGCCATGACCCCTCGTGGGTGTAGGACAACCTTGTGCTGGACCCACTCCTGACCCACTCCACTCAATGATATTAATTCAGTGCTAATGGGATGATTCATTTCTCTGCTCAGGGCCTCCTGGAAAATGAACGGGAAACCAATATTGAACGAGCGTAAGTCCATGTCAGCCTTAAGTGGTGCTGGAGCTGGCATATAAATGAGTCACTAAAAATCAACAGAAAATTACAGCCTAGAATATGAATCACTCGCTGATTCCCTAAACGTATGCTGGGGCTAAGTGTAAAGTTAGGAGAACTTGCTTTCATTGAATGATTTCTGGGGAAGGAGAATGTTCAAGAAGTAGGTGACTGGCAAAGCCTCTGTTCCTTGTTCTGTTTTGCTGCTCTGGATTTCCATGTCCTGGGAGTAAAATGGGGTACAACCCACCTGAATTGGGTCCAGGGACACATCCTCCACTGGAGGAGTCATTGGAGTGAGGCTGATTTACACCGCAGTGTCTTTCATATGAAGTTCATTCCTTCAAATGCCTGGCAAGAGTCTGATGGCTTCACTGGGCCTTTGGTTGTTAAATGAAGTGGCACAGTAGGTCTTCGTTTCCTATGTTGGCTCCAGCCTTGCAGTGGCAGGGCTGGGGCTGCACGTTACATTCCCTGACCGGAAACCATTTTAAAACTGGACTTTAATTAAAAATAGTTATCCCAAATTAAACAAACCCAGCTGGCCCAGGTCCCATTGCAGCTGAGTCCTTGCAGCGCACACCAAACACTGCTGCTGCAGCCACCCCTTGTGCCCTTTGACCTCTTCAGCCAAGCTCCAATCCCCCAAGGGCCATAAAGTGAACAAGGAAGTGTTATTTACTCCTACACATAACACAAGAGCTAGGGGTCACACAATGACATTGACGGGCAGCAGGTTTAAAATGAACAAAAGGAAGCACTTCTTCACACAACACACGGTCAGCCTGTGGAACTTATTGCCAGGGGATGTTGTGAAGGCCAAAACTATAAAGGGGTTCAAAAACAGATAAGTTCATGGAGGATAGATCTACCAATGGCTATTAGCCAAGATGGTTAGGGATGCAACTCCATGCTCCGAGTATCCCTAGGCTCTGATTGCCAGAAGCTGGGAGTGGACAACAAGGGATGGATCGATGATTCCCCTGTTCTGTTCATTCCCTCTGAAGCACCTGGCATTGGCCACTGTCAGAAGACAGGATACTGGGCTAGATGGACCTTTGGTCTGACCCAGTATGGCCGTTCTTAGCACTGTAACCCTGAACTGTGGTAGGTAAGTGATGAGGGTGCTTGTTTACCATCCTGAAGATAGTGGGACTGAATCTTGCTTGAACTCCCCCTGGAAGGCTCCCTCCAATTCACCCAATTGCAAAATGGGTATGTGAGCCACCACGTTAGGGCAGTCAAAGCTGGTTGCATGTGGTGCTTTGCTCCCCAGTGCACTATTGGCTATGAAACTCATGAGCCTTCGCCATGTTAGCCTGCTGAGCCCTTGGCGGGTGCAGGGGGAGCTTTGACTTTGAGAAGTGCTCACACCCTGCTAGAGGTGCTGTCCTTTGTGTGAGGTAGTATATAGAGATGGGGGAGGGGGATGTGGTGTATTTTCAATGACAATTTTCAAATCAGAGGGAAAATGTTCATGTCATTCAAAATTATTTGCAGAATTTTTTGAGGGGGAGGGTGGAGTTTCAGAAAGAAAAAAGATTTGGTTTTCATCCTCACCCACTTTCTTCCCATTTTGTCCCCACTTGAAAAGGAGGGGAAAATAGGTGATAGTGGGGGTGGGGGTGGGGGGCAAACATCAACATTTTATTACAAAAATTGCCATTTTGATGGAAAAATGTTTTGATACAAAAATCCTGACTGGCTTTATTATGAAACCCAGGCCCCATCTGCTCATCTCTGGTAGCTAGCAGAGACCACATGGTGCTTTGAGGAAAAAATCAAGGGGATCCTGGCCAATCGTACGGACTATCCATGTTTTCATGGATTTTCTAGGTTTTGCTGGCAACCCCCCGTTTCCTGTACTAACAGGCACAGATTTCACCGGTCTCATTTTTCTGGATATAGATATCAAGCAGTGTGGAGGCGACCAACATTGGTAGTTCCCTGTCTCTTCTCTGTGAGAAGATCTCCTAAGATGGGGAATCCAGGTCTCCCAGGGTGGGAGAGGTGCACTGGACTGAGCGATCGAAGGCCAGGGAGCAGGAATGAAGGAAAGAGCTAAGTGGATCTGAGCCCTTCACACCCAGCAGATAGCCCTCCCCACCCCAGGAAATGCCATTAAGGAAAGGGGCCTTGGAGGTACTAATTTCCCTGGACTTTGCCCTGCTGGACGCCTCCTGCAGAGGAAAGGTCCCAGCAAGGCTGCCCCCAAGTGGAAAGAAGAGGAGTGTGCAGCCAGGGACAGGGTGAGGGGTGCTGACATGCTGACCATCTGTCACTTGCTCCAGCACTGGGTGGTTATTGTTCTTGGGATAAATTTCTTTGGGTATCAAAAAATAGACTCATAGACTCATAGACTCTAGGACTGGAAGGGACCTCGAGAGGTCATCGAGTCCAGTCCCCTGCCCTCAAAAATTGATTATCCAATCAGGGAACAGAAACAATGCCATCTGACTTAGGTGAACAATCACAGGACATAGGACTGAGAGGGACTCCCTTACTCCACCCCTGGGTCATCAATTGTCCTGTCAGATAATCCCAGCCATAAATCTATCAAGCACCATCTGCAAACTAGTGAGGGTGTTTGTCCCTTCCCCCACTGGAGTACAACACAAATGCTAAATAGCAAATACAGAGTAAACAATTTGCAAGAAAACCCCCATTCCACAGGCTGAGAATTAGATGACAAAATGATTCAGAGGGTACTTATGAATAACAAGCAAACACACTCCCAGAGAGACAAGATCACTTAGCAGATGCATATTATTTGTACTGCAGTGGAGCTTCTGCTAATAAGACATCAATAACAATCAACTGTAAGTAATAACGATGAATAATTAACTAATGATAGCTCACAAGCCCCACTGAGGTGCTGTAGAAGCCTAGGGAGGTGGGGGAATCTCCTTCCCTAGAGGTTTTTAAGGTCCAGTTTGACAAAGCCCTGGCTGGGGTGATTTAGTTGGGGTTGGTCCTGCTTTGAGCAGGGGGTTGGACTAGGTGACCTCCTGAGGTCCCTTCCAACCCTGATATTCTATGATTCTATGATTCATAGGAAATCATGATCCAGTAGCAACAATAGCGCCTAAATTCATAATGGATACTGGGAGGTGTGCAGGCTATATGGTTTTATAAAAATATGGTAATAAGTAAATATAATGTAACTAGAATATGCTTCATGCAAAAGGTCTCTTGTAAGGTATCATTACAAAGCTTATAATCTACTGAGTGTGGTCATCCTGTCTGTATAAATGTACCACTCTTGTATCTGAAACTAGGAATATGAAATATAACTCTGAGGGCCTATTATGATTATGCAAAGTGTGGGCCATTAATGGGGGTTTGGAATCTTAATGGCTCCCATCAGCCAGGACAATTGACTGGGGCTCTGTTTGCAAGCAGGCCTTCCTATGAGTCAGGTTGGGAGGAATGAAGGCTTGGGGGGTCTTACAGTGACATGTGATCATGTCACATGAACTGGAATCCATCTTTAACCTGGTGCTTTTCCAGAGGAGGAGGGGGGGGGGCCCAGAAAGAGACAAAGGATTCCTGCCTTATGCAAAAGATATATAAAGGGGTGGAACAGGACAAAGAGGAAAGGAGCCATCATGAAGAATCCCCTAGCTATCCCCTGAGCTGGAACAAGAGCTGTACCAGGGGAAAGAATTGTGCCCAGGCCTGGAAGGTGTCCAGTCTGAGAAAAAATTTGCTGAAGCATCTCTGAGGGTGAGATTATCTGTATTCAGTTTGATTAGACATAGATTTGTGCGTTTTATTTTATTTTGCTTGGTGACTTACTTTGTTCTGTCTGTTGCTACTTGGAATCACTTAAATCTTACTTTCTGTATTTAATAAAATCACTTTTTACTTATTAATTAACTCAGAGTATGTATTAATACCTGGGGGACTAAACAACTGTGCAAATCTATCAGTGTTATAGAGGGTTAACAATTTATGAGTTTATCCTGCATGAGCTTTATACAGTGTAAAATAGATTTATGTGGTTTAGATCCCACTGGGAGTTAGGCATCTGAGTGCTAAAGACAAGCACACTTCTGTGAGCTCTTTTCAGGTAAACCTGAAGTTTTGGGGCAGGTAATTCAGACCTTGGGTCTGTGTTGGAGCAGACAGGAGTGTCTGGCTCAGCAAGACAGGGTGCTGGGATCCTGAGTTGGCAGGGAAAGCAGGAGCAGAAGTAGTCCTGGCACCTCAGTTGGCAGCTCCCAGGGTGGGTTCTGTGATCCAACCCGTCACAGATACATTCTGAAGCCAACAGATTCACTGGCTTCAGTGTCTAATGCCTAATGAACTTTTGATCCTGGAGCACAATTATCCAGATCAGCAAAACTGTCACTGCCATGTCTCCTCTCTGCCTTGGTTTCTTGGTGCGTCCTCTCTTTAGCATGTGTGGCCTGGTGGTGAGTGTTCCCCTAGCAGAGAGCACATGGATTCAGGGAGCACAGCGGCTGCGACCAGCCTCAGAAGTGGTCCCTGCAGGCCAGGACTCCAGCACATTTAAAACATGAGGTTTTTGAAAGAAAATATGATGGGCATCACGTAGGTGTCTTCAGTCCAGACAAATAGTTCTAACTGTCTCTTTTCAGAAATAATGACAACCCATGCTGTCCCAGTCCCCAATCCCCCCCACTCCTCATGGCCACTGTCCTGTCCCAGAATGGTGCATGCATGGCGTTCTGCCGCTCAGGATGACATCACGTGTGAGATGTGAACCTGAATCCAAGATACTTTGTAATCCTTAACGATCCCATGGAGCTTTCAACAAGATTCAGTGCCTCGGCCCATGTGTCCTCAGCTACATTCAGATATGACTAATTCTAGCCTGCCTGCGTAAACTCTCCCTGAATTTTTTAACTGTGAGAGGGGTATTTTTCCCCTTCCTGTCCTAAATTGTTGTGTGAACTTGCAGTGAACTATGAGATAGCTCCTGTGTTCTGTTCCAGAGGTGTCTGCATTGCAGTGATGGATGAAGTGAAAGCTGCAGGTAATTCTGTAAAGGCCTTATATCAATTAAAGTTGTTATTCTTAGCATGTATTACTTATTAACCAAGCGCAATGTTCTGTACCAGACATTAATACAAAATAACCCCATACGTCCAGGAGCTTTCACTCTAAGCAGGAAATTCACCCCTGTGCAGAGGACCAGGAAAACTACTTCACTCCAAATTAAGCTCTCTTTTGAAGAGCTAAGTTGTACATAGGTCTTGAACCTTCTGTACGGAGTTTCTAGAGTTTCACCCTAGAAGATAAAAATGCACTGGACATTGGAAGATGCCAGGTTTTGCTCTTGGTCCCCTCTCTTTTAGTGTCATGTCTTCCTGGATGCTCTCCAACCTAACCCACATCAAGTGCCCATTCTAACCCAACATGACACAAAACGCAAAGAAGATACCAATTTCTAAAGATAGCTACAGCACTGGACCCAAAGTTTAAGAATCTGAAGGGCCGTCCAAAATCTGAGAGAGATGAGGTGTGGAGCATGCTTTCAGAACTCTTAAAAGAGCAACACTCCGATGTGGAAACTGCAGAACCCGAACCACCAAAAATGAAAATCAACCTTCTGCTGGTGGCATCTGACTCAGGTGATGAAAATAAACGTGTTGGTCTGCACTGCTTTGGATCGTTATCGAGCAGAACCCGTCATCAGCATGGACGCATATCCTATGTGGTTGAAGCATGAAGGGACATATGAATCTTTAGTGCATCTGGCACGTAAATGTCTTGCAACGCCGGCTACAACAGTGCCATGCGAACACCTGTTCTCACTTTCAGAGAAGCAGCAGCATTATCTCCAGCAAATTGTAACCAAATTTGATTGTCTGAGCAATTGGCTGAAGGAGGACTGAGTGGAGTTGTAGGCTCTAAAGTTTTTCATTGTTTTATTTTTGAGTGCAGTTATTTTTTGGACATAATTTTACAATTGTAAGTCAACTTTCATGATAAAGAGACTGCACTACAGTACTTGTATTAGATGGATTGAAAAAATACTATTTCTTTTGTATTTTACAGTGCAAATATTTGTAACAAAAATAAATAGAAAGTGAGCACTGTATATTTTGTGTTCTGTGTTGTAATTGAAATCAATATATTTGAAAATGTAGAAAACTTCCAAAAATATTTAAATAAATGGTATTCCATTATTGTTTAACAACGCGATTAATTGCACGAATACTCGTGATGAATTTTTTAAATCTCTTGACAGTCCTAGTTGCTAACGTACATGTAGAAACCCTTCTTGTAACCCTTCACATCCCTTGCAGGTGTTTCCAGGTGAATTCAGGCAAGCTGGATCAGTGGACCGTTTCAAAGATGCCAAAGTGACTGTAGCATCCGTGGAGAGGTGTTGCATTGACCACCCTGGAGACAGGTGGCCTCTGTCTATGGAAAGGTTTAGTACATGCAGTAGCAGGGCAAACCTCTACGCATTGCTTCACACCTGTTTCAGGGACATTGTTCTCAGAGTGGGTTGGGGGGGGCATTTAATCCCTTGCCTCAGTGCTGAGACTGCCAGTAAGGAAGCCAGCTTATGTCAGATATGTCAGGTTTGTGGGTGATGTATTTGCAGAGGTTTGAGGATTGATGATTCCCTGTTCTGTTCATTCCCTCTGGGGGCACCTGGCATTGGCCACTGTCGGAAGACAGGATACTGGGCTAGATGGACCTTTGGTCTGACCCAATATGGCCATGTGGCCACATCTAATAATAAATGGACAGACTTCTCTCACCTAAGTCATGAGCTTAACTCAGCTGGCTTAGCAAAGGAAGGATGGTCTGTGGTGAAGGTGCTGGGGCAGGATTCAGAAGATCTGGGTTTGGCTGCTGGCTCTGCCACAGACTTCTGATGTGGCCTTGGGCAAGTCATCTGTGCCTCACATCCCTGTTTGTAAAATGACGTTAGTAAAGCCTCCCTCTGGCATTGGGAGGATGAATCCAAGCATATGGCGGATAAGCTCATGTGCTGAATGATGCACTAGGGCCTGAACGAGTGACCTCCAGAGCTAAGAGCATGAGCTGCTATTTCTTAAGCTAAAGTTCACAAGCTAGTGGTTTAAAGAGGGACCTGTAACACAGGCTCCAGTGGGTTATGCTCAGACACTAGGCTGTTGGGTGCCATATAAGTACATAATGGACCATCTCCTCAGCTCTTGCGAATTGGGATAGCTCCACTGAAGCCAATGGAGCTAAACAAGAGCTGGATCTGGCCCTATTGTCACAAGATGTGGTTGTGTATAAGAACATAAGAACAGCCTTACTGGGTCAGACCAAAGGTCCATCTAGCCCAGTATCCTGTCTGCCGACAGTGGTCAATGCCAGGTGCTCCAGAGGGAGTGAACCCAACAGGCAATGATCAAGTGATCTCTCTCCTGCCATCCATCTCCATCCTCTGGCAAACAGAGGCTAGGGACACCATTCCTTACCCATCCTGGCTAATAGCCATTAATGAACTTTATCTCCATGAATTTCTCTTTTAAACCCTCTTATAGTCCCAGCCTTCACAACCTCCTCAGGCAAGGAGTTCCACAGGTTGGTTGTGCGCTGTGTGAAGAAATGCTTCCTTTTATTTGTTTTAAACCTGCTGCCCATGAATTTCATTTGGTGGCCCCTAGTTCTTATATTATGGGAACAAGTAAATAACTTTTCCTTATTCACTTTCTCCACATCACTCATGATGAATAGTGGAATAGAATAGAAGTAGAATCTCGGCTCCAGAGCCCCAGTCCAGTATCCTGTACACTGAACCAGCCTCCCACTCAACAGCACTTAAGAGTTTAGTGTTTCAACTGGCAACCTTCATATATCAGGAGGTCGCCGTGTTAGTCTGTATCCACAAAAACAACAAGGAGTCCGGTGGCACCTTAAAGACTAACAGTTATTTGGGCATAAGCTTTCGTGGGTAAAAAACCTCACTTGCATCTGAAGTGAGGTTTTTTTACCCACAAAAGCTTCATATGGAAGGCTCCATGCCCTGTTAGCGATCCCCTGTACCGACCAGTCCTCCCATTGCTCTTTGTGCAAAATCTCCTGGCACTCTAAGAGCCCCAAACTTCCCTTCTCATTCCCCTGGGCCACATTCCTGTTCACAAGTGGCTTCTTTGAAAGGGAGGGGTGTGAAAAGCTGCTGAATCTCCGCTGATTGCCAGAAATGTGCTCAAATCAGTAGATGGCTCACGATCGAATAACCAAGATGCATTCTGATTTCAGAACATAAAAAGCTGTAATAGGGTGACAAAATACAATCTCACAGCGCAAATATACGACTGTTTCAATTTAAGTATGTTTTAGCATTCGAACTGTCTGGTCCCATAAGCTTCAGAAAAGTTATAGCTACTTGGAATTCTATAGCAATAGTCGCAGACTTAATAAAACTGTCTTGGGGACTAATGAATTATTTAAAGACTGCATAAAGAAAATGTAACCTATGCATTTAAAGTAGAAAAATCCACTTTAAAGTCATCATTCTGCCATCTTTATCAATCTTGCCAGGTTTTTTTAATTCATATATTGGCATTTTGTTTGTCCAATCTGAATGAATTCAGAATGGAAAGTACTGTCATTTAATTTAGGCCAATCTTTTAGTCTGTGTAAATCTATCTATCTATCTATCTATCTATCTATCTATCTATCTATCTATCTATCTATCTATCTATCTATCCCCATGCACCCCTGCTATCTATCTATCTATCTATCTATCTATCTATCTATCTATCTATCTATCTATCTATCTATCTGCTGTACAGCTCTGTTAAGCCATAAAGTGCCTTAAACATAAAACAGAATTTCCTTGTAAGAGGGGTGGCAGGAATTCTACATACAAACACACAGGGAGGAGGAGTTTGTGGAGGGGCAGGGAGGTCATTTTTTAACTCAACCTTGATTACCATGGATCTGTTTGCTATTTCAGGAATCTGGCAACTGTGTTCAGTGGTGAAAAATGACATTGAACAGACAAAGAAAACATAAGCTCCATGATGCATAAATAGACCAGACATTTCCAATGAGTTCAGCACCCACAAGTGAGGCCAGGTTTTCAAAAGAGCCCAGCATGTTGGGCGTGCAGCAGGTGCGGCGCACTTTTGAACATCTGGCCCCAGATGTGGGTGCTGAGGGCTTGAAAATCCAGCCCTGAGCTCTTCCGAAAGCTGGCCCACAGACTGTGCAGAGGTGGGACTTGGGGGAGCCATAGAGGAGGAAGCTACAGGAGTTGAAGAGAAAGGCTTGGGTGAAGATCTTGGCAGACGAGGAGTCAGCGCCGTGGTAGAGCTAGGCTGTATTGGGGTGAGGGTGACACTCACATACTTGAGCAGATGACACAGTGACTTTATTGTGCACCTTTCCTACAGCTGCCATCCACACACCCTTTCCCGATGTAAACACCCAGCAGCAGAGGGAGATGGAAAGGAATATATCATTAACAGGAGCCAACTCCCAGCTCTTCTTGGGCCTGCCTCAGCTCCAAATCTGACTGAAGATGGACACACAGATCCTGGTGCAGGGAGAAGTCCTTCTAAGAACTCAGCTGGGCTGCTCCAGAGATGCAAATGGTCATAGCTGCAGGAAAGGCCCTGCTATATATGATCTGATTTGTCCCCGTCACCTGAGCACGTCACAGTCTTTAATTGTTTTATCTTCTCAGCACCTCTGTGAGGTAGGGCCGTGCTATGCTATTATATCACCCTTTTAGATGGAGAACTGATGCCCAGAGAGACTAGGCCAAGTCTATGGTAACTAAGTGAATTAAGCTCAGGTCTTCTGGAGCCCAGGCTAGTACTGTAACCACTAGGACATCTTTCCTCGATTCCTCTTATCCAGGGAGAGCCAGTTCTGCAGAGGCCCTAAATTGTAAAGAGTGGAGTGGACCTTCAGTCAGTGCAATGCCAAAGACCTCCCCTTCACTGGAATTTTCAGTTAGCTGGGGGGTCATACACACTGTGAGTTGTATCATAACCAGGGGTGAAAGTAACGTAAGGGACTTACCGGAACGCTCGGCCGGGGTTCTGACCAGGGGGCGGGGCCTCAACCAGAAGGGAAGGGGCATTTAAATCACCGGAGCATTTAAATCACAATTTAAAGGGCCCGGAGCTCTGGCTGTAGTAGTGGTAGTTGGGAGCCCTGGGCCCTTTAAATCATCGCCAGAGCCCCATGGTAGTAGTAGCTGAGGCAGTGGTATCATCACGCCTTCTGCCTACTCCGACAGGGGATGGGATGTGTATACACCGCCACATGGTGGGATGCAAAAATGAAGGCGCTGACCCCTGGAGATTATACACATATGTATTGGAATGTCTCAAGAGCCAACAGCAGCTTCCCCAAGTGCAGAGCTAGTCACCATGGAGATCTGGCCAAATCCCCACATGGGATAGCAACTTTCTGACCAACGACCCCTTTCACAGTTCCTGTTGGTTACGATGCTTTCCTTCACTTCCTGTTTGAAGATGCCCAGTTGCTGTGTCCTGTTACACAGTTGCTGTAACCTACTCCAGAGGTGGCTGCACTTCGCCAGTGGATCAAAACCGTTTACATGCTATTCTTCCTCACCTTTCAGTGTAGCCCCCCATCCAGGGCCCGATCTCCAGCTGGTATAAATCATGGGTGCTCCATTGAGGTCAAATGACCAGATCCCCAGTTGATGGACCTGCCACAACTCATAGCCGCTGATGATGTGGCCCATCCTTTCTAAGCTTGTGGGGAATTGAAGAGCCTAACCCAAACCCAGTGAAGTCATGGAGTGTGGATCAGGGCCTAGAAACAACATGAAATAATAAGCACAGCCCTATTACACTGAGGGTCAATCTTTTAGGAAGCCTATAACTTTAGAAAAGATTGTCAGCGACAGAGCTATTAGCAGCTAACCATGCATGACACTTTCAGTCCTGTGTCTTTCACTTGTGTATTAGCTGATCTTAGTCCCGGCAAACCATGCGCCTTTCTCCTTAACAGAACTCCCATCATCCATCATTCTTTTGTTCCTCTGGTGAGAGCTGCCTTTGTTTGCTTTTCAAATTACAGTCCTTTGACTATCCAAGGGCACTGACAGCCACCACAAAGGGAGCTGGCGTTTGAGCGCCGCCAGTGCAAAAACACTGACATCAGGCCTCGTTTCTGTTGTTGCCGAGCTGAAGTGCTTTAAAAATATATATTTGAATATCTCCTCTACTAGGGAAATTACAAGAGAATCTCGGCTCAAAGTTAGGGAAGACTTAGGTGTATCGGCTTCTAATGCTTTGAAACTCTCTGGAGTTTAGGGTTAGCAGATACACGCTACAAGGTGGAATCTGCCCTCTCCACTGTGATCATGAGCCAGTCCCAGGGCTTGTCTACACTAAGCACCGGTTTTGGCACCGTTGTTGCAGCTACCCCAGTGCAGCCGCACTAGAGAAAGCCCCCATTGTAGATGTGCTGCACTGATGTTAAAGGAAATTTGAACCAGAACAGCTTGTTCCAGTTTCAAACCACCAGTGCTAGCACAACACATCTACACTAGGGGTTTGCACTGGTGCAATGGCATTGGTGCAAAATGCCCCCTCTGCAGACCAGCCCCCAGAACCTGGGGAACCTGTGCAGTGCTGCAGCATGGGGTGAGTTCAAGATTTAGGGAGCCTGTATGGGGGCAGTCTGGACCCCCTGCATGCTGCAGGGTCCAGCTCTGTGGTGCTTCCTTGTGTGTCCCCGTGCACCTGGGCCTGGGGACGGGGCAGGGCAGTGATGGCACCAGCACTGTTTCAGTGAGTAGAGGTGCACAAGCATTAGGTACTGTTGCTTCCACAGGGCTGCAGGAGTAGAGGATTCCTTTCACTCTCTACCCCCTCCCCGTTCCCTGTTGGACTCACCAGGCCTCACAGTGATTTGGTTAGCGCTCTGGGAGTGCCTGGTGCTCTGTGGTTTACCACAGGTGACAGCTGCTCTCGATAGCACATGCAGGGTCCATCTGTCTCCTGCTGCAAAGCCTTCATTAGTTCTGGCCACACAAGAGGGCCCCTTGGCCAGCAGCGACTGCTCGGTGCCTGGTTTAAATCAATAAGGTGAAGCACCCCTGGGAGATGGGGAAGTTGTGCCATTGCTGAGTGAATGAAGCCTGGGCCCTCCGGCTTGGAGAACCTGCAGCGGCACTGCAGTAGAGGCTGGAGAAGCAAGTATGCTCATGGCTGAGTCGCAGGAAATGCAGACAACCACAGGGCCAGAGCAGCTGTCTGCATCCGGCTTAGATGAGGAGATCCTGCTACGTCACACCCAGGCATAAGGCGAGTGCTGACTGTGGAGTCACTCTTGCATAGTCCCTTTCTGTGCACTGAAGATGGCGCCTACAAAGCAGGGGAAGCCCATGGAGGTTGGGTCAGTGGCACATTGAATCACAGTGATGCCCATTGCACGGGACTGGAGAGAACCACTCTCACTGCCCCATTGACAGCCGCAGGCGCTGGATCTGGCACAAAGCGAGGACTAGCAGCTGAGATGGCAGCTCCTTCCAGCATCCCTGCTCCCAGTGCCATGAACTCCCCACTGTAGTTGCAGCCCTGGGACCCACAGCATTGCCAGCTGGCTGCTACGGCCTCCTCAGAAAGGTTTGTTCAGTATCTGCGATGGCCTGGATTGAATGCTGGGTTGAGAGGCATCTCCTGGGAGCAGCAGGTGGGTCTGCTAAGCATGTGGCAGCCCCTCTGTGATGCTGGTGGAAATGGTGTATAAGATAGGCAAACAGTTTTAGATTCAACTGCATAAATCATGTGTGCTTAGAGCCTCCCGGAAGTCTTTCAATATTAGCCCTGGGTGTAGTAGCTTTAGATGAGATCCAGGGTGTGTCATTATTTTAATACCCCAGTACAGTGATTCTGTGCCTTGCATCCCTCCCCCAGCCTAAAATAAACACTGGTGAAGCTGGAGGGACTAGGAGGGCTCTGAGGATCAGTACTGGGCTATGAAGCCTGGTGCCATTTCAAATCTAGCCATCTGAGAGCACAGGAAATGAGCTCTTGGTGTCCTCACATATGGCTCTGTGGGTGTAAAGTCCAGCCCAGCTGAGCTGGGGGACTCAGGAGTCCAAAGAGCCCTGCTGCTGCTCCAGGGAGGATAGTCAAGTTCCAACATCTGCCCTTTGCCCTGTCTCTTATTGGCTTGGGGGGCAGGGAGGGGCAACAAGAAGCCACACTAGCTTTGAGCTTGGGTGCTAAACACAAGAGCGTGGCTGCAGTGCCATCAGCCACCCAAAGAATGTACCTAGGGTTGGGATTGTACTCAGGCGGCCGTTAACTCATCCCACCGCTGGCACCGCTATGGCTATGCTTCTTTTTTTCAGCATCCTAGCTTGATCTGAGCTAGCGTGGAGGTGTCTACTCGAGCTGGAATTTCCACCCTCTAGCTGTGGGGTAGCCATACCCCAAGGCGGGGAGGGGTAAGGGGAAAGTGCATGCAACCAGATTTCTCCAGTCTTACTGAAACAGTCTCTCAGGTTCAAGATAGTAAGTAATAGATAGAAAGCAGATTAGATTTATGTTTGTTTTCTTCATTTGCAAATGTGTATTTTGATGGAAGGATATTTCACCTCTGTTTGCTATAACTTATACTTGGGCTGGGAGGGGGAGTCTCTCTGGTCTAGGTGAAGCTGAGACCTTGTAAACATTTACCATCTTGATTTTACAGAGATAATTTTTACTTTTTTCTTTCTTTAATTAAAAGCTTTTCTTTTTAAGAACCTGATTGATTTTGTCCTTGTGTAAGACCCAAGGGGACTGGTCTGAACTCACCAGGGATTGGTGGGGGAAAGGAGAGAAGGGGGAGGGAAAGGTTAATTTCTCTCTGTGTTAGGATCCAAGGAGTTGGAATAAATGTCTCTCTCTCAGGGAGAGTCTGAGAGGAGGAGAGAAGGGGGGGAAGGTGAATTTCCTCTCTCTTTTAATATTCAAGGAGTTTGAATCTCAGTATCTCTCAGGGTAACCCAGGGAGGGGAAAGTCTTGGAGGGGAAAGGTAGGGGAATGGTTTATTTCCCCTTGTTTTAAGACCCAGGGGGTTTGGGTCTTGGTCTCCCCAGGGAAGGTTTTGGGGAGACAAGGAGTGCACCAGACACTGAAATCTCTGGTTGGTGGCAGCGTTATAAGATCTAAGCTAGGAATTAAGTTTAGAGGGGTACATGCAGGTTTCCACTTTCTGGACGCTAAAGTTCAAAGTGGGAAAGAGACCCTGACAGAAAGCAATCTGTGTTAGGATTCCCATTTGGAGAGGGTGGTCAAAGGGGCCAAGTGTAGGCAAGCCCCAGACTGTTTCACTTATTGGAAGGCACATCCCAGGAAAACTAAACTTGGGACAGCAGTGCCCATGCACCTTTCTCCTCCCTCCAGTGGAGGGGCAGCCTTGTTAACTGCCCCCGTGTGCCTTGCCAGCGGGGTTTGCACCTCTGAACCTCAGCACAGATTTCAAGCCCTGGAGCTAAAGGAGGGAATCCATCAGCTGACAGCAGTTGCAGGTTGTTCTCCTCTCGTGGACCAGTCGCCCAGAGCTGCCAGCTTGATGTCTTTCATAAGCATTCGTTTCACTTGGATTTTCCTTCCAACATCTTACGCACCCATGTAGCTGCCAGCCCCCTGCCATGTAGTGTCCCTGCGGGGAGCTGGAAAATTAGCTCAGGGTGCTGGGATTCAGGAAACATATCACCCCCCTACCACGGTTCCTTTTGTCACCATTAGCTGTAAACACCCATCATTTATGATCAACAGCCTAGAAGAGGGGAGAGGTCTTGTGTGATTTCCTGACTGGCTTCAGCCTCTGACTGGCTCCTCCTGTGGTTTCTGTACCAAAGGCCACAGAACCAGGAATGCCTCTGGATTTGGGGGGGCGGTCTCCCCTGCTCAGTTCTGGGTCTAGGGCCTGCTGCGGCAGAGGGCTGGCCTCAGCCGGGCTCTGTTTTACACCTTCCCCAGCCCAGTGCAGCAGTACCTGTTGAACTGCTTCTGGCAGCTCAAAGCACTCAGCACCTTTGAAAATCAGGCCACTGATTTAGGAGTCTATCCATGGGACTTGGCACCAAACTTTGAGCACCCTGGTTTGAAATTTGCCTTGCCCAAAGCCATGCCCTGGACCGGTGGCAAAGGCGGGATGAGAGCCTAGAACCAAGGTATGAATTAGCCCAGGTGTTCTCTTTTGGCTGGAAGCTTGGATCAGACTCACGGATTCTTCATTTCATCCTTTCTTGTTCTCTCGCTTAATATTTTTATGACCACCGAGGACAATCTCTGATGGCCTCAGATGTTTATGAAGCAGCGGTTAGGGGGAAGCCAGCTTCCCAGCATTCTGCAGTCAGCGTGAGTAGGTTCAGATATGGCTGAGCTCTGAAGAGTCTCCAAAGGCTGAGGAAAATGCACAGAGAAACATTAGTGGCATTATTAGAACATCGTGTCTATGCTCCAATAATAACAAAAGAGATGGACCCAGGAGCTGACCTGGCAAAGGAGCAGCATCTCCTTCTGCTTTGCCACTGACCAGAGAGCTCTGGCTACCAGATACGTGGGTCAGGGAAGGCTAATTGTTCTGCCTTTTCTTAAATGCCTGGATCTTCGCTGCCTGACCCCTGCTTACTGCCACGTCCTGCTCCGATGCAATCGCAACATCTTGACTGGGATTTCAAAACACTCCATCTTGCGCCATGATTGGAAACGTCCCCTAAGCCCCGTCCCCCTCAGCTGGGAATTACCCATCCTGCTCTCTTCTAACTCACTGCGCCAGCACCTACCCACAGCAATGTACGGTATGTCAAGGAGCATGTTCAATGGGGTTAGTGACATGGGGGGCTCACGCGGTAGCTGTTCTGGTCTGGGCTCATCTCTCTTTAGGAATATTATACCGGACATGGTTAAACTGGCCAGGGTGTAACAAAAGCCCCATTTTACAGAGCCACTCACTGAGACTGTGGTGGGGTCCCTCTGCCTGTTATCCATATTGCTCTAGCACCTAGAAGCTCTAGTCACAGTCCAGGCCCCCATTGTGCTAGGGGCTGTACAAGCACAGAAGAAAGAGGGGATCTTGCTTCAAAAAGCTTCCAGTCTAAATAGGTTTCAGAAGTCCAATGAGATCAGATTAGCCCCCCTCTACCTGCTGTCATTCAGACTGGCCCTTGATACTGAATTCAAACTCACAACCACTCACATGCCATCCAGGATTCCTACCCCAGGCTACTGTGAATCCCTTGCCCCTTTTTTTCCCTTGCCTCCTCATGTGATGCTGCTCACATGGGGTCAGCTCTCCTGGTTTACAGAGTGCTATAGAAGGCCCTGTTCATTCATTCACGGATCACATTTTTGAAGGCAATTTCTCATATGCACTATGGATTTTCCTTGTGGTGACTTTTCCTCCCCATGCTGTTCTCCAGTTTTTTATTTTATAATAGCTGCCGTTCATGGAGTTGAAACCAATATGGGATCTGAACATTCCATGGTGCATCCCGGGCGAGACTGGGGATAACGTTTTCAAATGTGTCGAGGTGACTTAGGAACCTAAGTCCCACTGACTTTGGATGAGACGTCAGAGCCTTGTAAGGAGAGGCTGAGGGAACCGGGGTTCTTTAGTCTGCAGAAGAGAAGAGTGAGGGAGGATTTGATAGCTAGCCTTCAACTACCTGAAGGGGGGTTCCAAAGAGGATGGAGCTGGGCTGTTCTCAGTGGTGGCAGATGATAGAACAAGGAGCAATGGTCTCAAGTTGCAGTGAGGGAGGTCTAGGTTAGATATTAGGAAACACTATTTCACTAGGAGGGTGGTGAAACACTGGAATGGGTTATCTAGGGAAGAGGTGGAATCTCCATCCTTAGAGGTTTTTAAGGCCTGGCTTGGCAAAACCCTGGCTGAGAAGATTCAGTTGGGATTGGTCCTGGTTTGAGCAGGGTGTGTGACTAGATGACCTCCTGAGGTCCCTTCCAGCCCTGATCTTCTGTGATTCTAAGGCCCAGTTCATTCAAGGCATTTAGGCACCTAACTCCCTTGGAGGATCTGGTCTACGTGGCTAACTCAATTTTGGAAATAGGACTTTGGCTTGTAAAACAATTAGATTTTTTTGAAAATCTGACCTTAACTTTCATGTTACTTTGGAACATGAGGAAAAAAAGGCCACAAGAAATCTGAATAGAAATATGAACACTTTGCTATTTGGGATATTCAGGTTGCTGCTGAATTCAAATTCACAGCCCTAAATTCTGGTGCTAGTTGTTGGGCTCGAAAGCATATTCAAGACAGCTCCTGTTCTGATAACAGTTTAACAGCTTAGCATGAGTCAAACTGTGCATGTGGAAGAATGACACTGAGTCATCATGTTTGTTAGGAAAACAGAAGATAAAGTACCTATAAAGCTAGAAAGTACAAACACAACCTGTCCTTACAGAAGAGGACAGTTAACAGGAAAATGAGGAACTAGTACATACGTATAAGAAAAGATAACAAAAAGTTATAGTCAGCCTAGAAAGAGACTGGGAAAGCTATAAACTGACTGTTCCTAGAAGCATGTGTGATATCACCTTCATGAGCGTCCACTTATAAGTAGAATAGATCACAGAATATCAGTGTTGGAAGGAACCTCAGGAGGTCATGGAGTCCAACCCCCTGCGCAAAGCGGGACCCAGGTTCCAACACATTTTCACCCTAGTCCCCTAAATTGCCCCCTCAAGGATTGAGCTCACAGCTGTTGGTTTAGTAAGCCAATGCTCAAACCACTGAGCTACAATCTCTACTGGCTAATGTTTTACCTTACTAATAAAGATTTTTTAACCTGATCTGATGAGTGGTGAATTTCAATCCAACAAAATTGTGTGGATTGCCCAGTGTGGAATTTAGCGGGGACATCACTTGCAAACAGCACCATGATATCTACAGTGACTACAAGTGATTAGGACTGTCATTTTTACATTTGTTTGTACGGGAGCGTCTTTAGCTGCACAGGGAAATTGCTTCTATATTGGTTCAGGACATCTTGTCACCAAGGAAGAAATGCAATTACCAGTGCATTGAGCCTTGAAAATTTTTAATAAATAATTATATTTATAATTAGTGAAATAATTAGTGACGCTCAGCAAACTCTCCATCATTCAAATTGGCATCTCGATGGAGTTCCAACTTCCCAGCTCATCAGAATTCAGAGATACCTTTAAAAAAGCGATTTCCAAATCCATTTTTCTTCATACTGCAAATTTCAAGTTAGCATTAAAAATACAGCATGATTTATGTGGCTCTTTCCACATCCCAAAGCTTCACAGGATTCCAGAAATGTGTAATGAACGTACCAGACGTATGACTCTCAATATCGATAACATGCACCATAAAACATCGCTATCTAAAACTATCGCTACTTACAACTGGATTAAATTAGCAAAGTGCCGTAAGGTGCCCAAGAAATAGTTAGCTGCATATTCAGCTCCATTTTTCTCCCTTGCCCCAACAGAGGTACACACATTTCATTTTCCATTTAAACACGTCAGAAATCTGTAATTCACATCCAATTTACCCTTAACAGAACAACAAATACATAAAGGCCGCCATCTCTGAGGCAAAATCCAGTGACAGAAGCTGCTAGCAAAGAATAACAGCATCTGTATTTACCCTTTGGGATATCAGCTCTCAGGAGGAACGTTCCGTAAGCTAATAAGGGGTTCTATACTATCTGTCATGGAGGGATTGCAAAGCATTCTGTGACTACGTCAAGCCACCTGCTACCCTCGTGATGGGAGTAGGTGGCCCAATAAAGCAAGCCTCTAAACTCAACACAGTGGCATTCTTCTGTTTGTCTGTAATGTGATAACTTTTGAAAAATGCATCCAATCAATTCCGAAATTTCAGGCGTCAAGGGACAGAACCCTCTTGATTCTGTGGGGGAATTCAGAAAAGCCTGATTTCACTGGGAATCAAGCAGCAAGCTGTGACCATTTGGAGTTTTGTGGCAGCAGAGGGAACAGAATTCTGCATCTCCTGCTCCTCTAGACCATCAGACACACCAGTTGAGCAGTCAAGCCTCCCAGCTAGTTCCTAGGGGCTGGATGACCAGATCTCTTGGGGGAAAGCCTATAGGAGGGAGCTGGGCTGAGGAAAATGTCATAAAGTTCATTGTGCCGGAGAAGGGCAGGGTTTGCCTGTGCTTGGGGAATAGTGGGTTCAACCTCCAGCACCCACTTATTAGCATGGCCCTGTGCTGTCAGCCAATGGCAGCTGAGCCTGCTGCCTTCAATTAATGGACCAACCACTAGGGGGCAGCAGCATCCACAGAAAGGTCCCCAATCCTGCTGGCTGATCCTTCCAAGAGGGTATGTGCATAGGTGCAGTTTGCAAGATCACAGCCCAGCTAGCAGGTTACGCAGGGAGTGGAGGGAAGGGGCTCTTCCCAGGACACAACAGCTGCTCTCTGTTATTGAACCCGGAGTTTCCTTTCATGGCTCGTTACAAGACGTTGTATTAGAATGACAGCTAATTATTACCAAGGCAATAATTTACAGCGGGTGCCATCAATGTTTGTGCATTGTGGAGATGGCATAATAACGTTGTCTTTCCTAATTATATCAGGGAAATCATTACTCCTAAGTACTGTAAAAAATAAATATTATTATCCTCATACCTGTCATAATGCTTAAAACCCTTTAGCCAATGGACTACACCTGCTATTGTCCTTTATTCTTTTAGGTAGCTCACCTTGACGGAGATGGCCTGTGGATCATTTTGTGGTATGTGCTTAGGATGAGCAGCTGGGTCACTAGCTTCAACGCTCTGGGTTCAAGTCCCAGCTATGCCAAAGCTTGAGCAAGTCACTTAGGGTGGACAGTTTCAAAGGAGTTAGGAGACTAACTCCTTTCAAATATTCTACCACCAGTGTCTTTGTGCCTCAGTTTCCCATCAGTAAAATGAGGCTCATAACTCTCCCTTTGTCTGTCTTGTCTTTTTAGGGTGGGGTTTTCTAAAGCACGGAGCCTAAGCGATTTAGGCACAAAGATGTGGGAGTTAGGCACTTAACTTTTTTGGCACTTTGGAAAATCCCACTCTTAGACTTCAAGTATCGGGGTAGCCATGTTAGTCTGTATCCACGAAAACAACGAGGGGTCCGGTGGCACCTTAAAGACTAACAGATTTATTTGGACATAAGCTTTCATGAGTAAAAAACTGAAAAAAAAATCTGAAGTGGGTTTTTTACCCACAAAAAATTATACCCAAATAAATGTCTTAGTCTTTAAGGTGCCACCGGACTCCTTGTTACTCTTAGACTTCAACTTCTTTGGGGCAGAGGCTGACTTTGTATTATTCTTTCATATAGCTCCTAGCACACGGGGCCTTGAACCTTTGATAAAGACCCCCAAGGGCACTACCATAAGAAGAATATTAGGTAAATAATAATGACAGCAAAAAAATATTGGCAGGAATATTAAAAGGAAAAATATCATTTGAAGAGGGAAAACCAAACCATGTGCCATATAAAGCTTGGGACAATCACATTAAATCTTTCCAAGCACCTAGAGTCCCAACCCTGCGCACATGAATAAAGTTAAGTCGATACGCACGGTCCCGTTGAACTCAAAGACACCATGCCTATGTGTAAGGGTAAGCAGGGGCATAAGGGTTTTCAGGCTTGGCCAGCATTATGGGGAAGGAAGAGTGAGATTTAGCCAATTAGTGGATGAAAGGAAATCAACACACACACAATAGATTTGGACTTTGGCAAAGCATTTGGTGCTGGGACTCATGAAATCTTACTTGATAGCTGGAATCAAATAGGCTTGGATAGAAAGGTTGTTCAGGGGACTGGAACAAAGGGGAATGAGAAATGACAGTACAATAAGCTTGTGGAGGGCGCAGGTTGGGCGGTGCAGGGGTCGGTGTTAAACCTAGTTTTATGTAACATCTTCATTAATCTACAAAAGACAGCAGAGGGCACGTTCACATCATTTGCAGACGATGCAAACATTGCAAATACCTGTGTGGACAGAGACATCATACAAAGGGGACTAGGGAGAACACAAGGTGGAGGGGGATGCTCCCTGTGAATGGGGTGGGGGCAGAGGAGTAGGAAGGAAGTTAGAGGTGCTACAGAGCTGGGGAGTGGGGGCTTCCCAGTAGTTCCTAGTGCAGTTCCTATAGTGAAGCACTGGAATGGGTTACCTAGGGAGATGATGGAATCTCCTTCCTTAGAGGTTTTTAAAGCCTGGCCTAGTTGGGATGATTTAGTTGGGGGTTGGTCCTGCTTTGAGCTGGGGGTTGGACTAGATGACCCCCTGAGGTCCCTTCCAGCCTTGATCTTCTATGATTCTGTCCCACTCCATGATGGAGGAATGTGTCTTCCCTCTGGGGTGAATTGCAGGAAGGGCAATGGAAGACCATCAGAACTGCAGTGATTTTAGCCTGCACCCTCACTGCACTATGGGTGGGGTCTAGCCAGAGTAAAACAAGAGCCCAAGCTGTAATCTGGACCCCCGCTGGGTTAGCCAGCTGGGGCTCAAAGCACCTGCACACCCAGATCGGAGGTTTTTCTGTGTGGGCGATAGAGGGGTTAAGGTTAAAACCCAGGTAAGAGCTGGTGTTAACAGTGCAGAGTAGGCAGGCCCTTAGTCAGAAGCGCTGACGTCTGGTTTTGCCCGTGAGTGCCTCACGCGGACTCTGCCCCCTCCCCCAATGCTCCACCCCCACATGCCAGCTGGAAAAACATCCATCACAAGGCACATTTCAACAGAGAGTGACAAGGGCGGCAGGCTCTTTGTTCAAACGGGTCCCAGCCCATTATCCTGTGTGTGTTGCTTGGGAAAAGGCCTTAAAGAGCCTGTGCCACACTGTGGCAAGCTACAACTAAGGACAAATAATAAATGCTTAACATTAACCAGGGCTAACCCTTATGGGAAAATCCAACAGACATTAGGTCCTATACAATATGGGGATGAAACCAATAAGGGACTGCAGAAAGATGGGCCACACTTCATAATATTTAATAATAGTTTATATAGGGTCAATAGATGTTTTCATAAATGGTTCATTGTTATAGACTCCACTAGGTTGCTGAGAACCATCTACAACACTGTCTACTGATGTGCTTATAGCCATCTGTAGCGCCCACTCCCCATGTCTGTAATATGCTTATACCATTCCTGGGTCATTTATAAGCTAGCTACCAATGTACCCATAACACAGAGGATAGCCACAATGTAAAAGGGTCCTATGGAAATCCAAAGAGCCAAAACTCATGTAAAGTGGCACAAATCTGCTGAAATAGTTGAGGGAAAAGGGCATATGGCCAGCTACTGGAATGGTCATTAAAGCCACAGGCAGCTGGGTATAATTTACAACAGAGAAACACCCCTCTCCCATCACCACCACCATGAGTCAAGAATAGGTTAAAGGACTCCTATGTTCCCGGTCAGCCCCAACCCACCACGTTTCTGGGTCCTATCAGACTTGGGCTGGGCCATGAAAAGGCAGGAACTCAGTTCTCACGAGGCAGCACTCTGAAACCAGGGCACCGGGTTGTTTACTGAGGAACAGCCTGAGAAGGCCACCAGCCCAAGCCCTCTGAGGAAAGAGGAGAGGGCCAGTTTGTTTCTTTTGTTGAAACCCCCAAGGCAGGCTGCTCTTTAGCTGCCCAGAAGGATGGGAACTAAGCCTTCCTGCAGAACTGGACAGATCACTTTCTCTCCTTTGTGCAAGGAAAGAGGGCCTAGTCCTCATGGGCCTCAGAACCATTTCCTTTTTTTTTGTTGGGGCTATTTTATACCCCCCAGGAGGGGGCAGACTCACTAACAGGTACAACCGGTGGTGGGCTATAGCTCATGCCATAGGGAGGTTGTTGGTCTGGGAATGGACATACGAGGTAAGCAAGGTGGCTAACTTCACCCGAAATGGGCAACCTTGAGACATGACCTTGACAAGCCCAAGGGCTGCTCTGACTTGTGCCAGTGTAAACAGAGTCTGAAGGAGCTCTCCCCTGACATCTAGTGTTCAGCTGTAGAAAAGGACATCAGGAGCTGATCTAATTTGCAAGGTCACACCCATCCTACCTAGGTGCAGGGCCAGCTTTCAGCCGATTTGCCCAATTCCCCCGAATGGGGCCCCGCCCCTGAAGGGGGCCCCACACCGGCTGGCTGTCTCCTGGAAGCAAAGTTCTGCATCTCCTGGAAGCAGCAGCTGTTGCTGCTAGGCAACAAGAGACACTGGCTGGCAGAAGGCTGAGGCAGAGACAGCCACTGGGTATTGCAGGTCAGGAGGGAGGAGAAGGCACACGTGCTTGCAGCCTTCCTCCCGTCCCCTCCCCTTCCGTCGCCCCCAGCACTCACCTGGGGGAGACACCGAGGGAGCTTCTGGTCCAGTGGGAGACAGGAATCTCTGCAGTGGACCTCACTCACCTGAGCAGCTGCTGGGACTCCCAGCGGTGAATGTTTGACCCTGTCATTCCCCCTAGGTTTGTAATATTGGGTTGGTTTTGTGGTTTTCAGTGGTGTTGCTGTTTGAAGGTGAGCTGCCTGTGTCTGTTTCAGAACTAAAGTTGGGATCACGTAATGTAACCCAGGAAAAAAGGCCCCAGCCAGTACTTAATGCTGGGAACTCCAGGTGAGAGAGAGAGGGAGGTTTGGAGGAGGAAATCAAATACATCAAGTGAGGAGAATGCAAAAGATTTGCAACATGGCACGGCAGACTGAGACTTTTATCTCCCCCCCATCTCCCTGCAGAAGGGGAAACTGAGGCACAGCGTGATCTGATTCCCTTTCCAAATTATTTTGCAAAGGAAGGGGACTGGGGCTCCTATCCAAACCAGTTCCCTTCCCATCAACTCTGTTTTCCCTGCTGCAAGACCACTGTAGGGGCTGAATATTTCCATTAAACTATGGCTCCTTCATTTGCCCTGCAACAATAAAATAGACCGGCTGGGGGGGGGGGGAATAGGCCCCCCCAAAGCTGTGTGGATATTAAGTTTTTTTGTGGGGGGCCATGATAATATTCTAGATCAATCAAATGCCCAGCTCAGCTTTCTAGCCATTCAGCAGCTCTAGGGCAGGGAAGGAAGGTGCTCTTGGTGCAGAGTGGTCGCAAAACAGGGGTGAATTTAGTGGGGGGTTGAGGGGTCCACTTGAAATCCCACCCGATGCAGCCATACAGAATCACTGGCAGCGCTGGGAGAGGCCAGGACTGGAAGCAGGTGGCCTGGGGGTGGGGAGACATTGCTCTCAGTCCTGGGCTCTGGGATGGACTAGGCTGGGTGATGGGTTCAGTCTAGTCTTCCAGCCTGCTATTCTCACTGGGGTTTGTGGTTTTCGTCTGGCTCCACTGAAAAGATCAAACAAGCCCAGTAGAAAAGGGGAGTGAGAGAGGCGGGAAGGAGTTTGTAAGGGGTTTAAGTGGCCCATCAGTGAAAGAATAAAACCAGAGTTTGACTGGGTTTCCCCCCAGCCACCACTCCTGCAAACACTGGGGAAGGGGCAGCTCCATCCCCCACTGAGGCAATGGTGAGGGGCATCAGGGAAGGAAGGAAGCCACATGGCAGTCCCTTCCCCCCAGCACCCCGCTCCAGCCCCCAAACTCTGTCCCAAAGGCTGCAAATTTAAAAATCTTCCCAAGGACACTATACGAAAATCTGCGGCAGATCTGGAACTTGCATTGACAGATGTGAAACTAGTGCAGGAAAATGAACAAGTTTCAACTGTAAAATCAGTTTACATAAATGGCTACATGCTTTGTGAAGAACTGGAAGCATTAAAGCCAATTATTTCGTCTGATTGTAGAAACCCCCTAAAAATCCTTCAATTTCTTGCATAGAATAACCGATCAACAGCATTCCCAAATTTATTTATAGCAATTCGAATCTTCCTGACTATTTCGGTAACTGTAGCCTCTAGAGAGAGGAGTTTCTCGAAGCTAAATCTAATTAAAACATATCTGCGAATCAACAATGCAAGAAGACCGATTAAACAATTTGGCAATCGTGCCCATTGAATGCGAAGTAATGAAGAGCTTAGAGTTAGGCAATATACTGAAAGATTTTGTCAAACAAAAAGCAAAGAAGACAAAGTTTTAAAAACATATAGGTGAGGTGTACAATAAAGTTCCTCTTAATGAACTTGATATTTATAATATATGATGTAATGTATGTAATATATAATTTTGTTATGTGTATATAGTCATGCAAAGTAAATAATACATGGAAGAAATGAAAGGTGTTTTTTTTTAAGTGCTGCTTTTTTTGTTTGTTTGTTTTTTGGTCATCCCTGCTGCGGCCCTGTCGAAACTGTTAGAATTGGGCCTCGCACTTGCTAAAGCCGGCCCTGCCTAGGGGCTCAGCATGATGGGATTGCTTGCCTAAATGAGCACTTGTGGTTGTGTTGGATCCCCAATCTCCTTGTTGTTGGGGCAGGACTAATAAAGCATTGTTATCCTTGTTGTGTGAATCAAGGGCAGCAGAACCGTACCTGGCATACCCCCAATGGAGGGACTCGCCCACAAGTGAATGGCACTTACTAGGCAGGGGACATGGGTTCTGCCTCCCTCAGGAGGCAGGCAGGCAGGCAGGATAGGTTGAGGTCTGAGTTAGCTTGCTTATTTATCTCATCTCCATGGTGTAACAGAAGCTAATTTAGACCCAACTGAGAGTCTTGTTCTATGCTGTACAGCTGAAATTATTGTTACCTAGGTCTAAGTATTAGGTTTACTTAGGAACAGTGTGCACCAGCAATGAGGCTCCCACACTAATAGCTGAAATCACTAAGATCTGTGTTAAGTGGTGGGACCTGAAGACATCTTGGTGAGTGGGTAGCTGGCAGAGAGGGCCAGAGCACAGCCCCCAAGAGAGGCATGGCAATCAGCTGGTGGGATGGCAAGTGAGTGCCTAAGCAGTGGAGTGTGTAAGGTGCCTTCTTACCCCCACTTCCGCCCAGGGTGGGAGGTGAACTCTGCTAATGAACCTCTGAACTCTGGGGCTGCACTGGCCAAGGACAGCAACTGTGAGTGGAGTGCAGAGAAGGGATGGGCACATTAAAGTGACTTGTGGGTTGCTGGACTTAAGACCCTGAGGGGAAAAGGACAGTGCCCAACGTACTTGGGGGGGTGGGTCTTTTGCTCATGGTTTATGTTTATGAACCTAGTTGTGGTGTGTTCACAACTTAATGCTGAGTTACTTTCCTCCTTTTATTAAAAGTTTTTGCTACACTCAGACTCTGGTTGCAAGAGTGGAAGTATTGCCTCTTAGAGGCACCTAGGGGAGAGGGGGTGTCACTGGGTGGGGGCTCAAGCTGGTTTTGTGTTGTACTGACAAAAAAGAACCCCTAGAAACTGAACCCAGCCCTTGTTGATGCTGGTTCCAGGATTTACACCAGAATTGGCACCACTGCCCCTGGGTGCTGCAAAGGGGGTATAAAGACCCCTTTCTGCCCATCTTTGGTCCTGCACTGGTGGGCTCTGTGTTCTCACTGTAGCAGGGGGGAGAATTGTGTCTCTTTGTGTTAGGCGGCTTAGGTAGCAGCCTACTGTGTCTCTCTGTATTAGGTTGCAACTTTCCAGCAGGAGTATTCATGTTTGTCTCTAACTTCTCTGCATGCATGCCGTGAACATAACAAGACGGTGAGGGTTAGTTAACACAGGAGATGTGCTCTGAGAGCCTTAACTACTAACATTTATGTAAGTCTCCTTCTCTCTCTGACAGTTGGCTTTTCCTGTCTCTCCTTTGCTGTCACCGCTTATCACCGAGAGGGCTGGCTGCAAACGGGAGTCCTCTTCCATTAATCAAATGCCTCCTACTCTCCCTTGACTCATTCACAAAGGCAGCTTATCATCTGCGACATCACACCATCTCCAGGGTGATGGATCCTGATGTCACAAGCCATTGATTGCAGTGAGTCAGGCAGGAAGGGAAGGGGATTTGACAGGCTTCTGTTCACACCTAGTGAAGGGGCAGTGATGGCAAAGGATGTCCTGGGAACTACACGGACACTTGAGGGACTTAGTCACGGCAAGGTGACCTGCAAAGCTTTGGGCTGAAATTTACAAGCCATTGAGGAATAGGAGAACGCCTGGGATTCAAGAATTTGCTGAAAATTCCAAAATTATTTCCATGTAAAATTGCAAACAAAGCTATTTCATTTGAAAAATTCCAAGGAAATTTTTTTTTAATGGAAAATTTTTGAAACGATTCCCTGCTGTGCCAAAGACTCTGCATGTGACTTGGGCAAACCACTGAAGCCCAGATTTTTAATGGCATTTAGGCATTGCTTCACTCAACATTACAACACTTGACTGAGTCAGGAGTCATTTCAATTGGCTCCTAAGTCCCTTTGGAAAGGAGTCTTAGGCTCCTAAAGCACTTAGGTGTTGCAATGCTGAGCACAGCAACTCTTAGCTCCTTTTGAACACCTGCTCTTTAATCTCTCTGTGTTTCACTGTCCTATCACTGAAATGGGGATAATAATTATTTACATTGAGGGTTTTTTGACTGAGAGATTGTCTCGTCCTGTATGGATGTACAGCTCTTAGTACCACTGGGGCTGTTGATGTTGTGTGGGACCTCTGGAGAGTATTGCAATAATAAAACAACCTTCATCGTTCCCAGTTTGATGGGCTCTCCAGCAGTGCACCCGGCAGGAGACTGAAAGTTCACTTGAGCACCGTTGAGACACTTTAATATTAGCTGTCACTCACAATGGGCACCCTTTCCCCACTGAGCAGCATGGCAAAGAGCTCTTACATGCCGTGGCTGATGGGGGAGATTAGAGCGACCGCTGAGGTAAAAAGAAAAGAATGTATTAAAAGAAGCCTGTGCCAGAAATTAAATCTCTCGTCCGTTCTGTAAATGACATTACATTACATCTTCAGCCAAGGAGCTGGCCAGAGCAATAAAACCAGCGACCTTTTGTATTCTAGAGGGCTCAGAGGAATCAGAAAAGCCATCACAGGGGCTGCTTTCCCATCTTGTTGTCTCCTTGTGCGTGAAAGTTCATATTTCCGCTCATTAGTGTTGCATCATCCTCTGCCATCCTGGAATCTAAAAATCAGGAAACCTGGCTTAGCGGCAATCTCTGTGTGCTTCTCCGGTCTGCACAACCTGCTGCTGCTTTGCTATTGGCTTCTATCTGTTGTTGTTGTTTATTGTTTGAAGCCGTCATTTCATCATGCCGGAAGTCTCCTGCCAATACACCAGAGACTGCTTTGCTGGTTTGGATGGCTGTCCCTGCTTTCCCATCACATGGCCTGACTGCCGGTCATCAGAAACTGCTGTGGAACCTGCCCCCAAGAGAGATTATTGAGGCAAATTGCTTAGGAAGATGCAAGAAAGGATTAGAGATTTATGTGACACTGGTTGGGAGAGAAGTTACTAGGGTTCTCAGCACTTAGGCTTCATCAATTGGGATCAAGAAGAAATTTCTCCCAGTAGCTAAGAAAAGGCACACGCAGGGTGTATTATGAATTTTCAGTTTACATCTGCATTGGAAACATCCAACATTGGCCATTGTCAGAAGCAGGAGATTAGGCTAGCAAGTCTGAATGGTCCCATTTGGGGGCTCTCTAGGGTACCACCTTGTTGGACAGCGGCCATATCTTCTGAGGCAATTTGGCGTCTCTGAGCACTTGAAAGGAAACTCAAGTAAATAAGCAAACAGCTTTTCTTGGTAAATTGCAGTGAATCAGCGCAGACGGCTACTCACAACTCCCTCATCTTGTTAGGCGATTATATTCAGCTTGTTCTTACAAGGCTATCTCTAAGCCGACACAGATGGTAGTCTAGAGATTATTCCCTTTAAAGCACACCTGAATTTTTCAGGTATTGATTTTTAAGAGTGGATTAGACAAAATGCTGTAGAAAACGGAAGCATGATACTGCAATTACTGAACACGCTTGGCAGAAGTAAAAAGCCTCTGGAATTCTCTGTTTTACCCTTTGAATATGCACTAAGAACAGCAATGGGCAAACTAGAAAATTAAGAGAGACAGTTCAAATGGAGATAGTGCCCAGTCCGAACTCTGACTCCAGGGGCTCGGGTGGTTTGAGGAAACTTCTATTGTTTTGCTCATCCGTCCAGTCAATGGCTGCATACTGGCTAACGTGGAGTGTGGGAGTTCTTTAGCACAAGGACTGTCCTCTTTGTTCTTCATGTGGATGGGGCCTACTACAAGGAGGCCTTGATTTGAGTTGCTAGGCACCTCCATAATAAATAACACATTTCTGATCCAGATCCAAACTGCATAGCTAGTCCCTGTCTACATAACTTCCTGATCTAAACTGAGGACTTTGGGAGTTTTTATCCTAGGTTGAACATGGTCAAACCTGTCTCTAATAAGTGTCCAACAGGTTGACTGCTTGGCAATATAAGGGTTGTGGTTACCCACCAAGGTCTGGATTTTAGCGCTGTCTCAGAGAAGCCCCCAGAAGTTGAGATGCTTCTCTGAACATCATCTGAACTCCTCAGACGTCTGGAAAAACAAGGGTGGAAATCTTGAAAGAACAAACTTTCTTGTGAGATTCTTGACATTCCTGTCTTCTAGCGGTGCTGGAAATAGCATGAGAACAAGCTTCCTCATGCTGGTTTGGCCACTATAGCTGAAACCCGGAGGTGCACACAGAGTGAGAGTGGAAATAACAGTATGTTTGAGGCGTGGAATTGCATAAGGGTTATTTCAGTTTGATTAGTATGCTTGTCCTGTTCTCATAGTATTGTGTGTCTCAAAGGACAGCAGCTGAGCATTCAGTTTTCCCCTTTATTTTCATTCAGAATTAATTTTGTTTAGAATGAAGGGAAAGCAATAAAGAACAAAAGTCTCCATGAGAGGGAGCACAGTGAGTGCCTCTCCTCTGTAAGTGTCAGCTTATGACTTGAGCACAAAACAGCAGTAAAATTACAACATGGCATTACATACAAATGTGCCATGGACCCTCCAGGGAATAAACCATGCAAAATTGTCAGCTAAATCTGATTCTATGGCTATGGACCTTGGAGCCTGATCTTTTCCAACCTCTGTCTTGGCTAACCCAGAGCCTTAATTCAGGGCTCCTCTCTACTGTTCTGTGGAAGCTAGTGCCATATGCAGGATGCTGGTTGCACTCTGCATAGTATGTGCCATGATGTCCCCCTCCCACATGCAATGTGGGTCGTTAGGGGCTAGAGAACGGAATGTGAAACCTCCTACAGGTATTTGGTGAGTGGAGAGATTACTGAGCCCACTGCAAGTGGGGTGCGGGCGATGTAGCCTTTTATTTTATTTAAAGTGAATGTAGTAATGGGGTATTACACCACCGTGGGCTCGGCTCTGGCAGCTACAGTTTCCAGCTCAATAGAGTGAAAGTCACCTCTGCTACTTGCTTCAGATACAGAGTTTCTAGGACACATAAAGACCCAGGGTCGTGACCACACCGACATTCACAAGTATGAGGTCTAGTCTGTTTTACAAGTTTTATTAAAGTTACAATTAAAGTTATGATTACCCAAGCATGTAGAAATGCTACACAGACCTATGCACACATAACAACTATAGTTATACTCACATCCTTAATTCTAGTGTTAGGGTCTGATGGGTCTCCCATGGCTTGATCATCAGTAAAGGGATGGTCCCTGCTGGAGTTTCCCATAGGGAGCTCAATTTTCCCACTCTGGCCACCTCCTTTGTATAATGTGATTCTGACTATATCTCATTAGCATTTACATACATGGAGCACCCTGCAGTTAGGGCATGTGTTAGAACAATGTGATTACCAGGTATTTTGTATTTTACTGTAATTTGTTGCAGTATCACCCACTGATACATCTTTTCCCGTAGTCTTGTGGCCTAGGGTTATTCTTTTGTCACTTTCTTATGTCAGCATTTTTTATCTCCAAGGCCTAAATCTTGCAGGCCTCAGCCTCAGGCCAGCCAATAGGGGCGGGGGATGGGGGTGGGAGGGAATGAAGCTATTGCCATGGGGCCCATAAAATTTAAAAGGGCCTGAGTGTCCTCATCCACAGCATTGTAGCAGCGGCCAGGAGCCCCAGACCGTTTTAAATCACCTGGGTGAGCCGCAGAGCTCAGAGGCGACGGAGGAGGGAGGGGCGCAGAAAGCATCGGCCGGACCCCCTCCCCAGATGCCTGCTTGGGGCACTCAACCCAGCTGCCAGCCCCGCCTGGAGTGAGGAAGGGGAAGGGCTGCCTGGGGGCTCAGCGTCTCTGGGGACAGTGACCGAGCAAGTCGGAGCCCTCCTGACATGCTCAGAGTCGGCTCCTGTCCCCAGAAGCTGAGCCTGGGCAAGGCAGGGAGTGGCGAGAGCGGCAGCCCTCTCTCTGGCAGGGACTCCGGAGCCTGGCTGCCAGAAGAGCAGCCGACCAGCCAGAGGGAGCCGGGCTGGAACTGCAGAAGGACACCGCTCCCCCCCCACCCCCGGAACATGGGATGAGAAAGAGGGGCAGGGAGAGTGCAGGGGCCCTGGTCCGGGGGAGGGGTGGAGTCACGTGGGAGGTCATGCGAGAGGGGTCGCCTAGGGGTGTCACATGTCCCCGCCCTTAGCTGGTGCCCCCCTTTGTGCAGGGCCACCCAGAGTATTCGGGGGCCCGGTGTCATAAACAGATAGCTAAGGGTTAATGTCTCTTACACCTAGAAAGAAGTTCCTGAAACACCTGACCAGAGGACCAATCAGGAAACCAGACTTTTTCAGATCTGGGTGGAGGGAGTTTTGTGTGTGAGTCCTTTGTTCTTGGTCTTCGGTCTAAGTCTCTCTCGGCTATGAGGGGATTTCTATTTTCTGCTTTCTAATCTTCTGTTTCCAAGTTGTGAGTACAAAAGATCAGATAATGATTTATATGTTTTTTTGTATTTACATGTCTATAGTTGCTAAAGTGCTTTGAATTGTATTCTTTTTGAATAAGGCTTGTTTATTCATACTTCTTTTAAGCAATTGACCCTGTATGTGTCACCTTGATACAGAGAGACCATTTTTATGTATTTTTCTTTCTTTTTATATAAAGCTTTCTTTTTAAGACCTGTTGGAGTTTTTCTTTGGTGGAGAACTCCAGGGAATTGAGTCTGTACTCACCAGGAAATTGGTGGGAGGAAAAAGTCAGGGGGAAATCTGTGTGTGTTAGATTTGCTAGCCTGACTTTGCATTCCCTCTGAGTGAAGAGGGAAGTAATTCTGTTTTCCAGGACTGGGAACGGGGAGGGTGGAGTCCCTCTGTTTAGATTCACGGAGCTTGTGTCTGTGTATCTCTCCAGGAACACCTGGAGGGGGGAAGGGAAAAGGTTTATTTCCCTTTGTTGTGAGACTCAAGGGATTTGGGTCTTGGGGTCCCCAGGGAAGGTTTGGGGGGACCAGAGTGCCCCAAAACACTCTAATTTTTTGGGTGGTGGCAGCTTTACCAGGTCCAAGCTGGTAACTAAGCTTGAAGGTTTTCATGCTAACCCCCATATTTTGGACACTAAGGTCCAAATCTGGGACTAGGTTATTGACACCCGGGGCAAAGCAATTTTGGGGGCCCCTTCCATAAAAAAAAGTTGCAATACTATAGAATACTGTATTCTCCTGGGGGCGCCAGGTGGTCCTGGGAAAAATAAACATTTTAAAACTTTCCATATCTCAGCACAAACCCAGTTTTGAGAAAATTTCTTTTCAAGTCACCTTTACAACGTATCACTGGTTCTCAGCACCAGCTAGTGCTAAAAGGCACTAAAGCTCATTAAAAGGAATGGACAAATATTTTCCGTCAAAAATTTTTCTGGATTGAAAACTAGGGGGTTTTAAAAAGCAGAAAAAATCACGGACAATGTCTGCTTTCCTTCAAAATTTGTTGTGTTTTTTTTAATTGAAAAGCTGAAATAAGTCTGCCAAAACCTGAACATGATTTGGGGTTTCAGAAATGTGTGGCCAAATATTGGCTGCTTGCTGTGTTTGATTGTTTAAAGAAATAATAAAAAAATTCTGCTTAAAAAAAATCAAAACTTTTGAATTTTAATGGAGTTAGATGGCTTCTTGATCTTCTCCAGCAAAAGCACACACAACAACAGAGAGACAAAGACTTTCCTCCCTCCGAGATTTGAAAGTATCTTGTCTCCTTATTGGTCCTGTTGGTTAGGTGTCAGCTAGGTTATGTGAGCTTCTTAACCCTTTACAGGCAAAAGAGGAATTAACCCTTATCTATATGTTTATGACACACTCTAAAAGCTTATCAGATGTCACTGCTCAATCTGACAGGGGCCCTCATAAGCCAAAGTTCTTCCAGCCCTTCTGGAAAGGTTGCGTCTTTGGTCAGAAGGACTTGTCTGCTTGCTGAATCAAAAGAAGGCCCTGAGTCAGTTTAAATGTAGATTTTTTATGCCAAACATCCTTTCTTAGTCAGTTGGTCTCTGGAAAATCTAGTTTGAACCAGTTTATGCAAGCGTCCCCAGGCATGGTACCTCTCTGAGGGTCTTTACAACCCGAGCGATTCACCTTAAATCACCATCCACTGCTTTTAGTTCTTGGAGGAGCTGTGGTATCATTCCCCCTCACTCTCCTCCACTGTCCCAAGTTGCATACAGTCCCTGGCCCACAGTGATACATAAACCATAAACATAATACAGTATGTATCCCTAGAGATACTGCACAAGGTTGCAATATGTGTCATAACATCCTAGTCTGATATTAGTCTCTTTTGTAGCTGCATCATATTGTTGACACATTCACTTTGTGATTCACTATAATCCCCAGATCCTTTCCAGCAGTACTACTGCCTAGCTAGTTATTCCCCATTTTGTAGTTATGCATTTGACTTTTCATTCCCAAGTGTAGTACTTTGCACTTGTTTTTACTGAATTTCATCTGCTGATTTCAGACCAATCCTCCAATTTATCAAGGGCATTTCAAATTCTAATCCTCTCCTCCAAAGTGCTTTCAACCACTCCCAGCCTGATGTCATCTGCAAATTGCATAAGTGAACTTTCGACTCCATTATCCAATTAATTTTTGAAAATATTGAATAGTACTGGACCCTGTGGGACCTGCTGGACACATTTCCCCACTCTGAAAGTGTATCATTGATAACCATTCCTTGATTACTGTCCTTCAACCAGTTTTTCACCCACTGTTTCACCTACCTGCACATGACTGAGCCATAGAAGGCAGGCCAAGCACATACTCGGCTAAAATAATGTAGAAATATCTTGTGGTTAATCTGCAGAGCAGAAATTCACTATTTTTCTTCTTTGCCCAAGGAGTGACTCAGTTATAGGTCGGAAGGAGGAATGTGCTCATGTCATCCAGCAAAAGTAACAGTTTCAGCCAGATATCTAGGCACTGGGACAGAGGCTGGGTGAGAAGCTGAGGGTTAAGGTAAGCAAGCTATATTTAGCAGGTGCCCCTATGAGACTGAACTCAGGCCAGTGGGCCATTCAGGCAAGGCATAGGGTGCATACAGAAGCCTGTGCGGTTACAACTAAAGCTGAGTGATTTTTTTGTTCAATCAAAACAACATTTAAGGAAAAATGTGTAGAAAAATGGTGTTTCATTCAATTTTTGTTTTCCACTTAAATTCAAGTCTTTAAAAATGGTTTTAATTGAGCTTTTCCTCTCTTGGGCTTTCCTTCTCCTCGCTTCCTTTTCCCTCTCGGGGCAGGGAGAGAAAAAGGTAAAGAGGGAGAGAAAGGAGGCGGGGTAGAGGGATAACAACAAATTGAAAACCTTGGAGGCTTTTTTGGTTCTTGTTTCACCAAGAAGCAGAAAAACAAAAACAAACAAACAAATAAAAACCCTGCTAAACATTTCAAATGAAATGAGAATTTTTTAGAATCTTTGACCCATCCTGCTCCTTGTCCCCTGACCCCCCCGAGACTCCCCCAATCCAACCCCCCCTTCCCTGTTCCCTGACCGCCCCCCTAGAATCTCTGCCCCATCCAACCCATCCTCCCTGTGCCCTGACTGTCCTCGGGACTCCCTGCCCCTTATCTAACCCCCTCGGCCCTGGCCACTTTCCCCCGCCTCCCAGCGACTTAGCGCATGTGTTGAGAAGCGGACCTGAACAGCGCTGCAGCCGCGTGGGGGGGGGAGGGGGGGCTGAGCTCCTCTCCGCTCAGAGCCACGTGGTAAGGGGGGGAGCCACTAGGCCCGGAGCTCGCAGACCTTGCCCCCTTACCACACAGCTCTGAGTGGGGCGGAGCCCAGGCCTCCCTGGAGCCACGCGGCTGCTGCGCTGTCCAGGATGCACTGAGGCACTGGGGGGATGGTGGGGACGAGCCTCAGCCATTCTCGTGGGGGCCCCTGCGGGGGCCCAGGGCCTGGGGCAAATTGCCCCACTTGTCCCCCTCCCTCTGGGAGGCCCTGCCTTTGTGTCCCTGCCACTAGTAGCCTCTGGCCAGGGCTCGTAGGCACGCACAGGGTGGTACTGTCAGCGGAGAAGGCAGCTGGACGGACATGTGGAAGCCCTGCCTGTGCCAGAAGAGCACACACAGCAGCTGGCAGCAGCTCACTGGGCACCACCAGTGTGGGCGCAGCACCGCCCAAATGTCAGGCGGACCGTGTCCAGGCGGACTGGGGGCCCATTGACAGTTCTGCCCTGGGGCTCGGAATTGCTATCCACGGGCCTGCTCAGCCTACAGGCTTTATATTCCAGCCTTTCTTCCTTTGATCTCTAATACACAATTATTCCTTTTAACTACTGATCAGCCTTATCATTCTATACTCCTACAGCCTAACTGTATCCAACACCAATGATTGTATATGACATAACATGTTAGTTAATTATAAGCACACAATGAATGAACAATAAACTAAAATCATTGGCTACACTGGGAGATGATACCAAGCTGGGAGGGGTTGCAAGTGCTTTGGACAATAAGATTAAAATTAAAAATGTTCTGGACAAACTGGAAAAATAGTCTGAAGGAAATAGGATGCAATTCAATACGGACAAATGCAAAGTATTCCACTTAGGAAGGAACAATCCATTGCACACATACAAAATGGGAACTAGGAAGGAGTGCTGCAGAAAGGGATCTGGGTAGCCTAGTGGATGTCAAAGTTAGACTCAGGACTCACAGTTTGTCAGACCACTCTGTTTTATTAGCATAGCGCTCTGCTAATAAAACCCAGATAATGTGAGCACCATGCAAGACACAAACTATCTTATTTATACAGATAAAAGGGTGAGAATTTAGCAAGATAACAAAGGAAGCAGAATCTGATAAGTTTACCTGGGCTAGGCATGCATATCTTATTTCCTCACTAACTATTACCGATCTTCTGTTAATGTTTTGCCATTAGCACCATTGTTTATGCCTAATGTTTCTTTTTCTGTCACCTGTATTTCAACATTTCTTATTTCTGCTTAAAGTTACATACAACATTTCTTTAATCCATTCTTATTTTTACAATATAATTCATTCTACTTTCACATGGACCACAATCTAAATATGAGTCAATGGTGTCACACTGTTGCAAAAAAAACAAACATCATTCTGGAATGTATTAGCGGGAGTGTTGTAAGCAGGACACGAGAAGTAATTCTTCCACTCTACTCTGAGCTGATTAGGCCTCAGCTGGAGTATTGTGTCCAGTTCTGGCTGCCACATTTCAGGAGAGATGTGGACAAATTGGAGAAAGTCCAGAGAAAAGCAACAAAAATGATTAAAGATCTAGAAAACATGACCTATGAGGGAAGATTGAAAACACTGGGTTTGTTTAGTGTGGAGAAGAGAAGATGGAGAGGGGACATGATAACTGTTTTCAAGTAAAAGGTTGTTACAAGGAGGAGGGAGAAAAATTGGTCTTAATCTCTGAGGGTAGGACAAGAAGCAATGGGCTTAAATTGCAGCAAGGGAGGTTTAGGTTGGACATTAGGAAAAACTTTCTAACTGTCAAAGTGGTTAAGCACTGGAATAAATTGCCCAGGGAGGTTGTGGAATCTCCATCATTGGAGATTTTAAAGAGCAGGTTGGACAAACACCTGTCAGGGATGGTCTAGATAATACTTAGTCCTGCCTTGAGTGTAGGGGACTGGACTAGATGACCTTGTGAGGTCCCTTCCAGTCCTATGATTCTATGCATGGGGGGCTGGCAGAGAGCTGCTCTGCCACTGGGCAGATATTTCTGGGGGTATGTGCGTGCACTCTCTTTAAGGCCTCTTTATGCTGCTTTCCTAGGTGAACAGAACTTCACACCCAATCCCCTTCTTTCAAAGTTGTTCCCAAACACTCCAAACTCTCCTTCTCCCAGCAATACACACGTCTTTCTCTCTCTCACACGCAAACACATCCACGTGTCTCACACACATGCTGGAGGTGGTGACAGTACTAACTGATGGACTAAAGGTACAGAGAGAGTCTTTCACGGAGCTGTCATAGCTCAAATCTGGTTTTCTCCCTTGTTTTTCTAAGCCAACGCAGGAGCCACCTAAGCATCCCCTGGAGTGTTCGGAACCTCTCCGAACCATCACTCACTGTCCAGGATAAAGATGAGGCACCCTTCTTTGATCTGTCATGCCATTTAGTTTTCCCCACGGCCCGAGAGAGCGAGCCGATTGCTGACAGACACAAAAGAGAGACTCAAGCCCGCATTTCAGTAGCTGGTGTCATCCCCAGGAGTTTAGGGGTGTGATGACTTCAAACAGCATTAAGTGATTTCCTTCCTCTGCTATCCTCATCCCCAAAGTCAGGGCACATCTACAGAGAGTCTCAGGAAAGCTGAACCAAATTCACTGCAGGTGTGAATTCAAAGCACACTAATTAAACAGCATTAGCCCCCTGTGTGGATGCTCTCATTCAGAAGTAAAGTGGCCTTGGTCTGCTTTAGCTGCATTCCTTTTGGAAGTGGCCCCGCATACCGACATGCTCTGAGAGGCAGTTGATGACGTTGTCTCTTTTATATTAGATGGAAGCTTATTTTCCTTCCAGGGAGAAGCGCATTTGAGACACGTTGACCCTGGAATTTAATTTCCTCGATCTCCTTCTCGATAAGGTTAGGCTGCCCCCAGCTTCAGTCACTCCAGATGCAGAAGACGATCTCTCTCTCTCTCTCTCTCTCTCTCTCTCTCTCTCTCTCTCTCTCTCTCTCTCTCTCTCTCTCTCTCTCTCTTCCAATGTGTTTGGAACCAAGTTTAACACCTATAAGAATTCACTGAATTACACCTGCCTCTGATGGAGCATCTGGATCCTCCAGGAGAAATAACTCACAGCTGATGAGCTGACATTTGAGAGAAAAAAACAATCTCGCTATGCCTCCAGTGTGATGCTTCTGTTCTGCCAGTGGGTAGATGAATTCAAGCGAGTGTCCTAGCAGCAGCAGCGGCAAGGCGACGGGATCAGGCTGTGTCCCTGGAGCCCCCAGTTCACCGAGAAGCACTTGAAAACGCCTTCTGTTTCCCCAGGAGTTGCAAAAATGTCCAGGAGAATTACAGGTACATGGGAACTGGTTTGCATCTGAGGGAATTAATCGTGGTGCAGGAGTTAGAGCTGAAAAAGACCTGCTAGTTGTAGCTTGAACATTACTTGGGGCGCAAAGTGCACGAGTCCCAGCTAACGGGTTCTTTGTCTTGTGGCTTCCTAAGTTTGTTAACAGATGAGGCTGGTGAATCACAGGATCAGAGACATAAAAGCTTTATTTATCACCCAAATAAAGCACAGCATTAATGCAACCTTAGATTGGATATTAGGAAAAACTTTTTCACTAGGAGGGTCGTGAAGCACTGGAATGGGTTACCTAGGGAGACAGTGGAATCTCCTTCCTCAGAGGTTTTTAAGCTCAGGCTTGACGAAGCCCTGGTTGGGATGATTTAGTTGGTGTTGGTCCTGGTTTGAGCAGGGGGTTGGACTAGATGATCTCCTGAGGTCGCTTCCATCCCTGATATTTTATGATTCTATGAACAGGAGCCGTACAACAGAAAAGCCCCTTGTGCTGTTAGACTGATGAACCCCTAGAGATCAAGGAAATACAGACGGAAGAAATTAGTCAGTGGAGTACAGCATAAATGGGAAGTCATGGTTCAGTTCACACCAACCTCCCACTGTGCCCACTAAAGGTTGGACACCCAACTTCTTTATACAACTTTTCCTTCTGAGACCCACAAAGGTCTGGGACTGTATCTGATGATATTCCATGTGTGGTATTCCAACAAACTCTGTCTGGTATTCCAGCTCCCCATAGCTCTCCTTCCGAGGTTGGCCTAAGTTATCTGTGTCCACCCCCTTCTAATACACTCCATACATCCATGTGGTTAGCTCCATGGGTACCTGTACTCAGAATTCCCCCCAAATCTACTGTTTTCACTTGTTTTTGCTTCTTCACGGTCGCCTTTGTCTGTCACAAGACACATATTGTAAAATGACACTAAGTCACTTGCTAATGATAACCCACTGTCAGGACAGGTGGTAGGGTGACCAGATGTCCCAGTTTTATAGGGACAGTCGCAATATTCAGGGCTTTGCCTTATATAGATGCCTATTACCCCACCTTCCCAACCCCTGTCCTGATTTTTCCCATTTGCTATCTGGTCACTCTGCCAAGTGGCCAGAGCAGGAGTGGTCAGATCCAGAGTTCAAGCCGGGGTCAAAGCCAGAATCACAGTCTAGGCATCAGAACCAAAATCAGAAACCAAGAATCATTCAAGAATCAGGTCCAGTGAAGCACTCAGCCAGAAAATGTCTCAATTGTTCAGATAGCTTCCTATGCCTTTTTCTGGCTTAAATACTACGGTTCGGCCAATCATTGAGGCCGGTCATCTTCCCCAGTCAGGATTGTCAGGGACTCTAACCCCGACGGCAAAGTTTGTTGTCTGACCGCAAGAGAGACAGGCAACACCAGCAAGGTTCGATTAAAAGCTTTTTATTGACAAGTGCACGCATTAATAGAGAGCAGCTTGTCTTCAGAGAGAACCAGCCCCCTTTTTACATCTTAGTATAAGCCTATATAGACAGTTTTATTGCGTTATAAATTATTTACTGGAGCAACCCACCCCCTTCTTTTAACAACTAGAAACTAGACACCTTTAGTATACATGCATGCCTAAAGTTAGAGATGTAGGGGAGTTAAAAACAAACAAAGAACAAAACCAGGGAGTGAAAACAAGGAGGCTGGGAAACTAGGGCTTTTATCAGTTTTTCGAAGGAGCTGCCCGAACACAGCACATCTGGTACTATGCCAGGAATGCAGCTTCTCTTTTATTTCACTTTTTCCCAGCGCTTGTGAGACATGCTGCTGCTTTTTAGTGTTTTTCACTCAGGGATTACCCACAAACCTCTGTTAGCCTGACTTTGGTCAGGTTGGCATACCTGGTTTTGTCTGCTATATTTTTATTTAGGCCTAACAGGATCCTCATGGGTGGTGCTTCTGGAAGGGGTCAGAGTTCTGCTAGCCCCTCAGTTCCAGTAGCTCTAGCCAGCCAGCGTGTGAGGGCCACATGGGAGCTAATGGGCCGGGGTTTGAGGTCTGTGGGCCCTTACATCCCCATGCTAGTGATGCTCATTCATGACCCCCATATGGGTTTTGCTAGTTATCACCTTCTTGCTAGGCCTGTCAGATTATACGGCATGTTCCTGTACTTGTAATCTTAATTTTTACTTTTATCTCCTGAATGCACGTTCTAACATGTATTCACCTAAACACTTTCTATATATTATATCAGGTCAGGAGTCAGAGGCTAACAGAGTTCATCAGTCGATCTTTGTGCCCTTCTCTGTATTCTCTGATGCTTTATCCTGCCTAGTTTCTAAATATCTCAAGGAATGGGGTTTCCATCCCTTCCCTATGCTACAGCCAAAGAAATTCTCCAACCACGTATGGGATGATACAGAGCATCCTTTCTAGACACCTGGCTGGTGTGTCTTACTCACATGCTCAGGGTCTAACCGATTGCCTGACTGGGAGGTCAGAAAAGAATTTCCCACCAGGTCTGATTGGCAGAGACCTTGGGGCAGAGGCGGGTTTGCCTTCCTCTGCAGCATGGGGCATAGTTCCTGTACTGGGATCATCCAGGTGTCTGAATTCCCTGGTCCCTTCTGGTTTCAAACTCTATGAAACAAGTACTGAACGGGCTCCTAGCACCGCTTTGTCGCTGTAAACGGGCAGACTCACCCCTGCCCTGCGGCACCCCCTGCTGGTGTCTTCAGGGAATTAGCTCGGTTTCCAGCCCAGAATGCCCTCTGCAGGCCGGTGATCCGCCTGTTCCCTGGCCCCCTGTCCCTCCCTGGACCCGGTGCCCTTTTACATGGAGTGCTGCCTCCAAGCAGTCACCCCTATCTCTGAGGGTTTTCCCCTCCTGGGGGACCTCCACCCTCTATCCCCACTTTGCCTCAGTAGATGGCTACTGCCCAGTCTCCATCTAGCCCCCGTTCACTGGGGCAGATTGCAGTATCAGCCGCTCATCATAGGCAACGGAGTTTGGACTGGCTGCCTTTACCCACCCTCCGGCTGCCCCTCTGCAAGCCCAGTACCTAGGAGGCCTAGAACCATGCCCTACAGCCTGGGGAGTTGCTGGCCTAGGGCTTCCCCGCTCCTAAGGCCTTTCCCCAGCCCTGCCTTCCTCTAGGTCCCCTGGGTGAGTTCCCAAACAGCCAGGCCTGTCTCCCTCTCCAGTCAGAGAGAGACTGTTTTCTTCTGGTTTCCCTGGCCCTCCTATAAGGCCCTGTTGCTCCGTTTGGGAAATGGCCCCAGCTGCAGCCACTTCCCCAATCAAAGCAGCCTAAAGGCTGCTTTCCCCAGCCACAGCCCCCTCTCAGGGCTGTTTTTAACCCCACCTGGGCAGGAGCAGGGGTCCCCCCTGCTACAGTTGCCAAGGACTGACAAGAACAAGGAGTGAGCTTGTTGCTCTGCCACAATGACACAAAATCCCTTTGGCAAAGCACAACACTGGCAGGACAAGCCTAGTGCAGATCTAGTGCGTGTCTGTGAGAGTTGGGCTGTGTTACCGGCCAGGGAGGCATTGCTGGTTGTCGTGTGTCACACACAGGGTGGGCAAGCAGTCACCCTTCCAGGTCTATAATAAAAGGACCCCCCAAAACGTGCCTCCATTCATTGCTCAACAAGCCAAAAGAAAATCTTTCTTGTTTGGTAGCCGGTGCAAGCTAGTCCCGCAGGGATAAGGGGGTCTTCGAATGTGAGGGAAGCAGATTAATTAATTAATTCACCCTCTCAGCCCCCTTCCACAAAGGTGCCATTTTCCTCATTTGTTAAGTCACCGCTTCCCAGGAACCTGCTTCCAGGCTGTACCGCCCAGTAATTCGAAATGCCTTGATTTCCTTTCCTCTCCCCCCACCCCAGCCCCAATGGGCTTTGGGATCATTTAGTCCAGCACTCGGTTGCTATTTGCATGTGTTTTGCAAACACAGCGAAGATGAACCTGAGGTGTGCTGCAAACCCTGCTGTGTGGGAGGTTAGAAATCGGCATTCTCTGGCTGGTTGTGATGAACACCTCCTCACGCCAGCCTGCTTTCAGCAAGGGGGACCCTGCAGGCGTGGGGTGAGAAGATAACATCTTGTGCTGTTATGAGGCACCGTGACTACATACCTCCAGGTGCCGTGGCTATCAGGTGGGACTGAATGTGGGAATCTTCAGCTCCCACCGCACAGTGCTCTACCGCTTGACTTAGGCTATGTCTACACAGCAGCTGCACTGCTGTAGCGCTTCAGTGCAGACACTCACTATGGCACTGGTCCCCAAACTGTGGGGCGCGTCCTCTAGGGGGCGCAGAGGAACATTCAAGGAGGTGTGTGGCAGGACCTGGACCAGCCCCCATGGGGGTCTGAAGAAGGAGTGCCACCCTGCCCCAGCTCCGCCCCCTGTTCCGCCCCCAGCCCAGCTCCGCCCCCTGCTCCACCTCCTGCTCTGTCCTCAATCCCTCTCTGTCCCAGCCCTGCTCAGCCTCTAGTGCCAGCTCCTCCCCCTACCCCAGTTCAGCCTTTAGCCCAAGCTCCTCTGCTGAGCCCACTGTGCAGGCATAGAAGGGGGGCGCAGACAGGTTCCATTACTGGTATGGTGGGGTGCAACAGGACAAGTCTGGGCACCACTGCACTACAGGGCTGGGAGGGGTTCCCTTCCAGAGAAGCGATAGTGTGGCCTAGCACTGTCTATACCAGGGGTTAGGTCAGCTTCAGTGGGCTGCTCAAGGGTGGGGATTTTTCACACCCTTGAGCGACATCACTGGATTGACCTAACTTTTTAGTGTAGACCTGGCCTTAGAAGAGCTTTTAGGTATTAGCTGCAGATGGACAAGTGACCAGGAACTACACCAGAGGAAGACATGCCAACACCTACTAAATTACATTCCATTCACATGTTATCAGTCCAGGGAAGGATCTGAGAGACTAGCCATTTGTGTGTATTGCCTACCTTTTTATATGACTCCATTACCATAGTCTCTGAGCACCTCACAAACATTAATGGATTCAAAACAGGTTGGTAATATCACCCCACTCTACAGCTGGGGAGCTGAGGACAGCGAGAATAAGTAGCTATCATACATCACACAAGAAGCCTGTCGCAGAGCCAAGATTTAAATCCAGATCTCCTGAGTTCTAGTCCAGTGCCTTAGCTACAAACTCATCCTTGCTGGACAATCTGCAAGAGAAGAAACTATCAGAGACTAACTGTCTTTGCCATTTTAATGCCCAGGAGATGCTCGAACTCCTCATCATGGTCCTCCTAGGAGACTGAAATCCTCTAGTCATCCACCGGACAGGCACAGTCCCGCATCACCAAATTCATCCCTGCTATAATGCCACTTAGTACAATGGAGTCACCCCAGGGTCCCGGTATCCTTGCAATCAAAGGCTCACTGCACCTGGCCAAATTGTTCCTCATCTATAGGTAACAAAAATCTCTTATATTTAGCACCTTTTATCCCAAAAGATCTCACAACTCTCTGTCATGTGAGTAATCACTTCACCACTTACTGAAATGCAGCCACCTCTAGGGTGGAATGGGACCCATTCTGGCTAGGCAAGCTGCAGAAATATTTAGGGTAGGAAGTGATGAGCAGTGTAGCCAGGGGAAATTGCAGGAGGGATTTCAGGAGACAAAAAGGAATCACCTGAGTTGAAACTGGGCTCGGAGACTCGATTTTCTTCCAAAAAGTGACAGAGAAAAGAGGCTCAGTGGAGGTGAAAAGTGACTGACTTTATTAACACACACACACACACACACACACACACACACACACACACACACACTCATTAAAGAAAAAAAAGAAGCATTCCCCCATGAAATGCCTCACTAATCAATATATTATCTGACTTCACTTGAAATGATAAAACTTTTCTGCAGTTTAGTTCTAATTAAAAGGGATTAATCACAGAAATGACACATTTATTCTAATTACAAAATTACTTCATGTGACATTAATTAAAAAAACAAAACCCAATATTAAGCTTTGAACCAAAAACCCTAATTGTGAGAAAATAATTATCTGAAGTCAGAGTTCGTTCTTAAAATTAAGTCATTCGTTATTAGACTTTCTTTTTTGTCCCTCCCCCATGTAACTTCTTTTTCTATTCTTTCTTTTTGTTACGGTTAGATAATACAGAAACTGTGTCATACTGAGTAATAAAATCTTGACATTCTGATGAATAATGCTTTGTAATTAAAACAAGGAAAAGTACAGTATAATTTTGTGTGAGTATGTGCGGTGTGTGGAGTTGGGGGTGGAGTGTTGACATTCAAAGAGTTTTATTTTAATGATGATGATGAATTTCCAAAGAGTCAAAGGTTCCACTTGAACTAGCATCCAGAAGTTCTGCGGCTGATCTGTGCTCTCAGATCCACGTGTTGCAGATAGTAGACTCAATTGCTGAATAAATCTCTCTTGCTTGGAGACAGAGAAAGACACACACTACTAGGGATCTGATACTAGAAACTAGACTTTTCATCACCAAGGAGACAGGCTTCCACCACTTAAGCTGTAGGAAGACCTCTTTTAGTATCACATGTTCTTTAGCCTCTGTGATAAATGAATGGAGGGGGGGCTCCCTTTTATGGACACCCAGCCAACCAGTTAGCTATAAAATCCCTCTTAGTAGCTGTTCTCTACTTGCTTAACCTGCAAAGGGTTAAAAAGTCTCACTCCTATGCATAGGTAAAAGAAGTGAGTGGGCACGTGGCCAAAAGGGCCAACGGGAAGGCTAGAACTTTTTAAAATTGAGAAAAGACTCCCCTTTTGTCTGTCTGTTGTTGCTCTCCCAGGGAGAGGCGGACAGGGCAGCAGCTATGCTGTAAGAAGTTTGGGGCCAGGTATGAAAAATCCTCAGTATCATACCTAGAAATTACTCATCTGAAACCCCAGATATGTAAGTAGATCAGGGAATGTCCAGGAAGACGCCATTAGGTTTATCTCTTTTTATTTCTTTAAACTTGTGGACTCCTCTGTGCTAACCCCAGGTGCTTTTGTTTTGCTTGTAACCTTTAGGCTGGACCTCAAGAAAGCTATTCTTGGTGCTTAATCTGTGTAGCTGCTTTTTTTAAATCTAGCAATAGCCTGAGTTCCCAGATGTATTTTCTTTCTTTTTGTTTTTAATAAAATTTTTCTGTTTTTTAAGAACAGAATTGGATTTTTGTGTTAAAAGGTGTGTGCGTATGTTGTTTAATTAGCTTGTGGCAACAGCTGATTCCTTTTTTTCTTCCTTTCTCAGCTCTTCTTGGAGAGGGTAGGGGTTGAAAGGGCTTGAGGGTACCCCGCAGGAAGGAATTCCCAAGTGCACCTTCCTGGGCTCTCAAAGGGGTTCTACGCTTGAGTGGTGGCAGCATCGACCAAGCCAAGGTCAGAGAAAAGCTGTAACCTTGGGAGTTTAATACAAGCCTGGAGTGGCAAATGTTATTTTTTGGGGTCCTTGCAGGCCCCCACCTTCTGCACTCGAAGTGCCAGAGTGGGGAAAGAGCCTTGACAGCCTCTCTGTGGAACAGCCACTAAAGGACATTTCCAAGTTGCCCTTCAGTGGCTCAGGGGCATGAGGACCAACCTCAGGCCAGACTCTTAAGAACCAAGGCACAAACCCCAAATTGGCTGTGAGTTCTACACTTAGATTCCACCAACCAATTATCAGATGTAAACTCTTTATGCACCATAACAGCTTAACATGGAGTTGTAGACAGTCCCCTTGGATACACCGATCCATCTCACAACCCAGTTAAGCTTGCCTTTGTGCTAGATGGTCCCTCACAACAAAAATCACAACAAAATTCAGGTTACTCACAGTCCCAAAGGACCAGTTGCTTACTCCAGGTCAATTGCACCTTAGATCTCACACCAAACACAATGCTTGTAGCCAATTCTGGAATAAATCTTTATATAGTATATTAACTAGGAAAAGGAAGTAAGAGAGTTATTTTCAAGGTTAAAGCAGGTAAACATATACAGAAGCTCCTCGATTTATGCAAGCGTTCCATTCCAGAGCACCTTGTGTAAGTCGATTTTTGTGTAAGTCAGGAACGTATCTTTGACAATTACACACACACACAAAAAAGGCGCTTATGGAACTAACAGAACTTTTCCCCGTAACTCCAGATTTCCATAAGTCGGGTTTGCGCAACCCAGGGCACGTCTGTATACACAGATGAGTTATAATCTTAAATTTCAAAAGCAATAGAAGCTTCTATAATAAGCAAGTTTTATATGTCCCTTAGGGCTAACCCAGGCTAAATACTGGAGATCTTTTCCTTATGCCTAGCAAACTTTGCCCTCAAGAGTCCAAGCAGCAGAGACATACAATTTCTTGTTAGGGAGATGTATCCCATTCCCATTCTCTGAGCTGCCAGTTCACCTGATGGAAGGAATTCACTTGCACACCTCCTCTTCATGCGAGTGGGGGTGTGGGGAAAGCAATCAACACAGTCTTTTGTCCTCTGCTGTTCCGCAAGAGTTAGTCTGGTGTTGATGGGCCTTCTTGGTTGGCCAAAAGATAAGACCTCCTGATGGAGACTAGTATTAATGCTTCTCTGCTATCTGATGCCACGTAGTTATCGAGAAAATACTTGCATATTACCTTATAACACCGGCTACAGACATTCTAAGTGAGATTAATGCCGGCAGCAACTTACAGTCATTCAATAAAGTCTAAACATATTTTTATAACTCATATTCCTATTTTAACAATACTAATATCTGGGTGAGCCAGACGGGTTCCAGCTCTACACTTGTCAGTGTTCAGTGAAGACCTCGAGCGAGCGAACGAATGCCCCAGAGAATGCCTTGTCCCACTGGGATGTGAGGGAGGTCCAGTAACATAAACCTTTTCCTGATCTAACAGTACTAGCTTTGCGCTATGCGGTCCGAGACGTTGAATCTTTCTCAACGACTTCCCTCACCTCGGGTAGCTAACTGCAGCTGCTGCCCTGCATCTTCGCTGCCTGTATTCACCATCATTTCCAGGCTTCTTGCTAGACTTGCCCACCTCATGTAATGCCCAAGGCGATATTTTGAAGAACTTTCATCGCTGATGGCATAGCTCCAACGAGCAATTTCCTATTGCAGATGTTAAACCCCCTCCACCATGCCCGCTGCTGACTCCAGCCTGTCTGGTTTCCTTGCACAGGCTCTGTTTGGCAGGTCAAGTGGATGGGGCTGTGTGCCCTGGAGCTGCGCTGAAGGGGCTCTGTGTGGGAGCGGGGTCAGTACTCCCTGGATGTAGCTGTTACCCAGGGTTCTTTCAACCCAAAGCTCTTGGTAACTTTTACTCTGTGCGAGGTGTTAGGAAATAAATCAGGGGAGACACGGCCATCTGACCAATAGATGGCTGGCACAAACAGGACAACACGAGAGTGCTTTCACTTAAAGCTAAACTTTACTTAGTCTCAAGCACTTACACACTCCGCAACAGGTTAATAAAACACCTCCAACCCTTGATTATTACCAAAGTTGAGTGTGGCTCTCAAGTGACACAGCAGCAGGCTTCCGGTGGCTAAATCTTCTGTCTGCTGGTAGGGAAAGCAAGATGTATCCAGGGAAAGAGTCCAAAAGAGTCCACAAATGAGGCCAACTAGCTCAAGTTTTTCCTCTTATTTATACATTAGTAATAGAATGACATGTCCCTTAAAGAAACCTTGTTAAGCAAGCAGTTCCAATGGGCAAGCAAGAGGCTCCTTCTGATTATTGATTAACCAGTTGTGGGTTTTTCCAGAGTTTGCAGCCTTGAGACCCCAATAGACATTCCTGCTCTTTTAAAATGCATGTATCAGCAACTTCAACACAATTCTTACCAGGAAGGACTCGGGGTCAAGCAAGCTACCCTTTCTGTGGCATCCCAAAACTCCCCCCTCCCCAGCCTTGGTCAAGCTGAGATTGCTGAATGGCCAATTTACAGCTTGCTGACTAGGCTGCCTTTAACAATAAGCCATAGTGGTTTCAGGTACTTTACTGGTTTGCCAAAGTCTCTCCACACAGTAGCCTCCCCACTCATAGACTCTCTGCCAAACTCCCCAGCAGGGTGCACAGCGCTGCAGCAGGCAAAGACCAGCAACTGCAGCCTCCAACTCAGCTCCTGATGCCCATGCAGATCCTCAAGAGGAGTTGCAGTGGCTACAGGCCAAGCACATGAGGCCCTAGGTTCTCGGCAGCATGGGGGTGGTGGGAAAGGGACATGTCCCCAGAGGTTCAAGTCAAGATTGGGAACACCTGAGGTCTGCCCTGTATTTTTTAAATACCAGGTTAGCAACCCTGTACTTTGAACCACTTCAGAAGATCGTGTAGCAGATGCTGCCATCTCTTACGTCTCCAGAATATGAGAGGCAAAGCACAATGTGAAACTTGACACCAGTCACAGACTATGTCCCATGTTGTCCAGCAGTGCCTGCTTTCATTGTTTGCAGGTGGCATCTCAGACTTACACTGAGATGCTTTCAAAGCTATTCGCTGGCTCACTAATGTGGCCTTGGTTACCTGACCACTGCTAGTCCCTTGGCTTGTCATACGAAAGAAGAGGCAGATCACCTAATGCTACGTTGCGTCCTTTGTTTCTGATCCTGGCTGGAGCCCACAAGTGCTGAGCTGGAAGAAAAGAGTTATCTGGAGTTTTATACTCCAGAAATAGTTCAGCTTGAGTGCCAAGAGGGCAGGGTAATTTTGTGTACCCAAAGCTCTGTTTGCATCCAGTCGCTACCTCACCAGACCTGCAGTCACCAGCAGCACTGCCATAGAGAATGGTCCAGTGGTGCAGGAACTACCCAGGGATTTAAGAGAGCTAGATTCAAGTCCCTTCTCTCTCACAGATGGTGAGCAAGTCAATTAGCTCTTCTGTACTTCAGGTCACCAGCTGCAAGAAGAGACTAAGAACACTGCCCTACCTCACAGGCAAGGCAAGTACATTCATAGATTCCAAGGCCAGAGGGGACCATTGGGATCATCTGAAGATTATGAAGTGTCTGCTGATGAAAAGCAGCTGTGCAATAATGATGGACCATTCCTGGAAGGCAGAGAGATAGAAAAAATGTCTTTTACCTTCATTGGCCTTATGGAACAGACTACCTGACAATTCCTGCAACATTCAGTGATATGGCAGGTCTGCTGTTAGCGCGTGCAGTGGGAATGTTTTGTTCCTCTACCCAGAGGTAATTAGAGCAGTTGGCGACAAGAGAGACACGCTGCCCCGGTAATGTTGGGTGGTGTAAGTATTCCATCTGGACATGTTAAGTTTGCTAATGGAAATGTCCTATGCAGATACACTTGAAATAATCACAGCACTAGAGGACTATCTTATCTGTACATTTCATTGGCATGACAAGCTGATGCATCCTGTCTGTATGTACTGGGAATAGGGGATGGTATGAGAGATGAGCTATAACATAAGAATAGCCATACGGAGTCAGACCAAAGGTCCATCTGGACATGCCCAGAATGGTGGATAAACTGTACTTGAATGTACCCTGATTGTCTTATCTGGCGATGGGCGACAGGGGATGGATCACTTGATGATCACCTGTTCTGTTCATTCCCTCTGGGCAGGGCCGATGCTTCCAATTAGGCAACCTAGGCAGTCCCTTAGGGCGCCAGGATTTAGGAGGGCGGCATTTTGCTGCTCTCGGCAGCAATTCGGCGGCGGGGGGTCCTTCCGCGCTCCGGGTCTTCGGTGGCAATTCTGCTATGGGTCCTTCACTCACTCCGGGACCCGCTGCTGAAGTGCCCTGAAGACCGGGAGCGCGGAAGGACCCCCCTGCCGCAGAATTGTCTCTGCCGACTGGGAGCGCAGAAGGACCCCTGCCTAGGGCGCCAAAAACCCTGGCGCTGCTCCTGCCTCTGGGGCACCTGGCATTGGCCACTGTCAGAGACAGGCTACTGAGCTAGATGGACCTTTGGTCTGACCCAGTGTGGCCGTTCTTATATTCTTATCTGTATAGACAAAGTCCAGCTGTTAACTGGTGTACACTCATCACTTCTTTCTCCTTCCTGCTGGGCTGGTGTGTGTGCGCACATGCACTTTTCTTATAAACTTGTCGGAGCTCTAAATTCCATAATCCATTTGCCCTTTCTGCAGCCGTCCCTCTGCTTGGTAAATAACCCGGGGACGAGAGCAATGAAAGTAGTGAGGCAGAACAAAGTTATTATAACCTGTTGAGAAGTATAAAGGCTCTAAACTTGAGATGACAAATAAATGCAGGAAGGAAAATAGGAAAGCCCCAGGGGGGTGTTTCATTTCATGGGGGGCATTAGGTTGAGTATGTTATAAATAAACGGTCAGGCTTGGAGTTACCAGCAGTGATTACAAATACAAAGCAAAAACAATTATAGGCAGCGGGGTTCGGAAAAGCTGGTCTTCCCAGCCCGTCTACAAGCCTAAGAAGCATAGACAAGCACCTGGGTGCATTCACAGGTACTTCAGTGGGCTTATTTGACTGATTGATTTATTTATTCCCTCCTGCAGTGTTCTCAGCTTAGACTATATCAAGATTTGCAAGGTTGGAGGGAGGTGGCACAAACCTGACTCAGTAGGAAGGGACCGGAGGCACTTGGAACTCAGTGGCGGTCCACAGCAGTTCATGGAGAAGGTCGCCCGTTGCTTCAGTCTCCCATGGTTTGCTTTGGAATTCGAACAAACCCTCCACTCTGTAAGGGACGCATGACCAAAGTAGCCAGGATTCACTGGGCTTCAGGGGGAAGCAGGCCCAGCCTGGGCTTGCATTCAAATTCTGCCTCAGGGTTTCTATCAAAATGCACCTCAAGGGTAATGCCAGAAGTCACTCTCCAGGGTCATGCTGTAACTAGGGCTTCATAACTCGGGCCCAGCCTCACTCTGAAAGTGAGGTTCAGGCTCAGTGGAAAGCCAGACGCAGGTTTTGCTGCAATTTCAGGTGAAAACTCATTTGAAAGGCTGGCTCTTCAGCCTGCTCTCTGGGCTCGGTCAAAGCTGGAGCTCAGGCTGACTTGGGAGAAAAATACAGATTATTTTTGGTGAGAAATGCTGAGCACTAGTTTTCTTTTGTTTTCCTCAGAATTTTCCCCAAACCTTTTGTTTGTTTTTCATGAACAACCTCAACTTGAAAGAAATGTCAGTTTTCAAAAATCACAAATTTGTGGCAGAATTCTCAAGTCTTCGAACAGTGAAACACACAGACCTTTTACCCAAACATGTTTGGTTCTCAGATGACAAAAATCTGCAAAAATTTCATCAAAAATATTTTTTTTCTATGAAACTTTGTGTTTTCACCATAGAACCATTTGGGAGTCAAAATTGCTTTACAGTGAAAAGATTTTGACTGGCTCTAGCCTCGGGCATCTTGAACGGCCGCATCTCAGGCTCACTCAGCTGCCCATGGGTTCACTCCAAACCTACATTTCCTGGCTTGCTTGGAAACTCAGACCAAAGCTTGCTCTGAATTCTGCCCTCCACAGAGTCATGGGCTAATCACCCCTGAGATTTGGATTTTTAATGGCACCTCCAACCATCGTTCGTGAGTTTGTGTTTCATGAAGAATGAGTGGCTCAGAGCCAAAAAGATCCTCAATGTGTGTTTGTTTCTCAGCGTCAGCCAGGCTGATTCTAAAGGCACCAAAGGTAGTAGGTTAGAATCCATGTTGCAACATGTCTGTTCCTCCTATCCATTTTTGAAATGAAGGATTGACAGCACTGATTGTGGCTGGACCTAGGTTTATTATGGATCAGGACAGTCTTTCATGCTCCAGTTCTGCTAATACACCTGTCATGGTATAACCCCCATTCTGAACCTTAGTGTACAAAAGATGGGGTACCAGCATGAATCCCCCTAAGCTTAATTACCAGCTTAGATCTTGTAGTGCTGCCAGCAACCAGGACTTGCAGTGCTTGGTACACTCTGGTCCCCCCAAAACCTTCTCAGAGGACCCCAAGAGTCAGACCCCCTCAATTTTACACAAGGAAAGTAAACCCTTTCCCCCCACCATTGCCTCTCCCAGGCTTTCCCTCCCTGGGTTACCCTGGAAGATCACTGTGATTCAAACTCCTTGAATCTTAAAACAGAGAGGAATGCAGCATCCCCCCTCCTCTTCTCCCCTCCCCAAGAGGTAATACAGATTCAAACTCCATGAATCTAAAACAGAGGAATTCCACCTTCCCCCCTCCCTTCTCTCTCCCTTTCTCCCACCAATTCCCTGGTGAGTACAGACTCAATTCCCTTGAGTCTCAACAAGGGGGAAAAAATCAATCAGGTCTTAAAAAAGAAAAGCTTTTAATAAAAGAAAGAAAAAAGTAAAAGTTGTCTCTGTAATCAAGATGGTAAATGTTACAGGGTCTTTTAGCTTATAGACACTAGAGAGAAGCCTTCCCCCCAGCACAAATACACATTAAAATCCTTCCAGCAAAATACGCATTTGCAAATAAAGAAAACAATCAAAAAGACTAAACCACCTTTGTACTTGTACTCACTATTTGAACAGAAAATTAGAGAGCCTGGAGGTATGTCTGGTCACTCTCAGAACCCAGAGAGAACAACAGACAAACAAACAGCACAAAACAAAGACTTCCCTCCACCGAGATTTGAAAGTATCTTGTCTTCTGATTGGTCCTCTGGTCAGGTGTTCCAGGTTCGCTGCTTGTAACCCTTTACATGTAAAAGAGACATTAACCCTTAACTATCTGTTTATGACAATACCTCATTCCTAACCTGCAGCACCCCTTGCCTTTGTACTCCAGGAATGCGTTTCAGCCATACAGCGGTTGATGAGCCTCATGGTTTTTTTGCAAATGTGAAATAACACAAAATAAAATGAGTAAGATTGTATAAAATGACATAAAATGAAAAAAATCACCCTACAGCAGCAGGTCCTGCAGCTCCTGTCCCAGGGAGTCTGGCCTGGCCCCCTTTTACAGGCTTTGCAACCTGGAACACAGGGTTTCAGTGCCACTCAGATTTGGCATGGCCACCCCTCCATCACGATGGCCAAATCTGAGTGAGTGGCAGTGGGACCCCATCCACCAAGTCACAATGGCCCAGAGCAGGTAGCCTGGCCCAGCCCTGCAAGAGGGGAGATGCCTCTGGGGGGTGAGCTTACTCTCCAACACCGCCCAGGGCAGGATCCAACCCCCACACCAGGTTCTCTCACCTACCATGGGGGCAGGACCCACCCTGCACCCTGAGGTGCTCCCACCGTCCTAGGGGCATGATAAAATGAGATAATATGAAATGATTGAAAAATAAAATAAAAAATTACAAAAAAAAAATTCATGGGGCTTCAACTAGTGATAAAGCCAAATTGTGCCTAGTGGTGAGAAGGTTTTATGTGATGTGATCAAATCGCCACAAAGGAATGACACTATGATCATTGTACTCATCTGATTTGTGACTTAGTCTAGGACTTCCATCCATGTTTCCAATGATTGTAGGGGAACCTACTGTGCAACCAAAAATAAAATAAAATAAAATAAAACCCCTTGGTCCCTCTCATGCCACCTGAATCTATTCCCCAAGCTTCTTGAGCTGTTGTATAAGGAGTTGGCCTGTTTGTCAGATCTTTAAATTGGTAAGATGTCCTCTCTTACATACATAAAAACGGCCATACTGGATCAGACCAAAAGTCCATCTAGCCCAGTGTCCTGTCTCTGACAGTGGCCAATGCCAGGTGCTTTAGAGGGAATGAACTCTAAGCTGTATCTCTTCCATGGTACCTGTAGCTCTAGTAGTTTGTATGTAAGGCCTGGTAGGATCACAGCCCAAAGTAATAGAATTAGGACTGGTCAATACTTGGATAGGAGACCTCCAATAAAAACATAGATTGTATGGGAATTCAGTGGATGGCACTCTACTCCAAAACAATTCTCCATCACACTGTTAGGGGATGCTGTCTTACAGACGAGATTTAACACCAAAAGTACTTAACCCTTGTGGTTGTTACAGATCCTGTGGCATTTTTCATTGAACAGAAGTCTTAACCCCTGCTCCAGGCTAACTTCAAACCTAGATACATACATTTTGCTGACTGCAATTCCAGCTAGACAAAGGCTAGTGTAGTAAGAGGAGGCCCTGAGATATAAACCTTGGTATCAGAGGCCTGGTATGAGGCCTAAGGCCTGAACTAAAGTAATGGCCAAGACTTTGCTAACATAAAGCAAAGTTAAGCTGTGAGCCAGAGGCAGGCCCTGCTCACAGAAGCTGGCAAGGAAAGGGTTGATGCTGCAAGAAGATACGTACCTAAAAGGTACTAACACTAGAGATCAGAACATTCACATACTTGAACATTCCACACAGATAACAAGGAACAGGCTGACCCATCCCAATGACAGGGCCAAAAGGGGAATATGATGGATCGAGTTCTTTTCTTCGAACCAACATGTACAAGGTGAGAGGTGGCATCTTACTGCGTAGAGGGGCTGCACCTCAATACGTCAGGAGTGATGTGTAGCTTGTTTGTACCTGTGTATAAGAATGCATCCCTGGGGCAGTGTCTTTGTCCAGCCGAGGGGGCAGTGGAAAGTCCCACCACTGCCTGAGCTGAGTCCATTGCCAGGGGGCACATATTAGTAGTATCTCTTTTGCTAGAGTAACAATCTAGGGGAACTATCATGCTTCGTTTGACAATAAACCTGGCCGATGTGCCTTCGTACCTTACTGGACTCTGTGGTCATTGGGGGGTTTCTCAAGATCTGCTGTGTCAGCATTCTGCGCAGAGCTGGGACAACACACAGAGGGAACACACGCACGCAGCCGAGTGATACCAACATCAAAGAGAGCAGAGCACCACACCGGTAGCATCTGACAACAGCTAGTTTTCCTCTTCACTTGCTGTCCTAGGCTGGGTAGCATTGGGATGTTAAATAGCTGCTGCAGGCCACTCCCAGAGGCTGCATTTCAGTCATGAGTGATGCCATTCCTGGATATTTGCTTGACACACTGTTTGAAGGATGGAAGATCCTACATGACTGTATGTAAGGTATTAATATTGGCATTATCCCTGACCTGGAACACTCCTTCTTCCACGTCTCTTAGATCTGTAACTCAGCTGGTCTCCACTTCTGCCACAGCTCATCTCACTATGTATGTATGCGCCGCTCTCATTACCAGACCTACTTGATTGCCTGGTGCCGCTGTATGCCAACCCTCTGATGCCATCTCTCCTACATCCCAGGTTATTGCATCTCCCTCTCTGGCCTTCCCCAGGTCCCACCTCGGCAGAACCCAGCACGGGAACTGCAGCCCACTTCCTCCTGCAGACGGAGCATGACATCACTCTCCCCTCCTTGGAATAACTCCACTGGCCATCTGTCTGCTTTGTTTTATAAGCCCTTCCGCCTGCCAGTTCTTTCCATCTACTCCCATGTCCACTCCTTCTGTGAAGGACACTGGCCAACTGGGCTTAAGAAAAAGCACCAGGGCCCTCAAGATGGGGACACTGGGTGAGTCCTGGAGAAGAGCTGTGTACAGGAAGGGCAGGTGAGAGCTGCCTGAGACCCAGTAGAGTGAGCTGAGTTAAGAGGAGACCTGGAACTGCTGGTGAGAACTGAGCAAAGCTGGAGATTCCTGATGAGCACTGGGCAGGACGTAGCTTCACTTGGCCAATCTGGAAAAAGGGGAAGATCCAGAATGAAGAGGGTTGTTGCAGGCAACTGGCTCCTCCTGAGCAGGGGTAGGAGGAGTGGAACACCACAAGGAGGTTAGCCCTCGGGGCAAAGACCTGAGCGAAGGGTGGCCACTTGCAGGCAGGGATGCTGCAGAGCAGGGCCTAGATTGAGGACAAAGGACCTGGGAACAGAGTGCTGTTGTTGACTCTCAGGTGGGTGACTTGGCGGTGATGTCCCCAGAGCAGGGAACAGGAAAAGCCCACTGTGTGTTTATGTTTATTGTGGAAATGATGAGACTGTTTTACTAAAAGGTTTTTGGGGAATTACTGCACTGGTGTGTGAGAATAAAGTATGCCCAGAGGCAGGCTTTGTATCAGACAATCAGATACTAAGTTCCTTCAATGGGTGGAAGAAAGGGGAACTGAGGCATGCACACCAGTAGTGCCCTGCCTTGCCACTGGGGGCTTGTGCTCCAGGAAGGGCCTCCCTGCTACATCATCCAGCATGTTCCTTCACCCATTCTACCATTGCTTATGCCAAAGTCTCCTCCTCTGATGTTCCTGCCATCTGGAACAGCCGCCCTGTCTCATCGAACTGCTCGGACAATTGTTATCAAAATGTATTTTCAAGGGGGAAATGCCTTTTTCATTGAAATCGAACCATTTCAAAAAATGGGTCGATTTAGACTAAAATTCCCATGGAACAATTGGTTTAGGAACCTTTCCGAATTTTGCGTTAGAAATTGGAAATTTCATGTTGCTTTTTAAATTTTTCTATTATTTTTATTATTGTTTGGCAAGATAGTCATAACAGTGCTCTAGTGCTAATGATGTGGCGTAACATAAATAGGGTAATAATTGAAATATTCTACGTTGATTTTACTGTTAAAATCATTAAGGGCAGCTGATACTTAGTTCTGATTGAAACCTCTTTATTTTCTAGATCAAAGTGTCTCCTGTTTATGTTGTATTGAAGCAGTCTGACACATCTTTATCGTTGATCCGGAAGATGGGATTAATTGCACCCTTAGTAAATTCGCAGATGACACTAAGCTGGGTGGAGAGGTAGATACGCTGGAGGATAGGGATAGGGTCCAGAGTGACCTAGACAAATTGGAGGATTGGGACAAAAGAAATCTGATGAGGTTCAACAAGGACAAGTGCAGAGTCCTGCATTTTGAAAGGAAGAATCCCATGCACTTCTACAGGCTAGGGAACGACTGGCTAAGCAGCAGTTGTGCAGAAAATTACCTGGGGGTTACAGTGGATGAGAAGCTGGATATGAGTCAGCAGTGTGCCCTTGTGGCCAAGAAAGCTAATGGCATATTGAGTTGTATTAGTAGGAGCATTGCCAGCAAATAGAGGGAAGTGATTATTCCCCTTTATTTGGCACTGGTGAAGCCACACCTGGAGTACTGTGTCCAGTTTTGGTCCCCCCACTACAGAAGGGATATGGTCAAATTGGAGAGATTTCAGAGGAGGGCAACAAAAATGATTAGGGGGCTGGGGCACATGACTTATGAGGAGAGGCTGAGGGAACTGGGGTTATTTAGTCTGCAGAAGGGAAGAGTGAGGGGGGATTTGATAGCTGCTTTCAGCTACCTGAAGGGGGGTTCCAAAGAGGATGGAGCTCGGCTGTTGTAGGTGGTGGCAGATGATAGAACAAGGAGCAATGGTCTCAAGTTGGCGTGTGGGAGGTTTAGGTTGGATATGAGGAAACACTATTTCACTAGGAGGGTGGTGAAGCACTGGAATGGGTTTCCTAGGGAGGTGGTGGAATCTCCTTCCTGAGAGGTTTTTAAGGCCCAGCTTGACAAAGCCCTGGCTGGGATGATTTAGTTGGGGATTGGTCCTGCTTTGAGCAGGGGGTTGGACTAGATGATCTCCTGAAGTCTCTTCCAACCCTAAACTTCTATGATTCTATGATCTGTTTTCTCCATTGCCCAGCTTCCCTCTATCACGATGGAGCTCTGTAAAGTTTTAGGTTGCATACGTAGGAAAGTTACTCTGCAAAAAAAAGCTGTTTTGTATCGTTATTGTCCTGAGACCGGACAAACAGCCTCAATTATAACCCAGCAATACTGCAAAGCTAAGTCCGTTGTGCCTTGCACCATTTTAAAAAACTGGTGCCTGTTGTTACGATATAGATATTCAGGCCTGTCTGCAAAGGCCTATACTTTAAGAATGTAGGTGTATTCTTATCACGTAGCTAGTTATAGAGGTATAAAAGAAAGACTCAAAGATCACTGTCTGTCTGTGTAATGGCCTTCTCTTACTGTGACAGGCTAAGGCCTTTAGCTAAGATGTAGTTAGGCAGCCATAAGCTGGGAAGTGTATGGTCACATCCTCACATTCCAAACTAGTCCCATTGAAATAAGGTGCTATTGGGCTATTAGGAATACAATCCTGTCCTGATAGTCCTATCACCTCCAGAGAAAGAGTAGAGCCTAGAATATGTGAAAGGAAACTTAAGTTTGATAGCATCCTGTCTGGCAAGAACTCACTTATCAATAGACACAGCTGGAAAACCCTTATGTCTGTATAGATGTAGTTGTGAAATCCTCACTTCTGTATTGTTTTGTATGTTTATTTGCATGGTCTCTGTCTGGTTCTGTGATTGTTTCTGTCTGCTGTATAATTAATTTTGTTGGGTGTAAACCAATGAAGATGGTGAAATATAATTGGTAAAATAACCGTGTTACAATATGTTAGGATTGGTTAGTTAAATTTCAATAAAATGATTGGTTACGGTATAGCTAAGCAAAACGCAGGTTTTACTATATAGTCTGCAGTCAATCAGGAAGTAAGCGGGGGGGGGAATGGGAACAGGGACTGGGGGAATTGGGATCATGTTTTGCTAAAGGGGGAATGGGAACAGGGGATGGGAACAGAAACAGGGTCACAGGCAAGGCTCTGTGATGTCAGAGCTGGGAAGGGGGACACTAAGGAAGGAAACTGGAATCATGCTTGCTGGAAGTTCACCTCAATAAACATCAAATTGTTTGCACCTTTGGACTTCGGGTATTGTTGCTCTCTGTTCATGCGAGAAGGACCAGGAAGTGAGAGGGTGAAGGAATAAGCCCCATAACACTTGCCTTCTCATCATTTCCCTGTACAGGCTCAGTTTGAATTTGATTTTCACGTCTTCATCATAGACCATAAGCCAGCAGACTGAGTTAAGGCTATAAAGCCCCAAACAATAAACCACTCTGCCAGCGATATAAACAATAAACCACAACCTCCAGACAGCTGGGTTTATTTTACTTGTTCTGCAGTTGCCTTATGAAACTGACTTAAGTTGTCTGTTTTGCTTATGTGCATATTAACATACAAATGAAACAGCTCGCACCTTCTCAAATGAGATTCTCAGGTTAGCTCATTTGTCTGTGAACTGAGAATATACTCCCCCCTCCCCTGTATTGTGTGTATGTGTGTGTGGTACATTTCTCAATCTGGGTGGAAAACATAGCTACCCATCTATACACACAACTGCCTTTAAAACTCAGATTTCATCTTTCTAACTATCTCTGAGACCACTTCATAAACCTATTTGGAATTTTATCTCCGAGGACCACAACTTTCTAAATTATGCACATACTTAGGAGCTGGCTGAAAAACTGGGACGATGTGGTGTTATTTTAAAAAGTCTTCTCCGTACATTACTGACTTGCTATCATATTTTCTGAAGCTTTCATATCATGCTTGCTGACCAGACGATTTATTAGGGGCTGTGTGGTGAATGCTGAAATGAACTGCTAACAGCCTGGAATATTGATCAGTTTGGCTTCCAAATAATTTTGAGATGTGACAAACTTTACCTGCTCATGGGTCTGAGCCACACAAACGCTACGTTTCCTCCTCTTCTCACAGCCAACTCTCCCACTCACTCAGACACATTTTCCAACACCCTGGATCAGGACTATGGCTTGGAAGCTCTTTGGAGCAGGTGTCTTCTGAAGTGCCTCATAGGTTCATAGGCATTAAGATTAGATGGGACCATCATGATCATTTAGTTTGGCCTCCTGCACGTTGCAGGCCACAGACCCTCACCCACACACTGGGGCTGGATTAAGGCAGGGCCTTTAGGGGCTGCAGCCCAGGAGCCCGGCTCATTGAATCACAGGCAGCGATCTTTGAGCTGCTAAAAGGGGTGCTCAGGCAGGCTGCCTGCCCGCCCTAGCCCCATGCCATTCCTGGAAGTGGCTGGCTGCTGGCACTTCTCTGCGGCCCCTGGTAAGGCGGGAGAGAGCGGCTCCTTGCACTGCCTCCACCCCCAGCCCGTCCCCGCAATGCGAGCTACAGGGGCAGTGCTTGTGGGCGCAGGCAGCATACGGAGACCTGCTGCCCCCCCCCCCCACAAGGGGCATGCAGAGACGTGCTAGCAGCCAGCCACTTCCGGGAGCGGCATGGGGCTATGGCAGGCAGGTAGGCAGGCAGCCTGAGCCCTGCAACGCCACTGGCCAGGAGCCATTTCCGGTAAGCGCCTCCCAGCTGGAGTCTGTGCGTCTCCTCCTCTCCTCCACCCCAAACCCCTGCCCCAGATCAGAATCCCCTCCTGCACCCAAATTCCCTCCCCGGCCTTGCACCCCCTTCTATACTCCAATTCCCTGCCCCATCCCCTCCTGCACCCAAATTTCCTCCCTGACTTTGCACCTCCTCCTACACCCTAATCCCCAAACCCCTGCCCCATCCCCCTCCTGCACCAAACTCCCTCCCCAGCCTTGCACCCCCTCCTATACTCCAATCCCCTGCCCCATCCCCTCCTGCACCAAACTCCCTCCCAAGAAAAAGACTTGTATACAGGGGCCCCTCAAAATCTAATAGCCCCGGGCCCACGGGAGAGTTAATCTGGCCCTGCCACCCACCCACTCCTGCAATAATCCCCTAGCTTCTGGCTGAGTTACTGATGTCCTCAAATCCTGGTTTAAAGACTTCAATTTACAGAGAATCCACCATTTACGCTAGTTTAAACCTGAGAGTGACCTGTGCCCCATGCTACAGAGGAAGGTGAAAAACCTCCAGGGTCTCTGCCAATCTGACCAGGGGCAAAATTCCTTCCCAACCCCAAATATGGTGATCAGTTGGACCCTGAGCATGTGAGTGAGACCCACCAGCCAGACACCTGGGAAAGAATTCCCTGGAGCAACTCAAAGCCCTCCCCATCTAGTGTCCCATCACCAGCCATGGAGATATTTGCTGCTAGCAGTTGCAGATCGCTACATGGCATTGTAGGCATCAGACAATCCTCTCCAGGCACTTATCAAGCACAGTCCTGAAGTCAGTTAGGTGTTTTGTTCCCACTGCTCCACTGTGAAAGCTGTGCCAGAACATCAGTCCTCTGACGGTTAGAAACCTTTGTCTATAGAGCTTGTAGCACAAAGAGGCCTGGATCTTGACTGAGGCCCCTGCATTATTAATGTGAAATCATCCCTCTGCAGAGCCCAATGTGCTTTGTAAACAGGACAGTTCTGCATCATTTGCTAGTGCCCAGAAGTGGGCCAGGAGCATCGCAGAAGCCACAGCTGGCTTAGAAGGTAAAGCCCTGCTCCTGAGTCTCCAAAGAGGTCCACGGGGCTGTGTTACCAGGTCCTGATGCTGGATCGGCGCTGAGGTTTGGCTGGCTAACGACGAGTAGGAACAGCAAACAGCTGGCACAGGAAGGGGTAAGAGCAGCATGGCCCAGGAGATTACTCAGGTTAGGTTCATGCCCAGTTTGGGGACTTTGTTAATTTGATTAATATTATATATAAAAAGCAATTCACCATGAATTGACAAGCCCTCACCATGCCCCTGGGGTAGGTAAGGGCTAGCAACAGGTACGAACTGTCACCCTCCTCCAGGACAGGGGGAGTAGGGGCCCAAGCAGAGAGAGGCAACCAGATGGGCCCTGGAAGTCAGCAGGAGGTCCGGCCTGAAGCAGGAGGCCGTGAGGGAGCGGGAAGGAGGGGAGAAGTCAGAGCACAGAAATCCAGAGTGAGTGGCAGAGGCCGCAGCTGGCTGTGCTGTTACCGTTTCATTGAAAGATTATTATCTATAAATCCTAAAAGCTCCCCGCTTGGTAATGAACTCTTGTTTTGAATGGCTTTATAGTCGTACGTGCTGCTTGGCTGGATCTGGGCTCAGCAGACCGGAGCAGGTCAGGGAATCGAAGCTAGAAAGGTGCAGATAGGTACATCAGGTATTTATACACCCATGGGCCAATCAGAGGGCTGCAGGGAGGTGCCACTCAGCCCCTGCTGGGTGGAACTTCCTGCAGTGTCTAGTTTCACAGAGTCCCTCAGGGGAAGCCTGGCTTGAGATGCTGATGGCGCTAGGGAAGCATTAGCAGCATGGAACCTCAGTGTGCCCAGGTTCTGATTCTGCAGATGCTTCCAACCAGTCCACGATGTGAGGGAGAGCAGAGTCAGACCCATGGAGCAGTAGCTTGTCCAGCTGCCATTGAAGTCGGGGAGTTGGACCAGCCCTGCTCAAGCAATGCTTTCCTGGGACACAGACCTTCCTGGTTATTGCTGAGGGAGACTGAGGATTTGCTTTACTGTTTATCCCCATGTATCAGGCACCCATGGCTGTAACGCCAATGCATGCATCACACAACAGAATGCTGTAACAGGAGCATTGCTCTCTCATCTCCTGCTGTGTTGTTTAAAAAGAAGAAGGGTCCATCTGGACCCCATTCGGGCAGCAGTACATCCAAAAACCAGCTCATGTTCAGCCAGTGCTCCAGTGGCAGTAAGTTCCACAGGCCTGGGGCTTCCTCTAAGAAGGGTCCTACAAGTTCCCAGGCATGTTCAGTCTCCTCCTGTGGATGGGAGGCTCCAGGTACGTAGCTGCTTTCCACACTGCTCCTTCCTGGGTGAGTCAATAGCCTTATATGGAGAGCCCAGAAGACACTCTAGGCTGTATCTCTACAGCTAGGGTCAACAGAAAGCCAAGCGCATGCATTCTTCCTATGATAAGCAGACCTGGTGGCATGACCTAGTATCAATGTTGCCCAATGCTTCCCATTGTAAGACCCTGTTCTAGATGCTCATAATGTTGCCAAAATGTAACCATCTGGGTTAATATTTTCCCCTGCAGAACATCTGCCTCAGGCTGATTTTTGTTTAAACTTCAGTCAAAATCATTTAGCTGTTTCTCAGAACGAGGCTAGGGCCCATACATTTTTTTCCCCAGGTTAAAAAATGCTGCAACCTTTTCTCGGAGAAGCTCTTTTGCCCCAAGGCTTTGGAGCAGGGACTTGAAATTTGGCAGGGCTGTGGCCTTTGTATCACGGATGTGCCTTGGGCTGTACCTATGAAAATCCACCCAAATTTGGCTGAGCTATGAACTTCTGAAAAATGTCAGTTTGCACACGTTCAGAGAGTTGATAGAGTGTCCCAGTTAAAAACTCCAAACATTACAGCTGTCCTGAGCATTGTCCAGCCTGGAGTTGCACAAGGGAAATCAAGACTTTCCCTGAAATTGCGGATCTGGGAAGTGGAGCTAGACTTTGGGACTGAAATCAGGGAGATTGTCTCTCCTATGCTCTTAATGCCCCAAGCACCTGCTTGATTCAAATGCATAGGTGACAAGAACAGGATGTGTGGATTGGGTCAAGAGGCCTAAGACTGGCAGCAGAGGGTAATTGAGCTTGGTTGGGCAAGGAGACTCATGGCTAGACTGCTCACCCGAGATAGAGTCATTGCTCCCAGAGTGTCTTAATCACCATGTTTTTGGCTGCTCTGAGATCTCTTGCTCTCTGGATTTCCACTCTGGGCCTGAGAAACCTTCCTGATGAGAATTATGTTGACACTCATGAAACATTTCGGTTTGGATGGGAAAAAAGTGTCATGGACATTTTTTCACCCCCGTCCTTTGGAGTAGGGATCTGAAATTTGACAGGGGACAGCCTGTGCATCAGGGATATAGCTTTGGCTATCCTTCTGAAAAGCCACGCACATTTGGCCAAGTCTTAAACCTTTGAAAAATCACAGCTCACACACGCTCAGAGACTTTCCAGAACTTCACAGCTAGAAACTCCAAAGATGTCACCTGCCATTTATCTCCATAATAGGCTAAACAAAACCCTTAGACAGAACTCGAGGGAGTTCGAAATCTGGATCTTGATCTGAATTTACCAGTCTTATCTCCATTTATTACTTAAGCCATGTCTACACTACAATATTTTGTCAATGCAAGTCACATTGGTGTAGAGACACCAACTGTAGCTTGGCACACATGCGCCCGCACATTTGGGTGCTTGCATCAGCACTGCGCAGTCTCATTGTGAGTGGTTGCATCAACGTACAATGCAGTGCACTGCAGGTAGGTATCCCAGTGTGCCCAGCACTGTTGTGTGGCTCATACCTAGAGGGACATTTTCTCAGTGCTTTGTGGGAAGCCACTGTTTCACCCAGGGATTTATTGGAGCTGGGGGGAGGGGAGTCACGTTCTCCATCCCATAATGCCTACTCCAGCCCATAATTTTTGCATCGTTTTTTAAAACTCCCACAGTCCTGCACACTACATTCTCTCGGACAGAAACATGGACCTGACACAGCTCGGTGCAATCCTCACAAGCTTTGCTAATTCAGGATATACTTTTCTCCTGTATTTGCAGGACTTGAAGAAGTACTATTACAACTAAGTGTGCGAGGAGGAAGATGAAGAGATATTCAAGCACAATAACTGCAGGCTGGTGGCCACAGCAACCTAAAATGCCCGGTTGCTGCTGGTATTAATGTGGAAGCTCCACACTATGGATTGCCACTTCTGGGCCCGAGAAACAGACATTGATTGACTGGAGGACAGGTGTGGGATGATGAGCAGTAGCTGCAGAACTTTGGATGTGAAAGACCACATGCCTGGATCAGTGTGTCGAGCTCACCCCAGCCATCTGATACAGGGACACCAAAATGACAGCCCCTTTGACAATCCTGCTCTGGAAGTTTGCAATGCCAGATTGCTATGAGCCATGAGCAATCAGTTGGAAGGTGGAAAATTCACAGAGGAGGCGGTTGTCACCCAAAGGTGTAATCATCCCCTGCTACACAGAACTGGGAATCTCGCTAATGGGTAGGAAATCGTGGATAGACGTGTAGCCATGGGGTTAAAAAATGGCAGTGGAGTGACAGACGGCACATATATCCCTATTTTGACACTGGTCCACCTTGTCACTGGGTACATCAACAGAAAGGGACATTTTTCCATGGTTATGCAAGCCCTGATGCACCACTGAAATGCTTCACCAATGTCAGTGGGGGCTAGTCAGGGAAAGTGCATTACACATGCATCTTTAAGAACACAGGACTTTTCAAAAAGTTGAAACTGGGGGCATTCTTCCCCAACCAGAACATTAACACATTACGGAATTGCTCATAGTAATTCCTCAGGACGCAGCCTACCTCTTGCTCCCCTGGCTCATGAATCTGTACAATGGCCAAGTGGGGATTCAATGGCTGGCTTAGCAGCTGCAGAATGACAACTGAATGTACTTTTGTTAGACTGAAGGGGCTCTGGCGATGTTTGCTCACTAGATTGGATCTCAGTGAGGCAAGCATCCCCATCATTATTGCTACATGTTGAGTATTGCACAATATCTGTGAGGCAAAGGGGGAAAAGCCACCACCATGGTGGAGGAGCGAGGTGGACTAGCTGTCTGTTGAATTAGAAGACCTCTCCATGGAGCGGTACAGCTGAGGGAGGATTTAAAGTCTATTTTAACACTCAGGCACATTAGTCTTGTCTGATGAACACGTATGAAACAGTATTCATAGGCGTGCTATTGTCTCCCGCTTAGAAATCTGCAATGCTCGATGCAAACTATTTAATAGAGGGGAGTTACTGTCTGCCACTATTAGTTCTATAATGCTTCATGCACACTATTTAATGTGGAGGTTATTGCCTCCTGATCTAATTTCTGTAATGTTTGGTGTAATATTTTGAATGGGATGTTATTATCTCCCACTATGAATTCTGTAGTGTTTGCTGTACGATAATAAAGATACTCAGAATTTCCAAAAATAGAACTTGATAATGTGCAAAGAAACAGTAAGAACTGTCTATAGTGTAACAGGCTGAACTATACTTTAAACGTCTCCAGTCCAAAACAGAATGAAACACCAGCATTGCCTGATCCTGTGGTTTTCACCAGTCCATGTATGTGTAGCTGTGGTTCTTCTTGTTTTCTCATGGCATGGTGTGGTAGGGGCCGGGTGCACACCACAGTGCCATCTGCTGTTTTGAGGGATGTAGACACCATGGAGCAATCCAAAGGCTGGAAAGGCTGCAGAGTTGATGGACTTTGAGCATGTAGGTCAACAATGAACTGCAACATTTGTATTTGTTGCCTGAGCAGACCCATGCTGTCCTGGGGCATTTCCTGACGCACTTCTCGCTCCTTTTCCCACTCCTGCAGCAGCTGATCACTCCATTCTGGGTCCTTCTCCATGGTTTCCATGGCCCCTCCAAGCTCTGTGTTTATGGTCCAAGGCCTCAGAGGATTGGAGGTGCTTGCCAAACACATCCTCCCTAGTCCTCTTCCTTCTCTTCCTGATCAGGGTCGGACATGCAGCAGGCAGGGAGTTGGCACCCCTCAAGGCCAGTACAACAGAGACTACTGATTAAAACGGCCAGATACACCATTAGATTTACCATCACAATGGAAAGGGAAAGATACATCTAAAATTCCCTTGCCTTATTCCCATAAATATGTGTAATGAGAAATGATCATTGTCACTGAAGTACCCCGTTACAGCACCGCTTTGCAGCTCAAGCCCAGCCCGGAAGGGGAGGATGGGGCATGTTCTGTTGCATGGAAGTTTTAAAAGCTGGAACCTGATCCCGGGGTATTTGGGGAGAGGGAAACTGCAGTGGGTGTTGGCAATATTACCCCAGGCAGTGGCAATCTTGGCTGATATCTCACTCCTGAGGGCGACAGAGGCACAGAGAACCCCCCCGCTATCAGCATCCAAAAGCTGCCCCTGTGCTGCCAGCCTGTTCCCTGCAATGGTCCCAGAGGAACTTGTTGCACTGGGTGGCATGGGAAGGCTACTGTCACAGAGGGAAACACAAGGCTGCCATCTCTGGACGTGGTTGGGAGAGGACTGCAGAGTATTTTTCTGGAAGTGTCACTGAGATCTCTCAAGAGGACATAAGGGTGTTCCTGTTGAGAAAACAAAGTACTCATAGACTTTAAGATCAGAAGAGACCATCATGATCATCTAGTCCAGCATCAGGTCTGGCTTCTAGGCAGGACCATGGGGCTCAGCACACTGCCTCTGCCCCGAGCACCAGGGGACCGTCCAATGGGAACTGGGGGTGGGAGGGGTGTGCCTGCGGGCAACAGTCACATGATGCCACTTGTGTACCTCTGCCTAGGAGCCGGACCTGCTGCTGGCCGCTTCCGGGGCACAGCGCGGTTCACGGTGCCAGGACAGGCAGGAAGCCTGCTTCTGTACCTTGGCTGCGCTGCTGACTGGGAGCCACTGGAGGTAAGTCCACGCCCCAAACCCGTGCCTCAAACCCCTGCCCCAGCCTTGAGCCCCTCCCAAACCCAGAGCCCCTCCAGCACCCCAAACCCTTCATCTCCAGCTCCACCCCAGAGCCTGCATCCCCAGCCCAGAGACCTGACCCCCTCCCGCACCCAAACCTTCTGCTCCAACCCAGAGCCCCCTCCTATGCTCTGAACCCCTCATTCTTGGCCCTACCTTGCAGCCCTCAACCCCACGCCTCAACCCTGTGCCCCAGACCTGAGCCCCTCCCACACATCAAACCCCTCCCCCCCAGCTCCATTGGGTCATGGGCATCAACAATTTTCTTCAACTGGGTCCCCAGAAAAGTTTGAAAACCACTAATTAAGTCTGACCTCCTGCACATCCCAGGCCAGAGAACCTCACCCACCCATTCCTGGAATAAACCCCAACCTCTGTCTGAGTTACTGACATCCTCAAATCCTCATTTATAGACTTCAAGTTACAAAGAATCCATCATTTACACTAGTTTAAACCTGCAAGTGACTTATTCCCCATGCTGCAGAGGAAGGCAAATCGCCCCCATTGTCCCTGCCCATCTAATCCAGGGGGAAATTCCTTCCAAGTTAGATCCTGAGCATGTAGGCAAGACCCACCAGCCAGATACCCAGGAAAGAATTCTCTGTAGTAACTCAGAGCCCACCCCATCCAGTGTCCCATCACTGGCCATTGGAGATACTTTGCTGCTAGCAGTTGCAGATCAGCTGCATGTCATCCTTCACATGACTCTCGCTGCCTCGCCCGACAAACCAAAGACTAGAAAAGCTGACGCTGCCTCTGCCTCTGTTTCTTCTCTTTCTTCCCAAGCACAGGCCACTGATCTGCTGCGGATTGTATAATCAGACTCCAGTACTATTTTTTAGAATGTATTTTTAACACTGTGTTTTCTAACATTACACCAGCGGAGTAATTAATCAAAAGTCAATGTTTGCCTAAGCTGCAGATGGGATGGAGGGGGGAGAGTGAGGGAGATGAATTCTGGGGGCACCAAAAGGGGGAAAATTACAGTAAGGAATAAATCTTCTACAAAATTCCCCGAGCTGCCTTCCCCAAGCTCCTTTCCGCTTCAGCAGCAGGTTGATCTGTGCTTGCCTGGTAGGACTGGCTTGTCTCCGAAGAAATTGCAAATGGCTCCTCACTCATGGCATGGGTTGACTCCCTGGCCACGTCACATCACATCGCTGTTTACAGCAGGGAGCTCAGACTCCCACAAAGTGTCCACAGTGGTCTGTGGGCTGCTTGTGGGGTCCCTGCCAAGTCTGGCATGCACCCGTATGTCTTGTTGTCTTCCCGCACCTTCAGGTATGCCTGGTATAACTCCTTCGCTTTCATGCGGCACTGCTGCTGATCGCTGCCATGCCTCTTTGCCAGCATCCCCCATGCAATCTGCTGCATAGGCGCCGGTGGGTGCTCGCGCCGCCCCTGGCTCTGCCTCTGCCCTGCTCCCATTCCAACCCCTTCCCCAAAGTGCTTTCCCCAACTCTGCCCCATTGGACTCATCCCCAAATCCCCGCCCTGGCTCTGCCTCTTCCCCTGAGCGCCACGTTCTCCCTCCTCTCCCCTGGCTCCCAGTGCTTGTGCCGTGAACCAGCTGTTTCGCTGTGGCAAAGGCTGGGAGGGAGGGGGAATGCGGAGTACTCAGAGGAAGAGGTGGAGGTGGAGCGGAGGTGAGCTGGGGTGAGGGGCATGGGGCGGGGAGCTGCCGATGGGTGCAGAGCTCCCACCAATTTTTCCCTGTGTGTGCTCCAGTCCCAGAGCACCCACGGAGTCGGCTCCTATGATCTGCTGTTAATTGTCAATGATTCTACAGCTGTTGCATAACTGGGCTTACACAGACTTTCCCCCTAGGCTAACCAGACAGCAAATGTGAAAAATCGGGATGGGGAGTTGGGGGGTAATATGCGCCTATATAAGACAAAGCCTCGAATATTGGGACTGTCCCTATAAAATTGGGACATCTGCTCACCCTATCTTCTCCCCAGAGGCTGAGAAGTTCCCAGGCTTCGTGCCTGCTCCAGGCAGGGGGGGTGTCATAAACAGATAGTTAAGGGTTAATGTCTCTTTTACCTGTAAAGGGTTACAAGCAGTGAACCTGGAAAACCTGACCAGAGGACCAATCAGAAGACAAGATACTTACAAATCTCGGTGGAGGGAAGCCTTTGTTTTGTGTTGTTTGTTTGTCTGTTGTTTTCTCTGGGTTCTGAGAGTGACCAGACATACCTACAGACTCCCTAATTTTCTGTTCAAATAGTGAGTACAAGTACAAAGGTGGTTTAGTCTTTTTTGATTGTTTTCTTTATTTGCAAATGTGTATTTTGCTGGAATGATTTTAATGTGTAGTTGTGCTGGGGGGAAGGCTCCTCTCTAATGTCTATAAGCTGAAAGACCCTGTAACATTTACCATCTAAATTACAGAGACAACTTTTACTTTTTTTCTTTCTGTTATAAAAAGTTTTTCTTTTTAAGATCTGATTGATTTTTCCCCTTGTTGAGGCTCAAGGGAATTGAGTCTGTACTTAACAGGGAATTGGTGGGAGACAGGGAGAGAGAAGGGAGGGGGGAAGGTGGAATCCCTTTGTTTTAGATTCACGGAGCTTGAATCTGTATTACCTCTTGGGGAGGGGGAAAGAGGAGGGGGCAAGGTGCACTCCTCTCTGTTTTTAGATTCAAGGAGTTTGAATCACAGTGATCTTCCAGGGTAACCCAGGGAGGGAAAGCTTGGGAGAGGCAACGGTGGAGGAAAGGGTTTACTTTCCTTGTATAAGATCTAGGGGCTCTGGGTCTTGGGGTCCTCTGAGAAGGTTTTGGGGGACCAGAGTGTACCAAACACTGCAAGTCCTGGTTGGTGGCAGCACTACAGGATCTAAGCTGGTAATTAAGCTTAGGGGGATTCATGCTGGTACCCCATCTTTTGGATGCTAAGGTTCAGAATGGGGATTTATACCATGACAGGGGGTCTAGAAGCAATCTGTGCGCATGGTCAGATGAATCCAACAAAGGTGAGCTGCTAGCTTTGCTCACCAAGGTCGGCAGTCGGGAAGAGGCATTTCCAAAACACACTGAGGTTTTAAATGGGGTGATAGGGTTGCCACCCATCTGGGTTTCCCACAGACAGTCCGGTTTTTGGCTTCTGTGTCTGGGTGCCATTTAGGGTTGGCAAGTGCCTGGTTTTCAACTGGAAAGTCCATTTGAGAAGGGGACCTGACAATCCTAAACGGCACCTGAATCAAAAGTCCAGTCACAGTGGGACAGGGGGAGGCGCTGGGGCATTAGCTCATCCCAGTCCCTGCTCATCTGGGGCTGCCTGCTACTTGCAGGTAGGCTCCTTGAGATGGTCCAGTGAGCGATGGGGGGTAGGGGGGAAGAGGAGTGTGCAATGGGGTTGGGGCTTTGGGGAAGAAGCAGAGAAGGTGCGTGGCCTTGGGGAAGGTGTGGGTGGGGCTGGGCCTCTTGGCAAGAGGGGGAGCAGGACAGAGCCTTGGGGGAAGAGGTGGGCCAAGGTCAGGGTCTCAGGGGTCCAGATACCAGCAATTAGAAAGGTGACAACCCTACAGGGAGAAGGGGCAGTGTTCTGGTTTCTGTGACCTCTGAGTTCCACATGGTGAACAGAGCACTCACTGCCACGGGGACAGGGGAATTGTGGGACAGCGGCTAGAATAGTATTAAGATTGACACAGGTCATGCAGTATTTGACCTAGGTGGTCTCTCCACATTGCTCAGGGAGTCGCTGGAATGGGGCACTTACATTGCCAGGAGACAAATTTTGGTGTAAACACATGCACAGTTCGTTTGTTGCAAGCTGACTTAGGTCAACTGAACTTGGTAATGTAGACCAGGCCTAACTCACAGGGTTTAATTAGATGGGCAGAGTCCTAACCGCATGCAACAGGCCTGATGAAAGAAGGGAGGGAAATATATATCTGTCACTACCCGAAATCTTGTATGCCATGGCCTACATTTCATCTGGCCTCCCACACCAAGTGTAGGCTGTGATTTACTCTCAGGGAAGCAAGCGATTGTTCCAATTCATTTATGTGCTAGCAGTGGAAAACAATACAATGACTCGCAGCCAGTATACTTTATACTGTGTTCCTCCAAAAAAAAGGAACTTGTCTGCTATTGACAAAATGCTTTGCATACGCACATTTGTTCACAGATTTATGGCTATGAATGTAAATATCAGAGCTGTTTCATAGAGGGAGTGCTTTTTCTTTTGCCACATAATTTCCCCACCACTATTTCTCCAATTCAATAAATTAAGCTGCAGATAGATAAGAACATCCATACTAGGTCAGACCAAAGGTCCATCTAGCCCAGTATCCTGTCTACTGACAGTGGCCAATGCCAGGTGCCCCACAGGGAATGAACAGAACAGGGAATCATCAAGTGATCCATCCCCTCTTGCCCATTCTCAGCTTCTGGCAAACAGAGGCTAGGGACACCATCCCTGCCCATCCTGGCTAATAGCCATTGATGGGCCTAGCCTCCATGAACTTATCTAGTTTTTTTTGAAGGATCTTTGCCCAGATGTGTCATTAACTTGATAAGCAACCTTTAAGGGTCTATCCCAGGGAGAAAAATGCCAGTCGAACCCCCAGCTTCGTCATGCCATATTGTGTTCGGGTGAGATTTTTTGTTCTAGTGACGTTGGCAAGCAAGTGGAACTAGGGACTCTGCCCCCAGCCCTGAAGTGGGATAAGCTAGAAACAGATCCACTGTTAAGTTCTGGACAACTTTAGTCGCTTCACCAAAATCGCTCACATCACGGTGCGGCAATATGAGAATGTGTCCTGTTTCAAGAAAAGAAACTAGACTGGGACTGGATTGCTTTCTACTGGATATAGGGTCATTTTGGTGGTATCTGAACACCTAGTCTAGGGTTAGGGTTAGAATCATAGAATCATAGACTATCAGGTTTGGAAGTGATCTCAGGAGGTCATCTAGTCCAACCCCCTGCTCAAAGCAGAGTCATCCAACTAAATCACCGAATCCCCAACTAAATCAGCTGAATCCATCACTGCTCATATTGATCATTTCTAAAGGGGTGTCAAAAATGGTCAGCATGGTCACATGTAGCCCATGGGGCCTGCGCAGTCTAAATGGCCTGCCCTACCCCCCACCGTCCCAGGAAAGCAGGTGCTGCAATCCTACCCTGACATCATGCATCTTCCCTTTGCTAGGCCCCCAGAGGCATTGCTATCAGAGACACAATTGGCTCCTGGTGCTGATGAAATTTGCAGTGAGTGTGTAATCGGGTGGGGGTAGGATTAGCGTGGATGTGATTTCATTGCTGTTTGCCGAGGCCACGTCTTCACTAGAAACACAGCAGGGGCGCCATGGTAGGGCATCCGCGTAGCGCTCGTGGCAGGAGTTCTCCCATTGCTGCAGTTAATCCACTTCCCCTAGAGGCAGCAGCTACTTCAAGGGAAGAATTCTCTCGTTTCCTAGAACTGTCTACATGGAGTGCAGGGGAGCCGGAATAGGGGGCCTGGCCTCTCCCTTTTCATCAGGGGCCCTGCCTCTCCTCTCCCCCAGAGGTCCCACATCCCCGGCCAGGCCGGCAGCTGGATGCTGACCAGGGAGCCTGGGCAGAGGTGGGATGCTGTGCCGCAGACACTCCTCCTGCCCAGAGTGTGTGGAGGGGGGGGCAGAGCAGCCCCAGCCCGTGTCCCCACGCCATGTGCTCCCCCACCCAGGGCAGGTGGAGGGCCCACAGCTGCCCGCACGGCTCTTACCATGGCCTGGCTGTGGCAACCCGGTAGGGGCCAGGCTGGGGTAAGAGTCACGTGGGCAACTGTGGGGAGCCACGGACGCTGCTGCCCTGGGCAGGGGGCCCACGGGGCAGGGACACAGGCCAGGGCTCCCTCACCCTTCACAGGTGGAGGATCTGTGGCTTCTGACCAGATCTAGTTTCCAGCATGGCTGGGGGCAAGGCTCAGAAGGAAGGGGGGGGAAGGGGTGGATCCACAGAGGGGGTGGGGGCTCTTGGCTCCTGACCCCCTCACTTTCAGGAAGGCCCTGCTGCCCCTGATGGGGGGTTAGATCAGCAGAGCTGCAGCTCTCAAGAATGTGGATTTTTCACATCTCTGAGTAACCCTGACCCTGGCACTAGCGGCAGTCTAGAGCACGGTCCTGGGGAGAGAGACGGCCAGTGAGAGGGCAGCCAGTGAAGGGCAGGGGCCTCTGAATCCGCCCAAAGGGGAGAGCTGGAAAAAACTGCTAGAGAAGGACAAGGGAAGAAGAAGACGCTAGATGCCAAGCTAGTGAATGAACAGGAGGATGGGTAGGAGGTGAGGTGATAAAATAAAGAACAAGAGAAGAAAAGTAGGGGCCTGGGAAACAAGAAGGAGGAAAGAAGGGAAGGGGGAAGAGTTTCAGGCCAGGAGAAGCAGAAGAAATAGCCTGGGTGTGTGAGCTGGCACTAGGAGAGAAGGAAAGGAGAGGGAAATCAAATCTACAGATGAACTGGATAGAGGGTAGCAAGGGGGAAAACTGCCAGGAAATATAACTGATGAAAAAGGGGAACCGATCAAAAAGCCGTGTTAGATGAAAACGGATCCTGAAAGCAGAAAACAAGAAGCCCACCCACAAAGGACCTAAAGGAGCTGAACAGAGAGAATGCGTGTGTGAACCGCTCTTGAGGGAACACAGTTCAGAGGTGGCTAATGGACAGCGAAGGACCCTGGCTTGTGGATAAACTGGGTGAAAAGAGGTGTAACCAGAGGAACAGCTAATCTAAGCAGCACTTTCAGGCTTGCAACGTTGATTAATTTGAATGCTGAGGACACCCAGCCTAGACTGGTGCAAATGTTCCCATTAGAAAGTTGGCCAGTCAGGGCCTTCCTACATGTCAAGGGAATGTTTTAAATAATCACAGGCTGCCAGCTGCCTGGCTTCATACCTGAGCTAAGTCCTGCCATTATCCCCGGGCTGTATTACTGGCAGTGGGAGAGCCCCGAGTGCGCTATGGAGGTAAGCCCACACATTCATCTAGGGGAGCTGGGCAGGGAGCAGACTCAGCAAACAGAGAACAGGGTGTTTTAAAAAAAAATCCTTCAGCAGCAAAATCATTTCCCATCCATTGTTTGAACACGGGTGCTACAGGGACACTAACGTGACCTGGCTTGACCATCGCCAAGTTCCAAGCCCAACTAATCACTGAGAAATCTGCAACTAGTCTGACAGTGCTGGTGTGGTCACCTGTAAGGAGTGGAGGTGCTGCTCTCTCCTACCATAGTGGGGAGGGATAGCTCAGTGGTTTGAGCATTGGCCAGCTAAACCCAGCTTTGTGAGCTCAGTCTTTGAGGGGGCCATTTAAGGATCTAAGGCAAAAAAAAAAAACCCAGCAAAACAAAAACCTTACCATGAACGGTACTTGGTCCTGCTAGTAAAAGCAGGGGGCTGGACTCAAGAACTTTCCAAAGCCCCTTCCACATCTGTGAGATCGGTATGTGTGTACATATATTTTTTCTGTATCACGCATCACAGGGCTATCTGCCAAGGGTGATGCCTGCTAATCCCAGGGATATCCAGGGGACCAGAGGGTGCTTGGTACCTTGCTGGATCAGGCCCTGTGATTCAGAATCTCAAAAACCTTCTTGTTGCTTCACTTGGATACAATGTTTTGTCGGTATCTCCTGACTGGCTCAGCTGCATAGCATTCCTGTGGGCTGTTAAACACCTACTACATCCCACCTCAGAGGTGGCTGAGTGCATCTCCCTCTCTGCAGATGAGTATGCAAGGGGTAAGGAGCAAAGACAAGCAATCTTCCTCTCATGCCTTCCCGTCATTCCCACTGGGGAGTGGGGATGTTTGCTGCAGTGCCCAGAGTGGTGCCACACTCCCAAAAGGGGGTAGACCCCTGGGGGTTCTGGCCAACCTCCCCGTGCCGTGAGGCAGGCTGGAATTGGGAACTCACAAAGGTGATGTAAAAGCACCTTCTTCTCCACCCTCCTTGGGTCCTGAGCTCGGCACCAACCCCAGGATCAGGCCCTGCTGTGAGTCCACAGGGCCTGCTCGCTGTCTGGGTGAGCTTGTGGGGTTACGCTAGCCACGGTCATGACAGAGGATGGCAGGTTGGCAGAGCTCAATGCTGGCTCTGCAGCTAGAGAGCCAGGGTTTATTATCCATAAGCCACGTGGCTCAGTGACTCATCTGTTTGCAGGCTTCGGGAGAGGGAGCAGCTGGAAGAGAGAGGGGGAGTAACATTGTCATCGTCTGTTTACAGGTTCCTTTCTCTCCCTTTCCACCTCCGCCAGGGATGATGCTCGTGAAAGCTGGACCCCAGTCATTCTGGAGCTGGAGGATTTTTCAGCAGAGGTAGAAGAAGGTGAAGTGCTGGCAGGAGACTGCGGGGAAGGGAGAAGAATGGGAGGAGATGCTGTGTTATGCTGACAGGCTAAGAGCATGGGGGAAAGTGGCTCCTTTCCTTCCCAGGGGCTCCATGGGGCCATTTGACCAGGGTTTTGACCAAGAAGGGCTTTGTGACAGGAGGTTTGGATCCCTGGCTCAATGGCAGAGCTGGGGTTTTAATCCCTTGTGGAGAGAGGGGCTGGATTTGGAATTGGCTTCTCCACTTTACAATTGGAACCAAAGAGGGATTGGGGCCGAGGGCTAGAAAAGGAAGCGGCATTCAGTCTGGTACACTTAGCTACAATACTGGCAGGCACCCAGTGGGCAGACCCTGCTGACTGGCAGCTTAATAAGACACAGATCCTTGAAAGGGCTAGAATGTGGAGTTATGTCCCATCTCTTCCTGGAGGAGGTGGTGCCAGAATGGGAGATTCCCGCTGACTCAGTGGGAATTGTTTCAGGGACTTATGTAATAAGCAGGGCCCTACCAAATTAATGGCTGTGAAAAACACGCTGTGGACTATGAAATCTGGTCTCCCCCGTGAAATCTGGTCTCTTATGTACTTTTACTCCATACTAAAAAAGTACCCTATAGGATAAAAGTATGCCACCCTTTACTTCTGTGCTGGCAGCAACGTGGCCTTCAGAGCTGGACACCTGAACTGCAGCCTAAAGACACCAGAAACCAGAAGGCAAAGGAAAGGAAGCCATACTCTGTTTGTTTTTAAACTTTGTGATCTTTAAGCCAATCTCAACAGTTTTTTGGGGGGATGGGGCTAACTAATGATTTTTTTAATATTTGGGGTTGGCCAGACTGTTTGCCTTGAAAATGGCAGCTGGCAGTGACAAAGGACCTATGACAAAAAGCAACCCTTGCTGTTTGCTCTCCTGCCAATGTGTTAGAGGAACCCTGTTGAAAACAGGGACGAATGCAATAGATCAGACACTGCTGCCTCCCTTCGCTTCCACAGCAGGGCCCAGGTGAACCTTGGGTCACTGTAAAAACAGAGGAGACCTGTCCTCTGACACCCTCCTGGCCGGATTTCAAGATGTTGTGTGTGTGTCTCTCTCTCTCTTTCCTTTCAGGTTGAGCAAACCCCGCAAGATTTCTGCCAAACTCAGCTTCAAATCAACTCCAATTAACAGCCAGAATATCTGAGAATCCGTTTTATGCCTCTGCGTGAGCCCTGTCAAATGGTTTGCATGCTGAGAGGCCGGGGTATTAGCATTGTTATTGTATGTGCTGGGTTTATTTGCCTAGCTAAGGTACCTATGTGGCTCCCGTCTCATTGGTGCATCTCCCAGATTATAATGCGTTTATCCTCACAGGACTCCTGCAGGGAGGGCTGTGTGATCCAGGCTCATAAAGCAGAGGTGGGCAAACTATGGCCTGCGGGACCATCCTGCCTGGCCCTTGAGCTCCTGGCCAGGGAGGCTAGCCCCTGGCCCCTCCCCCGCTGTTCCCTCTCCCCCGCAGCCACGCCGCCACGTGGGCTGTGCTCTGGGTGGCGGGGCTGCAAGTTCCTGCAGAGCAGAGTAGCAGCATGTCTAGCTCTGGCCAGGCGGCACAGCCACCAGTTGTGCTGCTCTGAGCAGCATGGTAAGGGGGCTGGGAGGCTGGATAGGGGGCAGGGGGTCCCGGAGGGCAGTCAGAGGACAGGAAGCAGGAGGTGGTTGGATGGGACAGAGGTTCGTGGGGGGGTGCTCAAGGGATGGGGAACTGGGGGGTTGCAGAACTGTGGGAGTCCTGGGGGGCTTGTCAGGGGGCAGGGATGTGGATAGGGATCGGGGCAGTCAGGGGACAGGGAGTAGGGGGGGTCGGATGGGGGTGGGGTCCTGGGGGCGGTTAGCGGTGGGGGGTCCCAGGAGGGAGCAGTTAGGGGACAAGGATTGGGGGGATGGCTTGAGAGTTCTGAGGGGGCAGTCAGGGGCAGGAAGTGGGAGGGGGGAGATAGGTGGTGGGGGCCAGGATATTTGGGGAGTCACAGCCTTCCCTACCTGGCCCTCCATACAGTTTTGCAACCCCAGTGTGGCCATCAGGCCAAAAAGTTTGCCCATCCCTGCCATAGAGGGTAAATGACTTGCTCAGGGTCACTCATAGGTTCATAGATTCTAGGACTGAAAGGGACCTCGAGAGGTCATCGAGTCAGTCCCCTGCCCTCATGGCAGGACCAAATACTGTCTAGACCATCCCTGATAGACATTTATCTAACCTACTCTTAAATATCTCCAGAGATGCAGATTCCACAACCTCCCTTGGCAATTTATTCCAGTATTTAACCACCCTAACAGTTAAGAACTTTTTCCTAATGTCCAACCTAAATCTCCCTTGCTGCAGTTTAAGCCCTGCTCTGCCACAGAAAGACTGTGGCAGAGCAGGGAAGTGACCCTGGGTTTCCCAAGGCCCAGACTAGTGTCCTAACCACTGGACCATCCTTCCATAGGGGTGTACGGTGCTTTCCAGACAAGTGACCGACAGGTTACTGCCCCATGGAGGTTGAACGTTAAAAGCTAGATTGTGTACCCATGGCTTGCACTGGGGAGCATATAGCCATGTGGTAATGAAGGCTGATGAAAAGAGGGGAAGTAGGGTGAGAGACTCTGTACCTCAGGGGAGCAACCTGCACCCCCATGTTCATCCTTATAATACAGTTGTGTGAGATCCAATGCAAAGTTTGTCATGTCGGGTGTCTTCGGAAGGCTCATGATGCTCTGAGCATTGTTGTTATAGTAATGTTATAGGTCACAATGGCATATATAGAATTATGAGGCTGAAAATGTGTCCTCATGGCTTAAAACAAGCCCAGGCAAAACTCTCCAGGAGCAGAGGGGCAGTTCACACCTCATCAGGGCATGGATGGGACAAACCCAGCCCAGCCTCACAGGAACAAAGGACATTGGCCTAGGCAGCAACAAAGGATCTGTTGGACTCTTCAGTGAGCCCCCCCTCCCTTGGACTATGATTAGGTCATCCTTACCTGACCCTGAAGGTGGGCAGGGGCAGGGGGCAAAACCAAGAGAAAAGAAAGGACATGATAAAAGGGAGAGACGTTTGCCATGCTCTCTCTCTTCCACCTCCATCTGCAGACATGATCACCAAGCAACTTAAGCCCTGATCAAAGGGGAGAGCCTGGCTGAAGAGCAGCCAGCCAGCCTCTGGTGAGAAGCATCTAATTTTTTAAGGCTACTGAAAGTGTTAAGATCAGCTTAGAATGTGTTTTGCTTTTATTTCATTTGACAAAATCTGCCTTCTTGTGTTTTGACTTATAATCACTTAAAAGCCATCTTTTGTAGTTAATAAATTTGTTTGTTTATTCTACCTGAAGCAGTGTGTTTGATTTGAAGCGTGTTGGGATAACAAGCCTGGTACATATCAATTTCTTTGTTAAATTGACAAACTCATATAAGCTTGCAGCGTCCAGGGGGCATAACTGGACACTGCAAGACAGAGGTTCGTAGAGTTGTGTCTGGGACCAGAGATATTGGCTAGTGTCATTCAGTTGCACAATCCAAGCAATGGCTGGCCAAAAGTGCTCACTCACGTAGCTGGGAGCAGCTTACATGCCAGACGCTGTGTGTGAACAGCCCAGGAATGGGAGTTCTCACAGCAGAGCAAGGTAAGGCTGGCTCCCAGAGTCGAGGACTGGAGTGACCTAGCAGATCACCGGTCCAAATAACACCAGGGGAACATCTCAGGGGGCTGTGGAAAAATGAGGGCTATGGGCTTTTGGTAGCACTGAGAATTGGGTTCAATGCCTACTATTGCATGAGTAGTCCCATGGGCGTCAGCAGGACTGCTCAGAGTGTGGCGTGTGATGCTCAGCCGAGTTTCTTCTGGATCAGGCCCTGTGACACTGAGAGTGGATGGTGTTGGGAAGGAGAAATAAAGGCCAATGGCCCCGTTCTCAACAACCCGCCCCGCACCCCCGCGCTCCTGTGCTTCAGGCAGGTGGTGTTGCTAAAGTGGCTTTTCGGTCTCCACTGTGCTCTTCATATTCTGGAGTGATGCGGGCCCCCCCTCTGCACCTCCAACATGTCCCTGGCTGGGAGAGGGTCCTCAGGCCAGCTCCATACCTGCTGAAGAGATTCGGGAGGCGTTAAGCCGCTTTCGTATAACTGAGACAGAGACCCAGTGTTTCTCTCCGATCTTTCAGTACACTGTTCAAAGTTAAGATGTTAAACGTTTATATTTACAGGCTGGAGTCATTTTTTCCAACTCCATTAAAACCTTTAAGCTAAAGGGTAATGTAACATAAGCCTCATAACCATGACAACTGCCTCTGTACTTATAGCAATTATAGATGAGGAAAATGATATGCATTTGATTTGGTTCTGTGGAATACACACTATTTTGTGTATTTAAGAGGTGGCAATGAGCTGTGTGTGTTAGATAATTACACCGAAAATGACAAGATTGCTGTGTTTTGGAAAGGGAAAATGTTGGCTCTTGGGGGGGGAAATGCAATGCCTGAAGGTGATTTATGTAATTTAAGGCGAGTTTAAATTTGTTTTGCAATTGTACGATGTGGAACTTAGTATCTGGAGTATTCAGCAGAGGAAATTTAAAGTTTCCCTCTTCGTTTTATGTAACAAATTCAAATGTGCAAGTTAGGCTGGTGTGGTTTAGACCTCTGGGGAGTTAATGCTTCTGTAAACTCCACATCGAGTTTTCTGGCTTGTTTCTTTTTCTCTTGCACCAGAGGTCTGACTCTTGCGGGGGAACCTATCAATCTACCCTCAGGCAGGTCATTCCACAGGTGGCAAAGTGGCCCACACACAACCATCAGGCAAACTTCTCTCCTTGAAAAGCAGCAGTAATTATTGCTTGAACAGTCTGGGGTTTTCCCTGTGTTAGTCATTTCCAACCACTTGCATTAGCTAACATCAGAGTATCCTGACATTTAAAATCTATCTACAGCTGTGGGGCTGGGAAGTTGACTTTTGTGCTACTCTCGTGCTGACCAGAGGACTGTGCTGCTATGTGTCCTGGGTACTTATATGCTCTGCAGTAGCTGAGCTTCTCAGAGTCTTTAATGTATTTATCCCAACAACATGGCTGGGAGGTGGAGAAATGCTTTCAGCCCCATTGTATGGATGGAGAACTGAAGCACAGGCTAAGTGACTTGCCCAATGTCACATTTGTATCACTCAATAACCCTATGAGGTAGGAGAGTAGCATCCCCATGTTACAGAAGGGGAAACCGAGGCAGAGAGTGATTAAGCGTGACATCAGCGTGAGCCGGGGGTCCTGAGTACCTCTGAGCATAAGGCTTTTAAATTACTCTCTGCCTCAGTTGCCCCATCTGCAACTTTGAGATAATATTTCCCCAGCTAACAGGGGACTCAAGTCACTGTCTGTGACATGCTTTGAGATCCTGGGATTTAAGTCACCATACAAGTGCCGAACACTTTGAATCTGATGAAGCTGGAAGGTTTCCCCACTGCTTGAAGAATCAGGTTAGGAAGGGAAGGGAAGCCTAGAGCCATATTGTGAGGGGGTCATAAACCCCACATCATGAGTGTGGGAACTCAGGTTTTACGTGGGGCTCTGCTGCCAGCCCTGTGCCTGGGGTCCTGGCTGCCACTCCACTGCCAGCCCTGGGTCCCAGCTGCCGGCCCCAGCTGTGGCCACAGCCTCAGCCCCTTTACCTCTGTCTGGGTCCCCCACTCCCAGAGACATGGCCCTGCTCCCAGCTCTGCAGGCAGGGGGTGGGGTGGACTGGGGTAAGGAGGCTGGCTTTCAGCACCCCCACTATTAAAAGTATTCCAGCTTCACTGCCCCACACTGGGAGTGACAGGATTAAGGGGAGCTGGAGAGCTCAATGTGGCACCTGCCGGTATCTCCAGGGCAGAGCAGGCCCAGTTTAGGATAAGATCCAGCCAGGGAGGAGCTTGGTGGCGGATACAAAGGAAGGGCTTCAGGGGTGGGGAACCAGGGCCTGGGCTCCCAACGAGAAAGTGCTGGGGGAGGTGGCTCAGTACAGGAGCTGGAGAGAACTCTGCAGAGCCTAGGATGGGGGAAGAGTCTGTGGAGGGGTGAGTCCGGGGATGGCCTGGGGAAAAGGGCCTAGACTGAGAGAGGAATTGACCTAGAGAGGGAGTAGAGCTGAACTGCTTGCTTCAACATCCCTGGATTGGAACCCAGAATACAGGGGCAGCCTGGCTTTCCTTGCCAGCCACCAAGGCTGGAAAGCCGCCTGATATAAGGATTGGAAGGACCCCGGAGGCTGGAGTCAGGCCAAAGGCCACTGGAGTACTGCTGCATGGGAGTCTGTTACCCAGGAAGGGGTGGGAAGACAAGTCACCCCAATAATCCCTGCACTCCGGTGACTAATGCCAGTACTAATGCCAGTAATTACAGCCAGAGAGAGACCTGCCCGGATGTCATTCTGTGTGAAACCACCAGGGGAAATGGCTCTCAAGCACTGACATGAGGGACAGGTGACATTCACCTCCATGTGGATGGCCTGTCCAAGTCCTCCATAGCACAGCCCCATAGCCAGGGATTATGGGGGGAGGAGAGGTTCAAGTGAAGGGACCATGCAATGAGGTCTTTAGAGCTCCAGGTGATATGCAGCGTCTTCAGTGCCACCTGGAAACCTACAGGCATCTGCTGCTGCCTGGTGTGATTGCTCCTGCTTGGAGCTCCACTCAGTAAGGAGAGCATTACATTACCTAGGGATTTAGTTTTTGAGTAGTCTTGCAATGTAATCCCATGCGATGAATCCATGTGCTATATGGCACGCTTACTACATGAATCAGACACCTTCTGTCCCTATGGTGGCAGGGACGTGAAGTCTGGTGCTTCCGCTCTGCAGCCACGGGCCTGTGTCACTTGAACATAAGGACATAAGAATGGCCATACTGGGTCAGATCAAAGGTCCATCCAGCCCAGTATCCTGTCTGCCGACAGTGACCAATGCCTGGTGCCCCAGAGGGAGTGAACCTAACAGGTAATGATCAAGTGATCTCTCTCCTGCCATCCATCTCCACCCTCTGACAAACAAAGGCTAGGGACACCATTCCTTACCCCATCCTGGCTAATAGCCATTAATGGACTTAACCTCCATGAATTTATCCAGTTCTTTTTAAAATCTTGTTATAGTCCTAGCCTTCACAACCTCCTCAGGCAAGGAGTTCCACAGGTTGACTGTGCGCTGTGTGAAGAAGAACTTCCTTTTATTTGTTTTAAACCTGCTGCCTATTAATTTCATTTAGTGGTCCCTAGTTCTTGTATTATGGGAATAAGTAAATAACTTTTCCTTATCTACTGTCTCCACATCACTCATCATTTTATAGACCTCTATCATATCCCCCCTTAGCCTCCTCTTTTCCAAGCTGAAAAGTCCTAGCCCCTCTAATCTCTGCACCTTGAAGTCTTTAAACCATAAGTTGAGGACTTCAGCAGCTCAGACATAGGTCAGGGGTTTGTTACAGGAATGGGTGGGTGAGATTCTGTGGCCTGCGTTGGGCAGGATGTCAGACTAGAAGATCATAATGGTCCCTTCTGACCTTAAAGTCTATGAGTCTATGTCCCCCTCTAGTGGCGCCCAGCCTAGCTAGAGATTAATAAGTCTGCTACAGCCTTAGCTAAGAGCCACCCAGCTTTTAGTTCATGAAGTAGAGGCACATACACTGAGCTTCACAGATCCCATGTTCAATCCTGCTGATGACTGTGGTCTGTTGGTGTTACATGTTGGCCGTGAGACTCAGCCCAGTAATGATAAACCCAGGCTTACAATGCAGGGGGGTCACTAGAGCACAGACTGAGGACCTCACAAGGCATATTTTGTACAAAGATTATTACCATCGCATGTAGGGTCTGACTAGAGGGCTGCTTTGGGTCACACTTGCTCAGTATGGCATCTCCAAGAGTGAAGGGTCAATTCCACTCCCAAATTTAAAAAAAAAGGGGGGGTGCCAAGCTGTTCCACCGTTTCAGCCAGCCCCAGAGAGAGACAGCCATATCAGAAGGGCACTGAAGATCTCTGCCTTGATGGCTGATGTTCGCAGGCCTGCTTTGGCTACCTGCAGCGAGCAGATAACTGCCAGGAGAAGGATCCCAGCCTATTCAAAGAACAGGGTGCTTGCTGCTTGGTCAGCTCAGGAGGATGTGAGGACATACATGCCAAATAAGCAGTGCATGCTTTCAATGCATAGGATTAGTGGCCCGTGTACCTTTCAATACTGAAGAAATCTGTATGTTAGCTACTGTTCTTTTTCTTTGACCGGGTATGTGCTGTATTGCTGTAATGATAAGAGCATGTTTCAATTTATGAGGCATCTTAGTTAACCCACAGATTGTCGTCTATCAATGGAAGAATTTTTTTGTTTAGTCTGAGAAGCTTTACTACATTGTGGTGTCTGTCCTCCAAATCGGAGCAACTCAGGGTACTGGCATCCACACCTGTCCCAATTTGCATATTTGTGTTGTTCTCCACAGGTGGGAGCTCCGCTGTCAGAACAGACCGAACCTGCTCGCTGTCCCTGCAATACAATGGAATTATTACGGGTACGGGTGTAATCGAAGTTTGACGGGTTACACTCAGGCCAGGCCCTTGTCTCTGGCTTTTTAACAGAGCACTGACTCTGCTCTCCCAGGAGCCCCTCTCTGCCTCAACAAAGGTTTTTCTTACAGGCTCAGCTCACTAAGTGACCTCTACCCTGTCTTTCCATCCAGACTCCAAGGAAGACTGGAGAACTGAGCAGGATTATGGCATCACAGGTATCAAGGAGGCTGAACAGCTGTAACATAAGAACGGCCACACTGGATCAGACCAAAGATCCATCTAGCCCAGTATCTGGTCTTCCGACAGTGGCCAATGCCAGGTGTTTCAGAGGGAATGAACAGAACAGGGAATCATCAAGTGATCCATCCCCTGTTGCAGGGGCAGCTCTAGACATTTCACCGCCCCAAGCAGGGCGGCATGCCACGGGGGGCGCTCTGCCGGTCACCGGGAGGATGGCAGGTGGCTCCTGTGGACCTCCCACAGGCGTGCCTGTGGGGGGTTCCCTGGTCCCGCTGTCCTCTGGTCCCACGGCTTTGAAGGACCTCCAGCAGGAACGCCTGCGGGAGGTCCACTGGAGCCACCTGCCACGCTTCCGGCGACCGGCAGAGCGCCCTCCATGGCATGCTGCCCCAAGCACGTGCTTGGCGTGCTGGGGCCGGGAGCCGCCCCTGCTCTGTTGTCCATTACCAGTTTCTGGCAAACAGAACCTAAGGATGCTCAGAGCATGGTGTGGCAGCCCTGCCCATCTTGGCTAATAGCCATTGATGGACCTATCTTTCATGAAATTATCTAGTTCTTTTTTGAACTCTCTTATAGTCTTGGCCTTCCATACATCCTCTGGCAAAGAGTTCCCTGGGTTGACTGTGCATTGTGGGAAGAAATACTTCCTTTTGTTTCTTTTCTACTTGCTGCCTATTCATTTCATGTGGTGACCCCTAGTTCTTCTGTTCTGAGAAGGAGTAAATAACACTTCCCTGTTTACTTTTTCCACACCAATCATGATTTTATAGACCTCTATCATATCCCCTGTAGTTGTCTTGTCCAAGATGAAAAGTCCCAGTCTTATTAATCTCTCCTCCTATGCAAGCTGTTCCATACCCCTAATCATTTTTGTTGCCCTTTTCTGAACCTTTTCCAATTCCAAGATATCTTTTTTGAGATGGAGAGACCACATCTGCATGCAGTATTCCTACGCTTTGTTTCCTATGGTTCAGCCAGTTACTGATCCAGGAGAGGACCCTTCCTCTTATCCCATTACAGCTTACTTTGCTTAAGAGCCTTTGCTGAGGGACCTTGTGCAAGGCTTTCTGAAAATCCCAGTATGTCAGTGCACTGCAAAGCCTTCAATGGCTTTTAAACTTTCCCATGGAGACATCGGAGACATTTGCCAGTGAACTTGTGTTCAGGCCTAACAAGAACTCACATGCAACCTGCTGTGAGAAACTCGTTTTTACAAGGATGCTCCTGTCCCAGCACAGGCCACAGGTCAAAATGTATAACTTCAATAACAATGGTATTGGAAGAGCCCAAAATGACCACTACAGGAATGTATTGACTATGACCCCTTATTTCAAATGCACTGTGGCCTAGTGGATAGAGCACTAGATGGAACTCAGAAGACTTAAGTGCTAGTCCTGACTCTGCTACTGTCTTTCTGGATGACCTTGGGCAAGTGACTGCGCTTCTCTGTGCCTCAGTTTGCCATCTTGAAAAGGGGGCTAATGCTACAGACGTCCTTTGTAAAGTGCTTTGAGGTCTACTGATTGAACATGTTATACAAGAGGTAGGGTTCTTTATTATCTTATGATACAGGGTGCTTTTCTTAAAGCGTCCACTGCTGGAGTCAAGTGATTTATTTGAGAATCTCTGCTCTTTATTTTATTTTATTTTATTTTATTTTATTTGTTAGCCAGTTTTAAACCCTCGTAGTTGCAAAGAGAAGCTGGGGAACGTGAATTGAGTGCACCCTAGTGACTCAGACACCAGAAGGCAAATGAAGAGTTCCCCAGATGAATGTTTTTTGAAGATCTCATTATTTTGAAGCCAATCTCATGATTTTGGTGGGGCCCAGCTCAGGGTTTGGGAATGCGTGGGCTGGCGATACCGTGAATGTTTTTGTGCACTCGTAGCACTAGATAAACACTTCGGTGCTGCTTCTCACTTCAGGCTGGGAGATTCTGCCTCGGTCCCACGGGTTTTATGAGTTCCCACAAGTAGGGAAAAAATGTCCCTTGCCTAGGGGCTTGAGAGTCATAGAGCTCGAAAAAGACCCAGGGTTTTCCTGGGAAACCTGATGCCCTCTCTCCTGCCTTATTCTGAGCTCAGCAGCTCAGCCCCCTTGGGCGATTGCCCCATCCTATCTCCTGATGTAAGTACAGCATTGACACCTCACAGGCTAGAGGGAGATTGCAGGAGGGCAGCCCCATTGTGACCTAGAGATGACATCAGCGCCTGCCTGATGCCAGAGCAGCAACTTGCCCTCAGGTGTAGCCTGGGTACTTGTTGCTCCTTTGAGCGTATCTGTGATTCTTAGTGCCTGAGCCTGGTGAAATGAGTTCACTCCTCCACTATCTCAACTCTGCCTCCTGCCTAACGATACTGCTGCTCTTTCTTGTGTATTATGCTGTGATAAGGCTCGCCAGATCTGAGGTAAGTGAGACTCCTAGAGAGATGGAAAGGCTGGATTGATGCCAGCTGAATGCAGGAACCAAACATAAGTATTTTTAAATCAGCAGGCTCAGATCTTCTCCACCCAAGAGTCCTCAAAGAGCTGGCTCAGGAGGTTATTGGTCCAAGGAGATAATTTTTTAAACAAATTTAGGATTCCTGAGGGAATTCCAGAAGGCTGGAAGTGTGCTAATGTTTTGTCAATATTCAAAAAGCTGCGGGAGGTTGGCCCGGCTTCTTATAGGCCAGTTAGCCTGAAATAATGGACAAACTGATATGGGATTCAATCAATAAAAAATTAAAGGACGGGAAAATATTCAAAGCAGGTTAACAATGTTTTATGGGAAATGGGCCATGTCAAACATAGACGTGGCAAACTTAGACTTTTGCAAGGTGTTTTTCATAGATTCCAAGGCAAGATGGGCCCATTGTGATCTTCTAGTCTGACCCTCCTGTCTAGCGCAGGCCAAAGAACTTCCCCACAATCATGCCTAGTGCATAGCTTTAATTAAAATGTCCAATCTTGATTTAAAAAATTGCCAGTGATGGAGAATCAATCCACCATGACCTTGATAAATTGTTCCAGTGGTTAATTCCTCTCACTGTTAAAAATGGACGCCTTCTGTCCAGTCTGAATGTGTCTAGTTTCAAATTCCAGCCATTGGACCACGTGAGACTTTTCTCTGCTAGATTGAAGAGCCCATTTGTAATTATTTGTTCCCCATATAGATATTTATAGACTTTTCCTCAAACCACCCTTAACCTCTTTAAGTGACATTGACTGAGCTCCTAAAGTCTATCACTACAAGGCATGTTTTCTAATCCTTTCATCATTCTTGTGGCTCTTCTCTGAACCCTCTGCAATTTATCAACATCCTTCCTGAATGTTAGACACCAGAACTGGACACAGGATTCCAGCAGTGGTTGCACCAGTGCCAAATACAGAGGTAAAATAACCTCTCTCCTCCAATTTGAGATTCCCCTGTTTATGCATCCAAGAACCGCAGGACATTTGGATTAAAAATTAGCACTATACAGTATCAATGGAGCACAGGCTAAATGGATTGAGAACAGGCTAATGGCTAACTGACAGATCTCAAAAAGTAATTGTCAAAGGGCTCATCAAACGTGGGCATTTCTAATGGGGCTCTGCAGGGATCAGTACTAGGTCTGATGCTACTCAATATTTTTATCAATGACTTGGAAGTAAATACAAAATCGTTGCTGATAAAAATGTGCTGATGACAGGGAGATTAGCAGAATGGTAAATAACGATGAGAACAGGGCAGTCATACAGAGAGATCTGGCAAATGGGGCCCATTCAAACAAAATGCATTTTCACACAGCCCAGCACAGAGTTATACATCTGGGAACAAGGAGGGCATATTCAGCTTTGGATTTAACGATCTTTAGTTTTGTATCATCTGCAAATCTGGCCACCTCACTGTTTCCCCTCTTTTCTAGATCATTTAGGAAGATGTTGAACAACTCTGGTCCCAGGACAGATCCCTGCGGGACCTTGTTATTTATCTCTCTTCATAAACTCATCATTTATTCCTTCCTTTTGTTTCCTATCTTTAAACCAGTTACTGGTCCATGTGAAGACCTTTTCTCTTATCCCATGACAACTTACTTTGCTTAAGAACTTTGATGAGGGATCTTGTTAAAGGCTTTCTGAAAGTTCAGGTACACTATATCCACTGGATCGCCCTTGTCCACATGCTTCTTCACCCCTGTGACATTACGCCCCATATTCTTCATAGAAATATTGTTCTATGAATATGGCATAACTAAGGTATGTTTTATGCAAGATGGGTCATGTGAGATATCATTGGAAAGGTTATGATTTACTGACTGGGATTATCCTATTTTATGGATGTATCATTTCTGTATCTGAAGTTAGGAATATGGGCTCTGTAACAATTATAAAAGTGCTTGCACCAGGGGAATGCCCCCAAACAGTAGGCAATCAGCCTGGATGGGCCATTAGGAAGGACAATAGGACTTTGCAGATATTAATCTTCCTCCTTCCTGAGAAGTTTCCTGAGATGCTGCTTTGACACTGCAGGGTGATGTGATCATGTCACCTTATAGAATAATAGAATCCATAGAATATCAAGGTTGGAAGGGACTCCAGAGGTGTCTAGTCCAAGCCCCTGTTCAAAGCAGGACCAATTCCCAACTAAATCATCCCAGCCAGGACTTTGTCAAGCCAGGCCTTAAAAACCTCTAAGGAAGGAGATTCCACCACCTCCCTAGGTAACCCATTCCAGAGCTTCACCGCCCTCCTAGTGAAAAAGTTTTTCCTAATATTCAACCTAAACCTCCCCTACTGCAACTTGAGACCATTACTCTTTGTTCTGTCATCTGCTACCACTCAGAACAGTATAGATCCATCCTCTTTGGAACCCCCTTTCAGGTAACTGAAAGCAGCAATCAAATCCCCCTTTATTCTTCTCTTCTGCAGACTAAACAATCCCAGTTCCCTCAAATGGACATCATTCTGGACTGGTGGTATTTTTCCACTAGGAGGGAGTGGGGGGTCAAACTGGGGGACAAAGGATTCCTGTCACAGTCAAATCCTATTTAAGGCTTGGAAGTGAGTTAATCTAGGTTCTTCTCCACCACCTCCATACCCCAAAAGGAAGACTGCTGAAAACATGTGGAGAAATAAAGGAACTAAACTATGGGGGAGGAGGGCAGGGGCTGAGCCCAGGCGAGAAAGATCTGCCTGTGAAAGGAATACCTGGCTAGTTAAGCTGCAAGCAGTGTAGTTTACCTTCAAGAAACTTTGCAGCTCCCAGGCAAGTGGACTGAACTCATGCCAAACTGTTGTTGTTGTTTTTTGGTGTAAAACAGCTGCCATTTAAGGATGATATAGAGGTTATATCAGCACTTGTTTGGGAGGATTTGCATAAGCCACTCATGGCTTCACAACTCAAGAGTAGCATGGCCATCCCAAATGTATGCAGATAAAACCCCGATATCATGCATTCCCTTAATATGTTTATAGGAAACACTGTTGTCCAGAGGTCAGATTTCTCCCCCAAGATCTGAATTCCGTGCATGGTATCTGGGGTTAATTGCATACCCTGCAATCCTAAAACCTGCAGAGTTTTATCATCTCTGCAGGAGAGAGAACTTTGCAGGCTCTCTCCTTCAATGCTTATAAACTCTGCAGGCTCCTGGTACCAGCAATCCCTGTTTCTCCAACCCCTGGATTGTTCCAGTGACCCCTGTTATGGGTTGTGCTTAGTGTCCTATATTGGCTGCATCATAGGAAAGCACAATGCCTACCCATGATGCCTCAGAGTGCAATACTCTCCCAGAAAGAAAAACTTCCCTCTGGCCCCACATGGCAATCACCTTGTCATAAACAGATAGTAGGAGTTAATAGAACAGAAGTACTTTATAACTCTTTTGCCTGTAAAGGGTTAACAAAATCAGTGAGCCTGGCTGTCACCTGACCAGAGGACCAATCAGGGGACAGGATACTTTCAAATCTTGAGGGAGGGAAGTTTTTGTGTGTGCTGTTAGTGTTTGGTTGTTGTTCACTCTGGGGGCTCAGAGGGACCAGACGTGCAACCAGGTTTCTCTCCAATCTCTCCGATACAGGCTCTTATAAGTTCAGACTAGTGAGTACTAGGTAGATAAGGCGAGTTAGGCTTATGGTTGTTTTCTTTATTTGCAAATGTGTATTTGGTTGGAAGGAGTTCAAATTTGTATTTTGCTGAAAGGATTTTAATTTGTACTTGTATACTTAGGCTGGGAGGGTGTTCCCAGTGTCTATAGCTGAAAGACCGTATACCTATTCCATCTTAAATTTACAAAGATAATTTTTACTGTTTTTCCTTTTTTAAATAAAAACTTTTCTTGTTTAAGAACCTGGTTTTTTTTTTATTCTGGTGAGACCCCAGGGGACGGGGTCTGGATCCACCAGGGAATTGGTGGGGAGAAAGGAGGGAAGGGGGAGAGAAAGGTTATTTTCTCTCTGTGTTAGGATTACCTTCTCTCTCAGGGAGAGTCTGGGGCAGGGGGAGAGAGAAGGAGGGGGGAAGGTGGATTTTCCTCTCTGTTTTAAGATTCAAGGAGTTTGAATCACAGTGATCTTCCAGGGTAACCCAGGGAGGGGAAGCCTGGGAGAGGCGACGGTGAGGGAAAGGGTTTACTTTCCTTGTGTTAAGATCCAGAGGGTCTGGGTCTTGGGGGTCCCTGGGCAAGGTTTTGTGGGGACCAGAGTGTACCAGTCACTGGAATTCCTGCAGTGCTACAAGTACTAAGCTGGTAATTGGGCTTAGAGGAATTCATGCTGGTACCCCATCTTTTGAACGCTAAGTTTCAGAGTGGGGAATTATACCATGACACACCTCTGGCTCATTGTTCTCCCAGGTTTATTGAGGAGTTCTCTTCTAACTCTGCTGCTTTCTCTGTGTGTGGCAGGCTTCTCCGAGGAAGAGGAGGCACAGAGAGAAAAAGAAGAAACCGAGAGGTAAGCAGCTCCTGACCCCACAGCTGTGGTGGCAGACTCAGGCCCCATGCAAAGCAGAGAAATAGGGTCTATTCCCCCACCTGCCTCCCCTCTTCCTGCCAAGGCACAGTCATGCCCAGAGTCGCGCAGAGGCACTGGCTGGGGCTCCGTTCACAGGCTGCCTCTGAAATCTGGGGCAATAGGGCGCTAGGAAGCAGAGGGTGCCCAAGCAGCTCAATGTCTCCTTTATGTCTCGGTTCTGGCAGCTTTTGGATGCTGTGAGGAAGAGTTGGAGGAGGCTTGTGCATCCCTAGAGACATGGTAAGCAATGCCCCCCTCCATAAATCTGCAGTGGGTCAGTCCCCTTCTTTAGCATCATGCAATTCATCCCCACCCAGGGGCAGTAGCCTGAGTAATCCCTCCCCTGCCCCAACTATGTACCAGGCAAGCAACTCTTCTCCTTTAGACTCATGCAATTCATTCCCACCCAACAGAAGTTGCCATCTCTAATCCACCCCCACACCTCGTACAATGGGTCATTCCCTTCCTCGAGCATCATACGGCTCATTTAACCTGGGGCAGTGTGGGGGGAGGGTAGATTGAGTCGACTGGAGTGCACCATCCTCCCCTCCCAAGAGGGGGAGAAAATGTTTTCTGGGAGCAGCCCCGTGCACCCTTGGGAGGTGAAGTGGAGAGGTCAGGAGGAAGGCTGGCCTTTCTGGTACGGTGAGTAGGGTGAAAGGGATCCAGCAGCACTTGGGTAATGACCCTTCCTCCAGTCCCACAGCATAGGTTCCCAGTAGGATTTGAACCCTGGACCTTCAGCTCTGCAGCATAAAGCACCTCTTAGAGCTAAAGAGTAGCCGCATTAGTTGACAGCAATGGTAGGCTGTTATCCTATATGTTGATTAGCTTCTGTGGAAGGGACATGACACACACTGCCAGCAGGATACACGCTCACCTCCTCAGCACTAGACAGGGCTCACCTAACAATCCAGCTAACCCCAAACCAGAACATCGAAGGCCCGGGTATTGCAGGGGAGGAGGCTGCCTCAGTGGAGAATGGGACAGGGAGCCTTTCAGTGCTGCCCCTCTGGGTAAAAGAGGGCCTGAGGGCAGGGCCTGCACTCAGCTATCTGCTCTCTCTGTTCCACAGCTGCCCTGTGCACCTGGAGAAGCTCCCCTTGGCTCAGAGCCTCAGGCTCGTTGAGAGGAGGCTACAGTATGTGGCCAGACACCTGGATGAAGTTCTGATACCGTAAGGCAACTGAGCGGGGGGCACCAGACTGGGGGGCGGTCGGAGGGGATAGTGAATGTAGAGAGGAGGGAACAGGGAAAACCAGACACTCCAGGGTCCTAAAATAACAGGTGAGATACCAGTGAAAGTGAGATGAGGGATTGTCAGAAATTAAATGCAGAGACTACAAGTTGGGGTTGTGAGTAGGATCAAATCCTTCTGTACTGCAATATCTGCCAGCAGGCGACTGTCTAGAACCTGCCCGTGCTGTGTTTGAAAGAAACAGCAATCAAATGACACCCTGTGAGGGGATGTCCACCCCACATAGCACTGGAAGGGGCTCAGGTGGCCAGGCAGGCCCATTAACTCCACAGGGTGCACCTGGAGGAAGAGCCAGGGAGCAGGGAACTGATTCCAAGCAGGCTCAGCTGGGCAGGAATAGGCAGGGCCTATAAAGCCAGGAAACTGGCAACAGACAGGGGCTGCCGCTAGGAAAGGGCAGCCCCACCCTGGGAAGAGGGGGGCGTGGTTGGAGCTGGTGCACCCAGAGCAAGGAGGGGAACCAGGAGTAGTAGGAAGCAGTCCAGGCTGGGAGAGGAAAGCCCAGAACTGCTGGGTTGAGGATCCCTGGCCTGGAGCCCAGTGTGCACCCAGGTTTCCCTACCAGCCACCGAGGGCATGGCATGGACCGGCGGGGCAGTGAACAGGAAGGCTGTCTGGGTCACTGTAGGAGTGACAGGCAATCGAAGGACTGTACCCTGGAAGAGGGGGAAATGTTGAGTGGCCCAAGTCAAGAAGAGCACACTGCAGTTCCCGGAATGAGAGAGAGATGATATGATCATATGCGACAACTGGAAGGGGCATTGACTTTGAGAGCTAATCCCTAGAGTAGGCACCAGAGAAGCAGTGAGTGGGGCACCCCGTGATACACCCCAAACATGAGTCATCAGCTGGGTTCAAACCCAGGACTTTCAGGACCATAGCACAGACCTCCACCACCGGAGAAACTCCATTAACTGGGAGCAATAGTAGGTTGTTAGCCTCTAGTGTATCAGCCGTTAGAAGAGGACAGTTTTCCAGTGGGTTAGAATGTAAGAACATAAGAACAGCCAGACTGGGTCAGACCAAAGGTTCATCTAGCCCAGTATCCTGTCTTCCAAAACTGGCCAATGCCGGTGCAGCAGAGGGAATGACCAGAACAGGGAATCATCAAATGATCCATCCCCTGTCGCCCATTTCCAGCTTCCACAAACAGAGACTAGGGACACCGTCCCTGCCCATCCTAGCTAATAGCCACTGATGAATTTATCTAGTTCCCTTTGTAGTTTATAGTCTTGGCTTTCACAACCTCCTCTGGCAAGGGTTACACACACATGCTCACATCTTCCTCACTCAAAGCAATTATTGTTAGCTAATCTTTCTATTAAAATAGCACTAGGTTCCCAATCATGCTCAAGGCCCCATTGTGCAAGGTGCTGCACATGTGCATGTGACGAAGGGGTTATCATTATAGATAAAATGAGTGCCAGCTCCCCCTCTCAGTCCTTCGTTACCCAGTTGATGTCCTTGTGTCAGGGTGTTGTGTGCAATGCATGCCTAGGCACTGCCCCATTGCACTACTGTTGGAAGGCTGTGCCCAAGCCCTGCCTTTGCTCAGCAGGGCCATGTCCCATCTGTCCCTGTCTGCTCTCTCCCACAGGCCGAGTGTGTCGACATCTGCGATGAGCCATTTCTCCTATTCCTCTATGGAATCCACCACCTCTTCCCTCTGGAGTCCCAGCTCCTTTTCCCCAAGAGAAGCCACCGTAATTCAGTCAGAGCCCCTCTGCCGCACAAGGGAGATCATGCCTGTCGCGGGCTGGGAAGGATTCATTCATCCCATCCAAGCCCAGCCTCTCCCCAGGCCTCCTGCACACATCAGACAAGACCGGCGAGAGCAGACCACGGATCTGGACCAAACATCAGCACAGGGCTCAGGCTTCAACCTCCTACAGAAGCATCTGCAGAGGCAACTGGGGGCTCCACAAACCCCTATCCCGGGGAAGCCATTGCTGAGTGAGCGGGACACCAATCAGCAATTGGAATTAGACACAGATCCACCCAAATGTGGATTTCCAGCAAAGATCCCAGAGCCCCTCAGATCCAATACCAGCCCTCAGCGTGCAAAGGAGATCCAGGAGCCATGTGTCTGCCCCTTGGGATCCCTGCCCCAAAAGGCCCACAGGATAATGGCATCCTCTGATGCCATCCTGGCCAGGCTTGTGCCCATGGCGGTGGTCAAACTGCAGAATCACGTGGCTCAGAAATGCTTGGAGATCCAAATGAAGGGGTTTCCTAAGATGGTGCGAGAGTCGCACAGAGATGCTCCCCTCCGGAGAGAGACTGCTCTGCCTGGGCCACTCCGCCCCCCTAGGGAGCCAGGCAAGCACAGGACAACGGCATTCCCAGCGATGGGACAACAGCCTGCCCACCCCATCGAACTCCACATAAGGCGTCAACATTTCATCATGCAGAGGGGGCTGCTCACCCTGGACCCAGAGCCCCTGGCAAAGCTGTCTCACGCCATCCCAGCCAGGGGAGCCCATGTGGAGTTCAGTGAGATGGAGACCGATATCCTGCAGACGGGGAGGCGAAGCACAAGCGCCTCTTCTTCCACACGTCCTCCAACGCCAGTGGAAGATACCATCATGGAGATGGGCAGGAATGATGGCACAGCAGGAAACCAGACTAACCCAGAGTGCTGCACTCTGCCAGCAGGGGGGGGTCTGACATTGCCACCTCCAGGAACCGCAATAGCAGAGAAGACACTCGCAGCGACACTCCAGATTTATAGGAGCGAGTTGAGAAAGCCCCTTACTAGTGTGAGCGGCACCAAAGGGACTGAAGAGAAGCTGGAGCTGCACATGGAGAGGAAGGTTCTCTTGGGAGAAGGCTCCTGCCTGAGGCCAGGGGCACAGGCAGGTGAGGGCAGGGCAGATCTTCCCAGAACCCAATGCCACCAGGTTGCCCCAGAGGCACCAGGCTCTGAGCAGCTAACAAGATCCACCCTTGACTATCTCATTGCTGGGCAGGCTGCACACGACCTGCAGATCAAGCACCTGACGGAAATGTTGAGCAGCTCCCGCCCTTTGGCGGGCCAGGTCTCAGTTTGCCAGCAGTGCTGCAAGGCATATCCAGGAAAGATGAAGGATAAGAAAATTCAGAAGGAGACATCTGCTGAGCTGCATGGTCTTCGAGACATCATGGATTCACATGGGTTCAATGGAACTGTGAATTCAAAGCTCTCCAGGGACCAGCCACCAATCAGAGTCTGCAAGAAGTGTAGTAAGCATCGACGGAAGAGACCAGCTGGCTCTGCAGGTGCTGACTTGCCCAGAAGATCCCATGGAATTCCACAGCAATGGACTCCAGGAGACTCCTCAGCATCATCCAACCACAATAAGATGCCAGTGCTGTGGCTCCTTCCAGCAGACAAGAGCAAGAAGCAGGATGGAATGGGGAAAATGGCTCCCACCAAGCAACCAAAGATGGTGTCCATTGCTACCAGTACAACAGGGCTTTCGCAAGCTGGGGGAAAAGCAACTGGGAGTCCTGACGGTTCTCCCCCAAAGTCACCAAAGGCCTCCAGAGCTAGGACACCATCCCTTTCAAGGTTCAAAGTTCTCAAACAGATGTTAATGTGCCTCAAGAAAACCTTCAGCAAGCTGCAAAACAAAGTGAAGTCCCGAATGTCCAAGGACTCTCGTTCCAGAACACCTGACACTAAATTTACAAAGCCACCCTTTTGGAAGGCAAGGGCCTCCAAGGATGTCCGTTTTCCATACTACTGAATCTCACCCTGCCAGCATGCCCACTAAAAGAAGGGGCCCACAAATTCCAACATCTCCCTGTCATCCACTGGGCCTGGTAAGCATGGGCTAAAGTGGCTGAGAAGAATGGCTTGTTGTCCTGGGACACAGAGACTGATGTATAAGTGACTCTCCTTGGGGTATGACATTTAAACCCAGATTCCAAGATGAAGGGGGGCCTGGGAGCTTGGATGAGATTGAGGGTGTGGCTAGCTCATTGGATTTGTTACTTTACTTCATGCGGTTCAAGAATCAATCCTTCCTTCAAGAAGAGCTGATATTAAATTTACAAAACCACTCTTTTCAAAGGCAAGGGCCTCTAAGGGTGTCCAGTAGTACTATTAGGGCCCTACCATCAATCAAACCCAAACTGTCCCCTTGACTCTTAAAGCCCCGCCCCTTGACCCTTAAACCCTGCCCACTTATCATCAGAAGTCCCACCCACGGGGTATTACTTCCAGGGTCAAGGAGGACACATGAACAGAAGCAAAGTGTATCATGTGACTCCTCTAAGAACTCCTCCCACTGCCTTCTACCAATCGAGGGGGTTGCCCCCGTAGGCCTGCCCGGAGAGGCGATTTGACCAATCGGGGTGTTCCAGGGTGGGGTGACCCATCCAGATGTGGCTCGTGTGACCCCTCTAAGAACTCCTCTCACTGCACTCTATGAATCGCGATGGGTTTCGGCTGCATAGGACCACCCCGAGAGCAGATTTGACCAATCGGTGGTGTTCTGGGGCAGGGTGACCCATCCAGATGAGGGTCGTGTGACCCTTCTAAGAACTCCTACCAGCGCCCTCTGCCAATCAGGGTGCAACGCTATCACCCCATAAGTCCCAGCACCGGGGCAGAAGAGGCCATCTTTTACCAAGGATGCGTGTTTTAGAAATCGTGGAAACATGGACTCCTTCACCACCCCTGTGAGCACTTTGGACTTTGTTTTAGCCCTGAGGGCCTTTGGACTTGTGTGGAGAAAGCGCTACATGAGCGACAGTTCCCACGAGGGCCCTTTGACTCAGCCATTGATGGATACGCCGGAACCCGAAACCCAAACTCTCGTGAGGCACACCGATGAGTGTGATGGCCTCTCATTGTCCACCCCCCTAGAGGTGGAAGGCGATCGCAGCTCAGGGGAGTCATCAGATGAATGGAGAAGACATTGCTCAGGTAAATGAATGATTAAGAAGTGACCATTGATGATGGGGTGTAATGGGGTTAGAAACTGGGGGGTGGGGTGGGTTGTGTATATTTAAAATCAAGCAGCGGGAACTTACACTGTTTCTTTTCTGAAAATCTCTTGACAGCTTGACGATGCTTTTCTGGAGGATCCAGAGGTCCTGGACAGCGTTGCATCAAGCAGCGAAGATGAACCGGGCTCTTCTTGTTTTTGCTCAATGCAGATAGAAATTGTTGAAGAGGACTCCGAGGATGACAGTTATGAGGAGTTTAGGAGGCTTGGCATGGAACTAACTGAGACAGTGCCACGTCATGAGCGTGAAAAAGTCATGCGGACTATTGTACGTGTTGCTGTTTATGCTGTCCTTAATCACTGACTTAGGGAAAAGCTTTTTGAAGATTGTGAGGACTGTGTCATAGATGCACCAGCCCAATGGCTCCATGACTGTGTGACTTGGACTTCAGTAGATATAAACTTCAAGCTCCGGCGCCTGTGTGCTGAGTTGTGTTTGGAAAGCTTATAAAACACTGTTCTTGCCATAGGTTATGCAATGTCTGTGCCTAACCCAAGAACATTTAGCGTAAGGGGTGACCTTGATAAATGCTGTGCAATTTAGTGCAGACCCTGACCGTGTTTTAAAGAAAATGACCAAACCAGAAGATGCCAGTGTCACATTATTGACTTGAACTGGGACCGTATAGAACATGGTTGCAACCAAGGTCCTGTAGTGGCACCAAATCTTATGTAAAAGGGGTCATATAAGGGGTCTAAGACCAGGTTATGGGTTGCTGGTTATGATTATGCTGTCTGTATGAATGTGTCATTTTGTAGTTGAAGTTATGAATATGGGCTCTATCCTGTCTGCATCTCAAACTTATGCTATGCTTCTGGGTGACATCCCAGACGAGTTGGTGTTAGCTCTGCCTCGCCTGCTTGATGGCCCATTAAGGACCATCAGCTATACAACTGACTCAGTGAGAGAAGGCAGATTCACCTTGTAAGTCAGCAAAGTATGCAGGAACTTGCCCATGTGACTCCAGACTCCATTTTGCTTGTAATATTCCACAGTAAGGACAAAGAGGTGTTCTTATACCTGGAAAAGACTATAAAAGGCTGATGCCTCATCTCCATCTTGTCTTCAATACTGCTTCTTACCTCTGGAGGGACTTTGCTACAAACTGAAGCTCTGAACAAAGAACTGATGACCCATCCCCACTGGGGATGTACTCCAGAGACTTAATTTAAACCTGCAGTTTATTCTATCACTGCTACAAACCTGAACCAAGAACTTTGCCATTATTGTATGTAATTGATTCCATTTAACCAATTCTAGCTCTCATCTGTATCTTTTTCCTTTTATGAATAAACCCTTAGATTTTATAGATTCATAGATCTAGGACTGGAAGGGACCTCAAGAGGTCATTGAGTTCAGTCCCCTGCCCTCATAACAGGACCAAATACTGTCTAGACCATCCCTGATAGACATTTATCTAACCTACTCTTAAATATCTCCACAGATGGAGATTCCATAACCTCCCTAGGCAATTTATTCCAGTGTTTAACCACCCTGACAGTTAGGAACTTTTTCCTAATGTCCAACGTAAACCTCCCTTGCTGCAGTTTAAGCCCATTGCTTCTTGTTCTATCCTTAGAGGCTAAGGTGAACAAGTTTTCTCCCTCCTCCTGATGACACCCTTTTAGATACCTGAAAACTGCTATCATATCCCCTCTCAGTCTTCTCTTTTCCAAACTAAACAAACCCAATTCTTTCAGCCTTCCTTCATAGGTCATGTTCTCAAGATCTTTAACCATTCTTGTTGCTTTTCTCTGGACCCTCTCCATTTTCTCCAGTCTTTCAGTACCTGTTTTCCCCCAATTACAGAGTTTCATCCTGTGAGTTTATCGACAATGAAACAGCGTGTGTGTCTTGGAAGCACGCAAAAGACCGGTACTCTGTCTCTGGCAATACCAACGTCTTCATAGACTGTTTCACCTCCGCTTATGCCCGCTTAGAACTATACAAACTTCTAGAGAGGTTGCAAGAGTGGTGCCTGTACCATGACACTGACTTGGTGATATTTGTGAAAAGGGAGGGTGAGTGGAATCCCCCTCTGAGGGATTATTTAGGGGACCTCACGAGCGATTATTTTAATTAAAAAAAATAATAATCTGTGTACTTTTTTCTGAATTGGTCCTTTTTTAAACAAACAAACAAACAAACACCAAACATCAATTGTCTTTAAACCCCTCACCTGGGGTGCTTTATTGGGTAACATGGCTATGAAAATCATCCCAAGATACACGTCTGTGCTTGTTGAAACATGTTTTGAGCAAGGCTAGGCATACCCAAGGAATATCTCATCTGTAAATGTTTGTTCATAACCTTTTTCGAAAGCTCCTTTGGTTTTAGATAGTCTCATGTGGTCACATTTCTCAAAGGAGCAACAACCGGTTTTATTTTAAACCATATCCGTAAATCATTTTCCATACCTTCAAAGAATTGGAAGGGTTAACATCAGAGGGTCTGGTATGTATAATTCCGTGAAACTTTGGCTGTAACTCTTTAAAGTCAGGTAACACATCAATGTAGCAAAAGGTGTTATGGGCTGTAAAATATCTCCACATCCTAGTTTTTAAAGGTCTGTTAAATTGCTCTACAAGCCCTGCTTTGACTTCCCTATTAGTAACAAACGGGTGAACTCCATGCCACTTTAATAATCTGCTTAAAGGTTTGTTTAAAAATTCTTTCCCTGATCGGTTTGTAATTTTTGAGGCACGCGACCTTTGCTGAAAATAACTTGAAAGACCTTGGATACCTCATCACTCATCTTGTCTTTTAGGCCTAAAGCCCAGGCATATTTGGATAGAATGTCTATCACTGTTAAGATGTACTTAAAACCGCTGTTGCATTTGGAGAACCGGTGCATACCCACCAAATTTGCCTGCCATTGCACATCCACATCTGAACCAATGGTCTTGTTTCTTTTAAAATGTATTCGAGCCGGTTTGTGTAACGTGAAAAAAGAACAGGAGTACTTCTGGCACCTTAGAGACTAACAAATTTATTTGAGCATAAGCTTTTGTGGGCTAGAGCCCAATTCATGGGATGCATGCAGTGGAAAATACAGTAGGAAGATATATATATATATATCTATATATATATATACACAGAGAACATGCAAAAATGGATGTTACCATACATCCTATAATGAGAATGATCAGTTAAGGTGAGCTATTATCAGCAGGAGAGAAAAAGAACTGTTTGGAGTGGTACTGAAAATGGCTCATTTCCAGCAATTGACAAGAAGATGTGAGGAACTGTAGTGGGGGAAAAAATAAGCACGGGGAAATAGTTTTACTTTGTGCAATGGCCCATCCACTCCCAGTCTTTATTCAAGCCTAATTTAATGGAGTCCAACTTGGAAATTAATTCCAATTCAGCAGTCCCTTGTTGGAGTCTGTTTTTGAAGTTTTTTTGTTGTAATATTGTGACTTTTACGTCTGTAATCAAGTGGCCAGGGAGACTGAAGTGTTCTCTGACTGGTTTTTAAATGTTATAATTCTTGATATCTGATTTGTGTCCATTTATTATTTTACATAGAGACTGTCCAGTTTGGCCAAAGTACATGGCAGAGGGGCATTGCTGGCACATGATGGCATATATCACATTGGCAGATGTGCAGGTGAACAAGCCTCTGATAGCGTGGCTGATGTGATTAAGTCCTATGATGGTATCCCCTGAATAGATATGTGAACAGAGTTGGCAACAGGCTTCGTTGCAAGGATAGGTTCCTGGGTTAGTGTTTTTGTTGTGTGGTGAGTGGTTGCTGTAGGTTTGGGGGCTGTCTGAAAGTGAGGACAAGCCTGTCTCCCAAGATCTGTGAGACTGATGGATTGTTCTTCAGGATAGGTTGTAGATCCTTGATGATGCGCTGGAGAGGTTTTAGTTGGGGGCAGTGGTGGTTTAACAAATTTTCTGCCTCTAGGCCCTCAAAAAATTGCCACGCACCGTCCCCCCCGCGCGCCAGCTCACCTCCGCTTCCCCGAGAGAAGCCTGTGAGGGAGGGGGGAGAAGGGGAGTTGTGGCATGCTCGGGGGATGGCGGCGGCAGAGCAGAGATGAGCTGGGGCGGGGAGCGGTTCCCGGGCCCCCTCACATTACTCCCCATGGCCATCGTTTATGAGTGCTGTGGTGTCTAGGAAGTGGATGCCTTGTGTGGAATGGTTCAGGCCAAGGTTGATGATGGGGTGGAAATGTGTAAAGTGTAAGTGTCCCTGTCTGAAAGCCAAGCTGTTACCTGTCTTCTATTTCAAGTTTTACTATGCTTTCTGGCCACTTGAGAAAGAGGGTTCACCCCACTGAAGCTCCCAACTTCCCCGGGGGTGTAATATATTTTCTTTAACAGAGCTGCCTGTGTAGAAATGACTGTTACTGGTACCGTCTTTTACTAACACAAATATGAAGGGGGACACATTCATATTGACACATTTAAATAAATAAGTTTTATTAATAGCCTGGTTTAACACGATCTTTTACAACTGCCTGTAAAAATGGACACCACGACTCCTACCATAAGGAAGTCTGAGCTGGTTCATTCTTCCATTTTGTCCTTTTCCGGATTTTCCTCTTGAGATCTGTGTCTCAGACATGAGCACAAACAGCTGATGCGTGATATATTAACTTCCATGAGGCTACCGAAGTCAGTTCTCAAAGGCCTCTAGAAAGGCATCATCGAGCTATTGAGAGATTTTCAGAAAAGAAACAGTGTAAGCATCCCACTGCTTGTTTTTAGATTTACACAACCTCCCAGTTCCTAACCTCATTACACCCCATCATCAACTGTCACTTTTTAATCATTATTTACCTGAGCAACATCTTTTCTGTTCACCTTGTCCTCTGGTGACTCCCCCAAGCTGCGTGCGTCTTCCACCTCTAGGGGGTGGACAATGAGAGACCTTCATGCTCATCGGGGAGCCTCACAAGAGTTTGGGTTTCGAGTTCTTGCTTATCCATCAACGGCTGAGTCAAAGGGCCCTCATGGGAACTGTCGCTCATGTAGCGCTTTCTCCACACAAGTCCAAAGGCCCTCGGGACTAACACAACTTCTGAAGTTCTCACCAGGGTTTTGAAGGAGTCCATGTTTCCACGATTTCTGAAGCACGTGTTCTTGGTTAAAGATGGCCTCTTCTGCCCCGATTGCTGGGACTCATGGGGTGATAGTGCTGCGCTCTGATTGGCAGAGGGTGCTGGGACGAGTTCTTAGAGGGGTCACACGACCCTCTTCTGGGCAAGTCACCCCGCCCCGGAACACCACCGATTGGTCAAATCTGCTCTCAGGGCGGTGCTGTGTGGCTGAACCCATCGTGATTCGCAGAGGGCAGTGGAGGAGTTCTTAGAGGGGTCACACGAACCACTTCCGGATGGGTCACCATGCCCCGGAACACCCCTGATTGGTCAAATCACCTCTCGGGGCAGGTCTACGGGCAGAGACCCCTCCTGATTGGTAGAGGGCAGTGGGATGAGTTCTTAGAGGGGTCACATGACACACTTTGCTTCCGGTCATGTGTCCTCCTTGACCTCGGAAGTAATATTCCCCATGGGTGGGACTTCCAGTGACAGGTGGTTGGGGCTTAAGGGGTCAAGAGGCAGTGTTTAAGTGGCCAAGGAGAAGGGTTAGGGTTTGATTGATGGTAGGTCCCTTATACTATTTCCGGTTTCCATACTACTGAATCCCACCCTGCCAGCATGCCCATTAACAGAAGGGGCCCACTATTTCCACCATCTCCCTAGCAACCAGTGGGCCTTGTAAGCATGGGCCAAAGTGGCTGAGAACAGTGGCTTGTTGTCCTGGGACACAGAGACTAATGATAAGAGACTCTTCTTGGCGTATGACGTTTTACCCCAGATTCCAAGATGAAAGCGGGGCCTGGGGCTTCAACGAGACTGATGGTGTGACTAGCTCACTGGATTTGTTATTTTACCTCATCTGGTTCAAGAATCAATCCTTCCTTGGCAGATGCATGGCCGAAGTCTCATCCTTACAGATGTTTTGGCCACGTATGTGAATAAAAGTCAACAACCCATGAAGGAGGAGAATTGCAAACCCTCTAAGTTTTCAGAAACTGACCTGGTGCTAGACATCGAAGGGTGGCAGCAGTGGGCAGAAATGTCCCAGAGATGTTTATACTAGAGGGTGGAAAGCAGGGGACTCCATGGGGCTCGGAAGAGAAACTTCCTAGGAGATAAAGGGCAGGGCTTTCCTGGGGTGATGGAAAGTTGGAGTTTGGCATTTCCAAGTTGGCAGACACAAGACCCGAGGGAGGGGCTGGGGCAGGAAAGAAGTGAGGCCCTTGAACCAAAGAGCGAAAGAAGGAGAGATCTGCCACAGACCCAAAGCGAGTGCCCTCCGAATGGAGTATGACTAACCCCAATTTCCCCTCTCTACAGCACACCATCCAAGAGCTGAGATGTCATGGGGCTGGTGTATCGGAGCAGGGGAGGAAGATACTACTAATTAAAGGGGGCTTTAGTATAATGAATGGCTACGGCCAAGCTGTGGAAAAGAGAGATCTCAATAACTGAGGCTTGGACAGTTCAGGTGCCCTGCAACTTAAACCCCAATTCACTGTGCCTGCATTCCACATATTAGCTGAGCTTCCTGGGCTCGATTACCTGCAGTGCAGGAACGTAGCAAGGCCAAGGTTTGGAGAGCAGAACGTGGGCCATCTACCTAGTATCTGGGAGCAGATAAGTGGCTGGAGAGAAGGTTCTGCTAACCCCCTTAGAGAGGCACGTACTATTACAGCAGGATGCTCCGGCTTTAAAGGGATAGCAGCCTCAAGTACAAGCAACCCATTGGTTAGCCATCCCCAACATCACTGGGCGGGGGGAGAGGCTGGATGGGGTGGCACTAGGGCCCAGGGAAGGTGTTGTAGCTGATAGCTCTACAAGGAGCTTCTCAAGCCTGGGAATTATTTAGGTATCTAGCCCAAGGAATCTGATGAGATCAACTTCTCACAAAACCAAGTACTGGTTGGTTTGCCCCACGCCATAAAGGCTCGGGAAGGTTATGGGTCTATTACAGGAGGGGGTGGGTGAGATTCTTTGGCCTGAAAAGTGAAGGAGGTCAGACTAGATGATCACAATGTTCCCACCTGGCCTTAAAGTCTATGAGGAACTTCTTTGCTTTCCAAGAGATGGGAATGGCTCAGAGGGGATCCCAGGTAGAAAGGCCCCAAAACTTCTTGAGCCCCTCCCAGTTGTGATTCCTTCTTCCTATGAGCTCATATCCCTTCCAAGCTCTGCCAATCTCTTGGGGCCAGAGAAACCACAGGGCTTAAGTGCCTAACCACAGCTTTAGGCACCTAACGGCCAGAATCAGGCCCCACTGGGATGCCCAACCCCCCGCCCAGCTGCTGCTCACCACTGCAGGGTCCTAAACTTGCTCGACAGTGACATTTTTTGTTGTAAAAGTTCACTAGGCATCTGTGTTTCTGAGCATGCTCCCTGCAGCACCCACACCAGGGTGAGAGGATTCTGGCCACCTAACTTGGCTGTGGGGCCCAATCAGGCTCCTCTAAGTGAGCTTACAGAGGGTGAGGAGGTGGAAGACCCCCTACTTGCACCAATGATTTTTTGATTTTTTCCCCCCCCATGAAAGAGCTTCAACAGGAGTGATTGAGGGAGCCCAGCTGTCCCAAAGCCCAGTGTGTTCACTTGACAGGTGGCAGATCCCCATTCAAATTCTTCTCCCCTCAGCTAGAGGGTGAGCCTTGAACCTGGAGTCTTCTCCACTGCCAGCTTTTGTGAATCCCTTTCTCAGGTGTCTGTCTTGCCCCAGTTGATCTACAGGGAGCCCAGGCACCAACCCAGATTTTGTGAATCATCCAAAAGTTAGGCATGGTGACATTCACTGTGACCACACCTCAGTCCCATTGTGAATTTAGCTCTTGGTGTTCTATGTCAAACTGGGTGACGTTCTTTGGATGAAGAGGATTATTTCAGTTTCGAGTGACCTGGAGTGAATAGCACATTTGACACATACAGTTTTGGGCAGTCACAAAATGGCCAGGAGAGAAGGAGAAAGGTGGTGCTGCAACTTCTCTGCCTTTAGTCTAGTGTTTAGGCTGCATTTACCCTAGCTGTGAAAGGCAACAGTTCAAATCTCTGCTCTGGAATAGACCCACCATGGACTGTCCTTGAGTCACTGAAGAGTCTGAAAAATTTCACATTCAGTTTGACCTAAACCAAAGCTTTAAAACAACGTATTTCTCATAGCTGCCACTGAACTGAAATATCCATTGTTTGCCCAGCTCTAGCTCTATACAGAGCCCACTGTGGTAGTGCCGAGGCATCCAATCAGGGAGTCGCTGCCACTGTTTGATCAAGGGGGACCCCACCTCCTTAGCCTGTAGTAAACCCCATGTCCCAGGCAGGCCTGTGCTGCAGACAGGAGGCGCTGGGGCACTCTGCATTGGTTTCCATATTGAAGCAACACCCCCACAGCTGAGCCCAGACAGAGGCCCCCTGGGCAAGCCGACTTACATCAAGCTGTCAGGGATGGGAACTGTTTCAGCCCTGTCCCTGGCAGCTCTGCTGACTGCTAAAGGTATTGTCAGTGCAGCCCCGGGCGGCCCGTGCACTCGGAAGAGGGTCTGGAGGGTGGATAGATGAAGAGATTGTGAGAGTGGAACCTCAGCCAGATCTAAGACCCCAATTTCCAGTTCAGTCCAAAGGGCCTGCTCTGAAGATTGGATCTAGGCCAGCAGGAGGGGGCTGCTGTCCCCCACTGACACTTAGTGGGGTTTTGGGCTGGCCTCTCCCAGTACCAAAAGAAAGGAGAATGGATGAAGAGAAATCAGGATCCTGAGACTGACAGTCCCCAGGGCCAAGGGGAAAATGCCAATGCTCCAGGTGAGCCTGATTGACAGGGCAGACCGGCCAATGAGGGAGCCAGGAGCCCATCCTCCCTCTGAGGCGAGCAGGGCAGAGCTAAGGGGAGAGCAGCAGCCAGAGATAGGGGAGCTGGAGGAGCTGGGGCAGTGCAGACCAGCCACGCCGTCAGGGAGTCAGGGCCAAGCTGCAGCAGGGAGCTGTGGGGCCAGAGCTGGGATTGTGCGCGCCGGTCACGCTGGAGCCGGGCACAGAGAGTGGTTGGGGAGAGCGAGGGGGGCCCTGGGCAGGGGCCTAATCAGGGAGATGCCTCCAGACATGCAGGCTGGACTCGGGGGAGAGGAAATATGACCCTGACCAAGGGGGTGGGCAATGCTGGGGAGAAGCACCTGGCTGGCTAGAGCCCGAGGCCTGCGAGGGAGCTGGGAGTGTGAGGAACAGGCTGTGACCTGCCCTCACGTCCCAGAGACGCCGGTTGTGGTGACCCCCAGCCCACAGGGCGGGTCCCTTGTTCCCCTTAATCCTCTTCCATTTTTCCTTATTTTCCTTACAGTTGCTGTTTAATAAATTATATTTGGTTTGAACTTAATGTGCTGATCAGGGGTCAGGGAAGCGGCCGGTGCGGAGAGCGTACCGTGGAGTGGGGCCACCCCCGAGCACGCAAGAATCTCCACTTTCATTTAAAAAATAGTAAATGTCTAGCCCGTCGTGCTTCAAAATGGGACCCCCCCAGTGGTTCAAAAAGTATAAGGCAAATCAAAGGAATCTCCCAGATAATTTTAAAATCTCATGATTCGGGAGGCCTGACTTGTTTGAATGTATTAGGTTGGCAGCACCTGCCGATATGTGGGGGGTATGGAAGCACTTATCTTTACAGCCAAGCAAATAATTCATGGGGAATAATTTAGGCTGTGAACCCATCCCATTTCCTCTTCACAAATTCTCTGTAAAAAGCTTACAGGGCACTCAAATTTATCCCGATTTGAAAAATAATCCTGGGGTGAGTTCAATGAATAATTCTTCTTCGGGAATCAGTTTGCTAGTTAAAACTCACAGTGTGTGGATTGGACACTCGGGTCATATGACTTGACTTCTGTTCCCTCATTGGATGAACTCCAAGAAATCTGATTGCTAGCGTGAATGCTCTCCTTTCCTTATTCAGAATTTATTTTCAGGGAATGTAATGTACTATCGAGGAGACAGTGTGTTCCAATGGGCAGAGCACTGGCTGGGCAGTCAGGAAACCTCAGTGCAGTCGCAGTTCTGCTACTGACCTGTTGCATGAGCCTGGATGAGTTGCCTCTCTGTACCTCAGTTTCCTCATGTGTTTAATAGTCTACTAACCCATACTGCCCTTTGAAAGGTGCTTTCATAGATTCCGAGGCCGGAATGCTGTATCACACAGGCCAGAAAACTTCACCAAGATAATTCTTAGAGCAGTTCTTTTAGAACAACATCCAGTCTTGATTTAAAAATTGTCAGTGATGGAGAATCCACTACACCTTTAGTAAATTGTTCCAGTGATTAATTACTCTCACCAATATAAATGTATGCCTTATTTCACACAGGCTCTGTTCAAGATGGTTTCTCTCAGACACAGTCTCCCAGCAAAATGGTGACCGAGCCATTGCTCAGGCTCTTTTCCAGGGGCCCAAAGGTGCTGGTGGTTTTGTTTTCTTGGGTGAAAGAATGTGGGGTTGTGTGCCCCTTTCTTTTCTAGTCCATTGAGTCTTGGAAGCTGATTCTTCTAAAGCAGTGGTTGTCAACCAGCGGCACGGGGTACACAGAGGTCTTCTAGGGAGCACATCAACTCCTGTCAATATTTGCCTAGTTTTACAGCAGGCTACATAACAAGCACTAGTGAAATAAAGTACAGGTTAAAATTTCATACAGACAAAAGGAGAAAGTCAGCAATTTGTCAGTAAGAGTGTGCTGTGACACATCTGTATTTTAGATCTGATTTTGTAAACAAGTAGTTTCTAAGTGAGGTGAAAGTTGGGGGTACACAAGACAAATCAGACTCCTGAAAGGGGCACAGTAGACTGAAAAGGTTGAGAGCCACTGTTCTAAAGGATCCCCTCAAAGCAAAGTTTATCCAAGCTGTGAGGAAGGGGATCTGAAGTCTGGCGGTGAAGGCTCTGTGTGTAACCCACACACCTCCTGGGTGTGGTGTTCTGTGCCTTCTAGTGGCACCAAGACCACTTAATGAGCGAGAGCTTAAAATGAGTCTGTGCTGCAGCCTTTTAGCTCATGCGGTAGAGACTCATACAGGAAGTTTCAGAGGTGCTAGGTTCAATCCCTCTCGCCACCAACAGGGGTGTGTCAATGTTACAAGTGGGAGCACGTCTGGAATTTCAACTGGGAAGTCTCTGAGCTCAGGACGTGCTTCCTGAGCAAGGGGAAGTATGTAACCCACACACCTCCTGGGTGTGGTGTTCTGTCCTATCTAGTAGCACCGAGACCCTTAGAGACAGTTAAATGAGTCTGCTCTACAGCCCTAGCTAGCAGCCAGTTGGCTCTTAGCTCATGCCATAGAGAATTATATACTGAGCTCCAGAAGACCCAGGTTTGATCCTGTCTGCCAGCAACCATGGTCTATTAACATTACATGTGCTCTTCCCCCCACTTGTGTTTGCTGAAATGTAAATTGCTTTGTTCGCTAACATCTCCTTCCCCTGCTGTCTTGATGACCCTGTTTGCTGCTTGTATAAATCCCCATTCCTTTGCTTAGGACAGACCTCTTTAACAGCGTTTGCCTAGGAGGGGCTGTCGGGTTTTCACAAGTAATGTTGTACAGGGGGAACTTAGAACTCTCTATGTAATGTTTCATCATGATCTTATTGACCAAAGAGTTGTTAGTTTTCAAATGGTACCTCCAGGGATTTCCCTACACAGCCCCTGAATTTCCCCAAACCCTCACCCCCACTCCCGTTTTGTGAACTAGTTACATGCCAAGCAGGGCAGCTGAACTTTGCGACTTTGTCCTCACCCACAACTATTTTCACATTTGTGGACTATATATACCTTCAAATCAGTGGCCCTGCTATAGGTATCCGCATGGCACCACAGTATGCCAACATTTTTATGGCTGATTTAGAACAACGCTTCCTTAGCTCTCAACCCCTAACGCCACTACTCTCCTTGCGCTACATTGATGACATCATCATCTGGACCTATGGAAAAGAAGCCCTTGAGGAATTCCACCATGATTTCAACAATTTCCATCCCACCATCAAACTCAGCCTAGACCAATCCACACAAGTGGTCCATTTCCTTGGCACTTCTGTGCTAATAAGCGATGATCGCATAAACACCACCCTATATCGGAAACCTACTGACCGCTATACTTACCTACATGCTTCCAGCTTCGATCTAGGGCACACCACACGATCCATTGTCTACAGCCAAGCTCCAAGATACAACCTCATTTGCTCCAATCCCTCAGACAGAGACAAACTGTCTTAAATGAGCTATCTTGATTATCACTACAAAAGGTTTTTTTTCTCCTGCTGATAATGGCTCATCTTAATTAATTAACCTTTTAGAGTTGGTTGGGCGACTCCCATCTTTTCATGTTCTCTGTATGTGTATATATCTCTTCACTATAAGTTCCATTCTATGGATCCAATGAAGTGGGCCCACGAAAGCTTATCCTCAAATACCTTTGTTAGTCTCTAAGGTGCCACAAGTACTCCTGTTCTTTTTGCGGATACAGACTAACACGGCTGCTACTCTGAAACATGCCAATTTAGTGACTGTTTGGAAATCTGAATTGAAATTGAAACATTAATACATACTTTAAAAGCATATCAGTGTATGATAAAATACGTGTCTCTGAAAGTATGATAGATTTGAAAAGTCTGAACATAGACTAGCTTCCTCATACAGCTGTTGTTTTTTATGACAATGTCAGTACATTCATTTCCATGATGTTGGCCAAACTAATAATTTCAAATGATGATTTGTAAGCAAAGTCTCAATGAGCTCTCTCTGACAACTAATGATGGGCTGGGGACTGGGGGGGAAGGCTTCAGGACCAGATTGTATTTACATTCACACCTAATCTACCTAGGTATCCAGCAAACAGAGCTGTGTTGCCCAAGTGATAAATTTTGGCTGGGGTTGGGTTACAGATCACTTGAATGTGGGGGGTGGGGTTGGGAATGGAATGTTGTTGTTCTTATTGTATGAGTAAAAGGCAGTAGAACCGTACTTAGCCTGTGCTGATTGAGGGCATCAAAAGAGAGGGTGGATCCCTGTCCCTCTCCTCTGTTTAAAGACAGAGCTGATTAGGCTCCATAGAGAGTCTTTTGTTCTGTTAAGTGACTACTGCAGCTGAAATCGCTGACAATCAGGTCTACGTGCTTAGTTCTGCTACGGGGACAGTGTTCCTGTGGGGACAGTGTTTTTGTGTAAAGGACAGCTCAGACTGCACTAGCAGCAAGATTCCCCTACGGAGAGTTCAGCTGAAATCACTGAGAGCGGCTGGAACCTCAAGAGACCAACTCGCAGAGGTCACAGTGGCAGGTGGCAGCAGAAGGTGACTGCGCAGGGCCATTGGCAACATAGCGGTGGAGTGAATGGACAGCCATGGCCAGAGCGAACAGTAAGCAGCTGGAAGAACGAGCAAGGTGCCTTCTTGCCCCCCACCTGGGAGGAGTGCTCATGTGAAAGCACCTCCGACAGCTTAAATACGGCGCACATTAAATAAACATTTGTTTGTTGGACTATATTTTAGTGATTTTCCTCCAGAATGCTAGATTTGTGACTGGAAATGGAAACATATAAATATGTTTCCTAGTAGACCAAGATTTTTAAAATCCAGTATTTGCCAAGGTTGTTATCTCACGTTGTTGCTATCTTGAGAGGTCATTATGTTGAGGAGTTTCTGTACTAAACATTTTTATTATTATAATTAATTTTTACATAAGAATGGTCATACTGGGTCAGACCAATGGTCCCTATAGCTCAATATCCTTTTTCCGACAGTGGCCAGGCCAGGTGCATCAGAGGGAATGAACAGAACAGATAATCATCAAGTGACCATCCCCTGTTGCCCATTCCCAGCTTCTGGCAAACAGGCTAGGGACACTCAGAGCATGGTGTTGCATCCCTCCCCATCCTGGCTAATAGCCACTGATGGACCTATTCTCTAGGAATGTATTTAGTTCTTTTTTAATCCTGTTATAGTTTTGGTCTTCACAGCATCCCTTGGCAAAGAGTTCCATGGGTTAACTTTATATTGTGTGAAGAAGTACTTCCTTTTTTTTTAAAAAACCTGCTGCCTATTAATTTCATTGGGTGACTGCTGGTTCTTGTGTTATGTGAAGGATTAAATAACATTTCCTTATTCACTTTCTTCACACCAGTCAAGATTTTATAGACCACTATCATACTCCCCCTTAGTCGTCTCTTTTCTAAGATGAAAATTCCCAGTCATTTTAATTTCTCCTCCTGTTTCATACCCCTGATCATTTTAGTTGCCCATCTCTGTACCTTTTCCATTTCCAATATATCTTTTTGGGGATGGGGTGACCAGATCTCCTCACAGTATTCAACGTGTACACATACCATGAATTTTATATTTTCTGTCTTATTATCTATCCTATTCTTAAAAAAGCAACGGTTTCAGAGTAGCAGCCGTGTTAGTCTGTATCTGCAAAAAGAACAGGAGTACTTGTAGCACTTTAGAGACTAACAAATTTATTTGAGCATAAACTTTTGTGGACTACATCCGATGAAGTGAGCTGTAGCCCATGAAAACTTACGCTCAAAAAAATTTGTTAGTCTCTAAGGTGCCACAAGTACTCCTGTTCTTTTTAAAAAAGCAAACAGAATGTTGGGAATCATTGACTGCCGCTGCACATTGAGTGGATGTTTTCAGAGAACTATCCACAATGACTCCAAGATCTCTTTCTTGAGTGTTAACAGCTAATTTAGACACTATCATTTTGTATGTATAGTTGAGATTGTTTTCCAATGTGCATCATTTTGCATTGATCAAAACTGAATTTCATCTGCCATTTTTGTTGCCCAGTCACCCAGTTTTGTGAGATCCCTTTATGACGCTTCCCAGTCTGCCCTGGACTTAACTATCTTGAATAGTTTTGTATCATCTGCAAATTTTGCCTCCTCGCTGTTTACCCATTTTTCCAGATCATTTATGAATATGTTGAACAGTAATGGTCCCAGTACTGACCCCTCAGGGATACCACTATTTATCTCTCTACATTCTGAAAACTGATAATTTATTCCTACCCTTTGTTTCCCATCTTTTAACCAGTTCCTGATCCTTGAGAGGACTTCTCTCTTATCCCAGGATGGCTTACTTTTCAAAAGTCAATTTAAATTAAATACATTTTTAAAGAAAATTTATATATTTTTAGAAATCTAGATCTGTTATATGTTACGGTGTAACTTGCATTATCCTTATGTTAAATTTGCATCGTCCTAACAAAATATTTACTTTATTCATATCTCTTTTATATATCTCATCGGTCCTGACACCCCTCCCTGTCAATTTGAACACCTCCCCTAATTTCAATTCCTGGGGAAACCGCCGCTGAGGAGCACTAGCTACACAAGCCCAGCTCCCACAGACCTGGGCTTAGTGTACAGTGTAAACACATCTAGATCCCAGAGCCTCCCTGGGAGTCCACCCAGTAGAGGGCACCATCACTCATCAAGACACCCAGTCCATATGTTACGGAGGTCATTTTCTTATCAGTCTATATGTCACTGATTGAACCACTGGTGCTCAGAGCATGATGAGAAAGGAGCCCAAAAGTAACGGCTAGGTGTGAACACCTGCCCCAAGTGTTTGGGAAACGCTCAGACCCTGATGAACCCCACACCACGTTCCTGGTCCTTCTCTCTAGAAAGAACCAAACCTACCCGCCTCCAATCTCGAACACCCCCACACACTGGGGAAGTTTGGCTTTGGCTCCAAACTCTGCACCTTGGACTTGTGTCTATTATAGCCGTGATACCCCTCCAGAGAGGACGTCTTCAGTTTGGCGCTAGACTCACGAAAAAGAAACCCACTCAAGGAGGCCATATCCTGAGCTCCCCAGTGTGATAGTCAGCAGTCAGTGCTGGGGGGTGAGTGGAACACTAGGCGTTGCTGCCGAGTGGGAATTACCAGCAGAGCTGAACACCTCACCGAGAATTAATGGACTAAGCCTGCTTTATAGCAGGTTACCCCCAGCCTCCTTTGCCCTTATGGTAATCTCTTCTCAAAGCATGAAACTGCACTGTCTTTTTCACGGGCTGCCATCTTGTGCATTCAAAGGGGAGGAAACACTGAGATAAAGCAGAAGCTGTTGTCCCTGAAAGCAGTAGTCTCAGCACTTTGGTCTCATGCGCGGTTTCATGCTGAGGCTCCCACATATTTCCCTTTTCACTGGAGGATCTGAAATCACTCTGCCACCATTAGTGAATGAACATCCCCAGGAGGCTGAGAAGTATTATTTCCCAGCAAGGGAAACTGAGGCATGGAGCAGGTAAGGGGCTGTCTACACTGTGATTGGAGTTCGGGTAGGCAGTGAGGGCTGTACACACCCTCCAGGAGCCTGGGGTACGTACTCCCGTTCCGAGCCCACGCCAGGATCTGCACTGGCATGTCTTCACTGCCATCTTTAGCCCTGCTAGCTTAAATTTAGTTCAGGTCGGCCTGTCCGAGCTGCAGTCAAAACTCCAACTACAGTGTAGACTTTCCCTAAGTGGCGTGGCCAAAAACATACAGGGATCAACGTCCGAGCCTGGACTCCAAGCAATTGACTCCAGCTGCCGAGCCCTTTGCTCTAACCACTAGATACTCCTCCTCCAACCTGATCACACTCCCAAGCCTCTTGTGAGTTAGACTGTCATAAAGAAACAGCAGTAGGCGATGGAAAATCTTTACAGTCAGATGAGGAACTAACCCCCTGGGCCTTGGAGAGGATTTGAAATTCACTTCTGCCTGCGGTTGTTGTTTTGTATTACGAGCAGTTACAGGGGATGGTAGCTGGGACCTGTGTAAGGCTGAAAACCTAGCAAATCACTGTGCAGCTGGGTCATCTGTGATTGCACAAATCACACTCTTTTCCCCTGGGAGTGACAGGATCCGGCGTCACTCTAACTGGTGCCAATGAGAGAGTGAACATGTGCACTGAGATCACTGGGGTGACCCTGGTGCTAAATGTGTGAGAGGAGAATCGGATCCAGAGTGCTCTGTTTTTGCTGACGGGGGAGGAGTGGTTGGGAGTTTAATACAGATCTGCACTCAGCAGGTTGATTAGTTCCGTTATCAAAGTGGTGGGGTTTGCATTTTTGCAGGTGGCTTCAGCGCTGGTGAAAAGGGGCAGGGTTGACGAGGGGACAGACACAAAGGGAAGGAGAGGATTATAGCAGGGCCCTCTTCTTTACACCATCATGTCACCTAGCAACGTGGTGGGAAGACAGGGAAGGATTTTGCTTCAGAGAAACTGGGTCCCTTGCCATTTCCCCATTAGGTGGCGCCACTGGATTTGAGAAGAGCTGCAAGTCCTGTTTTTTCCCCTGAAATGGAGTGCACCCACCTCTGAACCCTGGGGACCCCTGAGATCTGGGCCTAATCCCTGTGGCTGGCCCTGGGTCACTGCAGTGACCCCAACCTAGGCTTCGTCTCTGAGCTCCCTTGAACTCGGAGGCAGATTGGGTCTGGATCTAGCGCCTGTCCCGTTAAAACAAGCCACACAAACTGTACTGGAGTGGCGGGGAACAATCCCACAGGCGGTTCCCTTTGGCTAAGAGATTGTCACTGCCAGGGCCAGCTCCAGGCCCCAGCACGCCAAGCGTGTGCTTGGGGCAGCATGCCGCGGAGGGTGCTCTGCCGGTTGCCGGGAGGGCGGCAGGCGGCTCTGGTGGACCTCCCGCAGGTGTCCCTGCGGAGGGTCCGCTGGTCCCACGGCTCCGGTGGAGCATCCTCAGGGATGCCTGAGGGAGGTCCACCGGAGCCGCGGGACCGGGGAGCGGCAGAGCGCCCTCCGCGGCGTGCTGCCATGCTTAGGGCACCGAAATGGCTAGAGTCAGCCCTGGTCACTGCTTAACTGAACAACAGCAGAGATTCAGACAACTGAACCTTGGCAACTTGTCCTGTTTGGCCAGTTCAGGCTCTTTGTTCTCGTCTCCTGTGCTGCATACACAGTTATCAGTGCCAAGTGAAACTGAAGGTAGATCTACATTGCAGTGAGACCCTCGTGGCTGGCCTGTACCAGCTGACTCGGGGTCATAGGGCTCAGGCTAAAGGGCTATGTAAGTGTGGTGTAGATGCCCAGGCTGGAGCTTGAAGTCTAAAACACTGCGAGGTGGGAGGGTCCCACAGCTCTGGCTGCAGTTCTGCATCTACACTGCAATTAAACAGCCCTTCTTGCCCAAGCCATGCGAGCCACAGGCCAGATCCAGGTGTTTAACTGCAATGTAGATGTACCCTAAGGGACCAGGATGCCATAGCCCAGGCCCTCAGGGGCAGTGAGTTATATGGGCCCGTGGTGCCCATGCTCCAGGAATATTAAGGGCCTGAGGGCCCGGCTCCACCAATATGTAGGGTTGGGTCTATCCCCTGGCCCTCCCTGCCTCCCCTGTGCTCCTCCCCTGGAGCATCTCCCGACCCTGCATGCCACCACTGGCAGTGCAGTGGGGCTAAGGCAGCTTCCTGCCCGGCCTCACTCCACACCACTCCTGGAAGTGTCTGGAATGGCCCTATGGCCCGCAGGGAGGTGTCTCGGCACGCGGCTCCAGCCCCAAGTGCAGACTCTGCAGCTCCTATTGGCCAGGAACTGCGGCCAATGGGAGCTGCGGGGGCAGTGCCTGCAGGCAGGGGCATGCGGAGACCCCCCCACTGGGTCCCCCGCCTAGGAGTTGCTGCCAGAGGGGTGTGCGGGTCGCTTTCGGGAGCTGCCTGAGGTAAGCACCACACCCCTCATCCTCTCCCACACCCAACCCCCTGCCCCAGCCCAGAGCCCGCACTCGGCACCCAAACTCCCTCTCAGAGTCTGCCCCTCACATCCCCACCTGCACCCCAACCCCCTGCCCCAGCCCAGAGCCTGCACCCAAACTCCCTCTTAGAGCTTGCCCCCCAAATCCCCACCTGCACCCCAACCCCCTGTCCCAGCCAGAGCCTGCACCCAGCACCCAAACTCCCTCCCAGAGCCCGCAGCCCTCCCACCCCCAAACTCTTTCCCAGAGCCTTAGGCAGGTGGGGGGAGGGAGGGACTTGGACCCAGTCTGGACACCAGCAAAAATTATACAAACCTGCCCCCCCTGCAGGTCCTCAGCCAGGGTAACTCAACATAGCTCCATTGACTTCCAGGGAATTACAGCAATTCACACCAGCTGAGGATCTGGCCCTATAGTGCGTGGCTATCTGGCACAATTTGGAGTGTTGGTGTTCTCACATTTGGGCATGTCTTCATTCCAGAGTTAGCCTGGGCTCTTACCCTAACCCCTGTCCACACACGCAACCCTCTCACCCAACTCAAGTAGTGCTCTCATCCCAGGCTACCTGACCCCACTAGGGTATGGGCTACAGCCCGGTTTCCTCTTTCACCCAGGCTGACATCTGCCCACTTTGTACTAAGAACACAAGCTAAACTACTTAAGTGCTGACAGGCCTCCAGTGCCTTCCCACAATTCCCCACTGAGTGACCAGAAAGAAAGAAAAGTACTTCCACAGTTTACCAGGAAAGAATGATAGAGTGTCTCAGCTTCCAGCAGCATGAAGAACTGTGGACTATGCCCCCAGAAGTCCTAGCCACACACACAGGGTATTGCAGGACCAGTGAGGACTGAGTAACTTGAGCAGGGCTTCACAGTGTGGCTGATGTGAGCTGGGCTAAGCTAACACAAGTGCTCAAACCCACATGCCAGTCACTTGAGTTAACTCTGCAATGGAGACATTGCCTTTTTGTTTGCTTGTAGTGTGCCGAGGGCAACACAGTTGGAGAGCTCATGACAGCTACATGACAATGTTTTCCTTGGCCACACTACAAACATGAATGTTAGAATGAGGCTGCCCTAAATTCACCAGACAAGGCTGTGTGTTGCTGACACAGTTTGAGCTATAGTGGAGAGGGACCCTAATGGTTTCGGGCCAACTTCAGACATCTTGGTGTCTCCGGCTGGGCAACCAAACTTTAAGGCATGCAAAATCAGAGGCTAATTTTCTTAGTGTTGGCCATCAAGCTCTGGGTAAATGCCTGCAAATTAGTAATCTTCTCCAAACTTTCTGGATCTGCAAAACCAGGCAGTTAATCTTCTCGTGAGATTTCTGGTCCTTTCTATTTCCCTGTCAGATTGATCTCACCATCAGAAAAGACTTCTCCTGGCACTTCTGTTATTGACCACTGAAGCTGAAAATGCCAAGACTCATGACTAAGAAGTAGTATTAATCATTAGCAATAAATTAGAGATGGTCAAACCTCAATATTTCTAGTCCCTCAGAAATTCTGACATTTTTAAATTTGTGTTTCTTCTGAATTGGAATGAAAACAAAACATCACACAATTTGCAGCAAAATAAAAACATTTTCAAAAATTTCATTTGGGGGTCAATTTTTTTCAAAATTTTCTTTTTTGAGTCAATTGGATGCTTCATTTTGATAACAACTTTTTTTTTTCTGATTTTGACTTTTAAAAAAATAAAGATTTTTATTTTCAAATTAAAGGTCCCTTTGAAATGAAAAGTGGAAACATTCTGTTCAGAGGGCATCCAAATGCTTTGTGTGTGAGGAGCTGCTAAATGAAATTGCATTGAAATCCCAAGAAGGCATGTTTTTCCAATGTAAAAATGTTCCATTTTTTGGAAAATGACTGACCAGCTGTAATAAGAATAATAGTTAGTACCTTCCATTTCACGGGCTCCAGTGCTCTGTAGAGAATGAGTCTTAATCCATTTACAGCATCCTTGTAAGGCCTGTAGATATTGTCATCCCTATTTTATAGATGGGGAGACTGAGTCACAGGAAGGGGATGTGACCTCCCAAAGGTGACTTGTGCGCACAAGAATTGACACCGAATCACATTTTATGGTGCACAGCACTAGGGAGCCTGGAAAACATTCCCCGTCTCACCGCTATGTGTGTTGTCTCTCTTGGCATTTTCTTAGGTGGCTATTTACAGTATTTAAGAAATGCTATCAGGTTTGTGGGTGGGAGAGGTGGGGGGGAATGACACCAAAATAAAACTAGCTGTCTGCAAAGTGCTTCCATTCTGTTTGCTTTCAAAGAGAGACCTGGAGTGTTATTTGTTTGTTTTTAAAGAAAAAAAATTACATTTGAAATACCAATGAAGTTCAATTCCAGCAGCGCAACACTCACGAGCAACCCTAGAATAGCAGCAAAGAATCCTGTGGCACCTTATAGACTAACAGATGTTTTGGAGCATGAGCTTTCGTGGGTGAATACCCACTTCCTCAGATGCATGTAGTGGAAATATCCAGGGGCAGGTATATATATGCTAGCAAGCAAGCTAGAGATAACGAGGTCAGTTCAATCAGGGAGGATGAGGCCCTGTTCTAGCAGTTGAGGTGTGAAAACCAAGAGAGGAGAAACTGGTTCTGTAGTTGGCAAGCCATTCACAGTCTTTGTTCAATCCTGAGCTGATGGTGTCAAATTTGCAGATGAACTGAAGCTCAGCAGTTTCTCTTTGAAGTCTGGTCCTGAAGTTTTTTTGCTGCAGGATGGCCACCTTATGGTCTGCTATAGTGTGGCCAGGGAGGTTGAAGTGCTCTCCTACAGGTTTTTGTATATTGCCATTCCTAATGTCTGATTTGTGTCCATTTATCCTTTTCCGTAGAGACTGTCCAGTTTGGCCGATGTACATAGCAGAGGGGCATTGCTGGCATATGATGGCGTATATTACATTGGTGGATGTGCAGGTGAATGAACTGGTGATGGTGTGGCTGATCTGGTTAGGTCCTGTGATGGTGTCGCTGGTGTAGATATGTGGGCAGAGCTGGCATCGAGGTTTGTTGCATGGATTGGTTCCTGAGCTAGAGTTATTATGGTACGGTGTGCAGTTACTGGTGAGAATATGTTTCAGGTTGGCAGGTTGTCTGTGGGCAAGGACTGGCCTGCCACCCAAGGCCTGTGAAAGTGTGAGATCATTGTCCAGGATGGGTTGTAGATCCTTGATGATCCGTTGGAGGGGTTTTAGCTAGGGGCTGTATGTGATGGCCAGTGGAGTCCTGTTGGTTTCTTTCTTGGGTTTGTCTTGCAGTAGGAGGCTTCTGGGTACACGTCTGGCTCTGTTGATCTGTTTCCTTATTTCCTCGTGCGGGTATTGTAGTTTTGAGAATGCTTGGTGGAGATTTTGTAGGTGTTGGTCTCTGTCTGAGGGGTTAGAGCAGATGCGGTTGTACCTCAGTGCTTGGCTGTAGACAATGGATCGTGTAATGTGTCCAGGATGGAAGCTGGAGGCATGAAGGTAGGCATAGCAGCCGGTAGGTTCACCTACCACCTATTGTAGGTAACCCTACAATAACAGCCCAGCAAGAGCGGCTCAGTGTTTGCGAGTGAACGAGGCTCTCAGCCCGGGTAGACAGATGTGCACTAGCTCCTGCCTCCCCAACCCACTATGAATAGCTACGTGAACACTGCACCGCCGATGGAGGCTCAGGCTAGGCACTCGAGCTTGGAGCCGGGGTAGGGCGAGTGTGCACTCAGGTGGCTTACTCGTGCTCCACCTGTGCGCCAGTGTTCAGTGTCCTAGCATGAGCCTGTCTAGCCAGGTGGAATGGCGTGGTCTCAGCCACAGCATAGACATACCATGACATACTGCAACCCAACCCAGACCCAACTAGAGGCACTGGGTCTGGGTTGGGTCAGCTGGGAAAACAACTGGAGTCTCTCGGGCTTGGGACTGGTCATGTGAGCTTGGGTCCAATTCAGATCAGGCCAAAAAAGTAGATCCCAGCAGCGCTCCCCCCGAGGGACCCTACAATAATTAACCAATATGCCCAGCCCAGCACTCCTTTCCAGTCTTATTTAATCAACAAAACAAAACAAACAAGGCCACAGAAAGGGGAAAAAATCATTCTGAAAACAGACTTCTGCCGCAAGTGGCTGTTCTGTGGTGAAGGACGTATAATCCTTCATCAGGGCAGGAGGCTGAGCACTGGTTGAATAAATACCTCCCGTTTACATATAAATGCATAGCCCTGGCCCAGCCCCCGATGCTGAGTTTTCCCACTAGCTAACAGATTTCTCTCTTGGTCTCCTTTAAGCTTTCAGGTAAAAAGTCCCTGCTGAACAATTAGAGAGACGTATGTGGTTCAGGGTCCCCTGGCTTCCTTGATAATTTCTCTGTCTCATTGATCCCAGGATCCTGTAGGACACCAGCTGGAAAGCTAGGAGGATAAATAATGAAGGAACGTTCATTTAGACTTCAGGGCTGGTCTCTAGTCATCTCCACCTGCTGCAAGATTCCAGGCTCTTCCTCCATTAACGTCTCTAACGTAGGGGAAATACCACTGGGCAAAAGGTTGGGAATTTGACATCTGGTATCCTTGAAAGCCTCTGGCCTTATTCCTTAGCCTTGTCCTGCAGGTGCTATATGCAGCTAAAACTGGGAGTCATTTACAGCTCCCTAATCCTGAAACCACCTAGGAGTTCTTTCTAAACTACATCTGTCGTCAAGGGGCTGTTTGCCCACAAGGAATTGCTGGAGCTCAGGAGCCCTCCAGTCATTCCTACTTCCCCTTCACAATGGCCTCCCGCCCAGTGCCCGGGGGAGGCTGGTAGAAGTCATCTGTGCTTGCTGTGTGCCAGCTGGGGATTCCCTCCATCTGCGAGAACTCAGAGCTGGGAGAATGCAGCTGCTTCCTGATCCCTTCCTGCTGCACCCACAGGCACAGGGAGACCAGAATGGGGCTCTGGACTGAGCCATCCATCTCTCTGCTCTAATTTTGAGTTCTCCTGGTGGTTTACTTGGTGGAACTTGAGCTCCAAGGTGGAAATTTAACAAAGGATCATTTAGGATGAATACGAGAAAGAACTTCCAAACAGATGTGGTCCCGACTGGAACCCAGGATCCGAACAGCCCCGCCCTTGGGAAAGTCTGGGTCAGTCTCTGGTTCCTAATAATTTGCAAGAGCCCCGGTGAAGCCCCAATCCTCAAGTCACTTTAAACGGTGGAGCCTGGTGCAATAACTGGGGGAGGCTGACGGCAGCACTGGCCTGTGACGGGGATACTGAGAGATCAGACTCCGAAGGAGCTCCCTCTGCCTATCCCAAGGGCCATCCGCTGACTGTAGCTCTGGAGGATCTAGCGCAGAGGCCTAGCCAGCACTGGCAGGGGAGGAGGAGGGGGAGACAAAAGTCCCAACAACGCTGAGCTGTCTCGCTTTGATTTTTCACTTAGAGACAACTTTTTGCTTAGTTTTTTTTTTAAAAATTGTATTCTGCGGTGTATCCCACATTTTTAAAAAAGTCCACATTGAAATGAACCATTTGATCAACCTGAAAAGAATATGTGGTGGAGGAGGGGGTTAAATTTCTCTTCACAGAGAGTTTTGAAATTTTCAGTTTTCACTCTGAACTACAACGAAACCAAATTTCAAAATCTCAAAATCCTTCACAAAATGGAACTTCCACCCTCCATCCAGCTCCTCTTCTTTGTGTTAGTTGTACAGTATCATCGGTCACCTCTTCCGCCTCTGTGCACTGGGCAAGTGCTGTTGAAAACCCAGCAGCAATCCAACAGCCTCAAGACAGGTGCGGATGTTAGCGTCATTACCATCTGGTGGCGAAATATATTTCTAGGAAATCAGGAGGCGAGAGCCTGGTTAGAGCCAGTCTGGAAAATTACATTTCACAGCAACGCTCAGACACCTCAGCAAGGTGTTTCCAGACAGAGAGCAGCTTTACTCAGAAGTTAAAAACAGACCATCAAGTATCAGGAGGGTAGCTGTGTTAATCTGTATCCACAAAAACAACGAGGAGTCCGGTGGCACCTTAAAGACTAACAGATTTATTTGGGCATAAGCCATCGTGGGTAAAAGACCCACTTCTTCAGATGCATGGAGTGAAAATTACAGATACAAGGATAAATATACTGGCACATGAAGAGAAGGGAGTTACCTTACAAGTGGAGAACCAGTGTTGATAAGGCCAATTTAGTTAGGGTGGATATGGTCCACTTCCAATTTTCTGGGACCCTTTTTCTGATAGAAAACTCAGTTCTGATGCAGATCTCAGGCAGGTGTGAGGTCCCAGATTTCTAGCACCACCTTCCAGAGGAGATCAAGCTGTTTCTCTAAGATCAACCTTGGTTCAAGTGATCATGAGCTAATTCAATTCAAACTAGATGGAAGAATAAACAAAAATAGATCTGGGACTAGGGTTTTTGATTTCAAAAAGGCTAACTTTAAAGAATTAAGGAAATTAGTTAGGGAAGTGGATTGGACTGAAGAACTTGTGGATCTAAATGCCGAGGAGGCCTGGAATTACTTTAAGTTGCAGCTGCAGAAACTATCACAAGCCTGCATCCCAAGAAAGGGGGAAAAAACCATAGGCAGGAGTTGTAGACCAAGCTGGATGAACAAGCATCTCGGAGACGTGATTAATAAAAAGCAGAAAGCCTACAAGGAGTGGAAGAAGGGTGGGATTAGCAAGGAAAGCTACCTTAGTGAGGTCAGAAAATGTAGGGATAAAGTGAGAAAGGCTAAAAGCCAAGTAGAGTTGAACCTTGCAAAGGGAATTAAAACCAATAGTAAAAGGTTCTATAGCCATATAAATAAGAAGAAAACAAAGAAAGAAGAAGTGGGACCACTAAACACTGAGGATGGAAAGGAGGTTAAGGATAACCTAGGCATGGCCCAATATCTAAACAAGTACTTTGCCTCAGTCTTTAATAAGGTTAATGAGGAGCTTAGGGGTAATGGAAGGATGACAAACGGGAATGAGGATATGGAGGTGGATATTACCACATCTGAGGTAGAAGCCATACTTGAACAGCTTAATGGGACAAAATCGGAGGGCCCAGACAATCTTCATCCGAGAATATTAAAGGAACTGGCGCATGAAATTGCAAGCCCATTAGCGAGAATTTTTAATGAATCGGTAAACTTGGGGGTTGTACGGTACGACTGGAGAATTGCTAACGTAGTTCCTATCTTTAAGAAAGGGAGAAAGAGTGATCCGAGTAACTATAGGCCTGTTAGTTTGACATCTGTAGTATGTAAGGTCTTGGAAAAAATTTTGAAGGAGAAAGTAGTTAAGGACATTGAGGTCAATGGTAATTGGGACAAATTACAACATGGTTTTACTAAAGATAGATCATCTTTACCAACCTGATCTCCTTCTTTGAGAAGGTGACAGATTATTTAGACAAAGGAAATGCAGTAGACCTAATTTATCTCGATTTCAGTAAGGCATTTGACATGGTTCCATATGCGGAATTATTAGTCAAATTGGAAAAGATGGGGATCAATATGAAAATTGAAAGGTGGATAAGGAACTGGTTAAAGGGGAGACTACAACAGGTCGTACTGAAGGGTGAACTGTCAGGCTGGAAGGAGGTTACTAGTGGAGTTCCTCAAGGATCGGTTTTGGGACCAATCTTATTTAACCTTTTTATTACTGACTTTGGCACAAAAAGCGGGAATGTACTAATAAAGTTTGCGGATGACCCAAAGCTGGGGAGTATTGCTAACATGGAGAAGGACCGGGATATCATATAGGAAGATCTGGATGACCTTGTAAACTGGAGTAATAGTAATAGGATGAAATTTAATAGTGAAAAGTGCAAGGTCATGCACTTAGGGATTAATAATAAGAACTTTAGATATACATTGGGGATGCATCAGCTGGAAGCAACAGAGGAGGAGAAGGACTTTGGGGTATTGGTAGATCACAGGATGACTATGAGCCGCCAATGTGATATGGCTGTTAAAAAAGCTAATGCGGTTTTAGGATGCATCAGGCAAGGTATTTCCAGCAAAGATAAGGAGGTGTTAGTACCGTTATATAAGGTGCTGGTGAGACCCCACCTGGAATACTGTGAGCAGTTCTGGTCTCCTATGTTTAGGAAGGATGAATTCAAACTGGAACAGGTTCAGAGACAGGCTACTAGGATGATCCAAGGAATGGAAAACCTGTCATATGAAAGGAGACTCAAAGAGCTTGGCTTGTTTAGTCTAGCCAAAAGAAGGCTGAGGGGGGATATGCTTGCTCTTTATAAATATATCAGAGGGATTAATATTAGGGAGGGAGAGGAATTATTTAAGCTTAATACCAATGTAGGTACAAGAACAAATGGGTATAAACTGGACACTAGGAAGTTTTGACTTGAAATTAGATGAAGGTTTCTAACCATTAGAGGAGTGAAGTTCTGGAACAGCCTTCCAAGGGGAGTAGTGGGGGCAAAAGACATATCTGGCTTTAAGACTAAGCTTGATAAGTTTATGGAAGGGATGGTATGATGGGATACCTAATTTTGGGAACTGATCTTTAATTATCAGCAGATAAGTATGCCCAGTGGTTGGTGATGGGATGGGATCTGAGTTACTGCAGAGAATTCTTTTCTGAGTGCTGGCTGGTGAGTCTTGCCCACATGCTCAGGGTTTAGCTGATCGCCATATTTGGGGTGGGGAAGGAATTTTCCTCCTGGGCAGATTGGCAGGGGACCTGGAGGTTTTTCGCCTTCCTCTGCAGCGTGGGGGCATGGGTCACTTGCTGGTGGATTCTCTGCAGCTTGAGGTCTTCAAACCACAATTTGAAGACTTCAATAACTCAGACATAGGTTAGGGGTTTGTTATAGAAGTGGATGGGTAGGGTTCTGTGGCCTGCTTTGTGCAGGGGGTCGGACTAGATGATCACATTGGTCCCTTCTGACCCTAGAATCTATGAGTCTATGAGTAAGTGGAGAACAGCAGTTACATTAGAACCTGGCATCTACCCAACTTCGTTCTAACTCACTGGATTAAAGAGCATGGCTTCCTGACTGCCTCCTTGTGAAAAAACCTATGAAGTTTTTATGGGTTGGAGAGGAGGGGAGGGATAGCTCAGTGGGTTGAGCATTGGCCTGCTAAACCCAGGCTTATGAGCTCCGTCCTTGAGGGGGCCATTTAGGGAGCTGGGGTAAAAATCTGTCTGGGGATTGGTCCTGCTTTGAGCTGGGGGTTGGACTAGATGACCTCCTGAGGTCCTTTCCACCCAGACATTATCATCAAAGAGGCTGATAAAGGAGGTGCTGTTGTCATCATGAACAGGTCTGACTACCAAAAGGAGGCTGCCAGATAACTCTCCAACACCAAATTCTACAGGCCACTTCCCTCAGATCCCACTGAGGAATACACTAAGAAACTGCAACATCTACTCAGGACACTCCCTACACTAACACCGGAACAAATCAACATACCCTTAGAGCCCCGACCAGGGTTATTCTATCTACTACCCAAGATCCACAAACCCGGAAATCCTGGACTCCCCATCATCTCAGGCATTGGCACTCTCACTGAAGGACTGTGGATATGTGGACTCTCTACTCAGACCCTATGCCACCAGCACTCCCAGCTATCTCCAAGACACCAGTGATTTCCTGAGGAAACTACAATGCATTGGTGACCTTCCAGAAAACACCATCATAGCCACGATGGATGTAGAGGATCTCTACACGAACATCCCACACACAGATGGAATACAAGCGGTCAGGAACAGTATCCCTGGTGATGCCACAGCACAACTGGCTGCTGAGCTCTGTCCCTTTATCCTCACACACAACTATTTCAAATTTGATGACAATATATATCTCCAGATCAGCGGCACAGCTATGGGCACTCGCATGGCCCCACAATATACCAATATTTTTATGGCTGACCTGGAACAACGCTTCCTCGGCTCTCGTCCACTCACGACCCTTCTCTACCTATGCTACATTGATGACATCTTCGTCATCTAGACCCATGGGAAGGAGTCTCTGGAAAAATTCCACCATGATTTCAACAGCTTCCACCCCACCATCAACCTCAGCCTGGACCAATCTACACGGGACATCCACTTCCTAGACACCACGGTGCAAATAAGTGATGGTCACATTACCACCACCCTATACCGAAAACCTACCGACTGCTATGCCTACCTTCATGCCTCCAGCTTCCATCCCGGGCACATCACACGATCCATTGTCTACAGCCAAGCACTGAGGTACAACCGCATCTGCTCTAACCCCTCAGACAGAGACCAACACCTACAAAATCTCCACCAAGCATTCTCAAAACTACAATATTCGCATGAGGAAATAAGGAAACAGATCAACAGAGCCAGACGTGTACCCAGAAGCCTCCTACTGCAAGACAAACCCAAGAAAGAAACCAACAGGACTCCACTGGCCATCACATACAGTCCCCAGCTAAAACCTCTCCAACGGATCATCAGGGACCTACAAACCATCCTGGACAATGATCCCACACTTTCACAGGTCTTGGGTGGCAGGCCAGTCCTCGCCCATAGGCAACCTGCCAACCTGAAACATATTCTCACCAGTAACTGCACACCGCACCATAGGAACTCTAGCTCAGGAACCAATCCATGCAACAAACCTCGATGCCAACTCTGCCCACATATCTACACCAGCAACACCATCACAGGACCTAACCAGATCAGCTACACCATCACCGGTTCATTCACCTGCACATCCACCAATGTAATATACGCCATCATATGCCAGCAATGCCCCTCTATGTACATCGGCCAAACTGGACAGTCGCTATGGAAAAGGATAAACGGACACAAATCAGATATTAGGAATGGCAATATACAAAAACCTGTAGGAGAACACTTCAACCTCCCTGGCCACACTACCTTAAGGTGTCCATCCTGCAGCAAAAAAACTTCAGGACCAGACTTCAAAGAGAAACTGCTGAGCTTCAGTTCATCTGCAAATTTGACACCATCAGCTCAGGATTAAACAAAGACTGTGAATGGCTTGCCAATTACAGAACCAGTTTCTCCTCCCTTGGTTTTCACACCTCAACTGCTAGAACAGGGCCTTACCCTCCCTGATTGAACTACCTCATTATCTCTAGCTTGCCTGCATATATATATACCTGCCCCTGGAAATTTCCACTACATGCCTCTGACGAAGTGAGTATTCACTCACAAAAGCTCATGCTCCAAAACTTCTGTTAGTCTATAAGGTGCCACAGGACTCTTTGCTGCTTTTCCAACCCTAATATTCTATGATACTTCCTTTCTACAAAATCCACACTGGGAACATGGGATCTTTGTCCCCATCCAGTGGCTGATGCACATAAGATAAGCCTACTATAGCCAGCAATTAATGAGCTACTTTATCTCAGGTGGCAGTGGTCTACACTTTTAGCACTCAGGGTCCATGGATGGAATCTCCATTAATAATCCATGATGCAGGGATCTAGGCATGTATGTTAGCAGAAAAGGTGCTGTGCATTTGGGCCTAAATCCTGACATGTGTACTCAGTCAAAGCTACCCCTGACTTCAGCTTTGACCCTTGATTCTGTTTCTTGCCTTGCTTGCTATTTTATTTTAAAAGATGCATGATGCAAAGGGGTTCAGGTCTGAGGGCCAGACCCTTGGCTGGTATACAACAGCTGCTCTGTAGAACAACACTGATTCACACCAGCTGGAGATCTATGTAGCCCAGCCTACAGCTGGAATGACTGAAAGTTTTCCCCAGTGTGAAAGTCACTCCTTAGAAAGTGCCCCAGGACACAACTAGCCAGAGAGTTTGTAAAGTCCTGGGTATCATGGACTATTATCTAATAAATCTCCTCCGGTAATATCAACTTCTGTCCAGCTGGACATCTAGCCCTAGATTAAGTGTATTTTCTACATCTTTCACTACCAGCTTTTAGAGGACAAAGAAAATTTACTGTGCCGTTTACATATATTTTTGAGAGGGAAGTGAATTTAGTGCTGGTGAAAGATGTCAGCTTGTCAATCCTGACAAGTGAAGTCCTCTATCCACAGGGTAGGTTGATGGGCCGCACAAGCATAGGTGCTGAAGCTAGGGGTGCTGTAGGTGCTGCTGCACCCCCTGGCTTGAAGTGGTTTCCAATGCATATGTGGTTTACAGTCTGGTTCAATGGCTTTCAGCACCTCCCTATACAAATTGTTCCTAGTGCCGCTGAGTACAAGCCTCTCCCACACTGCCCCATGAATGTGCCTCCCCCTCTGGCCTGGAGCAGGTGCCAATTGCTGTGAAAAGGTTCTCCAAATGAATCCAGGGAGCCCAAATACCACAGTGATGGGTTCAGGATAAGAACCAGAATAGAATGTGCCCATTCAGTATTTAAGCTGTCTGCTAAGATTTCTATCAGGGCTGACAATTAGCCCCAGCTCCTCAGGTGTCTAACTCCCATTGATTCCAAGGAGAGTTAGGCACCTAAATTCCTTTGAGTATCTGGGCCTTGTGCCAAATGTGAGTCTGTTTTTTGTGATACAATACAGTAATTGGAGATATCCCTATCGCCTAGAACTGGAAGGGACCTTGAAAGGTCATTGAGTCCAGCCTCCTGCCTTCACTAACAGGACCAAGTACTGATTTTTGCCCCAGATTCCTAAGTGGCCCCCTCAAGGATTGAATTCACAACCCAGGGGTTAGTAGGCCAATGCTCAAACCACTGAGCTATCCCTCCACCCAATATGGCCCTCTGCCCAGCAGGAACTACATTGAGCTGCAGCAGCTCATTGCAAGCAGGGGCCACCCAACAGCTCTGATTATCAGTCACTGCCTCGAGACCAGCCACCACTCGAGAAGGACTGAGAGGGTCTTGGTTACATTCATAATTTCAGAGGGTGCTAGGGTACCATGGTGATGAGCACCGTGTAACAGCGTAGGCAGATGGATCGATAGCTGCCTTCCAATGCAGTGTTTGTATGGCTGACATGGAGGAGATCCCTGGAGATAACCAGTCCTGCTCGCTACCAACCTGCTAAACGGCACCAAAAGCGGAGATCATCACAGTGCTAGTAAGTCTGGAGTAACTATACTGAATTGAATGGAGATACTCCTGTTTTACACTAGGGTAACTGGAATCTGGTCCCGTATATAGCAGGGAACTCCAAGGCCCTCCGAGGAACCTCACAGCCACAGCAAATCCACCCAAGTTATCTATCACCTTGGAGCTGTCATATGTTCTTTGTGTGGTGCCACAAGGTTTTGCCAGTGAGAGATTCTCCAATAGATTGTAATTGCTTGTCTCCTTCCTCCAGCCCCCAGGAATAGCTATTTGTTGTCAGGAGTCTTTCCTCCGTGCATCATAGGTCATGCTCACACACCTACAATGTGCCCAAGGAAACGACCCTTCTCGTGGAGGCCTGGGCCTTCGGAACGGTAAGGGCGTTTCTGACAAGCTAATAATGATCTGTGTCAAGGGAGGCTGGCTCACAATTATTTCGCTGCCAGCTCCCAGGCCTCGGCGCTTGTCATCTGTCACTTGATCTGCAAGACTACGTCACACTCCGAGCCCCGGCTAAGCTTCCGCTGCTGCCGCAGACACCATCTGTGCGTCCCAGCTTCGCGGCGCTTGGCACAGATTGCTGCCCTTCTTTGGTGTGTTTGTTCCTTTCTGGAGGATGTGTAGCTTTCCTTGGAGGTGGAGGAAGCTGGTGGGATGGAGCCCAAAGCCAGCTCTGTCCAACTGGGTCTTTCATCTGCTCCACTTCCTAGGAAACAGCATGTTCCGGTACTCCTGCCACCTTGACTTTGCTTGAGTGGCACTTGACGCCTGTGGTGGGTGGTCCCCTTGGCAGCTACAGCAGAGGGCTGAGGAGCCCTTTCAAACTGGTTATAAAGCAGCTAAGGAGGGGCCCCATCTAATTATCCAGCCACTACTGGTTTCCTGGTATCAGTGGGAGGCTGGGGGTTGATTAAGGCAGGAGAGGCTGAAGACTGGTAGGGATCTGGTGGACCAGGCATGGAACTGCAGGGATCACGAACACACGGCTTCTCTTCCTTGCTCTGCTGTTGAGCCGCTTGGGTTAAATTCATTAGGGAGCCTCAAATGGTAGAATTCTCCCAGCCCCGTCAGCATGTAAATTTCACACATGGAGACTCCCTTCAGATCAGCTCTGAATTTGGCCCTCTGAGTGTAAGGGAGTCTCAGCTGGTGTAACTTACACATCTAGCATTCAGAAGAAAGTATCAATTCCATCGTTTTAGAGTCTCTTGTGCATTAGGTCAATTGTGTGACCTTGGGCAAAGCTCTGTGCCTCAGTTTCCTCACCTGTAACAGCGAGGCTGATATCGTCTGCCTCGTGGGGCATTGTGAGGGTTAACTGGAGAGATGAAAAGCATATTATGAGTGTTCAGGCTAGTTGTTTGTGTTCTCCTGGCATGTGTCTCTGCAGATGCCGTTCTTATTGCTCATTCACCTCTCAAGTCCTTTTTCATTTGATTTTCTAAAACTTCTGCAACCACGGGGAACAGCCGAGTTGCCCATGAAAACACAGAAGCACCGGGCTGGTGCCAGCCTAGCTGAATCATGCACAGAAGGCCACATTCTCCAGACAACCCCTTGTCTCATGCCACACTGCCTAGTGTCCCCAAGGCACTGCTGGGTGAAGCTTATCTAACCTTTGCTTAAAAAACATTATTTGCTGCCATGGGCGACTGATTTTTGCTAGTCTCATGGGTGTTTTTTTAAGGGGGCCAGCATCTGAAGAAAATAGCTGGAGAGAATTATACAAAGAAATTCTTCTCTCCTTACGGCCCCAGGATACCTTTTGTATGCTGCCAGCAGGCACAATTATAATCTCTTTGTGCATCCTCCATCTGTGCATCAAAGACTAGCACATACATGAGTCAAACCATACCCTGTAGAGCTGAGAACCACGTCAAAGTTCAATGCACTGTATGGCTAAATTCCTGGAAGGAGCTCCCGTCTACCGACATCACAACATGCATCACAACAGTGATCAATGGCTCCATGTCTAGTTGGCAGCCAGTTTCAAGCGGAGTGCCCCAAGGGTTGGTCCTGGGGCCAGTTTTGTCCAACATCTTCATTAATGATCTGGAGGATGGCATGGACTGCACCCTCAGCAAGTTTGCAGATGACACTGAACTGGGAGGAGCGGTAGAAATGCTGTAGCGTAGGGATAGGATACAGAGGGACCTAGACAAATTGTAGGATTAAGCCAAAAGAAATCTGATGAGGTTCAACAAGGACAAGTGCAGACTCCTGTATTTAGGAAGGAAGAAACCCATGCACCACTGGAGGCTGGAGACTGACTGACTAAGCACAATTTTGCAGAAAAGGACCTGGGGATTACAGTGGGTGAGAAGCTGGATATGAGTCAATGGTGTGCCCTTGTTACCAAGAAGGCTAATGGCATTTTGTGCTGTATAAGTAGGAACATTGCCAGTAGATCATGGGACATGATCATTCCCCTCTATTCGGCATTGGTGAGGCTCATATGGAGTGCTGTGTCCAGTTTTGGGCCCCACAGTACAAGAAGGATGTGGAAAAGTTGGAGAGAATCCAGCAGAGAGCAACATGAGTTATAAGGAGAGGCTGAGGGAACAGGGATTGTTTAGTCTGCAGAAGAGAAGAATGAGGTGGGATTTGATAGCTGCTTTCAACCCCCTGAAAGGGGGTTCCAAAGAGGATGGATCTAGACTGTTCTCCATGGTAGCAGATGACAGAACAAGGAGTAATGGTCTCAAGTTGCAGAGGGGGAGGTTTAGGTTGGATATTAGGAAAAACTTTTTCACTAGGAGGGTGGTGAAGCACTGGAACGGGTTACCTAGGGAGGTGGTGGAATCTTCTTCCTTAGAGGTTTTTAAGGTCAGGCTTGACAAAGCCCTGGCTGGGATGATTTAGTTGGGGATTGGTCCTACTTTGAGCAGAAGATTAGACTAGATACCTCCTGAGGTCCCTTCCAACCCTGATGTTCTATGATTCTATGCATCTGAATGTGAAGTCAACAGGATGGAATTCAATGGAGACAAGTGCAAAGTACTTCATTTAGGAGGGAAAAATCAAACGCACACCTACAAAATGGGGAATGATGGACTACGTAAGAGTACTGCTGAAAAGAAGCCGGGGGTTATAGTGGATCAGAAATTAAATATGAGTCACTGGTGTGGTGCAGTTGCGAAAAAGGCTAATATCATAATGGGGTGTATTAACAGGAGTGTCATATGTAAGACATGGGTGGTCATTGTCCCTCTCCATTTGGCACTGGTGAGGCCTCAGATGGAGTCGATGCCCAGTTTTAGACCTCATTCTTTAGGAAAGATGTGAACAACCTGGAGAGAGTCTACAGGACAGCAACAAACAAGCAAACACAAAAAAGATCAACAGTTTAGAAACCTGACCGATGAGGAACATTTACAGAAACTGGACATGTTTAGTTTCAAGAAAAGATGCCTTGGAGGGAACCCAATAACAGTCTTCAAATATGTTAAGGGCTGTTATAAAGAGGACACTGATCAATTGTTCTCCATGGCCACTGAAGGTAGGACAGGAAGTGATAAGCTTAATCTGCAGCAAGGGAGATTGAGGTTAGATATTAGGGAAAATTTTCCAACTCTTAGGGTAGTTAAGCTCTGGAATAGGCTTCCATGGGAGATTGTGGAATCCTCATCATTGGGGTTTTTAAGAACAGGTTGGACAACACCTATTGGGGCTTATGTAGGTTTCCTTGGTCCTGCCTCAGCCCAGGGGGCTGGACTTGATGCCTCTCAAGGTTCCTTCCAGCCCAGTTCTATGATTCTGTGCAATTTTAGCAGAAACAAGCATCCTTCTAAGAAGGCTGTCATACCTGTTCTGTAGAGAGGCTCAAATTCCATGTTTCATTATGGGCTGGGGGAAACATTTAGGATGATGTATTCACCTGGCCCTCTCTTTATCAGAGCACCTTGCCATCATTCATGGATTTTATCATCTTAACACCCCTATGAGGTAAGGAAGCAACCTCCCGTTTCTGCAGATTGGGACCTGAAACAGCAGCTTGGCTAAGTGACTTGCCCAAGGTCACAGAGGAAAGCCTGAGTGAGGTGGAAATTGGACCTAGGTTTCTTGGGTCCCTGTAGCAAATCAAGCAGACTCTTTGGCATGGCACCTCCTGCTGGTTGCCTTGGGAATTAGCTCTTTTCCAGCATACTGAGTGCCTCCTACTGGCCGGTGTCTTGCCTGCCTCAGGCCCCTTGTCCCTCCCAGATCCTGGTGCCCCTTACCTTGCAGTACTTCCCCACAGCAGTGCCACCCCACAGCAGTGCCCCACCCCTCTGGGTCTTCCCTCTGAGGGGAACCCCCAACCCTTTATACTCACCTTGCTTCAATGGCTACTGCCAGTCACCATCTAGCCCCCATTCTCTGGGGCAGACTGCAGTCTGTAATGGCCATCATCATCGGCAAGGGGGTTGGACCAGCTGCCTCTGCCTATTTCCAGGCTGTATCTCTGCAGCCCCAGCACCTCTGTAGGCTTTCAGCCTGGGGAGTTACCAGGCCAGAGCTCCCCAGCTCCTCTCGCCTTTCCCAGCTCTGCTCTGCTCTGCTTCAGGTACCTTGTTCCCAGGAAGCCAGGTCCTTCTCATTCCAGGGCTGGAGTGAGACTCTACCAACTCCTGGCCCCCAGCCCTCTTATTAGGGCGAGCTGGGCCCTAAATGAGCTGGCCACAACTGTGGTCAGTTACTCCCTCAGCTGCTCTCACTCCTTTTATCCCAACCGCAGCCCTCTCCAGGGCTGCTCTTTGACCTTTGTTCTGCTGGACTGGGGCAGCCGCCCCACTATGGTCACAAACCAGCGTCCTGTCCACCAAGCCATCTTTCCTGTCCTACTGCAATGGAAGGTTTGCACAAAGGTCGGAGGTGGGAGGCGGGGTGAAGGCTAGGACTATAACAGGATTTAAAAGAGAGCTAGATAAATTCATGGCGGTTAAGTCCATTAAGGGCTATTAGCCAGGCTGGGTAAGGAATGGTGTCCCTAGCCTCTGTTTGTCAGAGCGTGGAGATGGATGGCAGGAGAGAGATCTATTACAACTTCTATGGAGTAACAAAGGCTAGGTCTCATAAAGAGACTTTTAGGTACCTTGAATTCCAGTCTCAAATGAGCGCCATAACCACCAGGCTAGCCTGGCCTGGCCCTTGCTCAGTTTCTCCTGGTGAAGCTATTCCACTGAGTATAACTAATGCTCTATGCACTGGGCCAGAGAGCAAGCGAGAAGAACTGCAAGTTCTAGTGATTCCATCACTCACCTGAGGGGTGGAGAATCCAGATTTAAATTCTGTTGTGCCCCTAAGACAGCTGTAAATTTGAACCCAGATTTGCTACATCCCAGGGGAGTGGCTAACCACTGGGCTACACACTAGCAGAGAGGGTCCAAGCTTTTTTGGGTGTGTGTACTAAGAATGGCTACTGGGTCAGGTCAGCTAGGCGGGGACAGGTATGCTCACTGGCAGAAATGTAGGTGCCATAGGGACTGTAACAGTGGAAACTCAGTCACCAATGAATTTCAGATACCTCCAGAGCGAGGCAGAGGCTGGGTTCTGAGGATGTCTGTGGTGCGTAAATGTTGGAGTTAGCTGCCTAAGTTCTTTGGTGGATCTAGCCCAGATTTTAGTTATCACTATGTGTCCAGTACCTTATCGTCAGAGTCAGTGTGAAAATATGCTGCCCTTGAGGTACATCGCCTTTATTCCTGTTCTTTCCGCATCCTCCTTTCTCCCCTCTACACTTCCTTCTCCCATGCCCCTGGACTTCACTTGATTCCCACCCCATCGCAATACTGATCATTGATATTTAAAGTGTCACCATTAGGCTCGAGAGTGAACAACTGCCATGACATTACTGGGTGGCAGGAAAGTTCACACTTCCCAGAGCCATTGTTTCAGGCTCTCTGCAGACTTAGGCAGACATCAGTGCATTGGTTAGACTTAGTTCAGGGTTTTAAGTTTTTTTTTTTTTTTTTTTGCAATCATGAGGGCTAAAAACTAACTTTTTTGGAATGAATGGTGAGATTTGGCAGGATCCAGGTGTCATGTGTGCTGCAAAATATATTAAGCTCGCCTTGTATTTGCCATCTCCCTTTTAAACAATTACTGCTCTTTTTTTCTTCATTAATTCCTGTTGCAGTCCAATCCTTTCCTTGGCTCTGACTATATTAGGGCATGTCTACACTACAGAATTACTTTGGCATAATTACATCGCTCCGGGGTGTGCACAGTCTGCACCCTTGAGCAATGTAATTATACTGACCTGAACACCAGAGTAAACAGCGCCATGTTAGTGGGAGATCTTCTCCCGTCAGCATAGCTATTGCCTGTCGTAGAGGTGTATTAACTACACAGATGGAAAAGCTCTTGCCTGTCAGTGTAGAGCGGTCTCATTAAAGTGCTGAAGATGCAGTGTTTTAAGTGTAGACCTGTCTACTATTTTCTTTTATGACACCCTGAAGGGGTGAATTCCACAAGTTAATTAAATGTCATGTGAAGAAGTGTTTTTCTTAACCACTTAGACTGATTCAGAGATAGGCAAAATTCTAGATACACCGCCAAGGTTCAAGGGGCAGGGAATGAAGTGTGTTGAGGGGAAAGTCAGTGGTGTGGCAGCATCCCCTCACTGTGTTGCCCCCTTTGCAGAGGCCAAGGAGGTGCAGCCATCCAGGCTCAGGGAGGGGTGGAGCCAGGATCACAGCTGCTAGGCAAGAGGCAATTTGCATAACTCCGCCCTCTTGAACGGACCATGTGCAAGGACAGGCCCACTGGGAAGGGAGGCTGGTGGGCAGGAGGGTGTGCAAGGACGTGGCTCTATTCTTTCAAAGATCTCACCCTTCCAAAGGAAATGGAGGCCACTATGTTTGGCCCTGCCACATTGCCACTGGCAGCAGGGTGCAGAGTGGGACACAGTCCTGGAGCCCAACCAGTTGGAAGGCTCATTAGACCGAGCCTTCCTCACGCCCTGCAGGACACAAGGGGCGACTCCTCTTGAAATCAGTGGGCATCACCCCTGTTCTGTGAGGGGTTGGGACCCAGTTCCCACTTGCTTGTGGGATGGGGAGTGTCATGGAGTCCCCGGGCGATGCTCTGGAACTGCTCCCCACAAAGCCAGGCAGGACTTTGGGGAGCCTCCTCTCCCTTGGAGCAGACTTGTTCAGGGCAAGAAGCTCACACATCTGCACCTCCTGGGTCTCTTCCTGGAGCATTCAGCATCCTCTGCCCCTCCGTGCGCTTCCCACATGAGTCCATCTCAGTGGGGTCCTGGGACAGCCACAGGGTCCTGCACCCCCACTTCGCAGTCAGATGTGACTCTCAGCCAGCCAGTAACACAGAGGTTTATTCGATGACAGGAACAGGGTCTAAAACAGAGCTTGTAGGTACAGCGAACTGGACCCCTCGGCCGGGTCCATTCTGGGGGGCAGTGAGCCAGACGCCCCCCACGTCTGCAGTTCACTCCTCGACCCCAGCCAGCTCCAGACCAACAACCCCTCCCAGCCCCTCCTCTCTGCTCAGCCCCTTTCCCGGGCCAGGAGGTCACCTGATCCCTTTGTCTCCAACACCTTCAGCTGACACCTTTGCAGGGGAGGGGCCCAGGCCATCAGTTGCTAGGAGACAGAGTGCCAGGCATTTAGGTGCACTGGCCCTTTGCTCTGCCAGATACTTAAGAACTGCCATGGGGACACTGAGGCACCAACACAGTATTCAGAGAAAACATTAAGAACATTTCCAGTTCGTCACAGGGAGTGAATAGGAGTCAGTTTGCCCTTTGCCTCCCTCAAATCCTTTCCCAATAGGGCCCGCGAGGCAGGAGCATCACTGGGGGGGATGGAAGTGATTCCTGGGGATCTGGCTTGGCTTGGTGTGCAAAGGTCTGGTGACAGGCATTACAGGAGGCAGGAAGAGCTGCGTGGGAGCAGAGAACTGATTAGGTGACCTCTCACTAGTTTAAGCTTAAAATGCCCCTCTCCTGCCCATCTCTGCCAGTGAAGGCGGCTGCTGGCAGTGGGTGGACACGGCTGGTGAGTCGTGCTCCCCCCGAGGAGCCGTGCAATCCCCCTCCTCCCCCCGGCGGGGAACAGAAATAGCTAGTAACACATTTCCTGAGCTCTCTGTGCCACCCGCCCACTCGCCTTGGCTTGCCCGCCAGCACCAGCCTGACAACACCCATTTGCCAGGAAGAGCCAGCCTGAGAGAGCCAAGGGGCGGGAGGGAGAATCGCAGCAGAAGGGAAGGCGAGTGAAGGTGGGGAAGAGCCGGGGAACCTGCTAGCGTGACTCCAGGGAGTTTCTGGAGTCAGCCTGCATCTGAGGTTAAAGTGCCTCCAAAGGCTGCGGGGGAGTAGGCTCACTTTTGGGGGAGGATTGTCTAGTGGTTAGAGTCTAAGCCTAGGATTTGGGAATGCTGGGTTCAATCCCCTACTCTGCCACAGGTGCCCTCTGGGGTCTTGGGCAAATCCCTTAGCCTCTTTGTGCCTCAGTTCCTGTGTGCAATGAGGCTGAGTATGCTGCCTCACAAGGTGTCACGAGGACACACTGTGAGGTGCATAGAGGCTGTGGTGATGAGGGAAGTGGCTGTACCTTATAAAAGAGTAGGCTACAGAAGAGCTGGGTTCAATACCCAGGTCTGCTACCAACCTCATGTATGTGATCCCTGGGCCAGTCATGTTCTCCTTCCCTACCTGTTAAGTGCAGGTGATAACTTGTCCTTTGTCTGTCTGTCTTGCCTGCTTAGCTTGTGAGCATCTCAGGGCAGAGATTGATTTACTGTGTGTACGAGTGTGTAACACTGACAGACCCTGGTCATCAGCGGGTGGGATTGAACCTGGGACCTCGGGAACTTACAGCATGAGCTAAAAGCCCTATGGCCCTTAGCTGCAGCTGTAGAGCAGATGCATTAATCTCTCTCTAAGTGGTCTTGGTGCCACTAGATGGGACAGAACACCACATCCAGGAGGTGTGTGGGTCAGGGCCGCCCTGAGCGGTGGGGCAATTTGTCTGGGTCTTTGGTGGCATTTCGGCAGTAGGGGGACCCTTCAGTGCTGCTGAAGACGCAGAGCAACTGAAGGGTCCCCTGCTGACGAAGACTCGGACCACTGCTGGTGAGTAAAAGCGCTGCATCTTCCCCTCTTCCCTGCTTTGCCCCAGGCCCCCTGAATCCTCTGGGCGGCCCTGGTGTGGGTTACAGGAGCAGCAACTGCCACTGTCGGCCCCCAAGCTCTGCTGCTGCCCCTCAGCGTGGCGCTGCTCTTTGCTGGAGCTCTCAGCCAGGGATGGAGGAAGTGGGGCATCGGGAGTTTTATGTGGCAGGATGACTGTCTTGTGACCTATCTTCTGCAACCTATGCCTTAAAGGAAGCCCTTTTCTGACTGGATACCAAGACCCTCACCAGCCTCTCTCTCCTGTCCTGGGCCCCCCACTGCTCCCTGCCCCCAGGGCTGGCGCTTCCATTTAGGTGACCTAGGCGGTCGCCTAGGGCACCAGGATTTTGGGGGGGCAGCATTTTGCTACCCTTGGTGGCAATTCGGCTGCGGGGGGTCCTTCTGCAATCTGGGTCTTCGGCGGCAATTCTGTGGCAGGTCCTTCACTCATTCCAGGACCCACTGCCGAAGTGCCCTGAAGACCAGGAGTGCGAAAGACCCCCCCCCCCCCCGCGCCGCAGAATTGCTGCCAATGACTGGAAGCGCGGAAGGACTCTTGCCTAGGGCACCAAAAACCCTTGCGCTGCTCCTGCCTGCCCCCCATGAGGAACTATGTGTGGCAAGAAAAGCAAGATGGGGAAGGGAGACCCTTACCCGCCTAACTGCAGCCCCAAGCCTGCCAGCAGTTGTGTGGATCCCACAAAGTGCCGACCACCCTCAGCTCCCTCTGAAATCAACTAGAGCTGAGACAGCTCAGCACCTCACTGGCTCGCACTCTGCATGGCACGCCAGGGATTCCTCCAGCCGGATTCCCCGCTGGGTCACTCTGGTTCAGTATCACTGGAGGACGCAGATTGGTGAATCAGCCCCGTAGAGCTTCAGATCCTGTAAGCCAACCCATTGGGAGGTCTCCTCTGTGCTCTCCCAGGCCTCCTGCTCCATGTGTGTGTCCCTCTCTCCCTCTGTTACCCATGAAGGCAAGACTATTTACAGGCTTGGCAAGAAGCTTTCCTGGATTTCATTCCTTAGCCAGCCATATCTCCAAAGGGCCCAGGGAGTGGAGCGAAGAAGCGCCACACATTGAACAAACGGGGTCCGATTCGCTCATTCGCAGCCAGGCTATTTGATGGCGAGGACCAAGACCTAATCTCAGACCCCCAGCCTGGCCTCCTCCTGAAGGTGCAGTGATGATGTGGGACAAGAGATCTGAAAGGCTCCATTGAAAATCCCTGTGGAGTTAATGCAGCCGGCAGAGTTCCCCCTGCATGGAGCCGTGTGAGGTGGGCGACCCATCTTACACACTGATTTTAATATGAGCATTTGTATTACATTGTTCCCTGGGTGCCAGGATCAGGACGGTCATAGCTAGATGGAGAGAGTCTGGGTGGAAGGAAGGATCTTTGACACCACCATTTTGCAGAGAGGGGACTGAAGCGCAGAGACATTACCACCATGAGGCAGGATCCCTGGAAGTCAATGGCTAGACGCTAGCTGACTTCAGAGCAGGCACAAAGACCCAGATTTTTAAAGGTATTTCAGCGTTGCAATGCTGAGCTCAGCAACGCCTTAATATCTTTAAAAATCTAGGCTTAAGTGACATGTCCAAGGTCATACAAGGTGACACTAGCAGAGCTGGGAATTTAACCCTTCTCTCTCTTAGCCCCTCCATCTGCTGCCTTAACTGAAAACCCACCCAGCCTCATGCTGCAGAGAATCGAATACATTTCTGGTCACCCATAAAGATCATTAATGGGGAAGCTCCCGAATCTCCAGGCAACTGCAGTGCCTTTCGCTTGCTGTGAGTTAAGAAAAGCTACTGCCATTTTCTATGCTAATTTTATAACTTTCAAAAGCCGGTTCCATGCCTCCTCCTCCTCCTGATTTTTTTCTCTCTCTCCTCCTGCTGAGATGCTGAGCCCTCCTCCACCAATTTGTACGAACTTCTTCGGCTTGGAAACTAGAGCAGAGAATCACCCACATAAGAAGTCTGCTGTGAAAATATCTGAGGCAGACACACTGAATAAAAATGACTCAAGGAGTTCCCTGTGTCAGGGTGAAATGAAAAGAGACCCACAATTACTATCTTTTAAAAATCTAATCATTTTTAAACCCATCCCATGATTTTTTGGGGCCAGGTGTCGGAAAGTTCTCCAGAACTCCAATATTACATATGGCCTGGCTCTCATTTAGTAATGATCAGATCTGGCCAAAATATTAATTGTAGACAATTTATTCCATTCATATCTACCTTATGCTGTTGGTTTTTTTTAAATCTCCCTCCCTTCAATGCCCATTGCATCTCTTGGGATTTTACTGGGAGTCTCACAATAGCTGGTGTTTCTCTTAAAGTCTCAGCTGCTGGAATCAAGAGGTTTCACATGAATCTAATCTTTCATGGGGTGTGTGTGTATGTGAAAGAAAGTGCGTTTCCTACCCTTTTATGTGCAGAGGAAAGCTTGGAAATGGGATCCAAATGCAACCCAAACATTCAGAAACCAAAAGCAAATTTAAAGAGCCCTACATTTATTATTTTAAAATCTCATCATTTTTAAGCCAGTCTTATGAGTCTTGGGGACCTGCCTCCTGTGAATGAAACACTTTGCAAATTTGTGTTGAAAGAGCCAAATCGTTTCAGTGGAAAATAAGCAAACAAAATAAATTCCGGCAAAAGTGAAATGTCTCCATTTTTTGATTCCAAATGACTTTTCATTTTAAATGTAAGTTCCATTTTATTTTTTAAAAAGGTAAAACAACTCAAGAAATGTTTCATTCACCCCCAAATGAACCAAAAAATCAGATATTTGCACAGCTCTAATAGAGAGACAGTGGTCACCAACTATTGTCCTGGGCTGAATTTACCTTAGCAATCTAGATGAAAGGCACCGAATCTTATTAGCAATAGGACAAGTGCCTCAGTGTTTTTCTCAGTATAGTTTGCCTATTTATATCGCTTAACTCCACTGGTAATGAATGAGGCCAATTGCTGTTAATTATTATTATTCCAGTAGCAGCCAGAGGCCCATGTCAGGAATGGGCCTCAGTGAACAAACCTGAAATAAAAGGTAGAGCGTCCCCAAAAACACTCACAGTCTAATCATTCACGAGCCATGGGTCCTGGTTATCCAAGATGCTGGTCAACTGCTGCAGTTTGCAGAGGGTGGATTAGTTTCATAGGACTCAGGCCACATTGTGTGTCTCCGTTGGGGCAGGAGACACCAAACTGGAATTGTTCCTGCCAACCAGGTGAGTGGCATAAGAGTAGAAGGATGGAACTGTAGTTAAAGAATTGACCTGGGCCTCAGGAAAGGCGGGGTAGGGTTTTGTCTGTGCCACAGACTTGCCAGGTGACCTTGGGCATGTCACCTAGGACTGGATTGCAAGTCTTCTGATTGCAAATGGGGCTGGATTTTCATTGATTCACAGATTTCAAGGCCAAAAGGGACCGCTCCGCTAATCTAGTCTGACCTCCTGCATCGCCCAGGCCATAGAACGTCTTTGAATTAAATCCTATTTGAACTGACTGATCCCCATATTGGAGATGGGAAGCCATTTTTCCCCAGGTCAGATTGGTAGAGACTATGGTGGGAGGCTCACTGTCCTCTGCAACATGGGGCATGGGTCATTTGCTGGTTTGAATGGCGGAGTCTCTGGCACTTGGAGTCTTTAAATCAAGAGCTGGCGGTAACTCAGCCAGACGTTACGAGCCTATTGCAGGAGTGGGTGGCTGAGGTTCTGTGGCTTGTATTGCGCAGGAGGTCAGACTAGATGGTCATAATGGCCCTTCTGGCCTTAAAAGTCCATGAGTCTGTGATTCAGAGCAATTTGGATCGCTTGGTACAATGGGTGCGAGTAAGCAATGGGGGTTTTAATACAGCTAAATGTAAAATACATCTGTAGGTAAAATATGTAAAAAGAATGTCATCCGTACGTACAGGAGAGGGAACTCTGCCCTGGGAAGCAGTGACTTTGAGAAAGATTTGGGGGTTGTGATGGATAATCAGCTGAACAGGAACTCCCAGTGTGAGCTAATGTGATCCTGGGATGCAGAAATAGGGGAATCTCAAGGAGGCAAGGAGATGTGATTTTACCACTATATTTTGCATTGGAATCCTGTGTCCAGTTCTGGTGCCCACAAATCAAGAAGGATGATGATTGGAGAGGGTTTAGAGAAGAGCAGGGCGGGTGGGAAGAATCATCTCTTGTTATCGAATCTCTAGTTCTTATAAGGACTTTTTCATCATTAGACCTCAAAGTCCTGTGGAATAGCAAGGGGGTTGCAGATCAGGGTTAAGGGGGGTTCGCAGAGCTGTGGGGGGACCCCTGGGCTGGAGTAGCAGAGAGGTATCCTTAGGATGGAGGGGGATTGGCATAACTGGAGGAAGGGAAGACAGGGCTGGATAGCTGGAGGGAGGGGGAGAGAAAGTCCAGGGATGCAGGTCAGGATTGAGGTGCGTTGGCAGAGCTGGTGGAAGGCAGAACTAAGACAGCAGGGGGATGCAGGCCAGGAGGGAGGTGGGCTGGCAGAGCTGTGGGGGGGAGACCAGAGCTGGAACGTCAGAGGGCTGCAGGCCAGGACAAAGGTGGGCTGGCAGAGCTGGATGGGAGACCACAGAGCTGGGATAGCAGGGGGCTGCAGGCCAGGACGGAGGTGGGCTGGCAGAGCTGTGGGGGGGAGCTGAGGGCTGGCATAGCGGGGGCTGCAGGCCAGGACGGAGGTGGGCTGGCAGAGCTGGGTGGGAGAGCACAGAGCTGGGATAGCAGGGGGCTGCAGGCCAGGACGGAGATGGGCTGGCAGAGCTGTGGAGAGGATACCAGAGCTGGAACATCAGGGGGCTGCAGCCCAGGACGGAGGTGGGCTGGCAGAGTTGTGGGGGAGAGCTGAGGGCTGGCATAGCAGGGGGGCTGCAGGCCAGGACAGAGATGGACTGGCAGAGCTGAGTGGGAGAGCACAGAGCTGGGATAGCAGAGGACTGCAGGCCAGAATGGAGGTGGGCTGGCAGAGCTGGGTGGGAGAGCACAGAGCTGGGATAGCAGGGGGCTGCAGGCCAGGACAGAGGTGGGCTGGCAGAGCTGGGTGGGAGAGCACAGAGCTGGGATAGCAGGGGGCTGCAGGCCAGGACGGAGATGGGCTGGCAGAGCTGTGGAGGGGAAACCAGAGCTGGAACATCAGGGGGCTGCAGGCCAGGACGGAGGTGGGCTGGCAGAGCTGGGGGGGGGGCCTAAGGGCTGGGATAGCAGGGGGGCTGCAGGCCAGGACAGAGGTGGGCTGGCAGAGCTGGGTGGGAGAGCACAGAGCTGGGATAGCAGGGAGCTGCAGGCCAGGACGGAGATGGGCTGGCAGAGCTGTGGGGGGGAGCTGAGGGCTGGCATAGCGGGGGCTGCAGGCCAGGATGGAGGTGGGCTGGCAGAGCTGTGGAGGGGAAACCAGAGCTGGAACATCAGGGGGCTGCAGGCCAGGACAGAGGTGGGCTGGCAGAGCTGGGGGGGGGCTAAGGGCTGGGATAGCAGGGGGGCTGCAGGCCAGGACAGAGGTGGGCTGGCAGAGCTGGGTGGGAGAGCACAGAGCTGGGATAGCAGAGGACTGCAGGCCAGAATGGAGGTGGGCTGGCAGAGCTGGGTGGGAGAGCACAGAGCTGGGATAGCAGGGGGCTGCAGGCCAGGATGGAGATGGGCTGGCAGAGCTGTGGAGGGGAGACCAGAGCTGGAACATCAGGGGGCTGCAGGCCAGGACGGAAGTGGGCTGGCAGAGCTGTTGGGGGGGGGGGGGGTGCTAAGGCCTGGGATAGCAGGGGAGCTGCAGGCCAGGACGGAGGTGGGCCGGCAGAGCTGTAGGGGGAGCTGAGGGCTGGAACATCAGGGGGCTGCAGGCTAGGACAGAGGTGGGCTGGCAGAGCTGTTGGGGGGGGGGCAGCAGCAGAACGGCAGTGACTGCACAACCAGGGCTGGAGAGCGTGGGCTCAGCTGCACGGGGGCTCCACCGTGGAATACCAGGGCAGCGCTGCCGCTGAGGACTGAAATGCTCTGAGAAGAGCTGTGTGGGGGGAGACCGCCCACACTGTGCCTGGCTCATGCCTGTGTTATGAATCTCACACATCCACGAGCACTAGATTCCCTGGCAGCTCAGTCTGAGGGAGAGAACGAGCCAGAGAACTCGGCGCTGATTTCACCTGCACCCGGGCAACAGGGAATGTGCAAATTAGAGAAGTAACAAGGCCTATTAGAGTCCATCTTTGCCACCTTTCTTGGCAGGGCCGGCTGCCCCCTCTCTGCAGTCTCTACAACTTTCCCCAAATTCAGCTGTACATGACTTACAGCCTGATCTGAAGCCCGTTGAACTCAATGGGAGTCTTTACATTGACCCCAGTGGGCTTTTTATCAGGCTCTTAAAGCGACAGGATACATCTTTCCCATGGGAGACTAGTCCACAGCCTGCTTGATAGAATAGTTGCCCTGAGATCCTCTTACAGTTTTCCTTATTTAATGTTGCCCCATCACTCTCTGGATCTCCCTAAGCAGCCCCTCCACCCCACAGTCCTTCCATGTGGTGTGTGTTTTGATAGTATTAATTCCTAGGACTGCCGAGTTGCTAAGTCTGCTACATGCCTCTGTGTGATGTGCAAGAACAGGAATTCTGTGCCAGAGGAGACAGGGAGTATATAGCATTTCAACCAGTCCTACCCATTGCTGCTTTCTTTCTTTCTTTCTTTCTTTCTTTCTTTCTTTCTTTCTGTATGAGATAAGGGATGGACAAGTCTCTAGGTTAAACGAACAAATGAATATTAAATGAACTGTAGGAAAATGCCAAGTGTGCTCCTCTTCTGTCTAGCATTCAATTTCACAGAAAGGATGTTGAAGGATATAGCTTTTTAAATCCTCTCACATAGCAAATTTGACAAGACAAGCGTGTTGAGTGACATGCAAATAGAGCTATGCAAGTACTTTTTTACAGTTTACTTGCAATTCTATAAAATAAAATAAAAATCTTTCCGGTCAAACCAAAAATGAATTTATTTGTAATTTTCAGCTGATTGCCAAGTAAAAAAAATAATTTCAGGTCAAATTAAATTTTATTTGCCCCAAACCAAGGTACTTTGTTTTGATGCTGAGCTTTGTTGATGTTTTACATAAAAAAAAGAAAATTTCAAAATGAAAAGTTATTAAGAATTGACAATGGAAACATTTTGTTTTTCAAAAGTGAAAGCAAAGCATTTCAATTGTACAGCGTTTTTCTTCCATTCTTTTTCTAACCAAAACTATTTGGTGAAATTGACAAGAATTTGTGAAATGTTTCTGTGTCGTAGAATTTGCCTGTTTTGCTGAAAAATATTTCAATTGTACAATGTCACCCAGCTGTACATTCAAATGGGGCTCCAAAGGAGAGAAACATAAAAGACAGGGGACGTTCTTCTGTAAATGCACCAGTGATGGGGCGTCCACCCCATCCTATCATGGCCACTAAGGGTCCATCTACACAGCAGCTGGGAGCACGCCTCCCAGCCCAGGTAGACAGAGACGCATTAGCATGGCTTGAGCTAACAAGCTAAAAGTAGTGATGTGAACATTGTGGCATTGGCAGAGGTGCTGGCTAGCTGCCTGATATCAAGCCCCCATGACTCCTGGGGCCAAGCTTGAGTGACTAGCCCAAGCTGAAACACCCACACTGCTATTTTCAGCACACTAGCTCCAGTGGAGTTAGCATATGTCTGTCTGCCTGGGCTATTAAGGGGTTAACAGGAGGCTAGCTGTTTCCTCATCTGTGGCTAATCCCTGGGACAGCAACATCTGGGGATAAGAGGGCTGCAGATCAGAGGAGAAAAGCTGCTGCCAGGGAGATGCAGGGACTGGAACGCAGCGTGGGTGGGCCTGAGTTTCTCCTACCAACCCAGCAAAGGATAGTAAAACCCATTGGAGCAAAGGATCAGGACTCTACGGAGCCTGAGGTTATTGACCCTTCGCTAGGGTCACTAGACTGCTGGTCTCTCAGACTCTATTGCCCCAGAAGAGGAGAGATTACCAACAGCTTGAGTGGAGAGCTGGTGTCATAAGAGGGTGTCAGCCGGCACAGGGCCAAATGACTCTTGAATGGATGCAGGAAAGGGCAGAGTTGCCACAACACCATGCACAGCCATCAGAGGGTGCTGGCTGGCAAAGGCACCCCTGGACATCACCATACTGGGGATCTTTGGACACAGCTCCTGACGCTTTGCTGGGGGTATCACAGGGTAACTTGCTCCAATCACAGCGTAGGAGATTCAGCATTGCCCCGCACCTTGTGTCACCCACAGCCCTACCAAATTCACAGTCTGTTTTCATAAATTTCACAGTCATCGTATTTTTAAAATGTTGAATTTCACAGTTTCAGATATTTAAATCTTAAATTTCACAGTGTCGTAACAAAGCATGAATATGTATTTTAAACTGGCAAAATATAAAGATGTAAAGTTCATGATGACCCTCCCCGAAGAGTGATAACCCCACCAATACCATGACCCCTTACTTCTGTGCTGCTGCTGGTGGCTGCCGTGCCTTCAGAGCTGGGCGCCCGGTCAGCATCCACCGCTCTCCGGTTGTCCAGCTCTAGGCAGCGCAAAAGTAAGAGTGGCAATACTGTGACCTCCCCCCCACAATACTGTGACCTCCCCCCCTTGTGACCTCCTTTTAGGTCAGGATCCCCAGTTTGAGAAATGCTGCTACAGGATAAAAGTACACAAAAGACCAGATTTTACAGAGGAGACCAGATTTCATGATTTGTGACTTGTTTTTCAAGGCTGTGAATTTCATAGGGTCCTATTTATACCGGTCCGAGGTAGGGCTAAAACACTATCAGATGGGAATGGTGATGTCATTTTGCACCCATGTTGCCTTGGTGCAAATGCCTGCATAAGGACATGGATGAATCGGATACAAGACTCCCGCTTAAAGGGATGGCGTGCTACCATCCATAAATGGTTTCAGACTCTGTGAGTGGCTGAGAAAAGAAACGTTAAGCCAGTTGGCAGAGAAACACATGCAAGAAGAAATGACATGCTGTACCTAAATCAGAGATTTCGAAGGTTGGATCCCTCTGCAGTTTGATCTTTAAAATATTAAAACACGCCAGCTGCCAGCTCAAAGGGCTTTGTAATGAGATTAAAAAGATGTTGGGAATACAACGTCAATGCCAATTAAATGGACTAAATCAGGTTCCTTCCTAGCGAACTTGGAACCTAGACTTTATCCCATCAAAGAGAAGACAGAGAAATCCAGCCTATGTAGACAGATGAATTATCCCCAGACTGATTTATGTTATTAGTCTTTGAGGTCTCTTGAAATATTTTATTCCAAACTGACAATCAGACAAAATGCAGCTCTTTCATTCCTCATTCGGTATAAAAAGAGGTGACGGATGGCTCAGGTTTTGGCAAAGGGTTACGTTGTCTTTGACTAGATCACTGGGAGGGCTCAGCGAGTAACAGAGCTTTCTGTTCATTGGCAATTTTGAAAAGTCAAAGCAAAAAATCTTTTCAGGTCGGACCAAAAGTGATTTTTTTAAAAAATATTTTTGCTAATTGAAAAATGGTGGCGGGGGGAGGGATTCATTTTTGGGTCAAATGAAATATTTTGTTTTGACAATATCGAAATGTGCTTCCATTTTTTGAATTTTTAAAAACTCAAGGACATTTTGAAACTACAAGTTGTTTGAGATGAAAAAATGTAAGTGTTTTTCTGGATTTTTGTTCCCCCAAATGAGCAAATGGGCAATATCAACATGAATTCATAAAACATGTTGGTGTTGCCAAATCTGTGTTTCTCACCTGAGAAAAAATAAATTTCCGCTGACAAATTTTGCTGAGAGCTAATCATTGGCTCCAGTCCGGCATCGTAGTGGTTGCAATAGGTCATTGCCATCAGGCGTGTGTCTTGGCTTGGCGTTACAGGAGAGCTGTTAGAACTGTACGTGTGCAGACAGTTAATATAGAGAGTGCCATCTACCTTCAGGAATAGCAGCATTGTTCAGAAGTTAGTAGCTTTTAGGGTGACCAAACAGCAAGTGTGAAAAATCAGGAAGAGGGTGGGGCTGGATAGATGCCTATATAAGACAAAGCCTCAAATATAAGGACTGTCCCTATAAAATTTGGAAATCTGCTCACCCTAGTACAGTGGTCACCAACTGGTAGATCATGATTGACTGGTCGATTGTGGAGCCTCTGCCAGTCGATCGCAGTATCTGGCCGCTAAAATGCTGGTGGTGCGGTGGGGCTAAGGCAGGCCTTGGCCTTGTTCCACTCCTGGAAGCGGCCAGCAGCACGTCCCTGTGACCCCTGGGGGAAAGGGAGACAGGGGGTCTCTGGGTGCTGCTCCTGTCTGCAGGTACTGCCCTCACAGCTCCAATTGGCTGGGAATGGAGAACTGCAACCAATGGGAGCTGTGGGGGCGGTGCCTGCAGGGAGGGACAGCACACGGAGCAACGTGTCCCACCCCAGAGGCCCGCAGGGACATGCTGGCCACTTCTGAGAGCGGCGTGGTCTAGGGCAAGCAGGGAGCTTGCCTTAGCACTGCTGCACTGCCGACTGAGGTAAACTCTGCCTGGTGAGTGCCCGCACCCTTCACCCCTTCCAACACCCCAACACCCTGCCCCAGTGCTGAGCCTCCCCCCAGAGCCAGCACTCCAAATCCCCTCCTGCACCCCAACCGCCCGCACAAGCCCTGGACCCCGTCCCAGAGCCTGCATCCAGAATCCTCTCCTGCACCCCAACCCCTTGCCCCAGCCCTGGACCCCCACCCAGAGCCCACACCCCGAACCCTCTCCTGCACTCCAACTCCCTGCTCCAGCCTGGTGAAAGTGAGTGAGGGTGGGGGAGAGCAAGTAATGGAGGGAGGGGGGATGGAGAGAGTCGGCAGGGCCTCATGGACTTTGAAGGGGAGATCCTGGGTTGCACTTAAATTTAAAAAAGTGACCTTGTGCTTAAAAAGGCTGAAAACCACTGCCCTTGTAGCTTTGATAAAGTTATTGCTGTTATGTGCTGCTTGTGGCGGGCTGAATCCAGCTCTTAACATTTGGTGCAATTGCTGACAGCCTGAGCAGAGCGGCTGGGGACTACATAGGCCATGGGGACCAAACTTCCTCTCGTGATAGTACTGTAAAGAAACACGGGACATCAATATAGCTCTGACACCTTTCCTACGCACCAACTTTGTTTCAAAATGTCAAAGAAAAGAGACAAACAAGCTCTTTTTCTAGGTCTCTTGAATTTTTCAGTCTCATTACACTGAGTGGCACTTGCATTTACTTGGGAAACTGTTTTAGTGATTCTCTCCATTCTGCTGCGGCTCTTTTCTTTTCTTTTCTTTTCTCAAGTTGATCTCCTTAAGGACACTGAACTCCAGCTTCAGGAAAGAGGCTCAAGCCTTTATAAAGGTTGCCCGGCAGGAGAGTTACTTGTCACCCAATTCTTCAAACACCAACGTGAACAGATTAACAAAAGTTGACTGCTCATGATATTATATAAGCTATTATTGGCCTCCAAAACATGCAACAGACACATAGCTAAAATCTTAGGTTCTAGTAGATAGAGAACTACATTGGCAGACCAGATCTTTCATGGCGGTTAAAAACGTTGAAGAAAGACTATGTTTATGAACAGCTCCAGATGAACTCTCTTTAAGAAAGGAACTGCATTCTACGAACCTCTAGTGAAACTTAGTAGACTAGTCCAATGGTCCTTTCCCAAATCCAGTAACATCCCAGAATGTCTTGCTGCCTTGCTAAACCCACAATGCACCATATGGCTCCCATGATAAGTATAATATTGGTACTTTGTCTCTTTACCCAGCTCCAGAAGGCCAGAAATATAACTCTAGCTTTAGGCTCCGAAGCCTATGTGTGGCCTCATTTTGAAAAGAGTGACTCCCACCGAAATTCCTAAATATGGTTTTAGGAGCTTTCCCTTAAGCACGGGTTTCTGAAGAATGAGGGCAGCCAAAGGGTAGGAAGAGAACAAAATGTCTGTGGAGAAAGTGTGAATAAAAGCCGCAGAGAGGTGAATATTTGTGTGAAAGAAAAACAATCTAATGGAAAAAAAAGCCAGCCGGCATGTCATTTGGTATAAACAACGCACATATCCCTTGCCAGACTGGCTTGAGTGGGCTTCTTAGAGAAGTAGCCCCAGAGGTGCTAAAATATTTTTCCTAAACAAACCATCTTTGGGGTGGAGAAAAGGGGTTTGGTTGGAAGGGTAAAACCATGGGCAGCGAGTGCAGCTTCCCCTGAGGGAGGCTAGCTCCAGGTCCTGCCTCCTCCACTCGCGGCCCTGCCAACAATCCACAGCTGCTCTGCCCCAGGCCCTGCCCCTGCTGGGTCTCTTCCCCGCTCAGCCCCCTCGCCACCTCCTGCCACGTCCCTCTTCTGCTCCACCTCCCCTCCCCCACAAGGCTCCCCCACCCATCACGACCCTCCTCTACCAACCCCCTCCTCCCCAAGTCCCCCCTCGCAGGGACATACGAGCAGTGGGGACCTCCGGAGCGGGGATGGAGCGGAGGAGAGGAGAGGAGGGACTCACCAGGCAGTGGTGGCGACCTCAGGGAAGAGGCGGAGCAGGGAAGAGAAGGGGTGGCAAGGAGGCGGGGTGAACATTGCCCCCTACAGGTAAAACATTCCCAAACTCTGCCTAGTTCAGCAATGCCCCACTAGGCTGTTTCACTGCCGTGTAGACTTCTGGGTTCAGGCTGCAACCCGAGTTCTGGGACCCTCCCACCTCGCAGGGTCCCAGACTTGGAAGTCCACACTGCAATGAAAGAGCCCCACAGCCAGAGCCCCTCATGCCTGAGTCAGCTGGCATGGGCCAGCCACGGGTTATTAATTGCTGCATAGACATACCCAATAAATCCTTTATCGCTAACTCAAGCTAAGCAGCTTGGGGATCCTTTGCTTATGCCTAGAAATGTTGCCATCCCCAAATTCCAAGCAGTGTAGTGATACAGCTCCTTCTGGTCAGGGATTTTCATTCCCTTCCCCCAGAGATCAAACTGATGAGACACATTTGCACCTGTCTGCTCTTCCTGGGTGTAGTGGGGAGGTGGAGGAAATCAGTGAAATCTTTGTCCATTGATGTTTCACAATGACTCATTTGATTTCAATGGACCTTCAAGACCAGCACTTACATTAATTAATGCATCTTTCCTGTTTGGTGAATTATACAATTACAAAAGAGCTTTAAAATGCAAGTGCTCCACATAACTTTATATTGTGGGCTATAGAAGCTCTAAGTGAGATCAGGCATGCAACATCCTCCAAGCATTTGATCAGATCTAAACGCTGAACATATTCTGATCAATGTAACACCTATTTGAACCATGCTAACATAGAGGGGAACAAGGCTGGTTTCAGCTGTGCATTTGTCACTGTTCCGTGAGGCCTAGGGGCCTTGGCATGAGCTGGCACCTCATCTGCCAGTGTCACAGTAGGGTTCAGGATTAAAAAATAACAAGGATAATTGCTTGGACACTAACAGTAGCTCGATGTAGAAATTGATTCTGTTACTTTACAATGGTGATTCATGCTGTCATGCACAGGGATTCAGCAGCTGCCAGATTAGATGCAGGGAAGAATTTTTCCTTCCACTGTAGATTAGCAGGGATTTTGAGGGGCTGATGGGGTAGCAAGGAGACCTTCTTCTGAAGAACTTAGTAAAGGTTGTCCACTAGGCTCAAGCAGGCAGGACAGGTTGTGTGATTGAAGGCTGCGCAAAACTCTTTGGGTGGTTTTGGTTTCATCACATCATCCTCTCCTTCTATGTTCCTAAAGAAGACCTAACTGAGCTGCATGATTGTTTTTCTTTAAAGTACCGGGACAGGCTCCAGCTGCCCAGCAGGAAAGAGCCAGAAAGAAATGAACAACAAAGGAAGACAGCGGAGATGCTTCAGTGAGATAATTTTAGCCGCTCTAAACAGCACAGACAACGTGCAAACATATTGGAGAGAAAAGACAAAGGGAACAAAGTCACTGCTGTGCACCGGATACCCCAAATATGGAAAAAAGAGGCATTTTGTCATGGTTTGAAGCAGACTGAGAGCTGGTAGTGGCAGGGGTAGTGCTGCTGACAGAGTGCCACCCTCTTGAATCAAGTCTGAATGTGACCCTGGCCACATCCTGCATGTGATAGGCTCTAGTGCATTATGCTGAAGCTCAGGCCAATAGCTAGCACAAAATATCAGAGTCAGAAGAGACCTCAGGACAACATCTAGCCCAATCCCCTGCTCAAAGAAGGATTAATCCCCAGACAGAATTTTGCCCCAGATCCCTAAATGCTCCCCTCAAGGATTGAACTCACAACCTTGGGTTTAGCAGGCCAATGCTCAAACCACTGAGCTATCCTTTCCTTGGGATACCCTAGCAGCCAAAGCCATGGTATGCCCCAACATTCTGCACCTCAGCATGTCCTTGCATCCTGCTCCTTGGCACAACCCGGTACCCTGACTCAGGGCATGCTGCAGCATCCTGATTGTAACAAGCCCCAGCTCTGTGGCATGCTCCCGCAGTCTGCACTGGGACAGGCCCCAGCACCCTGTACTGTGACACACTCTAGCACTCTGCCCCCTGCTAGCCTGCCTAGGCAGGTTTGAGGAGGAGGATTTGGGGCCACTGGCGAAAGGGAAACAAATTCAGAGCTGGTGTATGTGTTTGTGCGGAGAGGGGGCCGTGGATGGTAGTTTCCTGATCAATGGAGGTCAGGGAACACGCTGAGGCTGAGAGAAAGGGGAAGATGCCTGATCTCCAGGGGAGCTCCAGTCCGTCTTTCCAGAGCTCTCAATCTCGTACTGAACACAGCACTGGCACCTTGGCAATGAATGTTGCACCAGTGTCTCCGTCAGCCCCTGGCTGGGTTAGCCCTCCGCCCACGTCACAGAGCACCCGGTGCCAGCAGATCCGGCAGCATTGCATGAATTGCCCTTAACCCCAGTCAGCGCCACACTCCAGTGAAGGCAATCAGCCTGATTCACGTGCCAGTCATGCATTTGAACGTTTTTAGGTCTCTTTCTATAAGTCTATAATATATAACTAAATTATTGTTGTATGTAAAGTAAATAAGGCTTTTAAAATGTTTAAGAAGCTTCATTTAAAAATAAATTAAAATGCAGAGCCCCCTGGACCGGTGGCCAGGACCTGGGCAGTGTGAGTGCCACTGAAAATCAGCTTGCGTGCCGCCTTCGGCATGCATGCTATAGGTGCCTACCCCTGTGCTAGGGACACCATCACTGCCCATCCTGGTTAGAAGTCTTTCATGGACCTAGCCTCCATGAATCTATCTAGTTCTTTTTTGAACCCTGTTATAGTCTTCAGGTGCTGTGTAGACATGATCCTGCAAACCCTTCCTCATGTGAGTTATTACTGATGTCAGCGGGGCTGCTCTCTTCACTAAGGATGGGCTGCCCACAGTGCCCAGATTCCCACCCTCAAGAGCTTACGAATGTACAGCCCTGGGAGGCGCAGGCAAGGCACTCGGTGTCTTCCGCCTCTGGTGATTTGCTAGGGGTTGGGGATGCTGAGCACCTGGCTGGCCGGGTCTCTGAGCTACAGACCAAGAAGCAGAGTGTAGGGAAGTGACAGCACAGACAACAGCGGGTTCATGCTGGCCCGAGTCCTGGGCGTGGGGCTGGTATATGCTTTCCCCTGGGGGTACGTAACGACCTCGGCTTGCTGTTAGGATGCCAGTCGGGGAGCAGCGCCGGGGGAAGGGGGCTCAGAAGCTCCCCCTCTCATGCTGTTCCCATCCCTATTGCTCTCCATTCAATTTGAGGAGGCTTTCTGGGCATGACGAGTGTTGCCAAGCGTGACAGAGGCAGGCCAGCTGTCTGTCGGGGCATGGCCCACCCAGGCTAGGGGCTCTGATTTCTTAGCAGTGTCCAGTGGGAGGTGGCTGCACAGCAGGATGGCATCTCCGCTCCCTCTCCCCATGGCTCTGAGGCATTCCTCCTCTCACCTGTGACTGTCTCAGGGTGGCTCACTGCTTTTCAGAGCAGGGGAAGCGTGTGGGGGTGAGGGTGTTTGCACGGAATGACAGCAGCACATTCAGGAGTCTGGGAGTCAAGGAGATCGCTTTCTCTACACCTGTCACTCACGCTCAGCCCACGCGTCTACCCCTCCCACTCCTCACCCCCCCCTTCCCTGTCATCCTCTCGCTCCCCCTCCTGCCTCTCAGTCTCTCTCCACTCCGGCTTTGAGCCTCACCAAGGCAGGGAGCAGATACAGACCAGACCAACTTGCTTCTCCAGCAGGACTGCCCAGAGGATTGAGGGGGCCTGGGGCAAAGCAATTTCCAGGGCCACTTCCATAGAAAAAAGTTGCAATACTATAGAATACTATATTCTTGTGGGGGCCACTGTGGGGCCCAGAGTCTGGGGCAAATTGCCACACTTGCCCCCGCCCCCCCCCCCGGACGGCCCTTTTCTCCAGGGCGTTCCAAGCAGGTGCTGGGGAAAACTTGACAGAAAAAAGGGAAATCCAGATATCCTCCCCCCCGAGGTGCCTTTGCTTCGTAAGGTCAAGTGGTAACACAGGCTATTCTGGGTGAAATGGAGGAAGACACTCCTGAGCAGCAAACGAGCCTTGCCAAAGACCTGATGCCTCTGGAATTATTTGTGTCCTGTTAGTGCTGAGATCAGGACCCCGCAGGCGCTGTATCGACCCATAGCTGCCCACACCTGCCCCAGGCAGCCAACAGGCAAAGGGAGGCCTGGTTATCCCCACTTCCCAGATGAAGCCCAGGGAGATCCAGTGATCTGCTCGGGGTCATCCGGGGCGGTTGTGGTGCAGTGAGGACCTGCCCCCAGGCTGAATCATTCTCCGTTACCTACAAGTCTGTCGTTCGGGTGAGAGGGGCTCACACCTCCTCCACACACACAGCCCCGGTGCAGGCCTTTCCTCAGAGCAGGACTCTCCCTCAGCCTCTGGCTGGGTTCAGGAGCGAGCTGTTGAGTTGTATGGCATTGTGAAGGTTGGCCCTCACTGGCCATGGGGCAGTGCTGCACTGCCCGGGCGGGACCAGCAGGAGGCGCTGTGCTTCAGGGAGGCATAACCCCCTTTGGGGAGAGCGGTAACAGGCAATGGAGGAGAAGGTGGGGGAGCTCGCTTTCCACCCTCCCTTGACACTCACATTCATAATCTGGCCCTTGGTGAATTTAGTGCTGGTGAAAGGAGTTAAGCAGCTTTGGGTCAGGACTGAGACCTGTCAGCCAAGCCTGAGGACTAGCCTCAAGGCAGACTGGCTTGCGGTAGGACAGCCTGCATGGCTGAAGTGAGGTTCCTGTGCCTGCCTTTTTCCTAGCCTTGTTGTTGTCCTGCTCTAGTACGGTCCTGCCTGTTCCCCTGCTCGCTTCCCGGCTCTTGGCTCTGACTTCTGGTTCTGGACTGCTGTGGCTCCAACCATTAGGTCTGCCCACCCACACCCCGGTCCTGAGACTGTTAAAAATATAAGAATGGCCCTACTGGGTCAGACCAAAGGTCCATCTAGCCCAGTATCCTGTCTGCCGACAGTGGCCAATGCCAGGTGCCCCAGAGGGAATGAACAGAACAGGGAATCATCAAGTGATCCATCCCGTCACTCATTCCCAGCTTCTGGCAAACAGAGGCTAGGGACATCATCCCTGACCATCCTGGCTAATAGCCATTGATGGACCTATGCTCCATGAACTTATCTAGTTCTTTTTTGAACCCTGTTATAGTCTTGGCCTTCACAACATCCTCTGGCAAAGAGTTCTACAGGTTGACTCTGAGTTGTGTGAAGAAATACTTCCTTTTGTTTGTTTTAAACCTGCTGCCTATTCATTTCATTTGTTGGCCCCTATTCTTGTGTTATGAGAAGGAGTAAATAACGCTTCCTACCCATTTACTTTCTCCACATCAGTCATGATTTTATGGACCTCACTCATATCCCCCCTTAGTCGTCTCTTTTCCAAGCTGAAAAGAGTTACGGGTGATTTTACAAGTTTAACTGAAGATATAGGCCATTAAATCTTGGAGACATGCTTTGTTGTTCGTTGAGATGAAGGTTTATTTAGAAACTGACCATACCACTGAAAGTTTGTTCTCCCTGCCTGTGAGTCTCTGTGGCTGAATCAATTATTAGGCACAGAGCTGCTGCCTATATGGTATATACACACACAAGAGAAACGTCACAGGGTGTCACATTGCAGCAACCAAGGGTCCAGTTATTGCCACCTCCAGGCTTGCAACATTATAAGACAGGTCTGCAAAATCAGGTTGTGACGTCGCAGTCTATATGGTTTTATAAAAATATGCTAATGAATGAATATAACGTAACTAGAATATGCTTCATGCAAAAGGTCTCTTGTAAGGTATCATTACAAAGCTTATAAACTACTCAGTGTGATCATCCTATTTGTATAAATGTACCACTCTTGTATCTGAAACTAGGAATATGAAATATAACTCTGAGGGCCTATTGTAATTATGCAAAGTGTGGGTGGTTTGGAATCTTGATGACTCCCATTAACCAGGACAGTTGTCTGCAGATGGGTGTGTTTTATCTGTAAGTCTCCCTGTATACGTGTGTGCTGGCAAGTGGGCAATGAAGTCTTGCAGTTACGTGTGATCATATCCCCTGAACTGGAATCCATCTTTAACCTGGTGTCTTTCCATTGAGAAGGAAGGGGTGGGTGGGAACCTAGAGAGGGACAAAGGATTTCTGCCTTATGCAAAAGATATATAAAGGGATGGGACAAAACAAGGTGGAGGAGTCATCATGAAGAATCCCCTAGCTACCAACTGATGGAACAAGAGCTGTACCAGGGGAAGCAGCAAAGAATCCTGTGGCACCTTATAGACTAACAGACGTTTTGGAGCATGAGCTTTCGTGGGTGAATACCCACTAAAGCTCATGCTCCAAAACGTCTGTTAGTCTATAAGGTGCCACAGGATTCTTTGCTGCTTTTACAGATCCAGACTAACACGGCTACCCTCTGATACTTGGTACCAGGGGAAGGAATTGTGCCCAGGCCTGGAAGGTGTCCAGTCTGAGGAAAAAAACTTACTGAAGCATCTCGGAGGGAGAGATTATCTGTATTCAGTTTGATTAGACATAGACTTGTGTGTTTTATTTTATTTTGCTTGGTGACTTACTTTGTTCTGTCTGTTACTACTTGGAACCACTTAAGTTCTACTTTCTATATTTAATAAAATCACTTCTTACTTATTAATTAACTCAGAGTATGTATTAATACCTTGGGGACCAAACAACTGTGCATCTCTCTCTATCAATGTTATAGAAGGCGAACAATTTATGAGTTTAACCTGCATAAGCTTTATACAAGGTAAAGCGGATTGATGTGGGTATAGACCCCATTGGGAGTTGGGCATCTGAATGTTAAAGACAGGAACACTTCTGTGAGCTGCTTTCAGATAAACCTGCAGCTTTGGGGCAAGTAATTAAGACATTAGGTCTGTGTTGGAGCAGACAGGAGTGTCTGGCTCAGCAAGATACGGTGCTGGAGTCCTGAGCTGGCAGGGAAAGCAGGGGTAGAAGTAGTCTTGGCACATTGGGTGGCAGCTCCCAGGGGGTTTCTGTGATCTAACCAGTCACACAGGTAATTACAAGTCAAGAGGGTTTTTAATTGCATTTTTTTCCTGCCTTCCAGAATTGCCAGACTAGATCAGACCACAGTCCATCCACTGTGTATCCTGTCTCCAACGGAGGCCAGCACCAGGTGCTTCAGGAGGTGGTGCCGGAACCCCACAGTAGGCAGATGTGGGTTAAGCTGCTGCCTGCATTAGAGCTCAACCTCACCTATCAGTCTCCTTACCCAGAGCCGTCGCTGCCTTTCTCTTCCTCTTGTCTCCCCTCAGTCTCCTTCCTGCTCCTCACGAGGCCAGATTCGCCTCTCATTTACACTGCTATAAGTCCAAAAGTAGTCACAGCCCCAAGTGTTCAAAACTCAGACCCTCAAATTCATGCAATTACCTTAAAATTGTCCACGGAAGTCAGTGGAGTTGCACTGGTGTAAAACCAGGCTAAGAAAGCTCAGAATCAGGCCTCCTGACCACAGGAAGTAACTTTTCCCTTCCTCTCCATCCCCACAGCACCCTGGAACCAGCTACTCAGCTGCAAGTCTCAGCAAACAGAAGGTGGCTGCATGCATTTAATCAAGCTGAAACTGCCACTGACTAGAGCAGGCTAGTGGATAAAGCTGGAAGTAGCATTGATCAGAGAAGTAAGCACTCAGACTGTGGGTTAAACAAAACACAAAAAGCGGTGAAAGGCAGCAGCAAGCAAAACAGGGAACATAAACAAACCTCAGCACACGCCATGGGCTAGTCTGTGTTGCAATGGCTATTGCTGAGAGGGCAGCTGGCTGGATACTGACACCTGTTGGCATGGAATAAGTGTTTAGCCAACACAAAAGGCTTGGTAAATTAATGCAGCCCACTTAATTAGTGGAGTGAGTAGCTCCCTAGCCTGGGCCTCAGGGCTGGTTCTAGTCTTAGCTCTTGGGCCAGTGCCTCCATTTCTCCTTCTGTAAAATGGGACCAGTATTAATAGTGACTTCCCGGTGAAGTGTTTTGAGATCTGCTGAGCAAGAGCTGGGTGTCTTTGTTATTATTACCCTGGGAAGCTCCTGTTTCCCCTCGTCCCCCTTTTCACTGACCCTGGCCCTCCTGGCAAAGAGGGGAGCACAGCAAAATGTAAAGGCCACAGGTGGAAATCAGAGACAAGAGCCAGTGGCCAGATTGTCAGCCAGTGTAGTTCTGTTAACTTCAGCGCACACTAGCTAAGGGTCAGATCACAAGCTTTCTAATATGCTGCAGGCACTGACTGAGGCTTCACATTTAAGCCTGACTTGAAAGAGTGTATGCGAAAGAGCAAATTGATCCCCGTCTCTCACAGTTCAAAAGCAGGCTCTATTGGTAGGAGTGTTCTGTTGATTATGGTTACCGGTGATTTCAGTCTTGTCAGACCCAAGTGTTCAAAACTCAGACCCCCAAATTCATGTAATTACCTTAAAAATCAGAAAGGTTGGGCTACTTTTATTTGCCATCTGTTCTTTTTTAACCTTTAGGGTTTCCACTTTCCAGCTTTTCTCCTCAGTCACGAAGGGCCAGAGTCTTACTTTTTTTTTTTTAGTGTAAACTGAGATTCTCGTGTAATAACATGACTTCAGGGGCTGGTGCTTTAAGAAAAAGCATCGACCATCACAAGATGGGTGAAGTCTGGCAACACTGAGATCTCCAACAGTGTTCAGAAAAACTTTTCTAGTTACCCAGGAGCTTCCAAAGCCAAAGTCAAGCAACCCCACTCTGCTGGATGAATAGGATTTGGGTATTATCCAGACCAATTACGGACCACAGCTATGCATTGTGCAGATGGCAGGTGGTTTTAAGTTCGCCTGTGCATGACCCTGAGTCTGCTGTAGCTCTGTGCAGGCCAGTGCCCCTGAGTAGCCATGTCAGGCTGCAGCAGCCACACAGGGCTATAAAAGACCATCAAGGATCAGCCTAGCGCAGTTTCCCAGCCAAGCCCTCTCTTCCCTGAGCTAGCTAGTGCACTGGTTAAGCCAGCTGCAGGGCCAGGTCATGCTGGTGATGTGGATGGAGTTCCTCTCATGGGGTTCTCCCAGACTGTTTCATGGAGACAGGCGCTGGTGGGGTTAAACTCCTGCCCCAGCACTGGCCCATCCTTTGCCCCACGGAACGAGCAAGGGGTTGACCTCCAGATCCTGCAGCTCTCGAGTGATATCACTCCGTGCCCTCTCTTGATTCTGGGCCCACCTGCCCAGATGTCCACTGCTTACCCATGCTGCCGAGGCATCTCCTGCCTTCTGTAAAGGGGATTCCCTAGTACTGGGGGATTCTGCTGATGTCTCAACATGTCGGAGGGGGGATAGTACCCAGGCCCCAGCCCACTCCAGCCCCACAAGAGACCCCCAGACCCACCACGGGCTCCCTGCAGGTGCTGGGACAGTGGGAATGGTGCCGACACCACCCCTTCCACATAGGAATGCTGTGATACCAGTGCAGGCATCAAGGACACCACGTAGGCTGTTTATTTGTCCATTCTAATGCAAGTGCCAACGTGAAAGTGCCACTTTTAATTAGCCGCAAGGACCTGGATGATTATCATGTCCCTGGATGACTTTGATGCAAAGCTGGTTCGGGCTCAGGTTAGCAACACTTTACAATAGCGACTGATGAGAACTCTGCAGATGCAGTTAATGTAATCTCGCCCACTGATGAAAACCAGGCCCTGGGGTGGCTGGAAATCAAACCACAATGCCTCCTCCCCATCATTTTAAAATTTACTGTTGAAGAGGCATTAATACTTACATAATTCAGAAACAGTGGACAGACAATTCAGTGCGGAGTACACACTTAAAAATAACCCCAGCTAATCAATGGGGCCCGGATTCCACGCCCCACTACACCCATGCCGAGCTAGAGTCACTCAATTGACTTCACTGACATTAGTCTAGATTTTCACCAATGTAAACAAGATCCGAATGTGGCTTGGTTACTTTTCTAGCAACAGACGTGTCCCCTCTCAGCTAATCAGCTTGATAATGACAAATATACCAGGCCAATTTAGCTATGTCCCTATTATCACATTAATCCTATCAGTGTCAGAACAGTCAAGGGCACTGTTCAGATTGGAAAGGCAAAAAACCCAGGAAAAATAATAAAGAGAATGAGTTTGTTTCCTTGATTAAGCCTCTGCTGGTTTGACGCTGTGGGGACGCAATGGTAAGAGCAGGATAATCAATCGCTTGTTAATATTTTCCCTTTCTACCAAGGAAACAAAACCAAAAAACATTGCATTAGAAAATAAAGGCCACTCTGAATTGTTTTTTCTTTTTTTAATGCTGGAATAAGATTTATCTGGCTCCAAAAGGAAGTGCTAGTTGGGGGGAAAAAATTGGAAGAACTCGCAGGTTTCCCTGCTCTCAGCTATTGTCAATAATAATAATAATTAATACCAATAAAGCACTTATCCTCTGATGTCCCCCGCTTGCGAGCTCCCTGCTGCCACAAAATGAGGGGGTTTCGACAAAGAAGTACAGTGGGCACCCACTCTGAGGCGGCAAGAACAGTGCAGGCACTGATGTGAATTTGTGTTGTGATTGGTATGTTGTGTGTTCTGAGTGTGGTTTGAAATGTTCCCGGCTTGGAGACGGTGACTAGAGCGCTTGACTGTACTCTAAATGTAATATTATTGTTGTTATTTTTTTTACACATCTCTGTTTCTCCTTCTGACCACCCTTCCTGCAGACGTTGCTTCCAGAAGAAAACAACCCATCGGCCAACTTTCTGCCGCAGGCAGAGCTGAGAGGGCGTGTGCGCTGTTTCCTTAAATCTATAGCAGGAGGGCTGGTGGGTTGAGGCTGGGGACGTGACCTCTGCAGTGAAGGAGGGAGAAAGGCTGGGCAGCTTATGGATAATGCTGTGGGTTTGTCAGCTCAAACTATAACCCCAGTGTTGCCCCTCTGCTCATGCACAAACATCTCTCGCTTGAGTTACGTGGTGCTTTAAATTCCAGCTCTCTGGCCCATCCAGGACTTGGGAAGGCCAAAGCTCCGGTGTGGCTGACACTCCAGCCAGTAATGCAGTGGTGATGCAGCTCCAGCTGGAGTTAGTACAACTCACCAACTGCTAATCTAGTCCCACTGGGCAGCTCCAGTGTTTTGCAAGGCTAGGCGGAGAGGCGTCGCTCAAGTTAACCGTTGCAGTGAAGACAAGCCCACTGTTTTCTTTATTCCAGTAAAGTTCCTTGTTCAGTGTTAGAAGAAGACAACTGTCTTATGACTTTACTGGAGTCTTGGGGTGTGGCCAAGTGGTAAATAAAGAAGAGAACAGGTCACTGAGGAATCTGAATTGCTTGGTACGCAGGGCACAAGCAAATAATGTGTGTTATACTGTGGCTAATGCATACATCTAAAAACAAAGAATGTAGGCCATGCTTATAGGACAGGGGACAGGGAAGCAGTGACTCGGAAAAAGCTTTGAGGGTTGTAGTGGATAAATAGCTGAACACGAATGTCCAGTGTGACCCTGTGGCCAAAAGGGCTAATGCCATCCTGGGCTGCACAAACAGTGAAAGCTCAAGTCGGAGCAGAGAAGTTATTCTACCCCTGAATTTAGCACTGGTGCAACTGCTGCTTGAATCCTGTGCCCAGTTTGGGTGGCTGCAATTGAATCATAGAACTGGAAGGGACCTCAGGAGGTCACCTAGTCCAGTCGCCTGCACTCAAGGCAGGACTAAGTATTATCTAGACCACCCCAGATAGGTGTATAACCTGCTCTTAAAAATCCCCAATGATGGGGATTCCACAACCTCCCTAGGCAATTTATTCCAGTGCTTAACAACTCTGACAGTTAGGATGTTTTTCCTGATGTCCATCCTAAACTGCCCTTGCTGCAATTTAAGCCCGTTGCTTCTTGTCCTATCCTGAGAGTTTAAGAAGAACAATTTTTCTCCCTCCTGAAGGAGGTTGCTAATAAATTGGAGAGGTTCATAGAAGAGCCACAAGAATGACTAAAGATTTAGAAAGCATGTTTTATAGACAGACTCAAGAGGTTAAGGGGTGACTTTATCACAGTCTATATGGACCTCCAGTCCATATAGACTGATAACAGGCTCTTCAGTTTAGCAGAGGAAGATCTAACATGGCTGGAAGTTGAAGTAGGCCAAATTTAGACTGGAGATAAGACAGAAACTTTTACCAGCACGTGTAATTAACCGCTGGAACAATTTACCAAAGATCATGGTGGGTTCTCCATTACTGACGACTTGTAAATGAAGCCTGGCTGTTTTTCTAAGCAGTATGCACTAGGAATTGATTTGGGCCAGTTCTCTGCCCTGTGCTATGCAGGAGGTCAGGCTAGATGATCACAAAGGTCCCGCTGGTCTTGGAATCTGGGAATCACAGGCAACCTCCTGAATAGTTCCCCAGGATTGGGGGCAGGTTTGCACAGCCCGTGCAGAAGTTCACGCTGTCCCGCCTTTGCAGCTCTGGAACCTGAGCTAGCTAGATCAGAGCTAGCTCCGGAGCTCAGTTCAAGCTGCAATCCCACCATGTGATTGCAGTTGAGTTAGGGCCAGCTCTGCTGCAGACTAGATCACGTTGCTAGTCTTCACAGTAAGGCTCCAGGCAGTGCTGCTACTGCAAATGCAGCACCTTCTGCCTGTTCTCAGCTGGGCGCCTCACTACACAGCCTCAGTGCTTTCCTTTAGCACCTTAATTTGAGCTGCTCTCCTGCAGCTTAGCACACAGCATCTGTCTTGGAGATGGGTAAACTGAGGCAGGGAGAACATTTCTCCCCAGGGTCACGGAGAGTTAGCGGTGCAATTGGGATTCAAACCAGTAGTGCTAAGCCCAAGTTATTTCCGTTGGCCATTCAGCCTCCCTTTACGGTAAATACAGGACCCACACAAACTCATTGTGATAGGCTGTTTTCCTTTTGGGTGACAACTGCCACTAATGTCCCAGGGGAAACATCTCGTGTGGCACAGGGGGCTGCAGGCAGCATCTCCGCACATCCCTAGCACATGCAGGGAGCTGTAGCACCGCACCACAGGTGGACGGGGAGTTCTTCCCCACTGCTTGCCTCTTGCTCCTCCTGTAGCAGCCAGTGCACTGGGGGGCTACTGAGCCCTGGGGGGAGCCCACACTCTTAAAGATACAGGCTCAAACTCAGCCCTGAGGGGACTCCACTGGAGAATGATGAGCTGCTCCGGGGATCAGTCCGGCCCATTGTCTTTTTGATTGTCTGTGTGGGTGTTCAGCGCTCTCTCTCCCAGAGTGCACTCGTTTGGGGGTCAGCCTAATTAGCCCTTTCCCCCTCTTTGGATGTTGTGTGCCTGATTCTGATCTCACACAAGGGAATAAACCCCAGGGGAATAAACCCCAGTTTACACAATGTCAGTGAAAGATGAATCGTGTTCTTTCTATTTAGCTTGCTTTCCCTCCCTCCCTCCTTCCCTCTTTCTTTCTGCTCCCCTCCCCTCTGTCAGCAGTATGGGAGCCGGCCGCTCACTGCCCACCCTGGTTTTCTCATCTCCCTTTGCGCAGTGTCTCCTCTGCTTGCGAGTGCTGGTTCGGCTCCACCGGTGACAGGGCGAGTGAGAGCCTCTCGCTTCCCCTTCTGTTCTGCTCTCCAGCTTGTCATCCTCTCCCCGGCTCCTGTCTTCTTCTGATCAGCCTGCGCACAAGTGCACCGTGTGTCTTAGCTCAGTGCTGAGCACCATGGTGGCCAGCAATAAACAGTGGCAATCATAATAACTAGGCCTCAGAGTCTCCTTTCCCTGTGATCCTCCTGGCCCCGCTCTTCTTGTTTGTCCCTCTCCATGGTCCCAGCGTCCCTCTGGCTGGGTCTGTCTCGGTCTGTCTCTCCCACTGTCCCCATTCCTCTGTGTCTGTGCCAGTTCTCTTTCTCCTTCCCTTTGCTTCCGGCTCCCCTCCTTCCTTCCTTGCTGCCTACTCACCTTCCTTTAATTAGCAATACCAGGAAAACAGTTGTCATGGTATTTTCCACCAGCCAGACATTCCCCAGGAAGCCCAGAAGGAACCCCCACTCCCCAGGCCCCAGAAAGCCAAACAGCTCGGAAGGGAACCAGCTCACTGCAGAAAGCAGAGCTAGAATCAGACAAACTGAATCCAAAGCACCATCCGGGCCCATCCTAACCTCCTGGCGACTTGGGCTTTGGGAGTGGGGTTTGTGAGACACAAGTTCATTGCTGGTGTAACTCCAGTGTTCAGTGGGACACAGCTGGGATGGAGCTAGCCCTGTGTGTGTGTGTGTGTGTGTGCGTGCGTGCACGCGCACGTGCATGCAGTGGAAGATGGGGGAGAAGCGTTGCACAGGGGCAGGTGTCCAGTTAGGTGTGCAAAGTGTGTACTGTGTTTCGGCAGTTGTGCAAGCAGTTCCCCAATTATGTGCACACCTGTGGTGACTGGGCATGCAAAGCAAGACCCTTGAAAACTGGGTTCTTAATCCGATGCACTCACCTAATTCACTACATGGGACATGGGCTGGATAGAACACCTAAGCTTGTCCTCTAGGAACGACCCGGTGCTACCCACGTGGGATTGTCCTTTTCCTTCTCTAACTTCCATGACTCCATGAAATCCTTGAGACTAGCCTCTTATCAGCCAGGGAGGTTTAAGGCAGGATCCCTGGGATATCAGGCCTGTGGCCGGAGGGGCATAGGGGGCAGCTAGTGATTCTGGCAGTTGGATACCTGCTACTACGGGACCAAGGGAGGAAGAGAAGCACCCTAGGTCCATGGCATGTCGCATCACAACATGCCAGGAAAGGAGGGTGCGTCAGGCACCAGCTGGGAGTTGTGTGGCTTGATCTCAGCCACTATGGCCTGGTCTACTTATTGTCACCCCAGCTCCCGTGGGAGCGCCAAAGACCACCAGCCTTTGAACAACTGTGTTGGCTGGCTCTCCTCTGAGCAGGAGGTTGTTAAAACGCTGGCAACTGCTGGCATCCTGTCCATGCTCAGGCTCCCGCTCTCCCTGCCAGCGTCAGAGCTGAACCAGCCCTAGTGACTGTAGGAGACGCTTGGCAAATAGCCTGGTGCGGACACTGCCTTGGCATGGCTGGCACGCTGCCCGGAATGTAGGGGGGAGACAGCCACTGGGGACCGGTATGAGCCACCTCGTTACATAACACTGCAAACCCTCTGAGTAAGCAGCCCAGGACAGCTCCCTCCTCCTTGGAACAAGGAGACACACGCACTCACCCCACTCCTCCCTCAAGCCGTATGACGGCTCTTCCGGAAGGGAACTCTCTCTGGAAGGGAATCCTTCATCCTTCGGTTATATAAGGCCCCGGTCTCCTTTTATGGTTGGCTTTCCTGCCTTGCCAAGAACAAATTCAGCTCCATCTGCGTCTGTGGGCTGGCAGAACAATTAAAGCATCTGATTCAAGCTTAGTAAGGAACGCACTTTGGATGGGCGGATTTAATTTGGTGGAAAACCTAGATGAGATTTCCCCTCTCCTCTCCGTTCCCTCCTTCCATCACAACCATCCCCAAGATAGCAGCTGACCTGGTGTCATTAAATGGCTGGAACAGCTCCCACCTACCAGAGCTTTAGAAATTCCAGAGTGTTTTCATTTGAATCCCAGTGGCTCCATCCACTCCTCTCCCTCCCCTTTCTCCTTTCTGCTGAATTATCACAATTTTCAACAATTGCCGGTGGGTGTGTGTGTGGGTGTGTGTGGGGGGGAGTACAGGGGGTGGGCAAGGGACTGTGGGCGGCTGGCTTGGTGTGACACACTGAATTCATATGCATTTCCCCCCTCCGTGAGTGCCGCTGGGGGAAGCATGCTAATGATGACCTTGCTGAGTAAATAGTTGAGAGATGAATAAGTGCTTTCTGGAAGCTGAAAGGCAGAAGGTGGGATTACTCATCCATCCATCCAACTGTCTCCAGAACCTTTCAAGCACTTCTCAGCGTTGAGGCTGGGGGTGTGCGTGAGGGGGCGGGAAGCAGAGGGAGGGCTGCCAAGATTTGTGTTGCCACAGCCACCGGGCCCGCTCTCCTCCAATGAGCGCAGAGCTGAGCGTGGAGGAAGAGGCAGGGTGCCACCCACATGTGCAGCTGGGCGAGGTATAAGTACAAGGGAATGCCTGAGACAGTAGCAGTTCCGACAGGGAAGCGAACGAGCTCTTTATCGCTTTCACCCGGCACTTGGCACTCAAAGTTAACAGCAGATTGGAAATTGCTAGGATCTTAGCAAGCTGCTTCTAGCTGTGTGTGTGTTTGAGCAGAGGGAACTCTCGGCCGATCAAGATCCCGTACTCCGGACAAGGAGCGGAAGACACCGGACGTGGTAGGAGATCCCAGGCCGGGACGCCCTCTCTTTCCTAGACGCTCACTGCCGTGACGGTGTCACCCGAGGCACGTGGGACCAGCGCGCTGGGAGCAGCCTGAACGAATTTGCCACCGACTCCTGCTGGCTGCAAAGGGGACCGGACAGCTCTCCTTGGGGTGATATCTGACTCGGCTGTGTTTGTGTGAGGCGTACTTTGGGAGGCAAGAGGGGGCGGTGTGTGCCTTTCGGCAGAGAATTTAAAAGCAGGGTGGGAGTGTCCCTAAATTAAAAGCCCCTGGGTAACCACTAGGGCTTTACCTCTAGCTCTGTTGCATTGCTGCTTGGTATAGCCTGCTCACGCCACAGGTACCATGCAGCTGGATAGCATCACCAATGGGAGCGTCCACACCTTCCAGGGGCACCGTGGAACAGTCAATAAGCCCAATGTGATCCTGCAGATAGGGAAGTGCAGGGCTGAGATGCTGGAGCATGTCAGGAGGACCCACCGGCACCTCCTCACGGAGGTGTCCAAGCAGGTGGAACGGGAGCTGAAAGGCTTGCAGAAATCAGTGGGGAAGCTAGAGAATAACCTGGAGGACCATGTCCCATCCACGGACAACCAGAGGTGGAAAAAGTCCATCAAGGCCTGCCTGGCCAGATGCCAGGAGACCATTGCCCACCTGGAGAGGTGGGTTAAGAGAGAGATGAATGTCTGGAGGGAGGTGTTCTTCCGCCTGGAGAAATGGGCAGACCGGCTGGAGTCTATGGGGGGCAAATATGGCCCCACAGACCATGCCAGGCAAACTGTCTCTGTCGGGGTGGGAGGCCCGGAGAGCAGGGGCAATGACGGGGAGATTTACGATTACGCCCTTGACATGAGCCAGATGTATGCACTGACTCCCTCTCCCGGGGAGATAACTAGCATGCCCCAGCCCCACGACTCCTACCAGTGGATCACTGCCCCGGAGGATGCTCCGGCATCCCCGGTGGAGACCCAGATCTTTGAGGACCCTCGGGAGTTCTTGAGCCACTTGGAGGAATATTTGAAGCAGGTGGGAGGGACTGAGGAGTACTGGCTCTCTCAGATCCAAAACCACATGAACGGCCCAGCTAAAAAGTGGTGGGAATACAAGCAGGACTCGGTCAAGAACTGGGTGGAGTTCAAGAAGGAGTTCCTGCAGTACAGCGAGGGCACTTTGACCAGGGATGCCATCAAAAGGGAGCTGGATCTACCCCAGAAGCAGGGGGAACCCCTGGACGAGTTCCTCTGGCGTAAGAGAGACCTGTATCAGACACTCTACACTGATGCAGAGGAGGAGGAGATTATCCAGTATGTGGTAGGCACCCTCCGGCCCAAATTCAAGCGCTTTCTGAGTCACCCCTTGCCCAAGACCTTAGAGCAGTTGATTCAGCGGGGGAAGGAAGTCCTAAGTGACTTCGACCAGTCAGAAGAGCCGACCCCACAGAGAACCCCAGAGCATCAGCCAGGGGACTCAGTTGATAGCTTGCCACCTTCAACCACAGCTAGTCCCATTGCCAGCGATGAGACGCAACCCGAGCCCCCTACCCCACCAGCTACAGTGATATGAGCTCATATAAGTATGGGATTGGCCTGTATTATACAAAGGTGTGGAGGGGACTGATTTAGGAAGCTTCTCCTTAGCGAGAGGTTCTGGCTGTGACCAGTCATGGCTGGACTCAGTTCAATGGTCCTCAGCAGAGGAATGAACTTTATTTATGGATGGGCCACGTGAGAACGTAGCTGCCCACCTCACCCAAGTCATGTGACGGGGTGGGGGCAAGTCTGAGGATACTATTTTAACCACTGTGGGGTGGACAGTTTTATGATACTCCCGGTAGGAAGCTAGACAGTTCCCCCCTGCAGAGATAGCCACCCTATGTTGGCACCTTTCAAGGACTTCAAACAGATGCAGCTAATGACCAAGAGTTCCCACCTACCCACCAGTCTCGTATCCTCTGGAGAGGGGTCCCCTTCCTCAGTGGAACATCTTTGTTTTGACTCTTGCCCATCTCTGCCTTACTGACGGGGCTTTGTCCACCCAAGAGGAAGCCACTGGCTTCTGCTTCCCTTGCACCCTCCCACCATAGCTTCACGGAGGAAACTTTTTAAAAGTTCATAATGGTTTTGAAGTGAGCCTAGAGCTGCGGCAAATGGCAACTTTAATGAGTTTGATCAATTTTACCACCTGTTGTTGTATCTCACCTGGCACCTGCTCTCATTTTTCATCCCAGTGGTTCTCTCCCATTCTCAGCTCTTTCTCTCCCCTGGGTGACCCATGCCAAAAGGCTGTTGCAGCAACAAGGGAAATTTCATCCCATGTCTGCTGCTATCACGGGGAGGGAAGCCCAAACTCACTCCCCCGCCATCCCTCCAGGTGACAATTCAGCACGTGCTGTTTCACCACTAGACTGGGCACAACTAAACCTTTGTTTCTTGCTGCATTAGTCTTCTCTATCTCAGATTCAGGACCAGGCAGATTAATGGGAATAAACCAGAGATCTTTCTACTTTCCGGGAAATGAAATGGGGCAATCAGACAAGGCACAAAAGTTGTACAGGGGTAAATTCCTATTTTTTTATATCAAACAAACACACCCTGAACTCAGAGCAAATTTCCCCCAAGCAGCAAAGCAAGGCCCCTCCATTGGAGATGCCAGGACAGTAGGACATCAGCAGTCCGTTTCTGTGGGACTTTGCCACAGGAAAGCAGAAACAAAGTTAAGAGGTGCTTCATGTGTTGGGTCCCAGACCCTGCTTGCAAAGAAGACTCCTTTATGGCAGATCTACACACACGTTGCTTTTGGAAGGTCTGATGTCCTAGGTATGAGGAGTCTGATGGCTCAACTATATCTAAAACTGATGGACTTTCTAAACCAGCCCCTTCGTTCTGCAAGCTGGTACTAGATGGAGCTGGAATTGAGCTCTGTGCTACTTTTCCATGTTAAATATCAAAGACCAGAACTGGCTGCACTTTGACTTAAGCATGAAGATGGGACTCTGAGACAGGACATTTGGACCTTCTTGCTCGTCAGGCCCGGGTAACATACTGAGGAAGGCTTTACTGGGGGCGTGCCAGCAACAGTGCCCTACACCACCGACAGCTGCACTTCGGTAACTGCATAGTGTCCATCACCTGATTTAATAGGCAGCATCAGCATGTGAGAGGAAAAGAGAAACTACAAGGAGTAGCTGGAATTTCCCTGGGACTCCGCAGCTGCCCAGGTGGCTCTGAAAGCCTTTGGGTGTGACACCTTCCCAGAGGCTGAAGGTAAGGCAGCTTCTCTCCTCTGCAATTAGCAAGTGTTAAGGCAGGTGTCATAGGAGCTAACTCCGCTCCGGGGGGCCCACAATACTGAAGCCAGGGGCGTTGCACCAAGACTGACCTTGGTCCCTAAACTTAGGTGCGCCGCTGAAGCGTGTAACGCCAGAGAGAGGGATGGAGATTGCTTTGCATGGCCCCAGGGGGTATAAGAGCTCGGAGTAAAGGGAGCAGATCGAGCAAAGGGAAATTAAATGCATTGAACTGTGGGATAATGCCCTGAGGGGAGGGGTGGGACATTTAAAACAGGGATAATTACCCCTCCTGCTAGCTAACCAGCCTACCAGCTCCCTCTTTGACACAGCTGAATAAGCCACTGCCTCTAGACTAAAAGTTTCTAAATTCAAGTCCTGGGGATAGTAATCTGCACAGCATGAGTTGAGTCTCAGCTCTGGGGACTTTACCCATGTCTGGGACAGAGGGCAAGCGTTCTCTCCTTGCTACTGAAACACCTTTGCTTGGCTTTGACTGCATGCCAGTGCAGACGGGGGATCTTTACACTAGCGAGCTGGGATGCGTGGGAATGGATGACAGAGTGTCAATGCAAAGGAGTATCTGTCACTGTGGCTCACGGGTATTCTCTGCTTTGTTACAGTGACTCACTCAGCCTCTCCTCTGAAGAATTCACTCCACACTGCTTCTAGCACAGAAGAAAAGAGGCTTGAATTCCAAGGGGGAGCAGATGTCAGAATTCAAAGCCACCGTGTGTCTCATCTGGAGTCCTGAGGGAAACACCCAGACCAGGTAATTAGTGCGGAGCCTCCTAAAGGGTCTAATGCCAAGTGCCCCCTGAAGGATGCTTGGTGCCAGTGCATGCACCACCCAGAGGAGTTTATTCCTGATAGGGGTAGTGGGCATCACAGCCTTGTCTTCTGCTTATGACATTCAGGCCACCAAGCAGCCATCAGGGTCTGACCCAGGCCACCAAGGGGATGTCTACACAGAAAAGAAAAACCCACGGCTGGCCCGAATCAGTCGACCGGGGCTGCGGGCTGTGTAGACATCCAGACTGGGGTTGGAGCCTGAGCTCTGGGACCCTCCCAGCCTGTAGAGTCCTAGATTCCGGGCTCCACCCTGGTGGTCTAGCCCTGAAAGTATTCCCTCTCTCCAGCTCCTGCTCCATCCCGTACCCTCCACTTAATCCTGCTTGCTGTTGCTTTTAGGGATTGCTGCTACTGTTGCTGAGACTTTTTCCGTGTGGCTGAGAGCCGCTGCTTCCACTGGGAAGAATGGGAAAGCTCAGAAGGATGGAAGGATGGAAGAGCCTTCTGCCAGAGAAAGAGGTGATGAGATGAAAGAGCGGCTTTAAAGATACAGCGATGAAAAGACGAAGGGGGAACTACATCCGCTGAGCAGAAAAAGCTCCAGGGATTGCGCTGGCCAAAGCCGGGCCAAGCTGAATAGAGCAAGCTCTGTATGGAAGGAAAGGCAAAAGAGGGCATGAAGGACCAAGCCGGTCCTTGGACTTTGGAGACAGCAGAGGCGCTGGGGTTGTATTGCTGTAACCGAGCAATACTCCCTGCTGATTTAGGCGTAACTGCACCCAGGGTTTTTTAGGCTGATGGGGGCTGGAGGAAAGAAATGATCCTTGGTTGCGAACTAAAATCCTGCTCTGATTCAATTTGCTGAGAGTGACAGATCCAAGCAGGCTGAGAACTCTCCTGGTTGTTAATGTTTTAACTCATTTGACCTGACTGCGGGTAGTTTCATTTCATGCAGGTAGCCGTGGTCAAACCGCAATAGCTTTGGGGGTTCAGAAAAGCATCCTGGAAGCCAGATGCTTGTCTGAACAATGTGAGTCTGCACAACTGGGCCAGTCAGCTCACAAGAACAGACCCTCTTGTGAGATAATAGGCACTTCCTGCTTCTGGATGGGCCAGAATTACTGCAAGAACTGGGCTTCTTGTGCTACTTTGGTGCTTTTCTTTCCGGCCAGAACCAGGAAGTGGAATGGTGTGTGAAAAACAATCATGTGAGTGAAAATTGATCCAACTTTTTTGAACTTCAAGAAAGTTTTGGTTCATGTGTTGGGTGAAGGGTCAGGTTGGTTCTTATTTCTTCCAAATCCACCTGTCCCGTGTGTGTGTGTGTGTGTGTGTGTGTGCGCGTGTGCTGAGCAACCAAATCAATCCCAATAACCAAATTCTGCAGTATTTTGTTACATTTTGACTGAACCGATGATATCTGATGCATACTCCAACGATCAGTCAGCAAAAATGCCCGGGGACCAGATTGTGTGGATGCCACAGGAAGATGGCAGCTAGGTAGACCATAGGGGTAAAAATCCTTTGTTTTGCAGTGCTCAGTACAAAGGCTTTTTCAGGGACCCTCAATATCCAGTGGCATTGTCTTTTGGCATTTTCTTTTCCTGAACATTTATTCTCACTTTGCTAAATAAATGAAGCAAACCGAGCCATGGCACCTTTTGGCCCTGGGATTTTTGTCACCTGACCTTTAGAAGTATGCAGAACTGGATCTCTGGTACTGGTTTTATTCCACTGGTTGCTCCTAGCAGATTGTAGCACCCCGGTTTATATAATCAGCTCTTCTTGAAAGGACCGATAATACTTCTGTCCCGGGGCAGACTGGCGTGTGTGAGTTGATGTGTGTTGTGTCTGTGGAACCTAAACAGAATTCTACTCCTGTATCATTTTCTTAGGCAATTTTACATTTTAACTCTGACAAAGCTGCTGCATAGGTTTATTTTTACTATAGATCTTATTAATTCAGATTATATTGTATAAAAGGTGACTCTGTGGAGCCATTACGGGCCTCTGTATTCACTGTATTAGGTTGGAAACCAAAGGTCTTTGCAAGGTGAAATAACTTGACCTAACTGACTGTATCTGCTCGTTTATCCCTCATGTGTCATCTTGGAGTTACTGACTCACCCAAACGGTGTCAGTCACTAGAATCCGTCAATAGAACAACACCCCATTCTGTTTGCCATTGTAGCAAAGTCTGTTCTTAGAAAAGAGCCTTTTGTAGATTTATTTAATAAAACGCTGAAACATCCAGTTACGCTATTCTGCTTCTTGCTCTCTGCTCTTTACCTGCCTCATTCCGTGCAAAGCTAGGTACATGCCAGCCTGAGAAAAGTTGCATTTGCTCACCCGAAATTATTTAACCCCCTAAAATCCTGCCATCATGTCTGCAGGACCAAAATGCTCTTTTAAAGTACATATTTCCCTTTAACCCTGCGGATCCTGGATCCATACTGGATGCAGTAGGTAATCTACTTAACTAAAGGGAGGGGGGCCCAGGTCATTGTTATGATCACATTGTGCTCTGCATGGGTCTGAGATGCAGGACAAAGATGGCTTTAAGTCATTGTTAGAGGGTGGCCTGGCCCTTTAAGAGGGAACAGGTCCTGTCAATCTGTGCCTCATTAACAGCCTCTCCATAAAGAGCTGGCGGAAGAGGGGTGCAGGAGAGTGAAGGTGCAGAGAGTTGAAAGCTCCTGCAGGCTGCAAGGAGAGGAAGTTTGCAGAAAAGTCTTGGACTTCAGACCCAAATGACTCCAGGCAGGCAGGGCTGGAAGTAGCCTACCGAAAGCAAGGGAAGCCTCAGTGGGAAGGCCTGGATTGGCTCAGGGGAAAAGTGGTCTCCGATCCTCTCTGGGGAGAAGTCCCAGGACAGTGTGTTGTGAATTTTATATAACTAACTAAATTAGACCCCAAAGAGGGATGTTTCTAAGGACTCTGGATTGGTGGAGTTAATTGAAGGGGTGCTGGGAGAAAGGGAAACTGAGGCAGAGTGATGCAATGCCATCTAGGGTGGGGAGGCATATGTTTGGTTACATTCACCTCACCATTGTGCTTCCCCAGTTCTGGGTCCAATCAGAAGCAAGTTACAGCAGCCTCCACGCTGCTCTAACTATGCTCAACTGCTCAGGGGGGATCAGCAGCTCAGAATAGCCAGAGCACGCAAGCCACACCCACTTTTCCCAAGTGGCCGATGTCAGGAGCAGTGAGGAGAAGTGGAGAGCCATCGTGCTGGTCCTTTCCAGCTGGGAAATCTCTCTGTACCATGGATATTTTCCATTGACTGGGTCCATGGCTTTAGCTCTCCAGGGCAGTGTAAAGGGACCATGCCATGGCAGAGAATCTAGCCCAGTAGGTGAAGTGAACTTAGGGCTGTTGAAATGTGCTGGACTGACTGAGTTGGAGATCACTCTTTTGCCATAGCACAGCCCAAGATTCTGCCCTTCTCTTGCACTGCAAACCTGACCTAGAGGTGAGGGTTTGTTCAGCCTCCGTGCCTATGGGCTAGTCTACAGCGGCAACATTAAAGTGCTGCCCCAGCAGAGCTTTAACGTGGCTTGTGTAGCTGCAGCAGAGTGGGGAGAGAGCTCTCCCAGCGCTCTAAAAAAACCCATCTCCAGCCCTGGTGCACTGTCTACACTAGCACGTCACTTGCTGTGCTCAAGGGGGTGTTTTTTCACATCCCTGAGCGAGAACGTTGCAGCGCTGTAAAGCGCCAGTGTAGCCAAGGTCTATCTAACCCACACACCTCCTGGGTGTGGTGCTCTGTCCCATTGAGCCCACTGAGAGAGAGAGATACTGCTCTACAGCCTTAGCAACCAGCCCATTGGCTTATAGCTCGTGCTGTAGAGGCTTATGCCCTAGGCTCCAGACTTCCCCAGTTCAGTTCTGTCCTCTGCTGACCGGGGTCTGCTGGTATCACACCTACTCAGTCCTTGTCCGTCTGCCTTGGCTGCCATACAGGAAGCTCATGTTAGTGATAACTGCATTGGTTTGGGAGGACGCTGAACCGAACTGAATCACTCACCCATTTCACAGTCATCAGATGATACCAATTTATGATCATTCCTGAGCCAGTCTAGATCAGTGAAACCCAGGCATCCCCTTCTATGTCTGATCCTCAGCACCACCGGGCAGATCTAGATGTCATGTTTTGGTAACAGTGGGACTATTAGCAATAGGAACTCAGTCAGCAAATCCAACCATAAGATTGCTCTGGGACACGGTGTAATATAGCACCCCAGCATAATGATGCTCTTGAGTGGGTCAGCTGCAAGGAATGAACCCTGGACCACTGTAATTAAAAGCATGAGGGTTCACAAGAGTTCACGAGTGTTCCCACTCTGAGCTAAAGGAGCAGCCCTGTTAAGCAAGAGACAGTAACTGACTCATCCAGCAGAGGGGGACAAAACTATGCTAGTGGAGATTAAAATAAAATATTTTTTAAAATCTATTTCCCATAAAGTTCAATAAATAAAAGCTCCTGGAGAGAAAATATAAGGTATGGGGAGGAGCGGTGTTTTCTGATCTGAACTGAAAAATACCCAGGGTGTCAGTGAGATGAAGATATAAGAAAGGCTGGGCTAGCTCGCAGAAGCGACCGAGGAGAAGGCTCTTGCATCACCGGTGACTGGATCATGTACCGGGATGGAGAGAGGGCAGATGCTAGCTCAGTGAAGACGGGAAGAGATGGATTTTGCTGTGGAGGTTGCCTGGAGCATGGAGGGCTTTATAAATTGGCAAGGTTTTCAATTTTGCATCAGTCCCATCTGGATTTTAATCCAACCGCAGCCAAATAATTGCCTATTTTCTGCTGGGGCAGCCCACAGGTCCCTGGGGAGCCCCAGGGCTTAAACCTCCATTAATGAAGAAATGCCTTATTACAGCTCCAAGCTCGGCCATTAGGGAATCCCCAGGCACGTTCACAAGCTGGGAATGGATTAAGTCCAATCAACGCAGAACCAACCTGAAACCCTTGACCAAACTAAGACAGGACCCTTCCTGAAGTTTCTTGGAACCTGATCCAAAGCCCACTGAAGTCAATAGGAATCTTTCAACTGACCGCAATGGTACTTTAGATCAAGCTCTTAGAGAGTGGAAAACAAGCACTATTTCAGGTTTGTTTAAAGACTGTTTTGCAACCCCTGGTTTTGACTGGCCAGGACACTATAGAGAACACAGTGGCAGGGACCTTTCCCATGTGGGCATTCCTATTAGAATATTTTTGCATGGTAATTTTTTAAATCTCTGTGTCATTTTTTTGTTTGTTTTGCTTTGTTTATTTTTTTTCGTTTGCTTTGTTTGTTTTTTTAAACAAAGAAATTGGAATGATCAATCTTGTCAATCATATTGATTGACTCTTGTGAAAGTCAGGTATTGGTACACACAGAAAGTAACTGCTCCGTAGATCCATTATACTGTGGTATGTCAATGAGTAATTACTGACACAACAGGCTATAACAGCTCCACTTACCATGTCAATATGATGCTGCCATAACTACTGCCTTCATAGCCTGCTAGCTACTATGATCACTGGAGATGATATTGTTCCACATCCATTCCAGGGGATGCTACAGGCAGGCAAAGGGTGTGTTTGCTGCATACTCTGACAAAGCAAAATTTCATGGCCTTTGTGGGGGTAGAAAAGCTGAAAAGAGGCTTCCTACCACCTGAGCTAAAAGCACTCCTTCAGTGCTTAGCAGTAGAGGGCCTCTGACAGATAGTTGAATAGTTCCAATTCCACTCAGTGGACAGTAGTGGAGTGAGTCTACCAATTTAAACATCATGCCAAAGTTAAAATAGTGACTCTGCCTTGCATTATGATACCAGCCCAGCATACAGAGGCAGTCTATGTTGGTGTGACTTCTATCCTCTTCAACCTGTAAGTCACTGTGACATGGTATGCCAGGCTTTCTCTGACCCCTGACATCCCTACCTGAAGGAAGAGTGTCACCTGGAAAAGAGAGGCAGTGAGTTTAGACCACTAAGCACTGCCCAGAGAAGTCACTCAGGGTCTGGGACTGTCAGAACCAACAAGGCTTGGTCCTTCAGTGGCCAGAGGGGCTGACAGGAAGCAGTAGCCAATCAAGGCCCACCAGATGAGATAAGATGCCTTGTCTGCCCCTCCTAGCGAGAGTGCTGGGTGATACTAGAGCAGGAGAAGAGCTCTCAGGTCCTAACCCAAAACACCCAGCCCTGGGACAGGGCCTCCAGTTAAAACATGCAACAAACTCCCTATTTCTGTAGTTTGAAAGCCCAGGTGGCTGGTTTTGTGTTGGCTTTTATGACAGGATGAGCAAGGCATTCAGTGCATGAGATGGGTTTGATAGCCACTAATAACATGAGATCAATGGCTCACCCTCCCTAGAGATACTGTGCTTATTTCTGGTCACACCATCCCATCCCATAGCAGAAACAGTTTCATAGAATATCAGCATTGGAAGGGACCTCAGGAGATCATCTAGTCCAAACCCTTGCTCAAAGCAGGGCCAATCCCCAGACAGATTTTTGCCCCAGATCCCTAAATGGGCTGCTCAAGGATTGAACTCATAACCCTGGGTTTAGCAGGCCAATGCTCAAACCATTGAGGCACAGAGAGAGGGGGGTAGAAATCTGAAGGGGCTTCTCTATGAGGAGAGGCTGCTGACCAGCTTGGGATTGGTTAGTTTAAAGAGGAGATGGATAAGGGGAAGGGCATGATATAAAATAACAATGAGGAGATGGAAGGTTTGTATTTTCTCACCCACCCAGCCTGGTGGGATTCCAAATATCTTCCAACTTTTCCAAAGCTCTCAGCAAACAGGCACCCAATTCACTCATGCTGACTGTGCCTCACAACTTTTGTGGTGCCGCAGAGCTTCTTGTTAACCCCCTGCATGGTCTTTTGAGGGGGAAGGCTGCTAGACTTCCTCAGCTGAGCATAATGCATCCATGGGCTGCAGACCACAACAGACAAATGCTCTCCAGTATGAGTCACACACATTGCTGGGGAGCTGGGACTAGAACCACAGTCCTCCAGAGCCAAAAACTACACAGGCCTATTATTGATGTAGGTCCCTTAACTGCCCCATGAGCCTAGCCACTAGAGAGCAACATCTCTCCTCCCTACACACCCAGAGCAGCACCTGTTAAAATCCTCTCTCATAAAACCCACCCAGAGCTTTATTAGAGACTGAGTCAGCATCACCCTCCTCCCAGAGGCATTTACTGTCCCTGGTTTGGAGCTAAAACATTGGTGCTGTTGTTCCCTCCTGGGAGTTTATTGCCTGGAATGCTTTCCCCATTTTGCATGCTGTATTACCTACGGCCGCTGGTCTTTAGGGGTGTCCCATACACGCTCCCTAGTGAACTACGTACTCTGTGGGTACCTCTGTGAGGGGATAAAAAACCTACAGCTGGCCTGGGCCAGCAGACTCGCGCTCGGGCTGGGACCTTCGGGGAACCTCCACCTTTGCAAGAAGGCCTGGCATAGCTGGGCACTAAAGGAGCCAAAGGCAACACTAAAGTGAGTTTCTAGGATGGCATGAGCTGCTCCTAGCTCTCCCTCTGCCCGTGGACTCCACCCTCCTAAGCTATCTCATGGCCACAACAGAGGCAGGAATCCTGGGGTGATTTCATCCCCCTCCACTCAGCTTCCTGGTTCCCGCAGCACCCGCTGCTCGTAGTACTCTGTCAGCTACATGCCGTCCTGGGGCGGCACCCAGCACCCCCCACCAGTGACACATTCCTATCTGGCATCCACACCTGCATGACGGCATCCCCATTATCCACGGCCCAGCACAATCACAGCCAGCTCCCCCGTCCACCTGGTAGCCCCCAGCAACCACCTCGCTACCTCCCCAAGTTCTCAATTCCCGCACCGCCTTCCCTTCATTAGCACTTCCTCAGATTCGTCCATTACCGAACTCTATTTCAGCGTATCACATCTATGACCTGGAGAGTTAAAACAACCCTAGAATTAACCCTGGCAAACTTTGAATTGAAAAATAACTATTCCGTTGTCTCCACCTGAGAGCTGTATTCTGGCTTCCAGCACCGTGCGCAGCTCTGGGACACAGCAGCCTGCATCCACCAAACAGCTGCCTCTCGCGGGACGTGGGGAGACCTTGTGTGAGCTTGTCAAGAAATAGCAAATAATCCAAGCAATAAAAACCCAACAACGGTTGTTTCCGACACACAACTAGTCATTGCTTGGGAGAGAGTGTCTTGGCTTTTGGGAGGAGCTCTGTGCAACAGGTGTCAGAGGAATTGGGGATATTGCCTGGAATGGGACAATCCTCGTTGGTGTCTCTGGGGAAGAAAAGGTGTAACATTGTAGGGTGCTGTGTTGTATGTAAGAACTGAGGGTAAGAAGGGACGGGGCACTGGGCTGGAACCCAAGAGAGTTGGGTTCCAGTCACAGTTATCTAGGGTGCTGATGTCAGCCCATCCTATCTGAACACCTCAAACCTTTATAGCTCTGAGCCTCACAACACACATTAGCCTCACATTACAAATGGGAAATTCCCCAAGTGTTCCAGTTGGGAAACTGAGGCATAGAGCAACTGGATTATTTGCCCAAGGTCACATGGTCAGTGGGAAGTTGTGGGGCACAGTAGGGAACATAACCTTTGTCTCCCAAGGCCCAGGTCTGCTTCCTTGCCATGCTCTGCCACTCATTTCCCTTACAATCTTGTGCAGTCATTTAATCTACCTCGTGTCTCATTAATTATCAGTTTGAGGGAGCTAATACTTCCCTACCACCCAGAAGTGTTGTGAAGACAAGGTCTGCTCATGTTGGTGAGGCACTCAGATAATGTGACAGTTACGATGAGTATGACGGGTTCAGTCACAGAGACCCCCTTGGATTGGTCACCTGATGTGCTGAATTTACCTCTGAGCCCATTTTCTCTGCCAGCCTGGGACCCCAGAGCCCTGCCTTGTTGAGCCAGACACGCTAGCCTGCTGCAACACAGACCCAAGTCTTGTCCACACTCCCAAAGCTGCAGACTTTAACCAAAAACTGCTCAGCAGGTCACCTATCTCCAGCACCCAGATATCCAGTTCCCAATGGGATTCAAACCCCAGATAAATCTGTTTTCATCTGTATAAATTGTATACAGGGTAAACATATATTGTCCACCTTCTATAACACCGATAGAGAGATATGCACAGCTGTTTGCTCCCCTAGGTATTAATCACTTACTCTGGGTTTATCAATAAACAAAAGGGATTTTATCTAGTATAAAAAGTAGGATTTAAGCGGTTCCAAGTAATAACAGACTGAATAAAGTAAGTCACCAAGCAAAGTAAAGCAAAACTACATGTCTAACCCTAATTACAGGTAAAATCTCACCCTCAGAGATGTTCCACTACGTTTCTTTCACAGACTAGACTTCTTCCTAGTCTGGGCACATTCCTTTCCGCTGGTACAGTCCTTGTCAGTTCTAGCAAACATCTTAGATGGAAACTAGGGTTTTTTCTCATGACTGGAAGCTCCTTTGTTCTTTTCCATCCCCCTTTTCTACATTTGGCACAAGGCGGGAATCTTTTGTCTCTCTGAGTTCCCACCCCTCTTTCTAAATGGAAAAGTGCCAGGTTTAAAATGGATTCCAGTATCATGTGACATGGTCACATGTCACTGTAAGACTTCATTACCCAGGGGCTGGCTCACAGGTACAAAGGAAGGCTTACAAGTAAACAGAGCCATTTACAACCAATTGTTCTAGTCAGTGGGAGCCATCAAGATGCTAAACAACCATTAATGGCCCACACTTTGCATAATTACAATAGGCCCTCAGAGTTACACTTCATATTCCTAGTTTCAGATGCAAGAATGATACATTCATACAAATAGGATGAATATACTCAGTAGATTATAAGCTTTGTAATGATACCTTACAAGAGACCTTTTGCACGAAGCATATTCCAGTTACATCATATTCACACTCATAAGCATATTTCCACGAAACTTTATGGAGCGCACTGTCCTAATGAGGTCTATGCAGAGAGTTACCGTGGTACCCACAGGAGCCCATTGACTGACTATGCTCCATTCAGTGCCTGCTCCTATTGCTTCTGGAGGGGACCCAAACCAGCCATGCTGTGGCCTGTCAATTCCCACTTACACGGGACCTTTATACCCAACACAACAGGGCTGGTGCAAGGATATTTTGCGCCCTAGGCAAAACTTCCACCTTGCCCCTCCCCGTCCCCACCCCTCCCCCTGGAGCATCACTTATTATAAACTTTCAAAAAATGAATACTGCATAATGTGGCATCGTTCATTAGAATTAACACAGATTCGTCTTGAAATTTTATTAATTTAAATATTTAGCCTGCATATTTAATGAAAATAAATGAATAACCTGACAGGGTGTGGGGCTGGCTGGCTTTGGGTAGGGGGTGCAACAGGGGCTGGCTGGAGATGGGGCGTGTGGGGCTGGTTGGAGGCAGGGGAGTGTGGGGCTGGCTGCGGGCAGGGCAGGGGGTGTGGGGCTGGCTGAAGGCAGAGGGTGTGGGGCTGGTTGCGGGCAGTGCAGGGGTTGTGCAGCTGGCTGGAGACAGGGCAGGGGGTGTGGGTCTGGCTGTGGACAGGGGGGTGTGGGTCTGGCTAGGGGCAGGGCAGGGGGTGCGGCAGGGGCTGACTGGAGGCAGGGCAGGGGGTGTGGGTCTGGCTGTGGACAGGGGGGTGTGGGCCTGGCTAGGGGCAGGGCAGGGGGTGCAGCAGGGGCTGGCTGGAGACAAGGGGTGTGGGGCTGGCTGGGGGCAGGGCAGGGGGTGTGGGGTTGGCTGTTGGCAGGGCAGGGGGTGCAGCAGGGGCTGGCTGGAGACGGGAGTGTGGGGCTGGCTGGGGGCAGGGCAGGGGGTGTGGGGCTGGCTGGAGGCAGGGCAACGGGTGCGGCAGGGGCTGGCTGGAGACAGGGGAGTGTGGGGCTGTCTGGAGGCACGGCAGAGAGTGTGGGATTTGCTGTGGTCAGGGCAAGGGGTATGTGGCTGGCTGCGGGCAGGGCAGGGGGTGTGGCTGGGGCTGGCTGGAGGCATGGCAAGGGGTGTGGGGCTGGCTGCGGGCAGGGCAATGAGGGGCTGGCTGCGGGCAGGGCAGGGGTTGTGGGGCTGGCTGGGGGCAGGGGGGTATGGGGCTGGCTGCAGGTAGGGCAGGGGGTGCAGCAGGGGCTGTCTGTGGGCAGAGGGTTGTGGGGCGGGGTATGGGGCTGGCTGGAGGGAGGGCAGGGGGGTGCGGCAGGGGCTGGCTGGAGGCATGGCAAGGAGTGTGGGGCTGGTTGCGGGCAGGGCGGTGTGGGACTGGCTGGAGACAAGGGAGTGTGGGGCTGGCTTTGGGCAGGTGGTGCAGGAGGGACTGGCTGGGGACGGGACAAGGGGTGTGGGGCTGCCTGTGGGCAGGAGGTGTGAGGCTGGCTGTGGGAAGGGCAGGGGGTGTAGGGCTGGCTGTGGGCAGGGGGGGATGTGGGGCTGGCTGGGGTCAGGGCATGGGGTGCGGCAGGGGCTGGCTGGAGGCATGGCAGGGGGTGTCGTGCTGGCTGCGGGCAGGGGTCATAGGACTGGCTGCGGGCAGGGCAGAGGGTGTAGGGCTGGCTGTGGGCAGACGGGTGTGGGGCTGGCTGCAGGCAGGGCAGAGGGTGCAGCAGGGGCTGGCTGGGGCAGGGCAAGGGGTGTGGGGCTGGCTGGAGGCAGGGTGGCGGGTACCAGGGCCATCCCCAGATATTCTGGGGCCCTACTCAGAGTCCCCCCACCCTGCGGGGGGGAGCCTCAGGCCTCTGGGGGGAGGACTGGGGGACCCCAGGCCTCCGGGTGGGGCGGGGCTGGCTTGGGGGGCAGGGGGGACCACGCCCCAGCACCCCCCTTTGGCGGAGCTGGGGCCGGATCTCTGCACTTCCCCCTCCAGGTGAGCACAGTCCTGGCCCTGCTGCAGAGCCTGGGGGCGTGGGGGCGGGGCGGGAGGCCTGGGGCAGAGCCAGAGCAGCAGGGAGCAGTGCAGCGCCCCCGGCGGCCCGAGGAGGAATGACATCACTTGCCGGCCAGCCGGAGCTGATCAAAGCCACAGCGCCCCCTCGCACAGCGGGGGGAAGCGGGTTACACGTTTAGCCGGTGCCAGGTGAGCATCCCAGACATTTTGGGCACTGCTTTTTGGCGCCCTCAAATCTTGGTGCCCTAAGTGGCCACCTAGTTTGCCTTGTGGTTGCACCGGCCCTGCACACAAACTATACACATGGAGCCCCACTGAAATGCAGCCACCTCTGGAGTGGAGGGTCACAACCAACTAGTACATGGCAATCAGTGGGAAAGGTTGGATGGGGCTCAATGATGCTCTTTTGAAATGTGCTGTGGGATCTTTTGTATCCAAGCAGCCACACGTTAGATATAAGGCGCAATTTAAAGGGCTTTAATACACTAAGTCTGCCTTGGCGGGATGAATCACCAGGGCAGGGATTTGAACACATGCGGTGTAGATTTCAGTTCGTTACTGGGTCATTTTAGAAGGAGAAAGGAAAGAAAGCTTGTGGCCTGATCCAAAGCCCAGTGACCAAGTGGGGAACCCCTCAGTGAATGTAAAGCAGAGGCTGCTGGGGGCAAAGGAAGATACATGGGGTGGGGGCAGACTAGGAAGCCACAAGAGGGTGCTGGAGACAATGGGCATGTCTATACTGCAGACTAAGTCCAGGCTCTGACTCAGGTTTGAGCCGACAGCCCTCCTTCCGTCCACACACAAATCAGTCTGAGTCAGGACAGCAAGCACTCTGGACTCGCATACTATGACCCTGCTAGCATGGTGGATCAGAGCCCAAGTACCACTGGGACTCGGGCCCAAGCCCTGTCATTTGTGGACGCAGCTCAAGCCATAGACACGAGTCAGAAGGGCTGTGTAGTGTAGTATGGACATGTCAGCCAGGCCCTGAGACCAGGTCCAGCAATTGTAAACCCAGGTTTACAATACAGTGTGGATGTACCCAATAAGAACCAAGAGCTTAGGTAGATTTACAGGGCTGTAGGGGAAGCAGGAGGGAATTGGTGCCAGGACAGAGCTGGAGAGTGTTGTCTAAAGGCCAGGTAATGGTTCTGCCTTGCACCAGGGCACAAAGGGGGGAAGTGGTCACAACTGCAATTTCCTAAGTGGGGATGCAGCCAGGGCTTTGGAGCTGTGCTCCGGTTCTGCTCCAGCTCCAGGCAAAAACCTGCTGCTCCGTGCTCCGCTCCAAAGCACTGGATGCAGCTTCCTGCTAGTGCACCTCTGTGCACAGGATGGGGAGCTGTGCCCCTGCACTGGCCAGCACAGCTGGCTGGACATGGAGGGGAAAGGGTCCCGGTGGGGTGAAATGCCACCATGGCATGTCCTAGCCCCAGCTGAGGCAAAGAAACCAGAGCAGTACTGGGGGTAGGGGCAGCTAGAAGCCATGGTGCTTTACAGGCTCCGGAGCAGACTCTGCCCCAGCAGGCAGCACCCCGTTAGCCAGAGGTGTTTTCTGTCAGGGTACTCACAATCCGCTGCTCTGTTTGGGACGGGATGCTAGGCATGGTTCCCAGCATCTTTCCCATTGTCCCGTGCACCCAAGTATGCCTCCTCCTAGCACCTTCTCATCCCCACCCAGGTCCATGTCACCCCGGCCAACTGCCTCTCCTCCCTCTGACCCACCCTTCCCAGGTACCTTCCTTCTTACCCAGCCCACATTTAACCTTCTTCACAGCCAAGCCTCTCTGTTCCCCTCACCATCCCTGTCTTCGGGGGAGGGGGGGGCAATGACCCTTGTTCCTCTTCTCCATCCTCCTGGCCTGCTGGGGGAGGGATCAGAGGGGTCCTTCCCTCACCAGCCCTCTGTGGGGCGGTGCCCCCCATGAGAACGACAGAGTTGGGCATCTGGGGCCTGTAGCTCAGTGTGATGGCTGGAGAAGGCTTTGCTGTGGGAAGCGGAGAATAATACTGAATGTTCTGGGGGTGGGGAAGGAGTGGCCTTTACCTATTAACCCTCTGAAAGGCCCAGTAAGACTATGTGGCATCTCCTCTACCCCTTTCCCTTCCTGCTCCTATCAGAGGGAAGAGAGTGAAGGCCCCAGCTGGAAGTCAAGGGTGACCAGTGGGGTGGGAGGGCTGGAGGGCGAGGGGCAGTGACATGGGCAGAGGGAGGGAGAGCTGGTTTGATGTGGGGGCCATCAGGAGAGAGAACCACCAGGAAGAGGCATCTTATGGATTTTGTTTCCCCTCGCCCTTGCTCCCCTTACTCTGATCTGGATCTGGAAATGGCTCCCTCAGGACTTTGGATCTGAATCATGAGTGGGTCGTGCAGATCCGGTGCAGCAACTCCCCCTCTCACACAGCCCCTCTCACGGGGGAGTTTGGATTCTCAGGTCTGACTCATTTGCTGTGTGAACTGTCAACCTAGAGATGGAACAAACCCATGCCCCCTTCCGAATCACCCCTCCCCACGCTGTCCAATTTACACTGAAAATGAAAGCAAACCAGCCACTGCAGTGTGGTACGAGGAGACCATCTTTGCCTGTTTACACGGAAGAGCCCTCCAGAACCACCCACACGCTGTGAAGTCAGCACATACTCTGGATTCCCCCACGCAATTCTGTTCAGCAAAAGCAATCAGGCATCTCTGTCTCCCCACCCACTCGCCCCCTCTCCCATTATCCCAGCGAGGACTGGCGGCTTGCCTGCACTGTACCTGTTTGGTGGAATAAAGACAGGCCCTCCGTCTCCAGAGCTGTCGATCCAGCACATCTTTCGCTGGCACAAAATTGACTTAGGGAAACAAAAACACCACCCTGTGATGATAGGCTTTAAATGCACATTCATAGCCCGTTTCTATGACACCGGGGTTCTACCTCTCAGAAGGTGTTCGGTGTCAATCATGATTTCGCTGCTGGAGAAAACTGCCCAAGTCTCTATGGAAACGAGACATAGGTTATTACAGAGCCTGTTGTGCTGCTGTCTGCAGAGATTCCCATCCTGAACGTTCACATTCATATACGATATTAATATTGCCTTTGCTATAAAAAGGGCATTAGATTCTCCCTGGATCTGGGCAACACTCCCTCCTCCCCTCACATCTTAATGAAGAAATGATGCTCTGAGCAGAAGTTTCACTTATTCACCTCCTTTTGGTAGTTATTAAACATGATTTAATGATTGATGCAAGATGGAAATGCAGCTGGTGGCTTTCCCATGGTACAGACATTATAGGAATAAAATGGTTTTGCAACTGCAAAGCAACCGGGCCAACCTTTGCAAAGAGGATTAGTGGTTTAGAGCACGTCCATCTCTGGGGTGTCTAGCTTGAAAGGGATGAAAGCTGGAGGCACCCCATATGATTAGAGGCTTTTGAAAATCTTCCCCTACAGCTTTGATTTTGTCAGCGGGGTCTGGTGAGGAAGCAAAGTTATTCTGTGGACGGGTTGCTTCCCTTTCCTTCTGTGGCTCTGGGTGCTGAGCTAGAAGTCACCCATCTCTGGGCACCACCCTTCATAGCGACTGGCTCACAGAAGCTTGATAGCATAGAGACAAATAACAAGCAGAGGGAGGGAGAAATTCAAATGCACTCTCAATGCGTGGAAGAAAAGAGACTTTTTCAGCGGGCGTGTGAAGTGGAGCTGGAGAGTCTACAGGCTTGAAAGATATCAAGAGGTTGTTGCAGGTGCAGAGGAGAAGGCTCTCTCGCTCTGGCGCCAATGAGTGTGTGGGAAGTGGGGAGAGATGAGGACAGTCCCAGATGAGGGACAGGAGTTTGGAGAGAGAATGGGGATATAGACGAAGTCTAAGTGGTAGGAAAGACAAGTGCGTGGAGGGTTTGCCAGACATGGAGGGCATATTGAAACAAATGAATCTGTGTATTGAGTGGGGGTGGGGGTGGGGGATATGGATTTCTGAAGGCTCTGTATTTGTTTTATGAAGATGCCTGATGTTTTCTCCCATGTCTCAAAACTTCTCTCACTACCAAAGGTTGATCACAACTCCTGAGATACCAACTAACTACTTCACCCCACTACTGTACTCTAATGAGCTGGCAGCAGTGCTCTTGGTGCATTGTGTGTCATATGGCCAATACTGCCACCAGCTAGAGGAGATTTTCCTGGAGCTCAGCTTAGTAGCCTGTGCTATTAGAACAAGAGGGTCTGAGTTCTGTCCCTGCAAACCCCTCTGCCATGCTAACCAGCATCCTTCTGGGTAGTGTCAAGCTCAGAGACTGAACTGCTCGCTGGCTAGAGCTGGTCTTACTAGGGTGAAGGTCCGGGTGCAGGCCCATCGGTGGGGTAACCTATGGGAAGCTTGCATTGCTGTTGCTGACGCTGCACCTGCTCTGTGCATAAGTCAAGGACCTTGATCTCTGGGGCTGTCAGCTGGAGCCCTTACTCCAGCCCCAAAGCAGATTTCTCATTCGCTGGCGTTTGAATGAGAAAATTGCATGCCAGCTGGATGGTTTCTAGTAGAGGTGAGCTTGAGGATTCACTGAAAAGCAACTCTGACCCCCAGGGCGCTGACAGCAAAATGTAGGGCAGCTAATTCCTCAATCAAGGCACCACAGGGAGTGAAAGGCACCTGAATGGGATGGGGAGTTAATCAGATCCAAGTGCCTCCATAGTTTCTGTTGCTAGGGAGATTGCTTCCTTGGTATGGCAAGATGAGAATGTCTATACCTTTGACTTCTCAGGAATTAGGTTCTCAGGCCACATAAGAAAGAAAGAGAGAGAGAAAATAAACCCAAGATCTAAGATCTTTTTAAAAAAATCTTTCCCATAACTGGCAAAAAGAGGCCCAAGTTTATTTCTAAGGGTAGAATGCTGAATCTTTAACCCCTGAAAAGTCAATTTGCCTTCTGATGGAGACATGGGGAGTGGGAAAATAACTGCTTCTCAATGTCCTATTAGCACTGGTCTAATATCAACATGTGATACAGCTATTGCAGTGATACTCTGACTTCAATGATTCAGGAGCCAAATTAGAGATCAGCATTACCCCAAAGAGCCACAGTAGTGTGAATTCATTGTTTCATTTACTACAGTACTGTAGAGTCATATTTAAACAGTACAACAGGGGAAATATTTAGTGTATATATATATAGATTATTCTCACAGCAAAATGACTGATAAAGTATTAATATTTTATCAACTACAATTGGTTAATAACATAGGAAAAGTATCCTGACTGGTTAATAAATTAGATTGGTTAATAATGAAATCACACCGTGTTTTAATATCATGTGCTGCAGAGAGCCGCCAGTGACACACTAACAAGCCACTGGTGGCTCATGCCTCAGTCTGAGCATCACTGATCCAGGCTGGCACCGCAGAGTTACAACCACCGTGGAATGGAGGTTGTTCGGAATGCTGAACAAAACATTTTGGGTTCTTTGGTTGTTCTTTCAAAAGTTTACAACTCAGCCTGAAACTTTACCCTGCAGAAGAAAAAATGCCTCTTAATTTAAATGAAACAACCACAGAAACAGTTTCCTTTGCTTGTCAAATCTTTTTTTTTAAACTTACCCTTTTTTTAAGTAGTTTACACTTAACACAGCACTGTATTGTATTTGTGCTTTTTTTATTTTCTTGTCTCTGCTGTTGTCTGACTGCATACTTCCAGTAGTTCCAAAGGAGATATATGGTTGACCAGTCAGTTCCTAACTCTGGTGTTTGTAATTCTGAGGTCCTACTGTATAGCATGGGATTAGAATCCTCTGTCTAGCTGCTGAATGGGTGTGTCACAGGCAGTGGGATGCAAGCTTCATCTACTGACCTGCCAATGGGCTTCAACCCTCATCTTCAGCAACACGCTCCAGATTTGAAAAGGGAAACAGGTTCCATGCACGTTGACCTTCCGATCTGAAGCCCATTGACGTCACTGGAAAGACTCCCAATGAGTTCAGCAGGCTCTGGGTCAGGCCTCTCGTCCTTGGCTTTTCTGCTGAGGCTTTTCTGCTGGCAGCTCTGTCCCTCGGTGGCTTTGTGGTGCGCACACCCGTGTCTAAAAGAGGACTAGCGCCAAGCCAGCCCATTCACATAGGCCTCCACTAGGCCTCTGCCATAGATGCTGGATATTTCTTATGCCGACAGTTTGGAAGAGGCAGGATGGCATTTTGCAGGGATGTTGGCTGGTCATTCAGACCCCAAATGTAGCTTCTCTTCAATAACCAACTTTAGAGAACCAGATATTGACACAAACCCTCTCATGATTTTCTTCTAAGAATTCCAGTGAAAACAGGTTGGTGTTGTTTGGGGCTGCCGTTGTGGACATGGGGGTGGAGGGTGATTTAAACATTTCCCTGCAGCGATGGAAACCTATCCACAGCAGCTCTAAGAACAAGCAACAGCGTGAGAGAACCTGGAGGTGGGACTGACTCGCAGATCATGGCCCACACTATGAGCCGGACCCAAAGCCCATCAAAGGCAAGGGGAGTCTTTCGAGGCTTCGGCTCACGTCTGGGGGTGGGATACATAGACCCCCACACTGACAAAGAAGGGGCTAATGAGAGCCTGGGGACTCAAACTGCTACACCTGGGACAGTTGTCACACCTGGAGGTGCAGTCACAGGTGCCAACTTCCTGATTTCCCTGGAGAAGCTTGACACCGACAAGACCCCAGGCCCCGCCCCCACTCCACCCCTTCCCCCAAGGCCCCACCCCCACCCCATCTCTCCCTGCCCTTGCTGTTCCCTCACCCCACCTCTTCCTGCCCCGTTCTGCCCTCTCCCCCAAGGGCCCCACCCTTGCTCCACCTCCTACTGCCCCCACTCCTCCGCCTCCCCCCAGCACCTCCTGCCCGTCTTGGGACAGCTGATCCACAGTGGGCAGGAGGAACTGGAGGGGAGAAGAGGAGCTGATTGGTGGGGCCCACCAGTGGGTGCTGAGCACCCACTCTTTTTTTTCCATGGGTGCTCCCGCCCCGGAGCAGGAGACCAGTGGTCCATTGTTAAACAGTGACAGGTTTCTGGTTCCCTTCCCCACTCCCCGGGGCCAGACGGAGCTTGCTAAAGCTACCAAGGAAGAAGAGACTGCACCAGTTCCATGCAGCTAATGACTGGGAAGATCTGAGTGTGTCCCTGAGAGAGGGTGAAGGGAAGAGAGCGGGCTGCAGGCAGCCCTTCCCGAGGAGTATTCCCCCACTTGGGAAACACACGAGAACTTAACATCAAGGGAATGGATTTCCCCTTGCAGCTGAACAGAACAGCTGTCTCAGAGGAAGGAGCCCTGAAGGGTCTGTCTAGACAGGGCATCTTCTAGTAGTAGGCGCCAAAGCAGCACCAATCGCCGCAGGTGACTTCATCCAAAGGCTATTGACATTGGTGGGAAATGAGACCAGGGCTTCTCTACTGAGTTTGCCGAGGCTGACTAGATAGTAAGTGTGAAAAATCGGCATGGGGGCGGGGGGTAATTGGCACCTATGTAAGAAATAGCCCCAAATATCAGGACTCTCCCTATAAAATCGGGACATCTGGTCACCCTAAGTTTGCCTCATCCTTAAAACACACTGCAAACTTGTAGTGATGGGGGAAGGTGCTGGATAGGCATCTCTGGGCTCCAAACTCCAGCACGTACCCACGGCACAGACAACAGCATGTACCTCTCCCTAGCATTGAATGGGATCAAGGGGAAATGAATTGGGCACCTTTATTCCCAGCTCTGCCACTGACTGATGGGGTGGCATTGGACAAATCATCACTTAACGGCTCTGAGCCTCCATTTCCCTTTTCTGTCTTGTCTATTGTGACTGATAATTAGGGCGAGGAATAACTATGTGTTTGCACAGCACCTAGCACAATGGGATCCAGATCTTCTTTGGGGCCACTGGGTAGTAACGCTAATAACAACAGTACCATCCCAGTCCTTAATTGGCTGGACCAACCTAAAGGATAGAGGACCGTTGAGTCTCCAAGGCCCGTTCAGTCTATGGCAGTGCTCCACAGACTGTGGGGGCATGGATGGGAGACGGGGAAGGAGCCCTGCTTTGCCTCCAACTTCACTATGGTCCTGCCTCCAGCTCTGCTCCGGCCCCACCTACGGCACCACTCCCAACTTGGGCCCCAGCCCCAGCTTTCAGCCCCATTCCCAGCCTCTATTCCCAGCCTTGGCTCCTGGCCTCAGTTCCTGGCCCCAGTCCCTAGTCCCTGATTGCAGGCCCTGGCCCCCAACTGTGAGCCCCAGCTCCTGGCCCTGCTCCCAGCCACACTCCTGACATCAGTTCAGGGGTGGGGGGCACACAGACAGGTTCCACTATGGGTAAGGGGGTCACAACAGAAAAAAGTTGGGCACTGTCATAGTATAATTCCCAAATCTGTACCTTAGCGTCCAGAATATGGGTACTAGCATAAAGTCCTCTAAGCTTAATTACCAGCTTAGCTTCTGTAGCGCTGCCACCAATCAGGAATTTTTAGGGCCTGATACCCTCTAGTCCCCCCAAAATCTTCCCTGGGAACCCCAAGACCCAGATTCCTTGAGTCTCACAACAAAGGGGAATAAGCCATTTCCCTTCCCCTCTCCTTTCTTCCTCCCTGGTTACACTAGGAAACCACCGTGATTCAAATCCTTGAATCACCACTTCCCCACCCTTCTTCCCCGGAGGGAGATACACAGAGAAACACCAAGAGCAGGTTTTTCTTCCCTCCTCCCTTTCCTTTCTCCCACCAATTCCCTGGTGAGTACAGACTCCTTTCCCTGGAGTCTTACAAAAGATAACCAAAAAAAATCAATTAGGTTCTAATAAAAAGAGGGAAACTTTAATAAAGAAGGAAAAACATAAAAACTGTCTCTGTAATCAAGATGGTAAATATACAGGGTTTTTCTAGCTTATAGACAATAGAAAGAAGCTTTCTCCAGCAGAAACACAATTTAAGCTACTTCCAGCAAGTACACATATGCAAATAAGAAAACAAATTAAAAGACTATATCCGCGTTTTTTCTTACTCACAATTCTGAATAGATAAGAGACTGTAGCAGGGAGATTGACAGAAACCTGGCTGCACCTCTAGTCCCATAGAGGACCCAGAGAGAACAAAGCCAGACCCAAAACCCACAAACAAAGGCTTCCCTCCACGAGATTTGAAAGTATCTTGTCTCCTGATTGGTCCTCTGGTCAGGTGTTTGCAGGTCACTGTTTGTTAACCCTTTATAGGTGAAAGAGACATTAACCCTTAGCTATCGGTTTATGACACGCACTACCGCTCTATGGCATCTCTGCTGAGGCTGGCAGTCGAGGTGAGTTTTTGTGATGCCTTTTCACTGGACTCAGCCCCACCAAACTCTTTTGAACATAAGCCATAAATGGCCCATCAGATGGAAATGCTCTTGGTCATCAGCTGGGCTTAGAAAACAACCAAGAGGTGCAGGGGTTTCTCGGTCATTGGCATGCATCTGGGTCCTTTAGCATCACACTTGCCATAGGTGGTTTTGCTGGTGGTGGTTCGGCTTTTCTATCAACAACAATTTTTAGTATGGGATACAGTGATTTGGAAGCAAAGCAGAATGCTTATTTGTATATTATAGTAAAGTGGTCATGATAGAGTTAATGAGGCTACCCAGGGTGTTCTGGGATGGAGTCATGCTCCATCTCCTTCCTTCCAATCTGTTTTGTTAGTGGAAGATTATTTCCCTCTACCCTCCCCTTCCCTGTCTGTTGTGGTGCAGTTGAATAAAGCAGCAAGTTCCCAGCCTGCGGTCCTAGCGGTAGACTTGTTTCACGGAGTTGTTCCTTCACAAAGCAGATCATTTTTTCCAGTTTGCAGTTGCTGTTGCCTGAACTCTGCGAACATCACAGAGTAATTGGAGCCCAGATCCTATGGTGATGGACAGGAGTCAGTGAATTCCCAAGTTAAGTTAGAACTGGGTCTAGCTTTCCTCTTCTTTAACCTCCAGACCGTTATGGTGTTGGTTTGGGTCATTTATATCCAGTTTCACCATGGTCAGGCCATTTTCCCACACACTGGTGATCTCTTGAGGAGCTGATTACACATCTGGACACTTCCTTGCATAAACCCAGCTCTAGCAGAGAAATTACCCGTTGCTGAGTGGTTGAGTTTAGTACCTTGTCCAAGCACACAACTGAAGGGCACTTCACCTCGAACCAAAAGGCTTTATTCCCCTTACCAAGAAGCCCTGAAATTCATGCACATTTGGAAGCCAGTTCTGATCTCATTTAGAATGGTGTAAATCAGGAGTAATTACATTGACTTCAATGAGGTTACACCGGCGTAAAGCTAATGTGAGGGAGATCAGAATCAGGCCCCGGAAATCTCCAGGATGAGGCGTTTTTCAAACAGAGGCAGAGCCAATATGTAAATGTGCGAACGAGATCAATGCCAACAGCAATGGTACATTCTGTTCCATTCCAGCTAGAGAAGTTTTGAAGTAGATGCTTGGTGGGCTAATCTGCCTAGCAGTTCCCAGAACATTCGCCCAGCTGGCAGCTTGTGCATGCGGAGCAAGGGAAATTGGCTGGGGTTTGATTGTGGAAGAACTGAATTATTATTGCAGCCTTACTAACACTGCAGAAGAAAAATTAGTAACAATTCTCAGGGTTGTTTTTTCCCCTATTTGAACCTTACATTTTCTTTCACTTAAAACTATTCTGTTCCAGTCCTCTGAGAGCTAATACTAGTTGTGATTATTTATTGTTTGTGTACAGTGCGTAGGAGCCCCAATCAAGCCCAGGGCACTAGGTGCTGTACAAACACAGACCAAAGAGACAGTCCTTGCCTGTAGTGATGTGAGGACTCACCGCTGCAGCACCTCCTGCTGGTCGTCCTGGGAATTAGCTCTCCAGCTCCGGAGCACCCTCTGCAGTCCAATGTCCTGCTTGCCTCAGGCCCCCGTGTCCCTCCTGGGCCCCAGTGCCCCTTCCCTTGGGGTTCTGCCCTCTGCAGTAGCCCCATAATCTCTGGGTCTCCCCTCCCAGGGGAACCCCCAACCCTCTATCCCCACCTTGCCTCAGTGGATACTGCCAGACATTGTCTAGCCCCCACTCACTGAGGCAGACTGCCATCCGTAATCCACTCATCACTGACAAGGGTGGGGGGTTGGACCTGCTGCCTCTGCCTGTTCCCAGGCTGTACCTCTGCAACCCCCAGTACCTGCTTTGGGCCTTCACCAAGGCCTGCAGCCTGGGGGTTTACCAGGCTGGAGCTCCCCAGCTCCTTTGTGCTTCCCCAGGCCTGCTCAGCCTCCAGTACCCTGCTCAGCTCTCAGGCAGCCCAGTCCTTCTCTCTCCCATGAGAGAGACTCTCTCAGCACCTGCCTCACAGCCCTTTTATAGGGCCAGCTGCAATCTGAGTGAGGCATGGCCCCAGCTGTGGCTGCTTCCCCAATCAGCTTACCCTATTGCCTCCCCAGAGCAGCCCTTTCCCAGGGCTGGTTTTATCCCCTTTAGGGCTGGAGCGGCATAACCGCCCCTCTGCACTGCCCCACAGAGCGTCTAATCTACATATAAGACAAGCGACAGCAGAAGGATGCAGACAGACTGGGGAGGACAAGGAAACAGTGCAACAAAAGCAGTCAGCATGGTAGGCTGTGGTCTCAGGACGCCAGCAGCCTGGCTGTTAAGTTTATGGTGGCCATCGCAGCAGAGGAGAGTTTTAAGGAGGATTTTGAAGGAAGCCAGTGAGTTAGATGTGCAGGCGTTCACATGGGCCTCCTCCCAAGAGCCAGGGGCAGCAGGGGAGAAAGCACACAGTCTTCAAGATTGCAAGTAGCAGCCAGTGTGCATCAGGCTGTGACACCGGGGTCTGTTCCCTCCCTTTTGGACTGGTCTCCAGTGAAAAATCCATGTCGCTTCACACTCCTTCCAGCAGGCCCATGGCTGGGCTAGCCTTGTGTCTGCAGGTTCCTGAGCTCCAGGGGGCTACAGGCGGAGTCCCCCAGCTCATGCTGCTGCACTGCAGAGAATTCCCCGCTCAGACGCTGCTGCTGTGTCTCATTAGCACTGAGGGAAGCTGAATGCAGGTTAAGCTGAACCGGTGGAGCTTTGTTAAGCCCTGAGCACTGCTCTGGCCATGTGGCTGAGTTACTATCAGCCCAACTCCTCACATTCCCTGCTTTCCTGGGGTCCCATCCGAAGCAGGCTCTGTAAAGAGCATGGGTTCCACTGACCATGGCACGTCTCTCCCATTTCTCAGGCACAGACCCTGCAGCTCCCTCCATGCACCTTAGCTGATATTCACTTCACTTACACCCCACAGCCTGGGGCAAGGTCCTTCCACTCTCTGGCCTGGGCCCCAAGCACTGGGGAGATACTCTCTCTCCCGAGCCCCAGTCATTTCGGGGCTTGCTCACTCCCCCCTGCTGAGTGTTAGCTCCCGTCACTCCCCAGGTAGAGAGCACCCACTCCGCTCTCTCTTTAACCGCCCCACTCCCCCATTCAAAGTGAATTTCTATCATCTCTGCATTGGAAAGTCTCCGATCTGTTCATACGTTCATCTTTTCCCTGGCAGGAATTCTGTGCTGACTCCAGGATACACCACAATTCCAAAGGAACCCTGCAAAGTGTTAGGGTCATAGAGTTTCTAAATAAGTTATAACCATTGATTTTGACATTCCAGGTATGCAATCAGTACTACTGGATTTCAGTAAAGCTCACAGGCTCAAATGTATGCTCATAAATGAGCAATTCCAATTTATCTCTTTTGTTACTGAGGCTCCTAGCACTGGCAATTAAAGAATGTCTTCTCATTATGTCCTCTATTATTTGATTAATTCTACACTCAACATCTCAATTTTGTGCTGAGTCCTCAAATCTTCCCTCTTCTTACTCTCCCTTTGTTAGTTTAATGTCCTCCTGTCTATTTTAGCCAGCTTGTCACTGAGAAGATTGTTCCCCATTCTGCTGAGGTGGAGGCTATCCAGACTCTACTGCCCCCTCTCCCCATAGAAGATGGACCAATGTTCTACAAAACCAAACCCCTATAACCTGCCTCACTGACTTGGACAGTAGTTCACTTCCAGAATCTTCATCTTCCTTTGCGCAGGGACCAGGAAGGATCTCAGGAAAGATCACACAGACTTTCTTCTTTCTCAGCATGCGTCTGAGTTCACAGAAGTCATCTGCTCTCTGTGAGATATCCTGCAATGCAGTGTCATCAGTGCCAATATGAGCCATCACCAATGGATCCTTTCCCACCAACTTCAAAAGTCTATTCAATCTCAGAATGACATCTCATCTCTTGGTTCTGGGAAGGCAGCAAAGCGTCCTATCTGCTTGTCCTTTGCAGAATGTTCTTCCAATTCTTCTGAGTATTGAATCCCCAACAAGGATCATCTGTCTTCATTGGATGGTGGGAGAACTCTTTGTGGAGAAGTTTGATGTTCCTACAGATTGGGCTGAGCTGCCATTCACAGGGTGTCCCATATGTCTCTATGTTCCCTTGCATCAGCTGGTATTGAGAGGTATCATCCATAATTTCCATGTTGAATACCTGGTATCAATTGGAAATGTCTAGCTCTTTGATCATCTAGCCGATCCTCTAACATTCTAGCGGAATGAGATGCTGCAATTTCGCTTAATGTGGATTATAACTCAGTGGTCAATATGTAACAGATAGAGCCCGACAGCTCATGGACAGAGACTGCTCCATGTTCTCTTCAGTTCAGCCACTGATATGAGCTTCATAGAGTTAACTAGTATCTTGTAAAGACACACGGAAGAAAAGGAGAAGAGTAAGGGGAGAGGAAGAAGAGAAATGACAAGGGGCACAGGAGAGCATTAAGAAGCCACTTAGGGAAGAATTATTTTTCCTTCCAATAATACTTAAACCTCAGCCACAGAGCTTGGGTGAATCATGATGCATCTAGGATTTGCTGGGAAAAATGCAAATCCTGTGCATGATTCCTTTAAGGAGGCACCGTGCAACTGTTCTTTCTTTGTTCTTGAAATATCCATATTTCAGATGAGACAATCCCAGAGAAGGGTGATGAATCTCTCTCACACACCATCCAGGCCAAGATAGGAGGCTGTGATTCAATTAATTCAATCAAGGCAGTGAATGAGGTCATGGCAGAGGTGGTAGCTGGATTAACTCATGCAAAATACCATCAAAAAGTTGTGGTCTCAAAATTAACCAGCTCAAATCAAGTCATTTGGTCACTGAACATTTTATATGGCTAGATTCACTAGTATGCCCCAGCTGCTTTATATTGTTTTTGGGATTGCCATTGGTCCTAACTGGCCCCTGGGTTAACGATGATGTCAAAAAGGCACTTAGAAAATGCAATGTTTCTCCAGTATCCCATGGAGAAGGTGGGTTCTTTCCTTTCCAGCATATAGGCAACTACAGAAAAACTTGGCCATGCATCCTTCACATGGATCCAATGGCCAATAGATCTGAAATGGATCTATCAGCTGAGGAATAGAGATTAGACCCATTGTGGGCTACATGGAATCTTGCTTAGGATTCGTGTTATTGCATAGATAGTTTTCTTTCATAGAATCATAGAAATGCAGGGCTGGAAGGGACCTCGAGAGGTCATCAAGTCCATCCCCCAGTGCTCAGGCAGGACCAAGGAAACCTAGACCTTCCCAACAGGTTTTTGTCCAATCTGTTCTTTAAAACCTCCAGTGACAGGAATTCCACAACCTCCCTTGGAAGCTCAGTCCAGAATGTAACTACCCTTCAAATTAGAAAGGTTTTCCTAACATCTATGCTAAATCTCCCTTGCTACAGATTAAGCCCATTACTTCTTGTCCTACCTTAAGTGGACATGGAGGAGAACTGATCACCGTCATCTAAATAAGATCCCTTAATATATTTGAAGACTTGTTTTGAGGTCCCCCTCAGTCTTCTTTTCAAGACTAAACATGTCCAGGTTTTTGATCCTTTCCTCATAGTTTTCTAAACCGTTTATCAATTTTGTTGCTCTTCTCTGGACTCTCTCTTCAGTTTATCCAGATCTTTCCTAGAGTATAGCACCCAAAATCTGATGCAGTACTCCAGCTAAGGCTTCACCTATGCCAAGGAGAGCAGGACAGTGACCTCCCATGTCTTACACACAACTCTCCTCTTAATGTACCCCAGCATGATATTAGTCTTTTTTCCCAACTGCATCACATTGTTAACATCTATTCAATTTGTGCTCCACTATAAACCCCACAATCCTATTCAGCAGCACTCTGACCTTGCCTGTGTTAGACCCCCAAGTGGGGCCCCAGGGCCAGACTACGGGTGCTCCGGCCTCCATCCCCCAACGGATTTCTCCCCCAGCCCTCAGAACTGACACTGGTCACGTAGCTGCTCTGAAAGCAGAACTTGCAACAGGAAAAGCAGCCTTGTGGTCAGCCAGCCTGAAGAGACACAGTTCCCCTCGCGACGGTTGCTTCCTGGGTAGAGATGTTAGGGCCCGTCTGCCTCCCTTGTATGGGCATATGCCACTCGCGACCCCCCAATTGGCTTATCACAAACTATGACGACAAATTTACTATATATTGCCGGTCCCCTCCCGGGGACGGGCGGAGAGCCCCCGAATTCCTGTCGAAACCGTATCCAGGCGTGATCACCCTGCATGCTCTCTCGGCTCACGCGTTTCCTGAAGCCTAACCGGTTGCCGGCCGTAATGAAACTTTTGTGGTTTGTATGTGTAAGTATAATTAGCTGTTAAGTATTCTGTACTGATAGATAAGAGGCAAAGACTGATTCCAGCCGCCCCAAGATTCCTGCTAGGGGAAACCCATTGACCAGGAACTCTTGAAAGCAAGGGGGATCAGTTAAGCCTCACAATTTATTTAGGGAAATTAGTTGCTGCACTTATGATTACTAATAGCACCAATATCACTTCTACTAACCCCTGGAATGATTTAGATAACTATTGGGACTTAGAAAAATACCAGGGCCAGCTTTTATTTGTAATTGCAGTATTTGTATTATTTGCTTTGGTAGTGTGTTGTAAGCCCCAGATGTAACTGATCGTGTTCTCCCTTATCATTATCTGTGATTCATTTAATAAACCCTTATTCTCTTAAACACTAAGAGTGATTGCTTGCGTGCTCTCCGTCGCTACCCGTGGGCACTTGACACCCCCCCCAGGGCATCCAGTGATCGAACCTCCGCCCTACCCCAACGCTCATTACCCGGTAGATAACGGGCACCTGGTGGCCATATTGGTGGAGCAAGGGGCGAGAGTAATCAGTAATCAACATGGCGTCACGAACAGGATGCCTTCGGGAGGGTCAGTGCCCGTGGTGTAGTGGGGACCGTGAACAATCTGAGCTCGAGCAATTTCAACACTTACAATTTCACCAAGTGGCCAGCAGACAGTCTGCGAGGCCCACCCTAGATTGGGTTTGTACTATAGAGTCAGGGTCAGGGTCGAAAAGCTATACTACCTCATTAACCCTGCCTGCCGTAGGATGCCTCCTCCACTGCCATCCCACCTTTAAGTGTCAGCCGGCCGATGGTTCCCTGCAACCCCAGTGCACGGGGGTTGCGGAAACTAGTCGGACTGAGACACCATCAGGCATCTGGAAGGAGTGTAGCCGTATCATCAAAAAATCCGGGGCCACCGTTTCTAAACTCATACCCCCGCCCCGGGTACAGCCAGGTGATCCTGCCCACGGGTTGCTAGCCCAGTTACTGCAGGAATTAGAGCAGACCAGGCGGACAAAGAAACTTAGACCAGACGAGTTTAAGTCGGAGGACGTGTCCACGGTCTTGTTCAGTGCACTTAACAAAGCGCTGGACCTCTGTGCGGTCCTTCATGGAAGCACTATGTTTGCTGCTAAACAAGCCGCTGCGAGCGGTACCGATAGTGCAGAAAGTGAGATAAGTGGCAAGGAGCAGGAGGACGGGAGTCAGGCTGGTAAAAGCCCACCCCCCTATGAAGCTCCCCCTTCGATCTACCCTGCTCTCCCCCCTGCTCTTCCCTCAGCCCCACCTGCGCCTGAGCAGGAGAGGCAGATGGAGGCAATGCCCGTTGCTATCACTAAAAGTAAGGTGGATTATGAGACAGGTCAGACAGTTACGACTACCGAGTATCGAACTCGCACCAAGGCGGAGATGAAGGAATTTTTGGCAGACACGAGGCGCAGGGAGGGCGAGGCACCCCTAGTGTGGCTGGGTCGTCTGGCCCTGGATCACGGGGCAGAGACAGTAGACAGGGAGGAAGCCGCTGTTCTGGCAAAAACGTCCAATTGGGCGTCGGGGTTCCCAGGTCATCATCTCTTGGGAAATCAGCTATGGCCGATTACCACCCCGGCCGCGGCCGTCTTGACCATGAAAGGCAGTTTTAGGGGACTGTATGTGCCTCCTGGCAGCGTAAATACACCCCATGAGATCATCTGGGCTATTGCCGGAGCGTCCATCGTAACGTGGGATGCACAAGCGGTGCCGTTAAATTTAAGCGACGAACAGGTTCAGACAGGTGTCCCCTTTATTTATGTCACAGACCCCACTGAAATCCCGGTCCACCGGGACGCGGTGGACTTGGCCGTAGAGGGCGCCCCACCGATTGACACAGGGGGACTCCTGCTGTTGCAAAGTTGGGTGGGGCAACCCCTTATTACCTTATATGAGGCCGTGTCCCGGCTCCGAATGCCACCGACCCCGAAGAATCCCATTTCAGCCCTTCCAGCTGGGAACCCTGTTAATAAGGGTCAGCCTAAACACCCTGAACGAACCAAGGCTGAAAGGGCGCTTTTTGGGTTCCTATTACATAAGGGGATCCCCAAGGAGGCACTGCGGAAGATGTCTGATACCCAACAGCAAGATTTGGGAAAACAGTTAGGATGGAAGGATTGGGATGACTATTTGAGGACAAAAAACGAGTAGAGGCCGGGTGCGCCCCGGCCTCCACAGAGACTTGGGATGACCGACCATACCACACCCTATTAGTAGCTGGTCCCAAACCCCCTTACACCCCTGTATCCTTTCTGTTGGACACCGGAGCTCAAATCTCCGTTATAAAACCCGATGTGCCCCACGTACCCACAAGTTCTACTATGTTTGTCCAGGGTCTTAACAGTATTGAAGAAAAGCCTGTAGTCAGCTTCACTTTAATTCATAAGGGGTACAAGCGAAAGGTAAAGGCTTTGTTGGGAGGAACAAATTTGTTGGGGGTTGGGGATATAAAACGATTGCGATTACAAAAACAGGTCTGTCAGGCCCTGCCTGTCGCCCTGTCACCCGATGACCCCCCCCCTTATAGCCCCGAGCTTGTTAATAACAGTTCATGGAAATTTTCCCCTATTCCCACGAAGCCTGAAGGCATCCCCCTCATTAAGCAGCTGCTCGACCAGTTGTTAAAGGAGGGACGGATAGTACAGGCGACCGCGTCCAACTATCTATCTCCCGGCTGGGGTATCCCCAAGCCCGGCAACCCCTCTGAATTTCGATTGGTAATTGATTATAGGCAGGCAAATAGCCGAGTCCGACACCTCCCGTTTGCAGGCCCAGCCACCATTCCAGAAATACGGCAGCAGCTAAGCGATGCCGGTGGGAGGTGGGCCTGCACCCTGGATTTAAAGGATATGTTCTATCAAATCCCTTTGGAGGACAAACCCCAAATCTTAAATTTCGCTTTCCAGGGCGCGCAGTACCAGTGGAAGGTGTGCCCTCAGGGGTTCTGTAATTCCCCAGCCTTGGCAACGGCCGCTCTTGCGAAAACCTTAAAAGGGGTAGAAGCCACTGGGGGCACCACCATTTTAGCCTATGTGGACGACATAATTGTAATTGGGCCCAACGAACACATAGTTCAGCACGTAACTAACGCCGTGGTAGCCGAACTAAAGGCCAATGGGTGGCGAATTAATGAGGCAAAAAGCCACCTTGTGCCCTCTCAAAGCTTTTCCTTCTTAGGCCAACATTATGACCCCTACGATTGTGGCCAACCCACCTCGGGGATTCTAGATCCTTGGGTAACAGACCCGCCCGAGAATAAAAAGCAACTACAGAGACTTTTAGGCCTAATTAATTATCACCGACACTTCATCCCAGATAAACACCTCGTGGACCTGGAAACGATCCAGGAACCCCTCTCGTCCAAACGGAAACGGGAAATATGGAGTCCTGAGGCCCAAAAAAGCCTGGAACGAATAGCCACTTGGTTTGCCTCTAACCCACGGCTGGCCCGATATAAAAGGGACTCACCTTTCACCATCACCCTTTTCTTTACACAACATCACTATGGGTACTCAGTATCACAGGACGGGCAACCGGTCTATAACTGGGCCCGACGGCTCAAGGGCCCTCAGTATCGATACGGGCCCATAGGACTCATGTTACTAGCCGCAGGTGAGGCACGCATTTGGGCCCCGCTATCTAGTAAGGGAACCCTGATTGGCCCTGAGGTACACCTCATTCCTTGGCTCACGCGGTTGCCCCCTCCCAGTTTTCATGGAACCAGCCTAACGTGGCAACAGCTGTGTTATGTGGGGGAGATCACGTGGCGGGAATGGACGCTCAAATCGCTGCCAAACGATGTCCGATTCCCAATAGCCTCGGAGCCCCTGTGTATAGAAACAAAATATGACCCCTGGATTGTATCTGATGGGGGCACTTCCCCGACCCCCCGGGCAGGTGTCCTCTGTGCTAAATGCGACCACTTCCAGGTTGACCTCCTTCCCCCGGGTTCATCGGCCCAGCATAGCGAAGTTCATGGGGTCCTTCTCGCTGCCCAGCACGTTACCCAGGCCCATTCCGTTTCTGCTCAGGTCGTGCTAGGTATAGACTCACAATTTTGTCTCAGCATCCTCACGGGAGAGGCTAACCCCACAGCATTTACGCCCCTGTGGGAGACTATTTTTGACCTCGTACGTAAGTTCCCACGGCCCTGGTTTGTAACCCATTGCCCGTCACATCGTCCTGACTCTAACCCCCTCCACTCCGAATTGGATCACAGAATGAGGGAAATTCAGGCACCACCCCAAGTGTGCCTGGGGCAGCAGCCCCAGCTTAACACCGACCCATTCCTCCAATGGCTTCATGAGGATTGGGGGCATTTGCCTAGCGGCCGCCTATACAATCAGTTAGCCCTAGGTGCTCAGGGAAAGCCTGAGGTGCGGCGGCAAGACTGCGAAAGAGTCGTGCAGGCCTGCCTTAAGTGTGCACAAATCAAGTCCCAAAACCGCCCGCGCTACGAGCGGTGGGCGTACGCTGCAGAGTACTTCCCTCCTGGCGCGGTGTGGCAAATAGATTTAATGGGACCCCTACCCGGAGCCCGTCGCCACCCTAAGGCCCTGGTAGTGGTAGATTTGGGCTCCCGTCAAACTCACTGCATTCCCCTGAATACCACCACGGCTGCGGCCGTGGCTGGGGCGCTGCAACAGGTGGCTGCAGCATGGGGTGTGCCCTCCGAGGTTCAAGCAGATGGAGGACCCCCGTTTACCAGCAAACGTTTCGAAGCATTAGTGCTGGGATGGGGGGCTTCCCTCCATATTCACTTGAAGTATCACCCCGAAAGTAACGGTGTTGTAGAGCGGAAAATCGGGGTTCTGAAAACCATGATACGTTCAGTTAATCCCAACGATGACTATAAGGGCTGGAGTGCGCTATTACCCCAGGTTCTTATCTCCCTCAATGCAAACTATTCTCGTTGGCCGGAGATCAGCCCCAGACCTAGAGGTCCCTGGACTCCCGTATATCACCCTGACCAACTAGTCTGGGTGGCTGAGCCACAGGCCTCAGGTCGCCGGGAACCCTACGCCGCACAAATTGTAAGTGCAGGTAAATATCCCAATACCTATACGGTTGTGGATGCCCAGGGCACCCACACCTTGGTCCACCACAACTGGATAAGCAAACGTTCTGAGTCAGGAGCGAACTAACGGGGGCCAATAAGGCCGCCTTCTGTTCTGTCTTACAGTTTGCCATAGCGGCAGGGAGCCAGAACGACGATCGGAGGGGCCCACCTCTGCTGAACCTGAGACGGTATCCTGTGGGCGAAAATGCCCATCAGCTTCTGTTTGCAGCCTATTGGATCCAGGAAGCCCTGGGAGGAAACATCGACTTATCTTCGCTGACCTCTGATAATTGCCTTGCATGTTCTAACAAGCTGTCTGTAAATAGGCCTTTGTTTGATTTATTATCGTTAGTGTTTAACTTTAGTAGTATTAATGGTCCCCTTAATTGCTCTTCCCCCTCAGCTCAGTGGCTCCCTACCGCGCAGTGGACAGGTTGCACAAATGACCTTTTTAACCCCATTTCCCCTCTTGTTTTCCCTATTTTTAATAGAACTAGAGCACGCTGCAGGGACCCACTCCCCTTGTCACCTGCACAGAGACCCATGGCGTCCCATTGTTGGGCATTTTACGGCAGGGAGGGGCATAAAAACCGGTCAGACTCACCCTATTGGGTCGGCACGTATCCGAATTGTTCCCAAACCCTTGTCTATGGCAACGTGTCTTACGGTGACGTTGTTATGGATCGGGACATCCCCTTGCCAATAATCAATGAAACTGTCGTGGAAATAGATGTCTGGGCCCCACCCTTTAGCACCTTTTTTAACCCTCTTAAGCACACCTATTTTTATTCTAATTGGGTTTTAAACAGATTACGACCCGGTCATTTTTGGCTATGTGGCGAGGTTGCCTTTGCGGCACTCCCCCCCAACCCCAAGGGCATATGTACTATTGGCTCTCTCCTGATAAAGGGGGGCGGTGTTTATGTTAAGACCTGGCAGCCCAGTTCAGCCGGGAGGGTTCGACGTTCTTGGGGATGGTGGGAGAGGGCGAAGGGGGCGTTGTCCTCTATGGTTTCTTCAGCAGTCTCGTTTAACCCCGTGGGGTACATGTTATTGCGTGAGCAAGTATTATTCCAATCACTGGCTATTGAAACGCTTGCTAATACTACTGCAAAAGGCTTTAGTTTAGTTAAGCAGCGGCTAGGTGAATTAGCAGATTATTCTTTTCAGAATCGCTTAATGATACAATTTTTGTTGCAATCACGGGATTTTTGTGAAACCCTTGTATCTATGTATCCCCAGTTTAAAGATAAGTGCTGTATCTCTCTTTCTTCTATTTCTGGAAACTTAACTGAAGTAATTGATGATCTTAAGGCCTTAGGAACCGCTGTGCGTGAGTCCAGAGAGACCTTCCGCTTCTGGTCATGGCTGGAGTGGTTGGGGCTTGGAGCCTATAAGGCTTATTTTCAATCCCTTTTTGTGTCGCTTGTGGTGGGCCTCTGCCTCCTCTGCCTTGGGTGTGCTTGTGTTAAGGCCTGTGTTCGGCGGATGGTGGGAAGTGCCCTTATTGCCTCGGCTACTGAGAAACGTCCGCTCGTAGGGGCAGATGCTGACTCAGACACTGAGGTTTAGGTACGTGGGGTGTTGTCGGCCGGAGCATGGGGGCATGTTAGACCCCCAAGTGGGGCCCCAGGGCCAGACTACGGGTGCTCCGGCCTCCATCCCCCAACGGATTTCTCCCCCAGCCCTCAGAACTGACACTGGTCACGTAGCTGCTCTGAAAGCAGAACTTGCAACAGGAAAAGCAGCCTTGTGGTCAGCCAGCCTGAAGAGACACAGTTCCCCTCGCGACGGTTGCTTCCTGGGTAGAGATGTTAGGGCCCGTCTGCCTCCCTTGTATGGGCATATGCCACTCGCGACCCCCCAATTGGCTTATCACAAACTATGACGACAAATTTACTATATATTGCCGGTCCCCTCCCGGGGACGGGCGGAGAGCCCCCGAATTCCTGTCGAAACCGTATCCAGGCGTGATCACCCTGCATGCTCTCTCGGCTCACGCGTTTCCTGAAGCCTAACCGGTTGCCGGCCGTAATGAAACTTTTGTGGTTTGTATGTGTAAGTATAATTAGCTGTTAAGTATTCTGTACTGATAGATAAGAGGCAAAGACTGATTCCAGCCGCCCCAAGATTCCTGCTAGGGGAAACCCGTTGACCAGGAACTCTTGAAAGCAAGGGGGATCAGTTAAGCCTCACAATTTATTTAGGGAAATTAGTTGCTGCACTTATGATTACTAATAGCACCAATATCACTTCTACTAACCCCTGGAATGATTTAGATAACTATTGGGACTTAGAAAAATACCAGGGCCAGCTTTTATTTGTAATTGCAGTATTTGTATTATTTGCTTTGGTAGTGTGTTGTAAGCCCCAGATGTAACTGATCGTGTTCTCCCTTATCATTATCTGTGATTCATTTAATAAACCCTTATTCTCTTAAACACTAAGAGTGATTGCTTGCGTGCTCTCCGTCGCTACCCGTGGGCACTTGACACCCCCCCCAGGGCATCCAGTGATCGAACCTCCGCCCTACCCCAACGCTCATTACCCGGTAGATAACGGGCACCTGGTGGCCATATTGGTGGAGCAAGGGGCGAGAGTAATCAGTAATCAACAGCCAGTTATTGCCCGTTGCGTAGTTGTTCATTTGATTTTTCCTTCCTAACTATAGTACTTTGCACTTGTCTTTGTTAAATTTCAATGTGTTTTTAATCTTTGTCAGTAGAACGGGAGTCCCAAATACGGTAGTGCTGTAGAGCACTCCCAGGGGAGATGGTGTAGTCTAGTAGCTAATGATACTTAACATGTATACAGGCCTTGCTATGCTCAGCACACTGGACAAGCATCAACCTGTTATCCCTCGTGTGGCACTCATGAGTGAGAGGTTACTGCCTGTTGTTATCCCCGTTTTGCAGCATGAGCTACCGAGAAGCAGCAGTTGATTTGGCCAGGATTACACGGGTGCCAGCATTAGAATTCAGGGGTTCCTGCATTCCATTCCTAAACTCTAACCACCAGACCAACCCATTCCCGTCTCTGTCACTGAGTGGGGCAAGTCAGAACCACCCTGTATCTCCACTAGGAAAGTGGATCTATTCCTCACTTTCTGCAGGTATTGTGGGGTTTAATTATACAATGCTTGTGAAGCACTTCGAGATCGTTGGATGGAAGAGGTTCGGCATAGAAGAAGGATGGTTTCATGGTGATTGTGTATCACCGACAGACGCCGGTCATCGGCGGTGGGATTGAACCGGGGATCTCTGGAGGTTAGTGCATGAGTCTCTACCAAATGAGCTAAAAGCCAGCTGACTGTTAGCGAACACTTTAGTTCGTGGTGCCATTAGATGGGCCAGAACACCACAGCCAGGAGGTGTGTGGGTTTCGATGGCACCGGGCTGGGATGCTTGGTTCAATTCCTAGCTTTGCCAATGACTTCCTGTATAAGCTCAAGCAAATTTCTCTGCCTCTGTTCCCCATCTGTAAAATGAAGGGAATAGCATTTCCTTTGTTTATTTAGCATGTAGCACTTTGGGCCATGGACAGCACTGAGCCCAGTGGGGCCCAGATCTGAATAATGAATAATGAAGAGTAGCTGGTGCAAGATGTGTATTTCACCTCCCAGTCTTTAGACTGTAATCTCAAGGACACATCTGTTCCTGCCACAGCAGAGACCTTGAAGGAAGGGGCAGGAACAGCCTCCCCTCTGGTTCATTCAACGTGTAAATGTTTGAAAGCCTGCCTTTAACAGGTCCATTACACCTTGACTGTCTTTTGTGCTCAGGGCAGGGCCTGCTGTCTCTGAAGGTTCATACAGCCAGCCTGACATCCATTGTAATGGGCGATCAGCAGACAGTGTTCCTGTAAACAGAGATCCTGGCTGCAGATAGCACCAAGCCAAACAAAACATCCCATTTACTGCTACTGAGCAGCAGAACTCATGATGCCAAGGGGTGGAATTTAACCTGCTGATGTGAGTGTGGGGGGCATAATCACACAGCGTGGGCTAAATTGTAAGGTTAGGCACACCCTTGAGCAAGGATGAATGATCAGCCTCCCCAAAGAGGCGCTGTGATGCAGAGTCACCCTCTGAGTCACAAATTTTCCCCTGTCCGGGTGTGGGAGGAAGTGATTCGCTGCTAATCTAGACCAGCATCCAATGACCACAACCCTGGGCAAGCTCAGCTGTGTCGGCCCGGGGAGTTGTGGGAGGAGAGACCCATTCCCCATCGCATCTCCATCCACTTGCTTCCCTCTGTCCCTTGATGCCACCTCCCACTGCCGGCGCAAGACCCTTCTCTGCCACCTGGAACCACGTGTGCATCCCTTCCCCCTTTCCTAGCTCACCACGGATTTTCAAAACTGAGCAGCCAGCACCTTTCTGCACTGGCCTGTGCTTTCCAGGGACTTTCTCTCGCTGCTAGTTTTTTATTTATACCTGTTTTGTTTGATTCCGCAGCGACGTTCCTTACCCCTCCAAAGCGCTTTGGGATGCGGTTTGTAGGAAAGATGCTGCTCACAGTCAAGCAGTATTTATTCAATGATTATTACACTTCAGCTGTTTTCACCCAGGGTTATTTCACCGCAGATCAGCCCAATGTACTTCCGCTGGGACGTTTTTTATCAATATCTCTGAACCTATAACAGCTTTGGAATATGCATATGCTTAGTGACTGCTCAGAAACCATAAAGCAGGACTACAGTGCTGGTGAGCAGCTGTTCCTCAGCCTGACACAATCTCACGCCTGTAATTGTACTGGGATATAGGTCATGCTAGGACACTCCTTTCTCACAAATGAGGCCATCTCTGATTTTTTCAGCCATAAAGCAGGATTTTGTTGATCATCGCCTGCTATAATATTCCAGGCTTAATTTTACATCCCATCTGAAAGGGACATGAGCCAAAGGTGCCTGTTGCAGTGTTTTCATCGCTCTGATGGCAAACATAGATATTTAACAATTGCAGCCAGGGCCGGGGCTTGAGTCTGCAGTTACATGAAGTGCTAAGAGTCAGACTGTGGCTGTCTCTGGGGTGGTGTGTTGGGACCCCTTCTCCCACCCAGCAAGCTCCACAATAGGACACCCCTTTTACACTATGCAGGGTGAGGTAGCTGTTAGCTAGAACGCACTGAATCCTAATCAGGAGCATCTGAGTCTTCCAAGGTTTTCCCGTGCAATGACCGACCAGATCCAGCCATGCCTGGCTCCAAATACAGCAACTAGGCATGCTGTACTATGGGTGATTTCTGTGCTGGGAGTGGTGGAATGGGAGTAGGCAGCAATGCTCTTCCATCTCAATGTGCCCGTGAAGGAGACAGCTACACACTGCTAAGCACTGAGACACTGCAGCTATGGGCGCTAGAGGGCCTGTCTACTCTGTATCTGAGAGCGAGCCTCCCAGTCCCAGTCCACAGACTTGGGCCAGCAGGGCTTGCACTAGCCCTCTCAAAATAGCTGATAGACGGAGCTTTGATATTGCATCCAGGGCTGCAGCTTGGGAGTGTCAATCCACCCCAACCCCTAAGGCTCCAGAACCCAAGCTCCAGCCTGAGCTCCAGCCCAAGCTGCAATGTCTACACTGCTATTTTTAGAGTGATGTAGCGCAAGTCTGTGGACCTGGACAGAGAGATGATTGCTGGCACAGCGCTGACAATGGTGCCTCGCTCACAGGAGTCACTGGGGAGTTGGCAGAGTTGCCAAGGTCTAACCTACCTCTATGTATCAGCTAGTCCTGAGAGGAGGTTATTTGTAGATTCCAAGGCCAGAAGGGAACATTGTGATCATTTGGTCTGACCCCCTGTGTAACACAGGCCAGAGAACTGCCCCCAAATAACTCCTAGAGCAGGTCTGGTAAAGAAACAGCCAATCTGGATTTCAAAATTGTCAGTGATGGAGAACCCACCGCGAACTTTGGTAAGCTGTTCCAATGGCTAATTACCCTCACTGTTAAAAATGTACACCTGATTTCCAATCTGAATTTCTCTGTCTTCACCTTCATGGTAGACCTTTCTCTGCTAAATGGAAGAGCCCACTATCAAATATTTGATGTAGGTTCTTATAGACTCTGATCAGATCACCCCTTAACCTTCTCTTTGTTAAGCTAAATAAATTGAGCTCCTTGGGTCTATCATGCTAAGGCAGGTTTTCTAATCCTTTAATCATTCTTGTGGCTCTTCTCTGAACCCTCTGCAATTTATCAACCTCCTTCAGTTGTGGACACGAGAACTGGACACAGGATTCCAGCAGCAGTTGCGTCAGTGCCAAATACAGAGGTAAAATAACCTCTCTCCTCCTATATGAGATTCCCTTGTTTATGCATCCAAGGATCGTGTTAACCTTTTTGTCCACAATGTTGCACTGGAACCTCATGTTCAGCTGATTATCCACCACGACCCCCAAATCTTTTTCTCCATTCCAGGATACAGTCCCCAGCCAGTAATTGTTGCCTAAGTTCTTTGTTCATAGATGTGCACATTTACATCTAGCCATATTAAAACACATACTGTCTGCTTACACCCACTTTACCAAGCAGTCCAGATCACTTTGAATCAGTGACCTGTTCTGTTCATTATTTACCACTCCCCCAATTTTGTGCCATCTGCAAACTTTATCAGTGATGACTTTATGTTGTCTTCCAAGTCATTGATAAAAATGTTAAATAGCATAGGGCCAGGAACTGATCCTTGAGGAGCCCTCACTAGAAATACACACGATCAATAATCATTCACAGTTTTCAATTACATTTTGAGACCTATGAGTTAGGCAGCTTTTAATCCTTTTAATGTGTGCCATGTTAAATTTATATTGTTCTAGTTTTTTTGTCAAAGTGTTATGCAATACCAAATCAAACGCCTCACAGAAGTCTTGGTACACCAGCACTATTACTCTTATCAACCAGACATGTAATCTCATCAAAAAAGATAAATTTATTTGACAGGATCTATTTTTCATAAACCTATGTTGAGTGACATTAATTATATTATCCTCCTTTAATTCTTTATTACTTGAGTTCTGTATCAGACGCTCCATTATCTTGCCTGGGATTTATGTAAGACTGACAGACTTATAATTACCTGGATCATCCTGTTTACCACTTTTAACTATTGGCGTGATATTAGCTTTCTTCCAGTCTTACGGAACTTTCCCTGTATTCCAAGACTCATTGAATAGCAACATTAATGAGCCAGCAAGCTCCTAAGCCAGCTCTTTTGAAACTCTTGGATATAAGTTATTTGGTCCTGCTGACTGAAAAATATCATTCTTTAGTAGCTGTTGTTTATCATCTCTTGAAATGCTAGTGAGAATGAAAGTGTTATCACTGTTATATGATGAAACTACATTATCTGTTTTTCCCCAAATATAGAACAGAAACATTTATTAAACACCTCTTCTTGTTTTGCATTCTTATTGACAATTTTAAACTTTCCATATTTCAATATTATGCCTTTCACACAAGTACAAAACATCTGGAAGCATGCTTTATGAAAATATACCGCCTCCCTCAGTTGCTCCTTTTGTGCCTGCCCCTAAACCAGGATGCGTCTGCCTCTGCATGATTCAACTCTTATGGGCTAATTTTATTTTGAACTGAAAAATCCACCACTCGCACAAAAAGAGACAAAGGGATTTCTAAATATTAGCCATGGTCTGAGCTTTCAATTATGGTGGTACCACACTCAACCTTCCTAGTCTAAGAGTTTCTTTCAGACTGGAAACTCAGATAAAATGTTCACATAACCCTCTGTAAGATGAGCTGACATATTTTGCACAGATCTAGGTCTGAGAACTCTGAATCAGAAGCAGAACAGCCACTGTTGACTCATCTGAGTCAGGGTCACTATCTGGCAATGGAGGAATGGTTCATCTAACTCTGTATTCTTTCTGGGACAGTAGCCAGTGCTGGATTAGAGCTCAGAAAAAGAAATTGGCAAATAATTTTTTAATTAAAAAATGCATATTTGGGGTCTCAAACTATTCACAAAATTAGGAGGAATTTGACAAATAGTTTCAGCTGAAAACAACCTGTTTCTTTTTTTTAACAAAAAAAAAGTCATAATATTTTGTTTTGACTTGGGCTGTCAAGCGATTAAAAAAAGTAATCATGATTAATCGCATGATCAAAAAAATTAATTGTGATTAATCGCACTGTTAAACAATAATAGAATACCATTTATTTAAATATTTTGGATGTTATCTACATTTTCAAATACATTGATTTAAATTATAACACAGAATACAAAGTGTATAGTGCTCTCTTTATTATTTATTACAAATATTTGCACTGTAAAAATGCAAAAGAAATAGTATTTTTCAATTCACCTAATACAAGTACTGTTGTGCAATCTCCTTATCATGAAAGTTGAACTTACAAACATAGAATTATGTGCAAAAAACTGCATTCAAAATATAAAACAATGTAAAACTTTAGAGCTGACAAGTCCACTCAGTTCTACTTCTTGTTCAGCCAATAGTTCAGAATTTGTTTACATTTGCAGGAGATAATTCTGCCCGTTTCTTATTCACCTGAAAGTGAGAACAGGTGTTCTCATGGCACTGTTGTAGCAGTGTGGATGATGTATGTCCATTTTCATCATCTGTGTCAGATGACATCAGCAGAAGGTTGTTTTTTCTTTTTTGGTAGTTCAGAGTCTGTAGTTTCTCTTTAAAAACTTCTGAAAGCATGCTCCACACCTCATCTGTCTCAGATTTTGGATGGCACTTCAGATTCTTAAACCTTGGGTCAAGTGCTGTAGCTATCTTTAGAAATCACACATTGGTACCTTCTTTGTGTTTTGTCAAATTTGCAGTGAAAGTGTTCTAAAAATGAACAACATGTGCTGAGTCTTCATCTGAGACTGCTATAACATGAAATATATGGCAGAATGCGGGTAAAATAGAGCCAGAGACATACAGTTCTCCCCCAAGGAGTTCAGTCACAAATTCAATTAATACATTCTTTTTTTAACGAGTGTCATTGGCATGGAAGCATTTCCTCTGGATTGGAAGCTGAAGCTTGAAGGGGATATGAATGTTTAGTATATCTGGAATGTAAATACCTTGCAATGCCAGCTACAAAAGTCCCATGTAAATGCCTGTTCTCACTTACTGGTGACATTGTAAGTAAGAAGCGGGCAGCATTATCTCCCATAAATGTAAACAACCGTGTTTATCTTAGCAATTGGCTGAACGAGAAGTAGGACTGAGTGGACTTGTAGGCTTCAAAGTTTTGCATTCTGTTGTTTTTGAGTGCAGTTATGTAACAAATACAATCTATATTTGCAAGATGCACTTTCACGATAAAGAGATTGCACGGCAGTACTTGTATGAGGTGAATTGAATAAATATTGTTTCTTTTGTTCATCAGGTTAAGGTTACAGTGCAAATATTCGTAAAAAAAATAATAATATAGAGTAAGTACTGTACACTTTCTATTCTGTATTGTAACTGAAATCAATATATTTGAAAATGTAGAAAGCATCCAAAATATTTAATAAATTTCAATTGGTATTCTATTGTTTAACAATGCAATTAAAATGGCAATGAATCATGATTCATTTTTAATCACGATTAATTGTTTGAGTTAATCAAGTGAGTTAACTGCGATTAATCGACAGCCCTAGCTTTGACTTTTTCAGAATGATTCACTTTTTGTTTTGAAATGGTAATTCATTTTCACATTTGGCCAATTTACCTAAAAATAAAATAAGCTTGAGAAAGAAAAGAACATTTCTTTTGAGTGGACCTGAACCATTTAGGTCAATTCAAACTATTTCAGAAGGCTCCGGCTAGCGCAATACTGTTGAATGCGTGGAAGTTTCTTTCTGACTGTATTTGGGCCAGATCCTGCTCCACTGTAGAGCCGGCTGGAGAATGGCAATTCTGTTTCCTGGCCCTTCTGAGGTTTTGACATTTGTTTTCAGTCCCGGTTGGGATGAAAACAAAACTTTTCGGACTCTTTGATGAAAATAAATTTGTGTTAAAACGTCCCTTTTGGAATAAAAAGATCACATTTTGCTTCGGCTCTCTCTCTCTCTCTCCCCCAACTCCCTGAGATTCCACCCCAGTTTTCAGAAACTTTTGCGTTGAAAACTTCATCACAATCGATATGTCTCTGTGAAATGTTTCGCCTTTGATGAAACAGTGTATTTTGACAAAAAGAAAAGAGAAAAATGTGAGAAGAATGCTTTTGCACCATGCTATGCACTACATCTATTTTTTTAAGTGCATTTAGTTCTGGTGAGAGGTGCCAGATCAGCACCCTTGGGGAATAAAGCCCCATATTATCCACAACGCAGATATAACATTAGGGACAAATGATACAAGCTTCCTCACCCTGCCCTGCCAGTATGCATCAGATCTATTTTGGTTGGACCACTTTAGTGGTGAGACAGTGGTCCTGCCTCTATCTTTAAGTCTACCTTACAAAAAAAACGATGTGGTAGCCAATCTCAGAGCCCACATTTACAGACTCAGGCTCACACAGCTCACGTTATGGGACTAAAAATTGCAGTGTAGACATTCAGACTCAGACAGGAGCATCTACACTGCTATTTTTAGCCCTGTGGTGCGAACCTAGACCTCTTCTGAGACTTGCTGCCATGGGACCCTTATTGCAGTGTAGATGTACCCTTTGTCTAGTCCAGTTACTGACAGATCTGTTGAGAATGACAAATATCATAGTGGTTGATGTAATCCGACACCTGTCTGCCCATGATTTAACTGAGACCTTCAACTCCTTCCAGCAAAGGGCCACAGATGACAGTGACGTAAGGACACTACTGACCTGAGTTGGTTTCATACCAGTGACCTAGGAGACCTGAGTGTCAAATAGGGATAGAGGGGTAGAGTCTCATTCTGTAATTGATCCTTTTCACTGAAACTCATAAGAATATAAGAATGGCACTACTGGGTCAGACCAAGGGTCCACCTAGCCCAGTGTCCTGTTTTCTGACAGTGGCCAGTGCCAGGTACCCTAGAGGGAAGGAACAGAACAGGTAATCATTGAGTGATCCATCCCCTGTCGCCCATTCCCAGCTTCTGGCAAACAGGCTAGGGACACCCTCCCGGCCCAACCTGGCTAATAGCCATTGATGGACCTATCCTCCAGAAATTTATCTAGTTCTTTTTTGAACCCTGTTATGGTCTTGGCCTTCACAACATCCTGTGGCAAGGAGTTCCACAGGTTGACTGTGTTGTGTGAAGAAATACTTCCCTTTGTTTGTTTTAAACCTTCTGTCTATTAATTTCATTTCATGACCCCTAGTTCTTGTGTTATGATAAGTAGTAAACAACACTTCCTTATCTACTATCTCCACACTAGTCATGATTTTATAGACCTCAATCATATCTCCCCTTAGCCATTTCTTTTCCAAGGTGAAAAGTCCCAGTCTTATTAATCTCTCCTCATACAGAAGCCATTCCATATCCATAATTATTTTTGTTGCCCTTTTCTGAACCTTTTCTAGTTCCAATATATCTTTTTTGAGATGAGACAACCACATCTGCACATCCAACTCACCTTGGATCAAGCAATGGTTCACTGGATTTATTCCCTCATAGGTCAAGTTTTCTAAACCTTTGATTATCTCTGTTGCTCTCCTCTAGACTGTCTCCAATTTGTCCACATCTTTCCTAAAGTGTGATGCCCAGAATTATACACAGTTCTCCAGCTGGGGCCTCATCAGTGCCACGTAAAGTGGGACAATTACCCCCCTTGCCTTACATACAATCCTCCTGTTAATACAGCCCAGAGTGATATCAGCCTTTTTTGCAGCTGCCTGACATTGTTTTCTTATATTCAGTTTGTGCTCCAGATAACCCCTAGCTCCATTTCAGCAGTGCTAACGCCTAACCCATGATTCCACATTTTGTAGTTATGCGTTTGATTTTTCCTTCCTAAGTGTAGTACTTGCCCTTGGAAATTTCCACTACATGCATCCGACAAAGTGGGTATTCACCCACGAAAGCTCATGCTCCAATACGTCTGTTAGTTTATAAGGTGCCACAGGACTCTTTGCTGCTTTTACAGATCCAGACTAACACGGCTACCGCTCTGATACTTTGCACTTGTCTCTATTGAATTTCATCTTGTTGATTTCAGAACTATTGTCTGATTTGTCAAGGTCATTTTGAATTCTAATCCTCCGAAGTGCTTGCAATCCCTCCCAGCTTGATGTCATCCACAAATTTTATAAGCATATTCTCCACTCCATTATCCAAATCATCAGTGAAAACATAGAATAGATCCAGACCCAGGACTTATGGCTGTGGGATCCATGTTGACAGTGAAACGTTTGAGTACATTCTTCCAACTCATTGTGCACTCACCCTTACAGTAAAGTTGTCATAAACAGATGGTTAAGGGTTAATGCCTCTTTTACCTGTAAAGGGTTAAAAAGTTCACCTAGCCTAGCTAACACCTGACCAGAGGAACCAATGGGGGAACAAGATGTTTCAAAAGGAAGGAGGGAAGTTTTTCCTTTGTTGAGAGTTTCAGTTTCAGCCAGAGTGAAAAAGATCAAGGAACCAGCCTCTCATCAGAGTAGTAAGTTTTAGAAAGGAATAAATAGGTTTACGTTTATTTCTTTGTAACCTGTCTTATGCAATTAGAGGTAGAATCAAATTGGGCATTTGGGTATTTTTTTGTGTAACTAAATTTGTGCCCAGGGGAACATCCTCTGTGTTTTGAATCTGTTGTCTGTGAGAGTAGCTGGTATGCTAATCTCTCCCAGAGGGTTTTCTTTTACCTTTCTTTTATTTAATTAACAGCCTTTTTCTTAATACCTGATTAATTTTTTCTTGTTTTTAGATCCAAGGGGTTTGGATCTGGACTCACCAGAGATTGATGGGGGAAAGGAGGGGGATGGTTAATTTCTCCTTGTTTTAAGAACCAAGGAGTTTGGATCTGCATTCATCAGAGAATGGTGAAGTCCCTCAAAACTACCCAGGGAAAAAAGTGGTGCTTGTGGGTTGGTGGCAGCGATACCAGATCTAAGCTGGTAATTAAGCTTAGAAGTGTCCAGGCAGGTCCCCACATCTGTACCCTAAAGTTCAGAGTGGGGAAGGAACTTTGACAAAAGTCTTCTAGACAAAATGTCACTAGTTTGCTTATGAGAATGTCATGTGGGACTGTGTCAAAAGCCTTATTAAAATTAAGATATAGCACGTCTACTGCTTCCTCCTATCCATTAGGCCAGTAACTCTGCCAAAAAAGGAAATTAGGTTGGTTTGACATCATTTGTTCTTGACAAATCCATGCTGGTTATTCCTTATACTCCTATTATCCTCTGGATGTTTACAAATTAATTGCTTTTGTTCCAGTATCTGACCAGGTATCGAAGTTCAGCTGATTGGCCTATAGTTCCCTGGGTCCTCTTTGTTCCTCCTTTTAAAGATAGATACTATGTTTGTCCTTCTCCAATATTCTGGGGCATCACTCATACTCCATGAATTCTTAAGATAATTGCTAACCGTTCCAAGATTATTTCAGCTAGTTCCTTAAGTCCGCTAGGGTGAATTTCTTCAGGTCCTGCCAATTTGAATATATCTAACTTATTTAAATATTATTTAACCTGTTCTTTCCCTATGTTGGCTTGCATTCCTTCCCACTTCTTGTTAATATTCATTGTGTTGAGGTCACCATTAATCTTTTCAGTGATGACTGAAGCAAAATAGGCATTAAACACCTCAGCTTTTTGATGTCATCAGTTATTTGCTCTCCTGTCCCATTAAGTAGAGAACCTCCACTTTCCTTTGTCTTTCTCTTGCTCCTTATGTATTAAAAGAACCTCTTCTTGCCTTTTCTGTGCCTTAGTAGATGTAACTCAGTTTATGGCTTAGCCTTTCTGATTTTGTCCCTATTTTGTGTTATTCTTTTATACTCCTGTTTAGCAATTAGTCTCTTTTCAGTTTTTCTAGGATTCTTTTTTGATTTTCAGATCATTCAAGAGCTCCCAATGGAGCCACATTGGCCTCTTACTTTTCTGCCTCTCTTTCCTTTGCGTCGGGATAGTTTGCAGTCCTGCCTTTAACATTGATTATCCCCTTGAGAAACTGCTAGCTCTTCTGAACCCCTTTATTCCTTAGATCAGGGATACTTAGTTCTCAGTGGCTCCGGAGCCAAATTAGTGATCAACATTCCCCAAAAGAGCCACAGTCGTCTGAACTCATTGTTTCACTTACTATTTTATAGTAAATGAAGACACATGAAAGAGTCACTTGCAGCTCCTGGCCCTCAGTCTGACTATCGTTGCCTTGGATTTTCTTCCCATGCAACCTTGCCTACTGGTTCCCTGAGTTTGCTAAAGGCTTTTTTTTAGAAGTCTGTTGTTCTTATTCTGCTGCTCTCTCTCCAGATCCCAGATCTTCACTTTTGGTCAGAATCAAATCTACGATACCTGTTCCCTTAGCGACTTCCTTCACTTTCCAAAACAAAAAGTTGTCCCCAGTCCATTCCGAGGACTTACTGGCCGTTTTATGTTTTGCCTCAGACATGTTACTGCAGGGATTGTAGCAAAGGTAACAAGGCCACCTGCAGATTGAGCTCACTCTTCCTAATAGCACTACTGTTCTTCCTCGAGTGAATCAAGCTCTTCCCCTGGCAGTGGGAAGGAAGAGCTCTGCTGGGGCACAGTGTTTCCACTCCTTACCTAGCTCAGCTTGGACCTTTCATTGTCCTTTTCTCTCTCCAAGATGGCAGGGCTAGCCGAGTAGGAAACCATTTGGGATTAGGGCTCTTTTACTGCATGTCTTTCTCATTTGGTCCATTAAATGAGGCCTCTATATCCACTAAGCCTGGGGCATTTCTGTAATCCATCTAGCAGAATCCACAACGTAATGTCTTTACTGATACAGGGCATGAGAAATGGCTTCTTGAACCCTACTATTCTATGGTGCATTGAAGTCCACACTTTCCTGCAGTCCATTAACCAGTCATTATTTTTTGTTTGCAAATCTCTTAGAAAAGCACTGACAACCAGCTAACTGGACTGGAGGGCTCAGGTCTTCCTTGTTTCCCTTGTTATGAACCCATCTCAGCTGGCATGTATAATGCCAGGTTCATACATGGAATATGCAAGTGGCCTTCATCTGGCATGTTTCTTGGATATATCCTTAATAAAGGAATCTTTTACATCCTCCAGATGTAGTCCTGGACACTTTGCTGGGTCAGGGAGCCATTGTTACATTGGGGAAGCTTAATGTTCTCAAAACATCTTGTGAGCTTCCTGTAGCAAGCCAGTTCCATGCTGTTTCTCTAGCAGAGCATTCAGAGTAATACCATATCCCCTTGGTGATTTGCTTCATCTCATGCCTGGTCTTGATGGGCCATAGACCTTCTCCTTCTGGGCTGTCTTATGGTGAGGGCGGTATCAGGTGCAGGCATCCAGGTTAAGGATTCATAGATTCATAGACTCTAGGACTGGAAGGGACCTCGAGAGGTCATCGAGTCCAGTCCCCTGCCCTCATAGCAGGACCAAATACTGTCTAGATCATCCCTGATAGACATTTCTCTAACCTACTCTTGAATATCTTCAGAGATGGAGATTCCACAACCTCCCTAGGCAATTTATTCCAGTGTTTAACTACCCTGACAGTTAGAAACTTTTTCCTAATGTCTAACCTAAATCTCCCTTGGATGAGCAGACTGGTTTGGATAAAAGAAGAACTTGCTTGAACTTTAAACTGAAGGTTATTTTTAAAAAATGTGGATAACTTAAAAAAAACAAACATGTTCTTGATGCCACCCTAAGGGGAGGGGAGGCTGTTCCCAGCCATGTCTGGGAATGGAAGTGCCAAATACAGTGAGAGGATATTTCTGTAATAGAACTTTTCACATAATGTGTGCTTATTCCATGGAACTCATTGCCACAAGACAGTATCAAAGCCAAGAGCTTAGTAAAGGGATTAGACAGTTTTATGGATAATAGAGCCAGTCCGGAATTTTTCAGTCCCCCACCCAGGCATTGGAAAATGCTGATTCATCCAAAATGAATTTTTGTCGAAACGATCATTTCCACAAAACTTTCCTTGGGCAGTGTGATGATGTATACTGCATACTGGCTCTGAAAGAGTTAACCGGCGCTGGAGCACTCAATTAGGCTACCTGGCTGCACCTGGAAGGTAGGCCAGGCCCAGTTAAAGGGGACGCCAGCTGGAGGAAAAGTTGGGTGCTTACTGTAAAGAGAGGAAGCCCAAAACAAGGAAGGGCTGAAGGGAGAGAGGGATGAACTCTGCAGTCCCTGGTCTGGCAGCAGAGAGTGGAGAAACTGAGAGGGTCAAGGAGGAACTTTGAAGAAGAGCTGGCTATGGGACACTCTCCCAAGTGGAGCAGTCCGGCAAGAGGACAGGAGAGACATGTAGCAGCCACCAGGGTAGAGCAAGCTCTGGTGATGAGGGGAAGGATCTGTGCCTCCAGTGCAGCACCCTGAGGAATGGAGCAAAAGGGAAGCTTAAGGGGGATGAAAGTTCAAGCCCAAGGAGGTTAGAAATGGTTGAAGTTTATGTTTTCAGGCGGGATTTGTTGGAGGACTCCAGCGGGAGCCTGTGCCCTGAAAGAAGGGTGAATCTTGAGTGGCTGTGGAGCCTGGGAAGATGGAGAGGTCATGAAACCCTGAGACCAAATGGAGTAAAGACTATGTGGTCATGGAATCCTTCACTGGTGAGGACTCTGTTACCCCCAAAATGGAGGGGGGGGATTATAAGTGACCTGGTTGGAGGGCAAAGTTGTGAGAAGAGGCAGACCACGGCAGGGCCATAGCAGCTGTCCAGAGGAGGAGGAGGAGAGACTGCTATGCCATGCCTAGCCACCGCAAGGCAGTGCACCAGCGAGTCCACTCTTCTACAGGACGGATTCTCAGGTCCAGGATGGAATTTCTGTTCAGAGAGGCGCACTCACCTGGGACATGAGTGTCCCAGCTTCAAGCCCTGCTGTGCCACCTGATTTGGTGCAGGGACTTGAAAGTGAGTCTCCCACATCCTCACTGAATGCCCTGGCTACTGGCTATTCTGGTTTCTCTCTGGTTTTTCATGAAAAATGTCTTCAAGGTCTTGGTTTCTTCCCGCTGTGGAACAAAACCTTGCAATTGTTTGGGAAATGGCATTTTTGTTTTCTGGCTAGCCCATCCGGATAATGAGAATAGCCAGTAGATTTCTAGAAGAGCTTTGGAAGGGCTAGAAACTCTCCTTGCTTGACAACTTAACCCCCCCCTCCACCAGTAAATACTGAGAGTCAGGAGGAAACTTTCCCTGGAGGCAGGTTATCCCATAATGGCCCACTGGAGGGTACCTTCCTCTGATGCATGTGGTGGTGACTGCTGCTGGAAACAATGTACTGAACTAGACAGACCTCAGGTCAGATCTAGTCTGGCAGAGCCTATATTTCTGGCCGAGCCAGGAACAACAATAAGGATACTTGCCTTTTCATTTTATTGCTACTGTTGTATTTATTAATCATAAATATCATGTATTGAGCCATGATGGAGGGGGTGTCTCTGTGTAAAACAGAGTGAAAAGCCAGGGCCCTGCACCATGGGACTTGGCGGCAGCCACAAAGTACCCAGATGGCTCCAGATTTGTCACAAGCGAAAACAAACACCGCAGTAGAAACCTGTGATACACGTGATACATCTGATGTCTATACCCCATTGCCTGCCTTGGCTGGGCTGTGAGTGTCTCCTCTAGCTTGCAACATTCCCATGCGCCTTTCCCTGCTAATGATCATTTCTCTTGTGCTTATACAGACAGCGATTCACAGCCCTGCTCAGTCCAGGATCTAGCTGGCTAGGCCTTTGCCAGTTCCCTGTTTGCATCGCTTTTGAGTAGCAGGGCCTCACGTGCCCATTGCTAGCAGCTGGGGCCGTCTTTTGAAACCTGGAAGCTTTGCAGGAGCTGCACTGAAATTGCTACTATGACGAATTTTCCCTGAGTAGCTCTCGGAGCCCAGACACCCTGTGTAAAATGCTGGGGTGCTAATGTGACACTGAACTCAGATTTATTACTCCTCCAGGCCTTTCCTTCCTGGGAACGGCACTCAGATCCCGCCCCTCCCCGTCGCTGTAACAGAAACACCCGCAAATGCTCACACATCTTCAATGGGGTGGACTAGAGCCAGGAAGGGGATCCTGGTGCCAATTTATTTACTTCTGTATGGTGGGTGGGTTTGTGGCCACTCTGCAGTTCCACACTGAGCCAGGCATAATGGGCTGTGTTCTAATGGCTAGAGCAGGAAATACATTCCCCATCTTCGCAGCTACCACCTCCTCCGCCTTTTACCCCGTCTGGCTTGAGAAAGGGTTGAGCTTTAGGGTGGGCCTGGTTGTGCGTGGAATGCAGAGATGGCAGCGCTGAAAGAGGGTCTCCAGCCTTAACCGGACAGCAAGTGATTTACCCAGTGCTTCTAGCACATCAGGCAGCCTGGAGACCTGAGCATGGGACAGCATGGACCAGGTTAGCGCCTTTAGAACATGTGTCAGGTAAAATAATTTGCACTTCTGTAGCCCCTTTCTCCTAAGGATCTCAAAGCACTTTACAAATATTAATGAAGTCATCTTCTCTACCTGCCCTTCAAGCGATGTTGGCTTTATTATCCCCATTTTACTGATGGGGAAACCGAGGCACCGAGCATTTAAGTGACTTGCCAAAGGCCACAGAGTGAAACAGTGAAAAAAGGATTATGCAAGTATCAGAGGGGTAGCTGTGTTAGTATGGATTTGTAAAAACAGCAAAGAGTCCTGTGTATACCTGCCCCTGGAAATTTCCACTACATGCATCCGACGAAGTGGGTATTCACCCATGAAAGCTCATGCTCCAAAATGTCTGTTAGTCTATAAGGTGCCACAGGACTCTTTGCTGCTTTTAAGGATTATGCAGTAATCTTCCCTAGAAGAATGTGCCTGATGTCCTTCAGGAACGACCAGGGTTATGAACACATATCATGGATGGGATAGTCCACTCGTGCGTAATACAGGCTTTAGATTGCATTGCGTCATCGGCTACGCTCTCCCTAGCCAGAGCAGACGTATAACACGCCATAATCATTGTCAGCTGCCACAGCTTGAAGTTATATATGTGAGATAAGTTGTGTCATTCACCTGTGAGGGTCTCACCAGCACTGGATCTCTTATCACCTACCTTCTGCCCAGATATGCATCTCCACCAAGATTCTCATGATCCAGATGTCTGATCTGCTGGTGGCACAAAGGGGCTGTGTTCCCCACGGCCCCAGTGCTGGCTCCTAATCTCATCTGGATCCATGTCAGCATTGCTATGGTAAAGCCCCTGCAAAGAAAGTCCCCTACCCAGTAAAAGGAGGTTCTGCAGCCTGGAGAGTCTCCACTCTGAAGGACACAACACATCCTTGTGCTGCCTAAGTGTCTGAGAGGTTCGCCTATGGGATGGGGTTGGGTCTACGTGCATCTTCCCTTAACCCTTCCATCTCTGGCCCATGCCCCACCTCTCCCGCATCCCTCTGTGAGGCTTAGGAATGGGGAATGGGGGCAGATGCTGCTGATTGCTTCTCCCTCTCCTTTATAGCACAGATCTCAGGATGATGATGCTGGCCCATAAATATAAGGCCCTAGAATGTGTGCTGTGTAGGTCCAGCCCAGATAACTCAGCCCAGGAGGAGGGGAAAGGCAACGTTACAGCATGGCCTTTTCCCTCTAAGGACAATGGGGGCCTCAGACCAGCCAGCCTTGTTCCAAGGCAAGGGCCCTTTTAAGGACAGGTCTCCAGAAAGCATCAGTAGAACCAAGCTGAGCACGGAGTCCAGGCTGCAGTCAGGTGACTACCCTGCGGAGCATGAGAAAGCCCTGCCCTGCAAAGGCTCAGCCAGGGGCAATGGACAGGGAAGGTGGCTGGTAGCACAGAACCCTGATGGGGCTGGGGGAGCCTGTCAGAAGCAAAGCACTCCCTGCTTCCCCCCAGGAAGGAGAGCTGTGTTCAACTCTGCTCCCAGGGAGACGAACCCTCAGAGGCACAGGCTCCATAATGGGAAGCCCCTGGAAGTTGCTGGGCTGAGAGGATGTGCCAGAAGTGACCCCTTCCCCATCACTAAAGGGAGACAACAATCCTTTTTTTTTCATTTGTTACCCATGCCTACTTGGCGTGGCACTCTGTTCCCCTCTAGTGGCAGCTAGACCAGGTAGCAATTGATGAGCCTGCTACAGACTTGGTTACGAAAGATGCATCTTTTAAATTATGCAGTAGCAGCTCACGCCTTCAGCTCCAGAGGTCCCAGGTTTGATCCCAGCTGACGATGACTGGAGTCTGTTGGTGTTACACACCACTTGTCTGTTTTTCCTGTGTAATTTGTAAAATCTTTGAGGTAATAGCTGCTGCTGGCTATGTAATGTACAGCACCTGGCACATTGGGGTCCCCCATGTCAGTCTGCACCTAGTCTGAAGCAGGACCAGGAACAACATTTATTGTCCTGATACAAACAATTAGTGTCTAGAGTTGCATTCAAACTTATGCTAGTTAACCCCATTAGCTAGAGTTTAAAACGCAACCAAATCCTCTAACATAGAGATCTTGTGTTCGTACCATGCCTAGTGAATGGGGTTCTCATCTCAGTTCAGTCACCTAGACACATCTATAAGACAAATAAGGAGACATAATAACTATGACCTCAGAGGCCAAAAGTATTTTAAAAAGAACACTGCAGCACAATCAATGACATTTCCTCACTAAAACTGATTACAAAAATTCAGTTACTTTTTTGGAGGGAGGAGGGTGAAAAATGTGTTTTTGACAAACCAGTATTTTTATGCAGAAGTATCCATTTTCATCAAAAAAAGAGTTTTTGCTGGAAAAAACCCCAAACTTGAAAATGAAAATGGACAATTTTTGGTTCATCAACAGAAGACCTTCTTGAGTTTTGACAACCAAAACCAGAAAATGTTTGGGTTTCTGAAAACTTATTTAAAAATAGTTTGGAGATTTTTTGTGTTTTGATGCAAGCCAAAGAATTCTGTAAAAAATGCCTATGAAAAGTTTTCACTTCCTTCAAAATAGTACACCCTTCCTGACCAACTCTACTCATTCCCCAGTAAGAATTATGCAACATCAATGGAAGGAAAGGTTTAGTTACTGGCGGTTCAAAAGCTGCACCTTTTAACTGAACCCTTTTCATGATGAGGCATCTGCTGAAATGGGAGCTTGATCTGAACTACTCTGCCCACTTTTTGCAAAACAAAAGCCACCAGGACAAGTATTTACACATCCAAAACCAGGCCTGTTTACACCCATCAGTACTTTGAACATAAAGATACCCCAGCATTCAAAAAAGATCTATTGGAATTGGAAAAGGTTCAGAAAAGGGCAACAAAAATGATTAGGGGTATAGAATGGCTTCTATATGAGGAGAGATTAATAAGACTGGGACTTTTCAACATGGAAAAGAGACGACTAAGGGAGGATATGATCGAGGTCTATACAATGTGTATGGTTAAGTACTGGAATAAATTGGCTAGGGAGGTAGTGGAATCTCCATCATTGGGGATTTTTAAGAGCAGGTTGGACAAACACCTGTCAGGGATGGTCTAGATAATATTTAGCCCTTCCTTGAGTGCAGGGGACTGGACTAGATGACCTCTCAAGGTCTTTTCCAGTTCTATGATTCTGTGAAAATCATGAGTGGTGTGGAGAAAGTAAATAAGGAAGTGTTATTTACTCTGTCTCAGAACACAAGAACTAAGGGCCAACAAATGAAATTAATAGGCAGCAGGTTTAAAACAAACAAAAGGAAGTATTTCTTCACACAAAGTACTGTCAACCTGTGGAACTCATTGCCAGAGGATGTTGTGAAGGCCGAAACTATAATATGGTTCAAAAAAGAACTAGATAAGTTCATGGAGGATATGTTCATCAATGGCTATTAGCCAGGGTGTCCCTAGCCTCTGTTTGCCAGAAGCTGGGAATGGGCGACAGGGGCTGGCTCACTTGATGATTCCCTGTTCTGTTCATTCCCTCTGGAGCACCTGGCATTGGCCACTATTGGAAGACAGGATACTGGGCTAGATGGACCTTTGGTCTGACCCAGTAAAAAGGGAGCCTAAGATATGTCACTGTGAACATAAGGATAGGACAACATACATAAAGAGAAACCTAAATATAACCCACCATAAACCTAATGACAACTCTCAAAATAAAGCCGTTTGCAGTATACAAAGGCAGCCCCAGGTGTAACCTAACATACGTGCAATGAAGCCCCAATACACATACAAATGATGTGAACTAGAAACCAGCAGACATGCCACCGAGAGACACGCTGCATCAGGGTGACTTCAGATTTTTCAAACTTCTCGTTTCTGAGCAGATTAATTAATTCAACATGTAACGAGAAGAGATTCTCTTCAGCGCCATTGAATGATGCTCTCATAAAGACTCGAGAGTTAATCTGTCAAGCCCAAATCACTTTGCTGCTCTGTATTTCCCCTGTGAGCTGGTTGCTAATTCCATTGAATTTATGAAAGAAAATCAAATTCAGAGGTCTCCACTATTTTGTATATGAATCTTTTGCACACACATTCTCCTACAGGGACACACACTCACACACACACACCAGATGCACACATGCCCATAAATTCACAGTTGACTCGCACACACAAATGCCACGATCCTGCATATCCTGCATGTAGAGACACAGTCCCACCTGCACACCCAAACACAGACATGTACACTCATACGTGCGCCTGTGCACACAGACGTGCCCAGAAGCTGACAGTCATACAAATTGAACTACACATTCATGCACAGACAAACAACACACATTCACACATAACAGTCTGGGGCCTGATTCTTGTCTGGATTTGCATCAGTCAAAGCAACACCACAGAAGTGGGTGACGTTAATACAATGGCACTGTCGTTCTTTGTTGGCTAGTGAGTCTGATGCATGAGTGACAGTCCTGTTCACAGGTAGGGCATGCCCATGCACTAGCAATGCTCAGAATCCGAGTAGCTGATTCTTTCCTCGTCTGAGACCAGTCATCACAAAGCTTGATCTATTCCGCCTCACAACGCCTCGCTCCTTCTACAAGCTGACTCTGCCAACCTGGAGCTGCATTCTGCACTCCTGTCCCAATCATCCACAGAGATGTCAAAGAATGTTAAATCATCTTTGCAAGCATCCTGAAGTCTTCACAGTGGTCTGCCTCTCTTTCTAGACCCTTCAAGACCTTCAAAGTACAGCACACTCTTCGAGATCCTGTAATCCGGCATTCGCATGACACGTTCAAGCCACCTGAGTCTTTTCTTACTAATCAACATTCCCATGAATGACATGCCAGCACGATTTAATACTTCCACATTTGTCACCCAGTCTTGCCATCTTATTCAAAGACTTTTACGCAAACATCTGATATGAAAACTTTTTAGTCTTTTGGTATGTTTGGCGTAAGTCATCCATGTTTCTGAGCCCTACGGAAGAGTGGATAAAAGTTACACTGCGTTAAATCCAGTGAAAGCGGAGATTTGGGGCCGGTGGGTATCCCCATAAGCAAATCTGCAATATTGGCACAGATACTAACTGGCAACTTTGTAATAGCAGAGTCAGCAGAAAGGTTCAAACTAAGCTCAAAGTTTGTTGGAATTCTTTTTTTCCCATGGAAAATTTCAGCTTTTGATTTAAAAAAAATATTGTTTGGTGAAAACTGAGCACTGTGAGGTTTTTGGAAAAAAAAAAAACTTTCTGGTTTTTAGGTGGTTTTGTTGTGTTGGTTTTGGACAGATTTCTCCATGGAAAGCAAACTCTTTCCACACACACAAAAATCATTGAATCCAAACTCCAGTTTTCTGACAGAAATGTTTTGATTATCCCTAATTGATCCTCTCGAAGAGGCTGAAAGCGTTTGGTCCCGAACCAATGATAAGGACTTGAAATTGTAGAAACCATAGATTCATAGAATTTAAGGCCAGAGTTCTATGCTGTGGAAGTTCTCAGACCATGGTCATCACCTTGGTAACTGAACACTTTCCAGCAGGGCCAAAAGCAACATGACTCCGCGTATCTGTCACATATTGTGTGTGCTCTCAACAGAGGGAGAAAAGCGTGCAGCAGAGTGTCCTGTTTTGGTCAGTGTGTGTGTTTGATGTTTTTTAACAAACATACCTGTTGTTATATGTTTTAGAGAAGGCTAGATCAAAAAAACGTGCCTTGCACTTGGACTGAAAAGTGGGGAGGTGTGAGATGGGCGTTAGCATCTGGCGGAGTTCATTCCACAAGCTTGGACCGCCCCACGGAGAATGTTCTGGCTCCTGCACAGACAAGCTTTGCTCCTATTGCCGAGAGTTCCATCGGGCCTTATCTTCAAAGGGAACCCCTAGTCTGACCTCCTGTACATTACAGGCCATGGAATTCACCCAGCATGCAGTGTTACTTTTCGTGCCCAGCATGCTGTAAGGTACAGGCTAGTGTGTCTGTGTACCACTGCCCTTGGTGGCTGGCCTTCATAGCATAAATGTCTTACTGCTGCTAGCCGCTCACGGAGATTCTTCATGATAGATGCATGACAGCAAGCCTCATGCATCCTTAGTGTAAGTTTGCTGAAGTCACGTGGAGTTGCATAAGGCACAAGAGTCCTGGATTTAATCCCCAATGCTTTAAGTGTATGATGTAGCTAATGGCTGTCAGGAATTCACCCAGATACCCTTGCACTGAGTCCAGTGGCTTGTGTTTGGGTAAAGCATATCTTCCAGAGAGGCACATATGCCCTTTGACCAAGTTCAGACCTGGCTTTCTACAGTGGATCAAACCACACTCCCCATGCTGAATGTTCTGCGCTTTGGAAAAGCTCGGATCCTGCCCTGCTTCCAACTTAGTGTCTTGGGCTCATTTCTGATGCAATCTAGTAAGGGGAGGAAAATGAAACCTCTGCCAGAATGAGTGCAGGGGTATGTCTGGCTGGAATTTCCACCTCCTGGCTTCCCTGAATGGAGCAGCAACACAGCTTGACAACAATACATTAGTCCCTCGGCTGCCCGTGTGTTTCGGCCCTGAAATGAGTTCAGTTAAACATTGCTGTCAAGCTGGTGGCTTCCGTAATAAGCTGTGATAAACTGCACGAGACTGAAAGCTGGGCTGAGCTGAAGCTGATGACCATCATGCAAAAGAATAAATGGACACAAATAAGATTTATAACAGAATTATAACATTGAAAAACCAGTCAGAGAACACATCAACCTCCCTGGTCACTCTATTACAGACCTAAACGTTGCAATTCTCCAACAAAAAACTTCAAAAACAGACTCCAAAGAAACACTGCTGAACTGGAATTAATTTGCAAACTGGACACCATTAAATTAGGCTTGAATAAGGACTGGGAGTGGATGGGTCATTACACAAAGTAAAACTATTTCCCCGTGCTAATTTTCCCCCTACTGTTACTCACACTTCCTTGTCAACTGTTTGGAATGGGCCATCCTGATTATCACTAAAAAAGTTTTTTTTTCTCCTCCTGATAATAGTCCCCCCTTAATTGATTAGTCTCATTAGAGTTGGTATGGCAACACCCATTTATTCATGTTCTCTGCATATATATATCTTCCTACTGTATTTTCCACTGCATGCATCTGATGAAGTGGACTTTAGCCCATGAAAGCTTATGCCCAAAAAAATTTATTAGTTTCTGAGGTGTCACAAGGTCTCCTCGTTCTTTTTGCATCACATCTCTGTGTTTGACATGCTTCTCTCACCACCCCCGTGGGAACTTGCCATCTCTCTTCACACCGTGCTGAGCAGTCCCTCCTTACGGAAGATGGGGGCCCTTGTCTGCAAAGGCCTATATCAGGCCCCCACACAGTGACTGCCATTTTAGCATCTGGCATGGAGCTGTATCCTCACTTGCTGATTCAGACTATGAATCAGCGGAGCAGCAGTGAGGCTGAGAAATAAACCTGTTAGTGAGAGGTCATAGCTCTTCCGGAGGTGCCTGGACCCCTGTAGCAAATTGCCATCACCAGAACTGCTGAGTCACACTGGCCCTTTAAAGAGACACTGGGTGAGAAGTAGCCAGTAGTAATATCCTGCCGATGACACAGAAAGAGAGCTGCATACTGTTCACGGGCGGGAGGGGGGGGCACTGAGCTACACACAGTTTAATAGGAGCACTAGAGACTCTGATTGTTACAGGAACAAGGGAAATAAATAGAGATGAGTAGGTAAAACTTTCCCTTGACAATTTTTGAGATCTTGGAAAAGAATTTCTGTCCTGAATTGGCATGAAAAGTCAAAATTTCAAACACTTTTGCAAACCAAAAATCTGGGGCAGGGGGATTGGGTCAGGTCAACTGAAACTTTTCCTTTCCAAATTAACATTTCAAAATTATTGATTTTTGACCATTTCCATTTTGTAAAAAAAAGTATCAGGAGCTTAAAGTTCCAAACAAAAGGTCATTTTGAAGTGGAAAACCAGAAGTTTTCCTTTAGAGGCCATAGAAACACAACATTTTGACAATTTCAAAACTTTTAGGAGTTGAAAAATTCATCAAAATTGACCCTTTTCAGCAAACCATTTCAGTGCCGACAAACTGGTATTTTCCAATAAAATAATATTTCAGCAAAGAATTCCCGACCTGATCAAGAAGTGACCCTACCACATAGGGAGTGGCTAACACCATTGCTCTTACTGCAAGGACTCTGAAAATTGGCTGCAAGCACTTTCCCTGACTCCTCTAGCTCTGAAGTCCAGGGAACTTTAATTAAGCTGGTGTGTCAATGCTTTCGTAAGTGGGGAAGCTAAATTTGTCTAGCTTCAGCTTCCAGTTCTTGGATTTTGCTGTGCTTTTGTCTGCTAGATGAAAGGGCCCTCCTTAGCAGAAATCTTTTCCCCATGTAGGTACTTGCATTCTGTGATCAGATCACCCCTTAACCTTCTCTTTGATTAAACTCAACTGACTGAACTCGCTATGTCTCTCATTGGAAGGTACATTTTCCCAACCTGAACTTTTCTTGTAGCTCTTCTTTGAATGTCTCCTAATCTTTATCCTTTTAAAAGTGTGGGCATCGGAACAGGACACAGTTATTCCCGCAGAGGTCCCACCAGTGCTGCATACAGGGGTATTACAACCTTCTTCTTTTACTCTAAAGTCTCCTGTTTTTACACCCACCGATCGTGTTAGTTCTTTTTAGGGATAGCAACACACTGGGCGTTCAGCAGGTTCTGAGTGCCAAGGACTGATTTGCAGTCCCATGCTCCATCTGATATACCAGGTCAGGAGGGTGCTGCATGTCTGTCTATGCGTAAATAGATAGAAACGAAGTCAGGTGCCAGAAGACGACGCTTCAGAATCCATGGCATAGTTCCTGGAGTGTGTAAACTAATGACACTTGTATGTACAGTCTGAATGATTTTCTTTGTGCAGCTCATTATACCAGTTCTTAACAGATGTTTCCTCCCCATCTTGTAACCGCCCTGAAGAAACTCATAGATCGGAGAGCTATTTGTCCGAGCTTGTATAGACCCACACAGAGGGGCATCCAGAGAGCCTAGTACTGTACAGTGGTGCAGGATGAAATAGCAGAGGACAAGCCATTTAAAAAGACTCATCAGAACTGGGACTGATTCTCCTTCTGGATCCTGATGAGGATTTGAAAAATCTCTGCTTGTTAATAAAGAGAAGTAACTTTGAAATGTCATTTATGCCCATCATCATTAAATAGCCTCCCTCTCCTGCCAAAACCATTATAGAATATCAGTGTGAAGTGTCTGGAAACCACATTGGAGGAGAAACTAACTCTATGAAACGGGAGAGCGAGGAGCAGATTTCCAGGCAGAAAGACTATTCATAATAAGTCTAATAACTAAAGTGGTTACAGACAGAGAAAATAATGAAGGAGCTATTGGAAGTGGGTGGAAGAAGAACAGGTAATATGAAATATCGTCCTAATTTTGTTACATCAGAGCATCAAGCTTATTAGAAATCCTGTGTTTTCCACAACAGTTTGCAATCATGTTTGTCCCCATTGCTTTCCTGGGGCCTAGTACAGTTTCTCAGACCCTTTAATAACTTCACTTCATGTCCTAAAAGTGTTTTGTAGTGTTGCTGTGTGCTGTGATCCTCCCCAGAGCTGGTTGCATTCCAAGGCTGGGTGATGCAATTCCTGGATCATTTAAGATAAACATTGATTGAGGTATGCAAGGCATGCACTTTTCCTTACCCTTTTTCTTACCCTCATTTTCATTCTGAGTATTTTTACTTATTTAAGTAACACAGTAGCCAATCTGGAAAGACTCCAGCAACAGTCTTGTTGAAATCTTTGGAAACAGTGAAGGGCAATGAAAGGAAAATGAAGACCTAATTAATAACAAGTGTGACATGAATAAAATAGCAATTTGGAAAGCTACACTGTTTGAGGTTATTCAGAGCCAAGGGTTCTACTCAAGCCCTTATTATGATAAGGAGACACTTGCAAAATCTGGTCCAAATTTCAAAGCCCCATATGGAGTGTTAGATTCAGTTGCCTGTCTTTTAGAGGAGGTATTAATATGGCCCTCATTACGATAGTATCTAATCATCTCATACTTTAGTGTACTTAGCCTCACCACACCCCTGTGAAGTAGGGAAGTGCTATTATCCTCAGTGAACAGATGGGGAAACTGAGGCACAGAGCGGCTAAGGGATTTGCTGAAGGTCACACAGGAAGTCTGTAGCTCAGCAAGACATTGAACGCAGGTGTCTCATTCTAAGGCTAGCCCTGTTGTGATAATTGGGCTGACAAATTTACCTTAATTGGGAGCTCAGTTGTAAAAAATTATATAAAAGTTTACAAGATGAGACAGTAACCTAGAATATCAATTTTGTAATGGAAAACAGGCCCATCTGTTCTCAATACAGGTGCAAGAAAGCCAGACAGACTAAATTAGTCCAAACAAAAAGCCCAAGCTGATATGATTCCAGGGCTATGCTGAAATCTTACTTGGTTAAAACAAAAGTTGTAGAACTGGAAATTAATGAACCAAAATTGCTATGTCAGATATTAGGCCTAATTGGTAGACAGGTTAATGAGGGGATGGGCTATTCTGTCCACCATTCCCTTTGGGGGTCCTTAAAGAAAGATTTTTAGGGGAAAATATGAAGGAACAGACGGAGGTTATTGAAGTGAGTTTCACCATCATGACTGCCAAATCCATCCATCTCCTGGGACCCGGGACTTCATCAATCTGATCCTAAGAAATGTCTGACCAGGCCAGAAAGAGGGACCCAGATAACATCACCTTCCCTAGCAGGTCCACCTGGATCCCAACCACCAGCTAAAATGAAACGGGATTAGACTTTAACAACAGCAGCAACAAAGAACAGCTCTAGCTTACCTCAACTCACTTCTTCTCTTCTCCCCGGAAGGACAGTCACCATCTCTGGGACCATCTAAGAGACTGCCAGATACGGGATGTTTCTTTCGAAAACTCTCTCTAGCTAAAGGCAACGGGAACAAAGGACATTGCTAAAATGAAAGCCTGACCTGATGCTTTACATTTCAAATGCTTTAACTGTGTTCCCTTCTTTTATTAAAAAGATACAGCAAAGGTTAAAAGGATTTTTAATAGTGTTTGCCATGGAGCTAAGCAGGCTGAGTCTCTGTATACCAAACCCCAGACCTTGTTTAATGCTTTTTAATGTCAGACAGTAGCTGGGCTATGTTAACACCTTTGGCCCATATCTTACATCTATATTAATAAAACAACACCCTAACCACTAGACCATCCTTCCTCCCTGAACCCACTGGTGCTCTGACACTGTATAGGAGCAGAGGATCCGCCCCATGGCTGTGAGATCCAGGCACAGATTCAGTTAAAGGTGTGTGAATCTGTTGCTCTTTTTCATGCACAGAGATGGAGTCGTCATTAGAACCCAGAGCGACAGTTCACTTTCAACATGGGAGAGCAAGCCAAGCAGAGAGAATCATAGAAGAATCATAGAAGATCAAGGTTGGAAGAGACCTCAGGAGGTCATTTAGTCCAGCCCCCTGCAGGACCAACACCTACAGAGGTATGATAGAGCTATAAATCTTTGGTTCTTCATGTCTATACTGCTACCAACTGGCATCTATTCATCAGCAAATGGTTGCAGCCTCATTCCCATGATGGTGGCAATGACTTTGTCCATTGTCAGCAAGATCTCTATTGAGCCCTTTATTTTCAAGCTCCAGGGTGCTAACGTGTCTGGGTATTTGTAATTACACTTTTGGCACGTAACAATAAGTTGGCTAGTTGGCTACAGATGCCTCTGGAATACTCCCTCAGAGGGAACCAGACAGACAGGTTCCGAAGGTGGAGCGTCACCAGCGTACAGGAAGTTTCTCTGCCCCTACTGGCTGCACCTTGGCACTTTTCTACTCTGGGAACGAACAGAAGCACCCTTTATAGTATCGCTAAACGTGGTGACCATTTTCCACAAAACCAGGCACCAGCAAGCAGATGGGAGTCCCTGTTACTGTAGTGTGATTAACCGGCATATTTCCTAGACCAGGGGCAGGCAAACTTTTTGGCCTCAGGGCTGTATCGGGTTTCGTAAATTGTACTGAGGGCTAGTTACGGGAGGGGGTCATGGCCCCGCCCCCACGTCCTATCTGCCCCCCCTGGGACTCCTGCCCCGTCCAACCCCCCCATTCCCTGACAGCTCCCCGGGACCCCTGCCCCATTCACACCCCTCGCTCCCTGTCCCCATGCCCCCCCCAGACCTGCGCCACCCCATCCAACCTCTCCTTTCATTCCTGATGGCCCCCCCAGGACCCTCCCCATCCAACCACCCCTTCTCCCTTTCCCCTGACTGCCCCCAGAACCCCTGCCCCTGATTGCCCCCTGCTGCCCCATCCAAACCCCCTCCTTCCTGACTGCCCCCCGGACCCTTGCCCCCATTCAATCCTATTTCCCCCCCCATCCGGCCCGACCCCTATCCACACCCCCACCCCCTGACCATCCCCCCTAACTCCCTTGCTCGCTGCCTCCTTACCACACTGCCTGGATCACCGGTAGCTGGCGGCACTACAGCCGCGCCACCTGGCTGGAGCCCGGCCATTCTGCTGCCTCCACCATGCAGCACAGAGACCGGATCAGGCCGGGCTCTGCAGCTGCGCTGCCCCGGGAGCTCACAGCCCTGCCACCCAGAGCATTGTGCAGGCCGCAGAGCAAGCTGAGGCCGTGGGGGAGGGAGAATGGCGGGGGAGGCTGGGGGAGCCTCCCAGGCCAGGAGCTCAGGGGCCGAGCAGGATGGTACCGCAGGCCGGATGTGGCCCGTGGGCTGTCATGCTATTCAGGCTAGTCTGCCTCAATCCAGGATGCAGAAAAGGGGTTAGAGCAAATGAAATACGGTAGACCAGCATGCACAGGGCCAATAACAAGGACTCAAGAATTGCTTGTCTGCCAGCAGTCTCCACTTTGCCATATATATTTTTGGTGCATTTGTGTGTGTGGCTAGTAAATCCAGCACCTGCCTGCACTGTTGCTGGATTCAACCCGCCCCAACCTGCAGCGATTAGCACGGTCATGTGCAAAAGAACATCTGTGCCTTCCAATGCTATCACCTGCACACAGGTCCAATATATGGTGACCAGACAGCAAGTGTGAAACATCAGGATGGGTGGGGGGGCAATAGGCGTCTATATAAGAAAAAGTCCCAAATATCGGGACTGTCCCTATAAAATTCGGACATCTGGTCACCCTAGTCTGCTAGGAACTGCAGTCTGGCAACTGTATGTGCAGTAATGCTGCACCAAAGAGGTGTGTACATGTGCAAATTTCACACACCGAAGTGGAGGTTAGAATGAGGTTGCTGAAAATTAACCTCCTGAGGCCCAGCTGCCTTGATCTTTAGGAAGGACCTAAATCCTTGGCATTGTTACTCTGCTGCAAAAAAAGGAGAGAAGCAAAGAAATTGGAGTAAAAATCTGCAAGTAATAAAATATCTTGTAATGAGTCTCCCCCACCTCCACTAGCTGAGTTGCAGGTGGGTGCTTAGGAGGCTTTGGGATTGGAAAGGGCAATTGAACGTGTATTGGGGTGTGGGACTGCCTGAAGCCAGCTCTAGAGGAACAGGTGCTGCCTTGTGAGCGATCTGTCTATATTCAAGGCTTGTTGGATTTTACGACAATGTGGTCTTGCCTCCTTCATTTGGATGCCCCTGATGCTACACTCTGTCTGAGTCTGGACTGCGTTGAGATGGCCCATCTAGCTTATGAACAGCCCAGGTCATTCTGATTGGCCTGTTTCGAGGGCACGCTCACCCGCATCAAACATACCTGTGTACGGGGTGATATTCCCTTTAATGTGACAATCATTGGGAGATGGTTTTGCTCAGCATCTCCCATAGGTGGGTCCTTGCTCTGAATATGCCGCCCCTAATCAAGACACAAACTATGTCCCGGTCATTCAGAGGAAGCAGCTACGGGGAAGTCCAATAGAGGTTGATGGGACTGCCCGCAATGGCACGTAGCTGATCTGTGACTGCTAGTAGCAAATATCTCCAAAGGCCAGTGATGGGACACTAGACGGGGAGGGCTCTGAGTTGCTACAGAGAATTTTTTCACAGAGGCCTGGCTGCTGGTCTTGCCCATGTGTTCATGGTTTAACTAATTGCCATATTTGGGGTTGGGAAGGAATTTTCCCCCTGGTCAGCTTGGCAGAGACCCTGGGAATTTTTCACCTTCCTCTGCAGTGTGGAGCACTTTATACTAGAGTTAATGGTGGATTCTCTGTAACTTAACATCTTTATTTATGATTTAAATAAATGATAATGTAAGGACTTCAGTAACTCAGCCAGAGAGTCTACTACAGGAGTGGGTGGGTGAGGTTCTGCAGTCTGGGATGCGCAGGATATCAGACTAGATGATCATGATGGTTCCTTCTGGCCTTAAAGTCTATGAGTGACACCAACTGATGCTAGGTGAAGATTAGGCCCTGCATGTGCTATCCTCCCCTCAGCTGGAAGCTGCTCTTTAAAGATCTTGCAAATATCTCTTTTGGGATGAAAATATAGGAAAGAAGAGAGGTAGCAGGAACAGAGAACTGGATTCAATTCCGCCCCCACCCCACCACCACCACACACAGAGTTAATGTAAGTCGGATCCTGCTCTTCTGGCTCCAGAAAACCTTTCCAGTCTATATTACTGCAGGAATAAAAGCAATTATTCTGGTGAATCATTATTTTTGCATTAGAGCAAAGGCCAGACTTCCCATGCTGGTGTCGCAGAGGGGCTGGAGAATGTAACATATGACACTCTACCAGTACGCAGAAGAATTTAAAAAAACCAAAACAAAGCTCACAAAATCTACTAATTAAGATCAGATACAAATGTTGCGAATTACTGAAATAATCCAGGATCCACACAGAGTGGGCTGTAATATTTGATACAATCTTTTATGTATGCTGGTGTAGATGTATCAGTGCTAATAATGCAGGTTTTTTGTGGGAGGCTGGTACATTAGCTCCCCTACTAGACTGTAATGGGGATGAGAATTGTGCTACCAATGCCTGCCTCTCATTCTGCCATGCAGAGTCCAGCCTACCATGGAAGTTGTCTTCTCCAGAGCCCCAGTCTCAGCATCACGAGCAGCTGTGGGTTTGTTGGGTGGAAGGGCACATAGTCACATGGAAATATCAGGCACTAGCCAATACAGAGCAAGTCTTAATAGGGGAAATTCCTACACGTGAGTGGGAAGGTTGGGAACCACTGTTTTTTTGCAGGCTAGTAAAATAGCAGATAGATAATCTGTGTATGAATTATCCATTGTAGGGTTGAGTGGAACACCGAGGGTTGGAGGCTGGTCAATCTACAAATGCCCAGGCAGAGGGAGAGAGTGTAAGGTGAGACCGATTAAGGTGGCGGTCTGAGATCTGTGAGATCTCTCGGGGTTTTGCACTGTGACCTTATGGACAGATTTTTAAAAGTATTTAGGCACCCGTAGATGTTGATGGGTGCCCAGTGGGATTCTCCAAAAGGCGTGAGGCATCTTGCTTAGGTGGATTTTCAGTGGCACCTATCTGCATCTGTAGGTCCCTAAATACCTTCGAAAATCCAGCCCTTAATCTCTTTGGGCCTGTTAAATGAGAATGATGATAATAATCCTCCTCTTCCCAACCTTTTTTTCCTGTTTACCTAGAATATAAAATATTATTTTAGAATGATGCCATCTATTCTCAGATATGTTGGAGAGTTAACATGGAAATAGCCCCCATCGTCAGTGCTAGGCTCCTTATTTTTTATTTGCTGTACCATAGTACCCTCGCCATGGACCAGGAGCCCATTGCGCTAGGAGCTGTACAGACACAGAGCAAACAGATGGTCCCTTCCGTAGGAAGTTTACAATTTCCAGGCTAAGACAAGAGATGACAGATGGATTTAGACAGACAGGGGAGTACAAGGAAACAAGGAGACAATACTGGTCAGTTGTAAATGTATCCATATAGGAGCAAAGGATGTCAGCCAGACAGGATTGGGACCCTGTGGTGGGAAGCGGTTACTCTGAAAAAGATTTGGGGGTGTGGTGGAGAATCAGCTGAACACAAGAAGGGCAAATGCAACCCTTGGCTGCATAAACAGGGGAATCTCAAGTAGCAGTAGAGAAGTTATTTTACCTCTGTATTTGGCATTGGTGTGACCACTGCTGGGATACTGTGTCCAGTTCTGGTGCCCACAATTCAAAAAGGATGTTGATTAATTGGAGAGAGGTCAGAGAAGAGCCAGGAGCATGTTTAAAGGATTAGAAAACCCACCTTAGAGTGATAGACTCAAGGAGCTCAATCTATATAGCTTAACAAAGAAAAGGTGATTGGGTGACTTGATTACAGCGAGAACTGGGGATGCTGAGAGTAGCACCCCTCCCTCCCCCGCATCCCTGAGAGCATCCTATCTGAATAGGAAAGCCAGAGGATTGGCTATTAACTCCCCAGGCCTCCTCTCTCTGATGTGGTTGAGCTGGATGCCCCCTGTGAGAAAACCACTGCAGTCCCTTTCAGCTGCAGCTGGCTGGTGTGTGCACCCCTGGAAAATAACTGCTTGCATCACACCTGCAGAGGCTTCTGCAGCTCACAGTATTGACTGGTGCCCCTTGAATTGGAAGGACTCCTCTTCTCCAGCCACTGTGATGGCCCCTGTGCACCCAGTGCAGATACTAGGGCTGGGGTCTGAGAACCGGGGCAGTCCTGAAATAAACAAATGTTGGTTTTAGATGCTTACAGGCCCCCTCAGACTTTGCACAGTGGAGTTCTGCACACAGATCCAGAGCATGACTGGGGCGTATGCATGGGGAACTGGCTTCTGAACACACATCACTGGCTAGCTTTGCCCCAGTGATGCAGGGATGTGCAATTTTCATTTCCTTGAACTAGTGAGGGCTCTTGTACCCCAGGGGGTTCCCTCTCCTCAGCTGGGAGCCAGGGGGATTTTCCCTCTTGCCCTACCTTCCTGAGGGTTTTTGTAAAGGAGAGAAGTCAGGACCCTAAGGGACTGATGTACAAGCCCCAATTTTCCTAGTCTTTCCCCTTCCCCAGAAAGCAACACCTGCTTTCAGAGAAGCTTCACCTACCCCAATCTCAAAGGTGAGTGTGGCTGAGGCCCCTTCCCACTGCCCAGCTTCCCATCCTGGAGGACTTTCCAACCCCATTGGCCAGATTTTTAAGTGGTGCAAATTCCGGTAGCACCTTCACTGTCAGTGGCACAACACCCATTTACACCAGCTGAGGATCCAGTACGGAGTATCTTGCAGAATGAATCCAGCCCTTAATTCTCTTCTCAAGAGCACCCTTTGGAGAAGCTTTACAATATGGCTGCCTCTTGCCCAAGAGTTCTAAAGGGGTAAAGGCACAGTGGAAATAGACGCACTGGCTATTTATCCCTGCATATGAAACTCACACACCTGACACTACCGTAGCTGGGAAGGCAGAATTTTGAAGCCACTTACTAGTGCCTGATTTATATTCTGCTCGTTGTTAAGCTGTAATTATGGTCAGAGTGCCTTTGGATGCTCCGGGGTCATGTAATCAATGGAGTGATATGAGTTTCTTCTGATGGATACATTCACTCCTCTCCAAGCTCTTACTTTGATGGATGCAAAAAATTGATCTTTAACCACCTGTAAATGGCAACTTTCCTTCGCTGCCTTCCTGCCATCAGAGGTTTTTTTTTTATCAATTGATTAAAACCGCTCCTGTTGCAGGTTGTAAGGGGAAAGCCCCAGCTGCTGGGAACGCTGGTTTTCTTTATGTTTTCTAAGGGTACGTCTTCACTACCGGCTGTATCGGGGGGTAGCAATCGATTTCTCGGGGATCGATATATCGCGTCTCATCTAGACGCGATATATCAATCCCCGAAAGTGCTCCTGTTGACTCCGGAACTCCACTAACGCGAACGGCGGTAGCAGAGTAGACTGGGGGAGCCGCGGACATCGATACCGCGTCATGAGGACGGTAGGTAACTCGATCTAAGATACTTTGACTTCAGCTATTCTATTCACATAGCTGAAGTTGCGTATCTTAGATTGATCCCCTCCGCTAGCATAGACCAGCCCTAACTATGTTAATGTAGGATGTTCAGTTGCTTAAGTCTGAACTTAGCTCTGTTGAAAAGTGCTGGAGTGACAGAGTCAGAGAAAGCAGCAAAGAGTCGCATGGCACCTTATAGACCAGGGATTGGCAACCTTTCAGAAGTGGTGTGCTGAGTCTCCATTTATTCACTCTAATTTAAGGTTTCACGTGCCAGTCATATATATTAATGTTCTTCGAAGGTCTTTTTCTATGAGTCTATAATATATAACTAAACTATTGTTGTATGTAAAGTAAAAACGTTTTTTTAAATGTTTAAGAAACTTCATTTAAAATTAAAATAAAATGCAGAGCCCCCAGGACTGGTGGCCAAGACCCGGGCAGAGTGAGTGCCACTGAAAATCAGCTTGTGTGCCACCTTTGGCACACATGCCATAGGTTGCCTACCCCTGTTATAGACTAACAGACGTATTGGAGCATGAGCTTTTGTGAGTGAATACCCACTTCGTCGGATGTATGTCAGAGTCAGAGAAGTTACCGATGGAAAATAACTACCAGGCCATATAGAGCACTGCCTTGCAAGCCAGTAGCGGATTTCACTTTATTGTGTGTGTTTTTCACTCTGGTTTTGAATGACTCAAAAGATAGAGCCTCCATCACTTCCCTTGGGAGACAACGGGGCCTGATCCAAAGGCCACTGAATCTGGTGGAAGCCTGTCTATTAAGAACATAAGAACAGCCATACGGGGTCAGACCAAAGGTCCTTCTACCCCAGTATCCCGTCTTCCGACAGTGGCCAATGCCAGGTGCCGCCGAGGAAATGAACAGAACAGATCATCATCATGTGATCCATCCCCTGTTGCCCATAGGCGTGAATTAGCAATGGGTCTCCCTCCCTGGGACAATCAGAATAATTCTGCAATTGCTTGCTCATAACAGTTGTTGCACTCGAAGAGTGGAAGGCAATAAATAAATAAATAAGCAGTTGGATTCAATCATAGTGCTTGAGTGCAATTAAGAAAGAAAGGAGAAATGGTAATTTTCCCTTTGTGAGTGCTAAGCAATTAAACAGGGCACACAATAAGCCTTTGGATTAGAATCACTCTGGCGTCCTTGTATCGCCCTCGCCCTGCCCCCTGCACTACGTTTCAGAGGCAGCACAGCGGAGTTTGTTGCATGCTGCGGGGCTGTTGCTTCGTTCTGAGCTTAGCTGGGGAAGCGCAGCTCTGAGTCGCTGGAGCACTGAGTTCTGTCGGGTGCTAGACTGAGGGGGATGACCCAGACGTACTCCCTGGAACGCGCTCTCAGGCGGCTATTCAGCAGGTGTCTTGCTGGGCCGGGAGGGTTATTACGTGTTAATTGGGTGACCAGGCTTGGTGCGGGGCAGGTTGTTTTGTCTGGATACGAAGGGAGGTCCCTCAGAGGACAGGGAGGTGGGGTGGGTGGGAAGATTCCTAACTTCCAAGGCCAGCAGGGACCACTGTGATCACCTTGTCTGACCCCCTGTATGACATCGATTGTGCGAGGCTGGGTTTGCCAGGAATAGGGCTGAAGGATCATAGGGCCAGACTGAACCCCCTAGATGGCAATAATTGCACAAGTGCCAGAAATTAATGTTGGGCTCCTTTGGCAGGGTTTCACCTGGGCTGTTTTCTTCCCCAGGGAAGAACCTCCACCCCAGACCTCAAGACCTTGAAGTGGGAAGACCCATCAAGCAGCCTTTATAACCGCAATTCCAGTACTGCAACCCTGTCCCACCTTCCCTTCTTCAGTGACTCCGAGTGGACCTGATTCAAAGCCCCCTGAAGTCAATGGAGTGACTCCTGCTGAATTCACAGAGTGTTGGACCATACCCAGTGGGCCAGACCCGCAGCAGCTAGACTGTGAATTATTTGAGGCAGAGTCCATATCTTCCAGCGTCATAAGGACATAAGAACGGTCAGACTGGCTATGCCATTCTGGGGTGCTATCCAGACCAAGGAGGTGCTGTGTCACCACCTGCCCTACAACCTGGGGTGCCTCATCGTGCTTTGCTGATGTAGCTCCCAACCTGGGCCTCTCACAAACAGCCAGACCACAGGCTGCTCACACTTGGAGTGTCTTTGTATAGCCAGAGGCCTGGTTCAGCAACTCTGACCCCAGCAGCCTGTCTGAAAACATCAGCCACACTCTGGGTTCCAGGAGCTGTGATTACTACCTGCAGGGTGACCCCAACACACTCCCATTCCCCCATTTCCCGCCACACCCCTTCAGAAAAAATGTATGTTCTGTACTATCCAGTCCTCTCCTGGACAGTTCAGGCATTTTAGGTCCCTATGTGGAAACAATATACAACAACTTGCTACCTTCAATGGATTTACACAGACTGGTCACAACACTGGATTCATTTTGATTAAAGAACAAAAAACTACATTTATTTAACTATAAAGAAAGAGATTTTTAAATAAGTACAAGTATTAAGGCATTAAAGTGGAATTGGTTACAAGAAAAATAAGGGTTAAATGCTTCCTGATACTAAAACTGTATGAACAAGGCTTGGTTCAAGGTAAAGTTCTCATCACATGCTTCCAGCAACATTGCTGGCCAATTGTCAGGTCAGGATCCCTCCCAAAGTCAGAGAAGTGGATTCTTTTGTCTTCTTAGGTTAACGACAGATGGACAGGGAGAGAGAAGATGGGGTGGTTTTGCTCCTTGCTTTGATAGTTCAGTCACCCATTGAAATGCATTTTCCTGAGAGTGACTGTTATATAAAGTTATTTCCAGCTGAGAGCAAGGGGTGCTGGGGAAGAACTGTTATGCTGTTTCATTTTGCTATGTATGCTGAAATGCAGATTTTCCTTGTCCTCTAAATGTATGTAATATGGAGATATACTCATCTCATAGAGCTGGAAGGGACCCTGAGAGGTCATTGAGCCTGGCCCCCTGCTTTCAGTAGCAGGACCAACTGCTGATTTTGCCCCAAATCCCTAAGAAGCTTGCTCAAAGATTGAGCTCACAATCTTGGGTTTAGCAAGCTAATGCTCAAACCACTGAGCTATCCCTCCTCCCTCAAAGAAAAAGCCTTTGTTTGCAGTTTCTATGCAAATTGAGGTTAAACAGGCTTCCTTGGCCAGTTCTGCTTAATTGGGGCTACATGAGTTTGAACATGTGTCTTTAACAACGTAGGAGGGGATTTCATACCTTCACACATAATGTTGCTACATTCATTTCACCATGTTGCTATTGATCAGCAAGTTACTAGTTTTTAAATGATACCTCACAAGGCATATTTTGTACATTATTACAATAGTGTGGAGGGTGTGAATACAGGGGTGCTTTTGGTCTCACTGTGTCTGACCAATGGTCCGTCTTCTGACAGATGTCAGTGCCAGTTGCTTCAGATGGAATGAACAGAACAGGACAAACATCGGGTGACATAGCCCCTGTTGTCCAGTCCCAGCTTCTGGCTGTCAGAGGTTTAGGAACACCTGGAGGATGGGGTTGCATCCCTGACCATCTTGGCTAATAGCTACTGATGACCTATCCTCCATGAAAGTATCTAATTCTTTTTTGAACGCAGTTATATTTTCGACCTTTACAACATCCTCTGGCAATGAGTTCCACAGGTTGACTGTGCCTTGTGTGAAGAAATTCTTCCTTATGTTTGTTTTAAACCTGCTGCCTATTAATGTCATTGAGTGACCCCTGTTAACTGTGTTATGTGAAGGAGTAATGATACCAGTCAGCTCTGTGTTCTTGGGGAACCAGGGCCTGTTTGACTCATGAAAGGATGCCTTCCCCAGCCTCTGCTTGATCCAAAACCCCATCAGAGAAAAGACTTACAGAGAGCAGTGAAGGGCAGTGGGAGACACACCTAGACCCCTCCTGACAAGGGTGACAGGATTAAGGCAACTCCCTAGCCTCATCTGCATCAAAGATGGGACAAGGAGGCACCTCCATTAGTATTCAGAATGGAGAACAGAGATTCCAAGGCAAGAACCGCACTGAACTCTGGGAACAGAAAAGCAGGGAAGCACTGCATGATGGGGGATCTCTGCTCCAGATGTCAATGAACCCGCCTGCACACACCCAGTTCAGCAGTTGTCAGACCAATTCTAGTAAGAAATCCTTTATTGGCATCCAAAATACTGAAGCTGCCTAGTTGCATTGTGAGCTAGCTGGAAGGAACACCACCCATAGCCAAGAGTGATCAACTCCTATTATCTTGCCTAAAGAAAACCCTTGAGTCATCAGCTTGCCCATAAACAAATCTAGTATTCTCCCTTGAACCATTGTTGTTTCCCTACGGAAAAAACCCCTATTCTCCCTCAAGTCAGTGTTCTGATGCTTGGATCCAAACTCTGCATCAGTTTCACTGGGACGTCTCCTGACTGATCGTGCTGAGGGCTCCGCCTGTCTCCAGCACTTAGGATCCTGAGCTACCACCACCACCTGGAACCCTGACCAGTTCAAGCTTCATGGAGTGGTGAGACCCCAGCTCTCTCTCTCTCCCTCTGTTTTCTTTTCTACCTCAGGTATAACTTTTTAACCCTGACTTGTTTGATCGGGTATAGTTTTCTATGTATGACATTTGTAATCTTTTACAATGTAACTGTTATGTTGGTTTAGGCTTTCCTTGTGTGGCTATCACTATTATTCAATACATAATTTTTATGGTTAAGCTGGTTGCTTCCCTCCCTCTGTCTCTTAACTTTAGTCTTTTGTGTTTCTGGCCCTCCCGTTTACTCTGCAGCAGTGCTCCTCTTACCTAAGCTAAATATCCCTGTAGCACCCAAAAATCCTGTGGGATTTGCTCATCAAGTGGGTTACTACCAGAACAAGTGGGGATAGAGACATTAGGATAGGGACACGCTGAACCTGTGACATATGAGGGTGGCAGCTTGACCCAGCCCACTGAGTCCAGGGACATACAAAGGGTCAACTTGAACGTGCTGATTGACCTGGTCCACTGAGACTTGCTCTGTTAATGTGTGGGTGGGTGTTCGTCTGCTTCTGGGCTGGAAGAACCCAGCCCTGGGGAACCTAGGTCCTGCAGAGTAGCTCCATTGGGAGAGCACTTGCAGAAGGGAGAAGTAAAGTTCCAAATGAAAACACAAGTGTCACAAGCAGGACATTGATAGAATTACAGAACATTTCAAGAAAGATGTGGAGAAATTGGAGAGGGTCCAGAGAAGAGCAACAAGAATGATTAAAGGTCTTGAGAACATGACCTATGAAGGAAGGCTGAAGGAACTGGGTTTGTTTAGTTTGGAAAAGAGAAGACTGAGAGGGGACCTGATAGCAGTTTTCAGGTATCTAAAAGGGTGTCATCAGGAGGAGGGAGAAAACTTGTTCACCTTGGCCTCCAATGGTAGAACAAGAAGCAATGGACTTAAACTGCAGCAAGGGAGATTTAGGTTGGACATTAGGAAAAAGTTCCTAACTGTCAGAGTAGTTAAACACTGGAATAGGTTGCCTAGGGAAGTTGTGGAATCTCCATCGCTGGAGATATTTAAGAGTAGGTTAGATAAATGTCTATCAGGGATGGTCTAGACAGTATTTGGTCCTGCCATGATGGCAGGGGACTGGACTCGATGACCTCTCGAGGTCCCTTCCAGTCCTAGAGTCTATGAGTCTATGAGTCTATAACTCCCCCCTCCCCAGACTATCTGTAATAAATGACCATACCCCAAAGTAATGGGCAAATCTGGTAACAGTAAATAACACTTCCTTGTTCACTTTCTCCATATCATTCATGATTTCATAGACCTCCCCCTTAGTCATCTCTTTTCTAAGCAGAACAGTCCCTGTTTTATTAATCTCTCCTCATATGGAAGATGTTCCATCCCCCCAAACATTATCATTGCCCTTTTCTGCACCTTCTCCAATTTTAATATATCTTTTATAATGAGAGGGTGACCAGACCTGCACAATGTGTGTGCACACCATGGAAGTATATAGTGTCTTTATGATGTTTTCTATCTTATTATCTATCCCTTTACTAATGGTTCCTAACATTCTGTTCGCTTTTTTACTGCCACTGCACACTGAGTGGATGTTTTCAGAGAACTATCCACATGACTCCAAGATCTCTTTCTTGAGTGATAACAGCTACTTGAGATCCCATCATTTTGTAGGTGTAGTTTGAATTATGTTTCCCAGTGTGCAGTACTTTGCACTTATAAACATTGAATTTCACCTGCCGTTCTGTTGTCTTGTACAGCATGTCCTGGTACAGCACTCAGCGCAGTGTTGGCCTTGGCAGCGTCTCAGTGCTGCTATGGTACAATGACCTGAAAGGAACATCTAGGAACAGAGAACGTAGATCACACTTGTAAGAAGGGAATCCTGGACTGAAGGATTGCCGCAGACAATAAATTGAACATAAGCTTCCTGTGCCATGCTGTAGCTAAGAGGGAAAATGTGAAGCTCAGATGCACAATCTAAGTATCAGCTAAGAATAGGAAGGTAGTGTTGCCTCAGTATACAGCATCAGGGCAACTATTACTGGACACTGTGTACAGTTCTGGTGTCGCCACTGGAAAAATGTTGGTGAGCAATTGGAAAGGTTTCTGAAAAGAGCTACAAGGTCTGGAAAAAAGCATGCCTCATGCAGCGAGAGTAAAGAAACAACCCATTGCATTTATCTAAAGCAAAGGTTAACAGGTGATTTGAACACAGTCTATAAATACCTACATGGGGAAGAGATTTCTGATAGCAGATGATTTTTCATTCTAGCAGGAAAAGGCAGAATGAGATCCAATGACTGGAAGCTGAAACTAGACAAATTCTGACCGGAAACAGGACACAAACATTCAACAAGGGTAATCAACCATTGGACAGGGCCGCGGGGGGGGGGGGAGGGGGACAGTAAGTGAGGCAATTTACCCCAGGGGCCCCACAAGCCGCCTGGGTTTTCAGCAGCACTTCAGCGGCCCTTCACTCGCTCCGGGTCTTCGGCGGCAGGTCCTTCAGTGCAGCGGAAGACTCGGAGCAAGTGAAGGACCCGCTGCTGAAGTGCTGCTGAAGCCTCGGAGCGCCGCCTGGTGAGTACAAGCGCCACAAGCAGCAGGAAAAGAAAAGCCGTGATCAGTGGCACTTAGGCTGCTTTACCGCTGCCACTTCATTCTTCGGCTGCGTTCGGTGGCGGGTCTTTCCCTCTGAGAAGGACCCGCCACTGAATTGCCACCGAAAACCTGGCCCTGCCCCAGGCCCCTGAATCCTCTGGGCAGCCCTTCCATTGGAACAACTTCCTGAGGGGTGTGGCAGATTCTCCGTCACTTGAAGTTTATAAATCGAGACTAGGAGTTTTTCTAAAATATCTGCTGTAGCTCAAATAAAAAGTTATGGGCTTGATGCAGGGATGAGTGGAATTGCCTGGTCAGAAGGTCAGACTTGGTGATCATAATGATTCCTTTTGCCCTTAAAAAAATCTATTAATACAAATACTAAAGCTGAGAGGAAAAGGAACAATATTTTGGTTGAAAAAATTCAAAGTTTTCTCCATTTCACCAGGTTGGAAACAGAATCTTTTTTCAATTATTTTTTTCAAAACTTTTCATAAACATTTTCTATAAAATGTTCTATTCAGAGGGACAATAGAATATTTTTCTTTACATAAAATCCTGACTTTTACTAAATGAAAAAATTAGCTAAGAGTTTGATAATAATTTTTCTTACATTTATAAAAAATGGTTCAAGAAATTCTGCAAAAATGAATTTTTTTTAAAAATGTAAAAAAAGGCATTTTAAAAATACCATATTTATATAAAAATAATGTAAAAAATCAGCTCATCAGCAAGAGGAAGAAGAACTCTGAGTAGCTCAAAAGCGTGTCTCTTTCATCAACAGAAGTTGGTCCAATAAAAGATATTACTTCCCCCACCTTGTCTCTCTAATATCCGAGGACCAACACAACAATAACACTGCAAACAACCAGCAAACAAGTAGTAATTCTGCAATCTAATAAAATTCATTGTTAGGATATTCAGGCTAAATTTTCCTTTTCTCTTGTTCATCCCATTGTTCCTAACTGGTTTAGAGTAAAAAAAAATGCTGTTTTTACATTCTGCAACTGCTTGTAGATGGTTCTGTTCCCCTTTGGCACAACTTAGACAAGCTCTATGTATTGAGCCTTTTTAACCTCTCCTCCCTCCTGACTCTTTAATGCTTCTAGTTTATCTCTTCAAATCCATCCCAATTTATCAATATCCTTCTGGTATCATGGTGTCCTGAACTGAATACAGTGTACTCAGAAGTCAACGGCTGGCCCTCTTACACATAGTCTTACAAGTTCTCTTTCATAGCTGCAAAGAATCCTGTGGCAACTTATAGACTAACAGACGTTTTGGAGCATGAGCTCCATGATGCATCTGACGAAGTGGGTATTCACCCACGAAAGCTCATGCTCCAAAACGTCTGTTAGTCTATAAGGTGCCACAGGATTCTTTGCTGCTTTTACAGATCCAGACTAACACAGATACCCCTCTAATACTCTTTCATAGCGTGTCAGCAGCCAGATGATTGTATTGTTAGTTTTGTTATGCAGTTTTATTTTGGGGAAGCTGTTGCAAACAACAAGCCTTTGCTTCCTGTTTAAATCTCCCTTAAATTTTTGAAGTTGCATTGTTCCCTGGCAACTGAGCACTGGTATTCAGGCTGAGATTTCTGAAAGAGGGAATGCTGTTTGTGACCACCTCCGTTCAAGGACTGGTGCATATTGTGCAAAAAAACAGGTTGCATTAAGAAAATGCCCTGCATCATTTTCACTATTAATGGAAAACCCACCTGATAGGCCTCAACGTCTGCTCCTGTTCAGCAAATAGACAACAACAATATTACAAGGATAGCTTGACTTGTGGTATATACAAACCCTCTGTGTTTCCCCCAATTGTAAGTGGCGCTAGCACTTGGACTTGCATCCCTTCCATGGCTGACTATTCCATGTTCCATAGGCGAATGGACTTTGGCTCAAACACATCCCTGCTTTAACATGAATGATCTGCATTTGGTATCTTGTGTCCGGAAACTATTTTCCTGAGGTTCATTCTGGGTTTTTCTTGGCTGGAAGAAAGCCTCTCTCTAATGCTAACTGAATCGGTGGGTGCTGCAGGTTTGACAATACAAATGGAAGACGTGGGTGCTGCTGAGATTTGGACTAAATGGATCTATGGGTGCTGCTGAGACGTGTGTTCCTTGGTGTGCAAATAGAGGTGGTGATGCTGAGAGACATTCAGAGAGGTTTGTAATGAACACATTAGAGTGGTACCTGCGGGGCTTTGTAACTAACATGCTTAAGGACAATAATCGCTTCTCACAGGGCCTGATCCAAAGCCCACTGAGGTAAATGGGAAGATTCCCACTCATTTCTGTGGACTTTGAATCAGCGCTTTACTCTTTCTTCCTGGTCCGCTGTTAGAACCAAAAGCATAGCAGGGCAGCTCTGTTTAGGATCAGCCAGTGCTCCTGCACGGCACTGGAGATACATTCAGGGCTTCCAAAGCTTTTGTGATTGGATGCCAAAATAGAAGGGGATACAAAGCATAGGGTTTGGGATTGTTTGCGACATGTATGTTGAGTACGGGGAGGTGGGAAGCATAGGTTGCCTGAATTTGTCAGGCTGAGATTTTGAAATGATAACTAACAAATGAATGATTATTATATTGCTGCAATTCCTAAAGGCCAGAACCAGATTGGGCCCCACGGTGCTATGCACTGTACAAACATACCATAGATGACAGCTCGCGGTCCACCAGACAAAGAAGCAAGGGCTAGATAAGACAAACACATGGATGAGAGTGAGTGGGAGAGACTGTGGAATAAATAAATACATTAAGATGTGCACAATGCTTAGCTGGTCAGGAGTACTGATCTTGGCTCCCGCCCTGCCTAGCCATCAGCAGGTTGTGTTAGGTTAAGTGATGCAACACAAGGAACAATTGAATGGAAGAAGAAAAGTGGGGAGCAGTGGGGAAAAGAAGCGGAAGTGGCAAAACGTTTCCCTTATTTTGTATGTGTTCATAAAAACGCCATAGCTTGTCCAGTGTTCTTTGCAAACAGTGCACCAGCCTTCCTCCCCAGATTAGCGTGATCACTGTGTGGGAAGAGGGCAGGAATTTACTAATCCCAGCTCTGACACTGACTACTTTGCCCTGGGGCAGCTCGCATAAGCCCCCTTTTGCCTCTCCTGCTCCCAATCCCCGCATACGAACCCCCCGATGCACGCCGGCAAGTTAAGATCAGCTCTGACAGGGCGTCGGCCAAGGCATGACACTCCTTGTCTCCGGAGGCTGGTGACATCTGAAAGTGGGTGGAGAAAAGTGACTAAGGCAAGTGCTGCTTGCAGTTAATTCCCTACTGCTGCGGGAGTGCAGGTGATGCCAGATTCCAGACAGAATAGGCAGTGCCAGGGTGCCAAGGAGTTCCCCCGGGGGAGCCAACTTGCCCTTCGCCAGCTCTGCCTACAAACAGCAGGCATGAAGGAACCCGCCAATCCTTCCTCATTCTGAATTCCTTGTAAGGCCTTTTTTCTCCCCCACCCCAGCCTCTCCCTCTCGCGCGTAGCAGGTTTCAAATCAATGAGGCGTTTACAATCTCAGTCTCCCCTTGCGCTCCTTTAAGTTGTCACAGCTCAGCTGCCCTGCGTGACCCAGCTCCTAATTGCCCAGATTACATCTCGATAGATGTCCCTGGATCACGCGCTGCTTTCCTGTGCTGTGGCCGACGGCAGGATGGGCGGGGAGGCAGGGGAGTGCAGCGTGGGGGAGCAAAGACCTAGAAGCTGGTCGTGGTTTAAAACATGCTGTAAACAGTCAGTCGAGCCAGAGGCTTTTTGACCCACGTGGGTGTGGGTTGGATCAGACACCGATTCTACACACTACTGACAAAGCCTGGGGCAAACATACCAGTGGGAGCTTGGGCTGGAAAGAGGGCAAGCCATGGTACATGGCAGTAATTCTATTCACTGGAGCTGTCTCCCCGAGAAAGATCCTGAGTGCAGAGCCCAGATCCAATGCCGTGGCCCATTGATCTCAGTGGGAAAGAGGGGTCTGAATCCCTCTAAGGATCTGGGCTGATCAGCACCTGACACCCATAACCCTCACCCTAGCTGCCCCAAAGCCACTTGCTGCAATATAATTAATCATCCTCATAAACGAGGCTACTCATGCAAGTGCAGCTTTGCTTGGTAGGGAGATCAGCTGCACCGTTCATTCCCTACTGCTGCTGCTTTGGAAAAAAAACGCACAGAGATATGAATGCCACAGGCTTTCTGTCTGGCCCTGGGCCAGTCACTTAATCCTTCTATGCCTCAGTTCCCCGTTTGTACAAGGGAGAGCACAGCACTGCCCTACCACACAGCGGGATTGAGAGGATAAATCCATTGAAGTCCGTGCGGTGCTCCAGTATATTGGTGATGGGAGCTGTGTAAGTATCTTAGACAGACAGTACATAACATCCAGCTCTTAGATACATGAAAACCTATTTCCCCAAGGTGCCAAGGACCACAGGTTTCCCCAGTCAGGCAAATCACCCAGCAATTTTGATTAAACAAGGAAGGGGACCATATTGCAAGGCAGCGTTTCCGAATGCACTGCCCGTGTTGATTCCGTTACAGAAAGAGGCAGTTCGGCACACACAGCCTCTTCCTTACCCACTGTCAGGCTGAGATATGTTTCTTTAATTAGTCCTTTATTATTCCTGGACAGGCTTCTTGTCATGAGGCCTCGCTATTTTATTAATGGGTATTCTTCTTCCAAGCTGGATTTTTTTCAGACACAGAGTGTTCTGAGAGCTTTAATAATGAGGCACACACTTACTTGCAGCTCTCCAACATCTTGGCTTCTTGGACTGCAAGCAACCTGCACGGGCCATTGGGACACTGCTGACAGAAACTATCCAAAGACCTGTAACTGCGTGAAGATCTTTCATACCACGCAAAGCTCCAGGAGTTCTTTGTGTCCTTGCTAAACATACACATGCCTCCTAACGTGCAGTGGGTAATGGTGCTGGTATCGCTATGCATGGCCCCAGCTATCCAAAACAAATGTGCCATTTGGAAATGTTGCATGTTCTCATGTGTGCTGCAGGACAGAGATGTAATGTACAGGCTTGTTTATGTGCACTGCTGCCCTCTGCTGGAGTTCTCTCTGCCATGAACGGTCCCTTATAATATATGCTAAACAATCTGCTCCATTTACCTGTAATCAGAATATCAGGATTGGAAGGGACCTCAGGAGGTCATCTAGTCCAACCCCCTGCTCAAAGCAGGGGCAATCCCCGGACAGATTTTTACTCCAGATCCCTAAATGGTCCTCTAAAGGATGCAGCTCACAACCCTGGATTTAGCAGGCCAATGCTCAAACCACTGAGCTATTCCTCCCCCAGGGTAGCTACGATTACCTTTCCCAGACCTCAAGAAGAGCTCTGTGTGGCTCGAAAGCTTATCTATTTCACCAGCAGAAGTTGGTCCAATAAAAGATATGTCCTCACCCACCTTGTCTCTCAGACTATAAATAAGACCCGAGTAAACCACTAGTCCTGGGATTTGTGGGGCTGAACCAGTCTGGATTTAGATGGGCCTGTCACAAGCATACTACAGGCTAGACATTGGGAAGCAGGGTAGTCTAGCAGACACAGCATTGGCTCAGGGTTTAGGAGTGTGTCACTTCTCCTTTCTGTGCCTGCTTCATCGCCCGCTCTTTGTCTTGTCTATTTCGACCGTTTGCTCTGTTGGGCCAGGACCATCTCTCACTGTACGTATGCACAGAGCCTAGGCCCTGATCTTGCTTGGAACCTCTGTGTGCTACCATAAAGTAAACAACAACAAAAAGTTTTGCAAACTATCTTCAGCGATTTGACATGGCCTATGGCAGGAAAGACTGGACATTTTGTTTTGCTTGAATAGTTTCTTATCCTAAGTGCCCCCGATTTGTAATCTCTGGGGTCTGCTACATGGGAATGAAGCTATTCAGTAAATCACCTCTCTGCTCTCCATTCCTAAATTCACACAGGGCCAGCCCCTGAGGCAGAACTGTCTCAGCTTTGTGACCTTGCCTGGGGGCCACCGTCCCAACTGTGTGAATGCTGCCATGCGCTGTCTTGTCATGTTGGAATGCAGCATTGTGGTGTTAGGACACAGGAGTCATGCTCCAATGCAATGATACCATTTGGCAACTTGTTTAAACACCTGCCAACTTAGGAACTGACGAATCTTTCCACCTCCGCTCGTCAAAGCTTCTTTCTTTCTTCCTTTCACCCTTGTAAGGCATTTTGGAAATAAATCTACTACTGAATGGCTTTGAAAAGCCAAGCGGCCCCATTAAACCATCTCAGGCAACCTCAAAACCATTTGGCCCAAGGGCAAACCAAAAGCCGGGCCGGCTCTAAGCACCAGCATTCCAAGCATGTGCTTGGGGTAGCCCTTTTCAAGGAGGGGGCCTTCTCGCCCTTTGGAAGTGGTCCTTTTCAAGGGGGGGCATTTCGACCCTTTGGGGGCGGCACTTTTCAAGGGGTGGCACTCCGGCTTTTTTGATGTTGTTGTTGCTTGGGGTGGTAAAAACCCTGGAGCCAGCCCTGACCAAAAGACAAGATATGTAGCAGTGAAAGAGGGAAAATTCCCAGGCGTAGAAAGAATGAGGGGAAATGAAAGGGACAGATACAAAAACCAAGTAAAGAAGCCAAACCCAGGCAAAAATCAAGCAGCCCAAATGAGTGGTGATCACAGCCACACCCTAAACCAGGGATAGGCAACCTATGGCAAAGGTGCCAAAGGTGGCACGCAAGCTGATTTTCAGTGGCACTCACACTGCCCAGGTCCTAGTCACTGGTCCGGGGGGCTCTGCATTTTAATTTAATTTTAAATGAAGCTTCTTAAACACTTTAAAAACCTTATTTACTTTACATACAACAGTTTAGTTATATATTATAGACTTATAGAAAGAGACCTTCTAAAAACGTTACCATGTATTACTGGCACGCGAAACCTTAAATCAGGGTGAATAAACGAAGACTCAGCACACCACTTCTGAAAGGTTGCCGACCCCTGACCTAAAGGCTCTTGTTTTGAAATCAGCCAGGTTTCCACCTCTCCTGCTCTCAAGGTGGGTTGCCCATTTGACCCAGAGGGAAAATGGTTAAAGGTTGCAAAGCCAACAGCCTCTCCACCGAAAGCAATGATCACTTCCCCCTCTCCACAGCTGGACCTAAAAGCACTCTGCAAAGGAAAGAACTAAATTTCTCCCCCCGAATGGAAGCTGACACATGGCTAGTTAAAGCCAATTGCTCAGGCCACACAGGGTATGTCTACACTGCCCCATGAGCAAGCCTCCCTGTTTAGGGAGACAGACTTGTCCTAGCAGGATTCGAGCTAGTAAACTAAAATGAGAAGCACAGACATTATGGCTCAGGCCGCAGCCCAGGCTCTCAAACCCACCTAGGTCCAAGCTCTGTGGCTAGCCTGAGTCTGCACTGTCCACACTGCTGGTTTTTAGCTCACTATCTTAAGCCCTGCTAGCATGAGCCTGGCTAGTCTCCAGGCTGGGAGGTGCTCTCCCAGCTGCAGTGTAGACACCCCTGCAGTGACTCTTTGGCACAGCTGTATGTAGAATGCAGATCTGCTGCGTTCCAGTCCCAAAGCTGTTCTCCCGACAGAACACAGGAAGGGTTTCCACTCATTGCAACGCAGCCAAGATTCGTGATTCCTAACAGCTGAAAATAGGGTGCTGTTGGCAGGAGCTGAGGCTCCTCTCATGGTTCCTAGCTGAGTGGGTGAGCTGGAGAAGCCAGATGGCTGGGGAAGGACTCCAGCTCTTCTCAAATATCAGCCGAGTCCTGCCTCTAAGGAGAGATCCCGGTGCCAACTGCTCTTACAATTCATGGTCTCCCGCCACCTCATGGATGAGCCAGTAACTGCACTGTGTTTACCGAGAAAAAACACTGCAAGTGCACCCAAGGACAGTGATATGGAGAAAGAGGCAAACATCAGAGATAGGTTCAGTACCAAATTACGCTGCTAGGTCACGCGGCTTTTGCTGAACTCATCTGGGTGGTTGTACTTTGAGCATTTAGCACAAGGAGCCTGGAGGCACATGAAAGGCCTTCCCTCGTCTGACTTACATTGCACTGTACTGTATTATTCTCAAATGACAGATAGTTTACCTAGGAGAAAAGGAAGGTCATAGGCACAGTGGTTTCTTGTCACCTTGGATCCGAAGCTGCTAGCTTTGTGGTTGTGATAGGTGCTGTACACGCACCGGCAAAGAGACAGTCTCTGTCTCAAAGATATAACAGTCTAAATAGACATGACAGACAAAGGGTGGGAAAGGAATTGGAGGGGCGGTGACTTGGCCAAGGTTGCTGGCAGTGCTGTATATAGAATGCAGGTCACCTAAATTCCAGTCCAGTGTTCTACCCAGTGGGCAACACTGCCTTTCAGTTCTCATGGCAGCCTACATTATGTGACTTTTTGTCACACTCCAGCTTTGGGGAAGAACAGGAATTTCTGAAGAGGCTCATGCATTTAGTTCTAGAGGTCCCACGTTCGATCCTGCTCAGCTTCGGTCTGTCAGTGTTACAAGTGGGGGCTCATCTGGCATTTCAGCTGGGAAGTCTCTGAAGCTCAGGACGTGCTTCCTTGGCTAGGGGGACTAGGCAAGCCCCCACTTACTCACAGATCAATGGGGTTGTGTGGATGGTCAGCCCCCACCAGCGTCAGACCTGCTCTGGCTTCCTGTGCTGCAGAAGTAGATTCCTCTCCACCAGCAAATTCAAAGGCAACACTTTGGCAAACGTGAGTACAGCTGCCCCAGAGGGATGGACACAGTGTTTTCCCAGTTCTCAGGGTATTGAATTCCCTGCAGTAATGGCACCGGCCCTGCTCTGGTGTTAATTTGAAAGAAGCCTCCATATCTTCTTGCATTTTATTCCCTGGGCTGTGGCCTGAGGGGCAAGGAAATCTAATTTGCATATTTTAGAGGATGTTAATTACACAGCCCCTCACTGCAAGCCCCAACATCCTGGCGCTGACCGTCCTCCTTTGCCTCATATGCTGCAGCCACGGAGAACGGTTAATTACGGAGCCTATTAAGCTATACAGGAACGTAATGAGCTCGAAAGTGTCTCTCAGAGGGATCAGGCACAGGGGGCTTCCATTAGGTACTGACACAAGTTTAGGAACAGGTGCTTCTGGCTCAGGGATGGGATGAACAGTCTGCATGAAAGAAGAGGGAGAGACCAGGGGGAGGAGGGATAAAGGAGAAGTCCTGATCCTCACCCAGATTTCCTGTCCCGCTATGGTGTTTGCATCCAGGGGCTTGGGTCAGGCCTGTTTTACAGAGAGCAAGTTCCAGGTCTGCACTGTGATTTCAACCCTCCCCCTGCCTCCCGCCACATTGTTCAGAGGGAAACAGGTGGAGGCGTGTGACTCAGGCCCAACGAGAAGCAACCCAAAGCTTATGTACTTCAGTCTCTCCCAGCCTGCTAAGGAGGGACGTTCTCTGCACCAGCCTGGAAAGTGACCCTTTGCCCATGCAGACTATTGTTTTTCCCCTCTCCTGGGCTGGGAAAGGTGAGGGGGTGGGGCAGATCAACAGACTAAAGGCCGAGCTCACAAGGAAACGGGGAGTTTGGGGGACACAGGCTTTTCAGAGCTCCCTGCTGCCCTCTGGCCTGAGTCGTCTCCCTGGTGAGGAGAGAAGGGTGCTCTGCCATGCCAGCCCGTGGCAGTTTTGCCTGGCTGGGCCTGCTCAGGGAGAACTCAGGGGTGGCTTTGCCTCGAGCAGGGAGCAGCGCGCAGCTGTGCTGAGAGTCGCTGTTTACTTCCTGGGCTCCCCAAGGGGGGGCAGCACCCTGCGCCAGATCTCTCGCTGGCCCAGCATACGTCCCCTAGGCTGGTGCATAGGCCAGATAGACCGACAGCTCCACCCATTTCCCGCCTCCATTCACACCTAGCCGGGGATGAGTGGAAGCAGCGGCCGTGTGGAGGCAACGTCTGCCTCAACGCTTCTATGCCCAATGCAGGCAGCCCACACAGGGGCCTAGGAGATGGGAGGGAGGGAGTATTACCCTTTGCAACAGTGTCAGCCAGGCTGCAATTTGACCCGCATCGTGTATGTATTAACGCCTTAAGTGAGCTGCCTACTGGGGACTGTCCAACGTAGTGCTGTTCCTGAGGCACCTCTGCTTCTGAGACTGCTACTGGCCCCCAGCCTGGACTCTGGCTGCATCGGTGAGCCCCCTAGGGGTGCCCCTACACCCAGTTAGGCCCCAGTTGCCCACGATCATTGGGGTTGGCATCACAAAGCGTTTGATGACACAACGTTTGACCTAGGATGGTCATGACCCATCGGAGGATGCAAGCTCTGGAATGGCCTCCCAATTGGAGCAAGAAACCTCAAGGGTTTTAAGAGGGACTTGGTAAATTCATGAATGGGTTTGGCTGATGGGGGTTGCCCAGGAGAGCAGGGGACTGGATTCAGTGGCCCACAAGGTCCTTTCCAGTCCTGTGTTCCTGGGACGGATGGTGGTGAGCTGTGGAAATCATAGTGGGGTTCCTAGCTCAGATGGGAATACAAGTGCTGGAGAAGACAAATAGTCCAATGGTTAGATACCCGGTGGTTAAGAGACTCAGGTTTGAGTCCCTGCTCTGAACAGACATTCTATGGGCAAGTCATTTAGTCTCAATGTACCTCCGCTTCCCAGGAAGGTCGCAGAAGGCTCTGCAGTGCTGCTGAAGCAATGTTCTTGGCACATTAGAGAGGTGCTGTTCATTCAGCTTACCGGAGCGGATATGTTACTGGGAAATATCGCTTTCGCTGATCTAACAGAAAAACAACATCGGCAATCCCCACACGCTGTAACCACCATATTAAAAAGGTGCTGGGCGATTGATAGAGCAGCTGATACTAGAGTTGGCTGCAAATTCTCAAATTTCTAAACTTCCACATTCCAACACTTTTTTTAAAAAAAAGGGAAAAAATGGGATGACTTTTTTGCTGTGTGCCCTGCCCCTGTATTTTGGCCTACTATGGAACTGGTTGAAATGGATTCAGATTACACATTTTGAACAGTTGAATTTCCATATTTTGAAAAAAACGGGACTTTTTTTCAAATATAAGTTGGCAAGATCTCCAGCTTTTTCTCGCCTAGCATGAATTCTCTCTGTGCTGCTTGGTTACTATTGGATACAGAAACGTTCATAAGTATCTTAACCCCAGCCCACCTGAAGGAGAAAGGCAATGACGACTTTCTAGGGAACCTCCATCAAGGTACAGAAATTCCTGTAAAAATTAGCAGGATTTCTTTAGAGCTTTTGGCGCAGCACAAGGGTTCTTTTAAGGTTCACCCTCAGCTGTTAGAGACTGAGTATCAATCCCCACTTACACCTTAACATAATTTATAATAGTATTTCGATTGAAGCATTTACTGGTCCTGGACAATGTTGCTGGTTAATGGTCTGGGTGCATGAGGTGAGTGGTAAATGTAGTGCTTTTATCTTTATTTATTTGAATTACAATAGTGGTTGCAGGTCCCAGCCAGGGTCCCATTGTTCTGAAAGCTTTAGAAATATATAGCAAGAGACAATTCTTGCACCCTTATGTAGATTTTCAATGTTTTGTTTAACAGATGTATTGAGTGGTGCTTGTCTTTGCTAATGCACCCAGCAACCAGCATGGTAACTTAACCTAGATTTTTGCTATTATTTAACAGAGTCCCAGTGTGCAAAGTGCTTTGAAATCCTTTCTATCAGCTGTAAGGTGCTGTGCCAGTGTCAACTAATTGATTAGCTAAGAGGTTGTGACCTTTCCTAATGGACTTTGCCACTGTCATCCATGCAGCTCTCACTTCCAGATTAAACAACAATGCACTCTAACTTTGCAGAGCACTCAGACACCTCAGCTCATACAGAATGTGCTAGGGTCTCTGGCTAAGTGAACTGCACTCACTTCCCCTCTGCGTCTGGCTCCAATCCCAGGTGATGGGCCTAATCCGTAAAGAACCGCATGCTTTGCGACCTGTGTACCTTGGAATCCACCTGTCTCCTTTAGGCCCCTGTGAAGTGGCAGAGACCTGCTGAGATGCTAGCGGTCTATATGTTGCAGTCACAATCTCAGAGCTTTTCTGTGGATGGTCTTTGGCTGTGGAGCTCACACCCAGAACTTTGCTTAGGCCCCTGCAGAACATACTGCACATTTGACAGAGTGGGGGATTGCACATCGCCAGGCCTGTCTTTGGTGCCTCTGCACACAAGGGATAAACACAGACTTGCTCCATTAGACTCTTTCTTTTGGTGTCTGTGGGCTCCGTCCCCAGGGGAGAGTGGAATTGGTACTCAAGGAACATCTCTTGAGCCCTGTCTCCGGGAGGCTGCTGGGTTGTTATTTATTGTGGTCAGGCAGTGGGGAAGGGTGAGGGATGTTTGCACTGATGTCCAGGGCTGGCAGTTTAATTTAAGGTTCCGCTGTGTGTTATTTATGGTGTGAGCCCAGCTGCCATGCACAGAAATCGTTTGTTTAATAAACAACATCAATAAACCATTAGCCACATGCCACACGTTAGCAGCCTGTGCCGTGCACTGAGTGACAGCCCTCTGTATGGCTGGAGACCTCGGGGCCAGCGATCTTCCCTCTGTGGCTCTTACTCTGTCTCAGTAGCTGAATAAGGGATGCAGGATTGGGCCCCTGGACTAGGCTAAGCATGCCTGTACCTGCTTTTCCTCTGAGCCCTAAGCAGCAAGATGGTCTAGTGGTTAGGGCACAAGCTAGGACTTGGGAGACCTGGGGTCCACTCCCTGCTCTGCCACTGACATCCTGTATGAGCACAGATAAGTCACTTAGTCACTCTTTGCCTCAGTTTCCCTCCCATGCAATGGGGATAATAGCACCTCCCTACATCACAGGGGTACACTAAAGATGATGAGGTGTGCAGATAAGACAGTGGTAGGGTCACATGCGTACCTTAGATAAAGTTTGTAGACTTTATATGCAATGGCTGCTTCAGTCTAAATGACTGGCTGGTAGGACAATCCCTGACTGGTTCTAATCTAACATGTGTTTCTTGTTTCTTCCTTTCTCTGGGAGGTCTCCCACTTGCAGGACATCAGAAATAAACCTCCCCTGCCTACGGAATGCCCTGGCTCCAGCATTGCTGGGAAGAAAGGAACAGCGCATCAGGAAAGGGACAGGAAGAGTAACATCAGTTGCTGGCTAATAAACATCGACTTTTACCTCAGACACTACAGCTGTTGTTGTGTGGAACCGTTCCAGGTGCTGGCCATAACAAGGGGCCGCTGTCATTTGTGACAGCCACACATGGCTGACCCGCACCTGGAATGTAAATGACATACCAATGCCGGGAGAGGTACCTGTGGCCTTGGCTACACTCACACTTTACAGCGCTGCAACTGGGGTGTGAAAAAACACACCCCTGAGCGCTGCAAGATACAGCGCTGTAAAGCCTCAGTGTAATCAGGGCAGCAGCGCTGGGAGCACGGCTCCCAGCGCTGCACGCTACACCCGTAAGGGATGTGGTTTACATGCAGCGCTGGGAGAGCTCTCTCCCAGCGCTGCCGCTCTGACTACACTCACACTTCGCAGCGCTGCCGGGGCAGCGCTTTGAAATTCCAAATGTAGCCATACCCTGTGTAAGGATTCTGGCAAGCCAGAAGGGAGAGAGAGAGCAGAGAGAAGTGAGTAGAGACCAAAGATGAAATGAAGAGACTGGGATGGGGAGAGAGATTCGAGGAGAGACACAGGGAGGCCAAGGGTGCTATTGAACCTGCCACATTTGGTTACTTTACCTGCCTCAGGCCAACCAAGCTTTTTTGCTTAAAGATTTGCCCTTCCCCTTAAAGAGGATTGACGCTCTCAGCGGAGGGGCTGCAATAAGCAGGGAATCTGGGCACCTGAGAAGCACACAGAGTTTCTGCAGTTAAGGAACTCCATGGAGACAACCCCACTCCCTTTCCCCGGCCCTGCAGCCTGTGCTTGCTGTGCCGGAGAGCTCTGCTCAGCAGAGGGGGGTGTTCTGAGCTAGACCCACAAAGGGACTTAGTCAGCATTATAGCACCTAACGTCTAGGTTCCCTGTCACCTACTGGAATCCCCAGTCCTAAGCTGGGCATCCACATGCCCTCTCCAATGAGATGCCCAAAAGCCAGCATGCTGAGTGGGGATCTGCTCATGCTAGCCAATAGGAAACGCTGAGAGAGGGATGTGGCCTAAGCCCCGCGTCTCCAAGCTGGTTAAGCATCCAGTCCTTTTGTGGATATGGTTCTCTGTGCAAGTGTCTCCGCTGTGCTGGGGATTAACCAAAAGTCAGGGTGTTATGAAACCCAATGGGCTTCTCTGGAGATGTACAGAACATCCTGCCTTATTATTCCCTTGGCTTCAGTCCCACAGCCTTAATAATCCCTCCTGCAGGAGACAAGGGGTTTATACAGGAACTCAATGTTATTCAATGGCATTCACCCTGCAGGGCAGGAATGCCCCAGCTTGCCCCAGGACTGTGCATCTGTGCAGCACCATCAACTGCAAGACCGTAGCTGAGAACCAACTTCAATCCTCACTTTTTTTATATTAAACTGCATCGCTTCTAAAGTGTGTCCTTATAGGGCATCAGCCAAACCCTGTGAAGCTTGACATCAATAGAAAGTCATTGACTTCAAGGGGCTTTGGGTCAGGCTCTTGGACATCACTTTCTGGGCTGGAAGTTATGGGGCTGTTTTTTTTTAATCTCAGCTACCTTGGACCTGCACAGCTAACAGAACAAGCCACGAGTCTGCCAGCCAGTATCGCTGCTGGATGGCTCAGTAATAGGTCTGATTGGGAAACAGGAAAATTAGTGAGTGAAAAATGTTGATATTTCAACATTGTTACCATTTTGAAAGGGTCAGATTGGACCCATTTTCTGTTTTTTTTCCCTGTATTTTCTAATCAACATCAGTTTTGAAATCGTTATTGAAAATGTTTGTTTATCAAGCCCTGTACTTTATTAATGCCACTGCAGTTTTTGGTAAATACAACATTTTGCAGGTCATTCTGACAAAAATATCAACAGAAAATGTCATGGGAAATGGAAAATTTTGATAACATCAACACTTTTTGGAAAAAAAAATATACATTTTCAGAAAAAAAAAATCTGAACCCCCCTCCCCAACCTTTTCATGAGAAAAATTTTGACCAGTTCTTCTTAGGAAATGGGATATGAGAGACAGTCTTACATAGAATCTAGTATGGTCCAGGCCAGAGCTAGTACCATCTAATAGCTGTCCAGTGGCTTATCTCAAATTAGTCAGTTGTCTCAGAATACATTTACACTGCAAAATAAAATCTGCACCAGCTTGTCTCAGAGCTCGGATCCTCTGCCAGGGCCTCCCGGGGGGAGGGTGGGGGCAAGTGGGGCAATTTGCCCCAGGCCCCGCAGGTTCCCCCATGAGAATGGCTGAGGCTCCCTCCCCGGCCCCAGCCCAACCCGACCCCGCCTCCACCCCTCTCCTGGAGCCTCAGGGCATCCAAGAGCTTCCCAGGAGAGCGGCAGCGTGGCTCCGGCACGGCCCGAGCTCTGCCCCGCTCAGAGCTGTGTGGTAAAGGGGCGAGGCTGTGAGCTCCAGCAGGATGTGAGTTCCCTCCGCTCGACGTGAAGCTCGCAGCCTCGCCACCTTACCGTGCGGCTCTGTGTGGGGCGGTGCTCAGGCCCCGCTGGAGCCACGCTGCCTCTGTCGAGGGAAGCTCCTGGATGCGCTGAGGCTCCAGTTGAGGGGTGAGCCGGGGGTAAGGGGCCGGGGTCCAAGGCCAGGGTTTGGCTGGCTAAGGGGCAGGAAATCCCGGAGACAGTCAGAGCACAGGGAGGGGGCAGAGGTTGTGGGTGGGTGGTCAGGGGACAGGGAAGGGGGGGAGGGTTGGATCGTGGGCGTTCTGGGGGTCTGTCAGGATTCAGCGGGGCAGTCAGGGGACAGGGAGCAGGGGTGGGGTCCCAGGGTGGTGGTTGTGGGTTCTCTGGGGGACGGTGATGCTGAGAACCAGTGATACCTTGTAAAGAAGTTTTCTCAAAACTGGGTTTGTGCCGAGATGCAGAAGGTTTATTTTTCCCAGGGCCACTCGTGAGTGTGTAGCAAGTGGGGCAATTTGCGCCAGGCCCCGCAGGGGCCGCCACAAGAATATAGTCGTGTACAGTTTTGCAATTTCGGAGACCCCTTCCATAAAAAAAATTGCATTACTATACAGTACTATATTCTCATGGGGGCCCCTGCGGTGCCCGGCGCAAATTGCCCCACAAGGTATCACTGGTTCTCAGCATCAGCTAGTGCTAAAAGGCACTAAAGCTCATTAAAAAGGTTGAACAAATATTTTCCATCAAAACTTTTTCTGGATTGAAAACAGAGATTTTTAAAAAGCAGAAAAAAATCACGGACAATGTCTGCTTTCCTTCAAAATTTATTGTGGTTTTTTTAAATTGAAAAGCTGAAATTAGTCTCCCAAAATCTGAATATGGTTTGGGGTTTCAGAAGTGTGTGGCCAAATATTTGCTGCTTGCTGTGTTTGATTGTTTAAAGAAAATAAAAAAATTCTGCTTAAAAAAAATCCAAAACTTTTGAACCACCTCAGCTTGTGACCAAACACCTGAGCCCATCCAGTCAGAGATTTTTCCAGGTTTCTGATACTTTGCTGGCTTCCTTGACTCATATCTGTCTCCATAACTTTGAGTTAATTTAGCTTAGAACATAAGAACAGCCATACTGGGTCAAACCAAAGGTCCATCCAGCCCAGTGTTCTGTCTACCAACAATGGCCAATGCCAAGTGCCCCAGGAGGAGCAAACCTAACAGGTAATGATCCAGTGATCTCTCTCCTTGCCATCCATCTCCACCCTCTGACAAACAGAGGCTAGGGACACCATTCCTTACCCATCCTGGCTAATAGCCATTAATGGACTTAGCTTCCATGAATTTATCTGTTTCCTATAGGCTCCATGGGGTACCTCGCAAACTGGAGATGGTTACTGTGGGTTTGTCTTTAGTATATCTCATGTACATACTCCACGAACAGAGCATTTGAGCTTGGTCCAAATCTGGGATGAGCCTATGTTGTGAAAACTGAAATGCTCAAAATAGCACATGTATGTGAATGGACATAGGGTGCTAAAATTAAATTAACCCAGGGTTCTCAAACTGGGGGTCAGGACCCCTCAGGGGGTAATGAGGTTATTAATGGGGGTTGCGAGCTGTCAGCCTCCACCTCCAGCATTTATAATAGTGTTAAATATATAAAAAAGTGTTTTTAATTTATAAGGGGGGGGTCGCACTCAGAGGTTCGCTATTTGAAAGGGGTCACCGGTATAGAAGTTTGAGAACCACTGAATTAACCCCTCTGGAGCCTCAGGGAATGCAGGGGAGGGGGTCTCCCTTTGTAGGTAGGGAAGGATATTGCTCTTCTCATGTGATCCCTCCCCCAGTGGCTAATTTTAAATGAAGCTACCCTCCCCTGACATGAATCTCCCTATGGCACTGAAATTAAATATAGACTATAATTTGGCATTTGAGAAGTGAAAGGGATGGTCACCCTAATGGAAAAGCTAACAGCTTGGCTCTTCTGTAAGCCTCAAACTACTGAATGAGTTTTAGGGTAGGGAAGGCTGTGCCTCCCAAACAGCCTGGCCCTGCCCCCTATCCGACCCCCACCCACTTCCTGCCCCCCGACTGCCCTCCCACCCCAGAATCCCCGACCCATCCTGCTCCTTTTTCCCTCACCGTCCCCCAGAGACCCCACCCCCCCGGGACCGCAACCCTGCTCCCTGTCCTCTGACTGCCCCACTGAATCCTGACAGACCCCCAGAACGCCCACAATCCAACCCTCCCCCCGTTCCCTGTCCCCTGACCGCTCCCACAACCTCTGCCCCCTCCTTGTGCGCTGACTGTCCCCAGGACTTCCTGCCCCTTAGCCAACCCCCCCCGGCCCCGGTCCCTTACCCCCGGCTCCACCTCACTTGGAGCCTCAGCGCATCCAGGAGCTTCCCCCGACAGAGGCAGCGTGGCTCCGGCGGGGCCTAAGCCCCACCCCACTCAGAGCCGCGTGGTCAGGGGGTGAGGCTGCGAGCTCCACACCAAGTGGAGGGAACTCACGTCCTGCTGGAGCTCGCAGCTTCGCCCCTTTACCATGTGGCTCTGAGCAAGGTGGAGCTCGGGCCCCGCCGGAGCCACGCTGCCACTCTCCCGGGAAGCTCTTGGATGCCCTGAGGCTCCGGGAGAGGGGCGGAGGCAGGGTCGGGTTGAGCTGGGGCTGGGGCTGGGGCGGGAGCCTCAGCCAATCTCGTGGGGGCCCCTGCGGAGCTCAGGGCCTGGGGCAAATTGCCCCAGTTACCCCCATGGGCGGCCCTGGGTGATGGGTTGTTGTTTTTTTATTTATTTGTTTTTGTTTGTTTTTTAATTTACAACCTGCAGAGAATTTGAAAATGAAATGATCAAATTTCCACCAAGATCTGGTCCTCAGACTTACTGATACAAGCTGGAAAGGTCTCAACCTAGCTCCCATATGGAGCTGCCAGCATCAAAAACAGACAGAATTGCAGTCCCTGCTTGTAATTCATACCTGCCTGTTGTTATTGGTGGTACAGGTCAGATGCCTGTAGTTAAGTGTACCCAACATATTCTATTATAAGACCCTGTCTTTAATCGTTCAGACTGAAATTTTCCACACTGGATGTCTGTCTGATATTTTTTTCTTTTCTTTTCTTTTCTTTTTTTTTTTTTTTTTTCTTTTCTTTTCTTTTCAGCAAAAACAGTTCAGCCCTTTCTCGGAACAAGGTAAGGAGAAATGTGTTGTTTTGCCCACTTTAAACAAATTCTTGCAGTGGTTCCATTGAGAATCCCTAGTACCCCCAGGCTGTGGAGGAAGAGGGGCCAGCAAGTGCCTTCATCATAAAACCCAGCCTCACAGTTGGCACTGTCTCTTTCTGATGGCAAAGTCATCAGAGAGGCCAAACGTCTTTGATTTACTTGCTCATGTTACTGATGGTTCATTAGATGGTGGTATAGTGAGGTTTTTTAATCACATCTTCATTAATACTTGTTACATAGTAATCTAAGTTAAAACATTATGGAAATGAATGGTGGGGGGCAGCTTGGAGTCAGGGAGGTGCCTTTTGTTGTCCCTATGAAAATCACTCCGATTTGGCCAACCTATACAATTATGAAAAAATCTTAGTAGAAACTTCTTAGAGTTTGGCAGTTAAATTCTCTTGAGAACCTCTCAGCTTAGAACATACTGCATCCCCTGCTGCTGCTGTGTGTTGACTGGACTGCACATACTCCATCTCCACAGAGCGACTGGCCAGGCTGTATTCTGGGCTGCGGGGGTTGAATAGGACTTTTGCTGTAATTGCTCCTACTGATTGCTGGAGCCTACTGTAGTGCCAGACACTAGAACTTGAGAGCAGGTGAATTGTGTTCATCACTGATAAAGTTTGCAGATGACACAGAAATTAAGGGAGTGGTAAATAATGAAGAGTACAGGTCACTGGCACAGAGCAATCTGGATTGCTAGGTAAACTGAGTGCAAACAAACAATGTGTGTTTTAATTTGGCTAAATGTAAATATATACAGCTAGGGACAAAGCGTGCAGACCACACTTCCAGGATGGGGAACTCTACCTTGGGAAGCAGTGACTCTGGAAAGATTTGGTGCGTAATCAGATGAACATGGGGTCCCAGTGTGATGCTGGGGCCAAAAGAGCTAATGTGATCCTTCAGTGCATAAACAGGGGAATCTCGAGAAGAAGTAGAGAGGTTTTTTTACCTCTATATTTGGCATTGGAATGACCACTGCTGGAATCCTGTGTCCCGTTCTGGTGCCAACAATTCAAGAACAATGTTGCTAAATTGGTGAGGGGTCAGAGAAGAAAAACATGAATGATTAACGGATTAGGAAACATCCTTTACTGTGATAGACTCTCAAGGAGCTCCATTTATTTAGCTTAACAAAGCGATGGTTAAGAGGTGACTTGATTGCAGTCTATAGGTATCTACAAGGGGAATAAATATTTAATAATGGGCTCTTTAATCTAGCAGAGAAGGGTATGATGTGATCCAATGGCTGGAAGTTGAAGCGGGACAAATTCAAGAGGAGATGTGTTTCTAAAAGATCTGCTCCAGGAATTATTTTGGGGAAGTTTTATAGCCTGTGTCATCCAGGGTTCAGACTAGATGATCACAATGGTCCCTTCCAGCCGTGGAATCTATAAATCTCTGTTATAAATGCCTTTGACTGCCGGCAGCTCATCTATAACTAGGGCTTCCATTATTATTATTATTAGCAGTAGAAATAAATTGAAGTTAGTTGCAATATTTGGAAATTTGACAACATTCCCCTAGCATAGATAGGGTCTAAAAGCTTTCTGGCGTTTTAGAAATGAGGAGGCACATCTTAAACTTCCAATTAGATTAGATTAAAAAAAAACTAGAAAAATTTGCATTTCCCTTCTGTCTTGGGTTGAAATTTTGATGAAATATTTTATCAAAATTCAAAGGTAAAGAAACTGTCCACCAGCTTTTAGCTGGTCACAAACCAGGAAAATATGTCATGACTTCTTACCTTATATTTTTCATTTACATTCAAAATATTGATTAAAAATATTGTCCAAAGTTTGGCCAACTCTGTTTCCAAAGCACTAGTACCCAGGGGGTGATAGCCTGACCTTCTTGAATTCAACAGGAATTTTACTAGGGGGGGATAGCTCAGTGGTTTAAGCATTGATTTCCTAAATCTAGAGTTGTAAATTCAATCCTTGAGAGGACAATCTAGGGCAAAACTCTGCCTGGGGAGTGGGCCTCCTTTCAGCAGCAGGCTGGATTACACAATCTCTGGTCCCTTCCAATCATAATATTCTGTAAGGCCAGGGCTTCACCCTCTAGCTGTTTTAACTTACATCCAGCAGAAGCAAGACATACTTGCCTTTTCCCCAGTGGAGAAGCCTGTGTTTGTGCTGCTGTTTTCTGAAGCCTATGTTAGTCAGGATGTTTGTTTATCCCATTCTCTGCCAACTCCTCACAGCTCTTTGCAGGATATTATGAAATATCCCTCTGCCAAACCCTGTTTCTGACCACTGGACAGTGAACATCTTTTTTTCAATGAAGGGAACAAAGGCAGACAAAAACAGATGGAACAAAAGCTTGAGATCATGGAGCAAATTCCTACTGTTGGAGTTTCTTTAGTGGTAACTCTCTATAAACTCTTGTTTGGTCAGCACCATAGTATTGCAGTTACAGATGTGTTTGCCCTCACAACACTCCTGTGAGGGAGGGAAAGATGATTTCCTTCCATGTCCAGAAAGGGTATTGGAGAGGGAGTTCTTAATCCTTCTTCTGCTGCAGCCACGCCGTGTGATTTAGAGCACCTCACTTCACTTCTCTCTCTTTATGTCTACACTGCACAGTTAGCTCAAGCTCTTAGCTGTAAAGCTCCTATGGCCCACACAGAAAAACTTTTGATCTGCATTTGGAAGTGCATGAAGCCCAAGTTAGCTGACCCAGTGAGAACACAGCCAACATCTCTCGAGTCCTGATAGTTCTACAATGTCCTTCCCACAGGTCCCCTTGAAGAACAGACAAGTTTTTCCGCAATTGACACAACAGACTGGAAAAGAATCCTAGAGCATCTCAGTGCAAAGAACCATGGGATATACCCCCAAATACACAGGTGAGTGCCAAACATTGAGGACACAGGGAGTTTTGCTGTGGGGACACTCCACCTAGGCTAGGCCACCCTGGGCACTCAGACCCAGGTGTCAATCACTCGGGATAATTGTGCAGTGTAGAAATATCCTCAGTTTCCTTGTCTGAAAAATGGGGATGAGACCACTTCTTCAACTTCACAGGAGTGTTGTGAGAAATCCTGAAGAGAAATTCTTTAAGGACTGTAAATAGCTCTCAGACTACCATGACATAAGCATCTCGAAAGATGGACCATTTGGGGAAACTGCTAAATTTTAGAGATCTTGAAAACAAATTCAGACCTCTAGTTCTCTTACAGTTTTCTCATCATTTATTTGGAGTCAACCAATGGGAAAACAGTCTCCTCTCTCCAACTGGAGCACCAGGATATTTTACTGACTGTGGAGTGGAAATATTTTCTGTTTCTCATAACCATCTAGGTTGAGCACCACGCGAAAAGGGTGGCAATACTGTAGGTATCTTGTGTGCTTGTATAATTAAGCTGTATCAATGGAAAATTGTTTCTTAGTGACTCATCAAACCGCACTGTTTGTCTTCTCCACCAATCAGCTGACTGAAAACAGATTCCTCCCATGCAGCCTCCTTAAAGACTTGTCATTTTATTAGTAGTTTATAAATTATACAGAAATACATCAGACAATCCTGGTTGCAAAATATAAGCAATAGTTACACAAAGCAAACAGTAAAGCACAGAGGAAAAAGGAATATATATATAATGAGTGCCTAAGGAATGTTATACCTAATGTAAATAATATATTATTAATTACTAAGAAGATGCACAAAGCCAGCTTTGAAATTAGCTTTCGTTGTCCAATATATTAACTGCAAATATTTACAAATATAGTGTATATCCCTGTATTACCACAGAGAGGACAAATGAAGTCAAATAAACCCTCTCTTCTTTGGAGGGAATGGATGACACAAGATCCGAGCCTCTGTTACACTGATATACATCCATAGTAGAGCCGCCACCTAAAATGGAATGACTGCAGATTTACTTTGGTATCATAACAAGACCTAATGAATGGAAACTGAGATAAGATAAATTGAGATCGGAAAGAAGGTGCACTTTTATTTGTTTGTTTGTTTGCAGTGGAGTAATTAACCACTGGAACAGCTTACCTAGCATTGTGGTACATTCTCCATCACCTTGGAGTCTTGAAGTCAAGATGGGATGTCTTTCTAAAAGAGATTCTGTAGCTCTACCAGAAGCTATGGGCTTGATGTAGGAATCCCTGGGCACAATTCTGCCGTCTATGCTATGCAAGAGGTCAGATTAGATTATCATAATGGTCTGAGCAGGCCCTTATGAATCTGTGGACCATGACATGGACTTTCACACTGTAATGTAAGAGGGTTGCTATGAGGGAAACTTCTCAATGGACTTGATCCAAAGTCCCCTGAAAGATTCCTCTTGAGTGCTGTGGTCTTGGCTCAGATCCAGTATTGTTAATTGGTGATACAGAGCAGCATTGGTTTGGGTTAGTGCGACGGTGACCTTCGGTAATAGTTGATTAAAATATTTGGGTGAAATTCACTGGTGCACAGAGGGCCAGCACAAAGTCTACGCATCACTTAAGTCCCACTTGAGTCTTCAAAACAAGTCCTCTATAGGGGAGGTGACACATGAGCACTGTGCTAGCCCTCTGCGCACGGGGAACTTTGCTCATTGAGAATGAGAGTTGACTAGTGTTATGGTGTAGGCAGGACTATTTATTGATATTTTGAGATGTTTCAAGCTCTCTACCTATTTCTGAGATGCCTACTGCCTGACCACCAACAATTACATGGTGTCTTTGTGCTCAGGATCTCAAAGCGCTTCACAAATATGAATGCATTAAGCCTCAATAATGTCCCTTGTGAGGAAGAAAAGTATTGTTATCCATGCTGCATTCCTCCTTTTTCAATTGGTAGGTTGGTAAAAATCGAAGCTGCCATTATATGAGTGTACCCTGAGTCAGAGTTGCAAAAACTCCGGTAGAGTCCAGTTTAGGTTTTAGTTGCCCATTCAGCATCCCTGACCCCAGCATTTGTACTGGGACATTGCACCTTAGCCTCCAATGATAGAACAAGAAGCAATGGGCTTAAACTGCAGCAAGGGAGATTTAGGCTGGACATTAGGAAAAAGTTCCTAACTGTCAGGGTAGTCAAACACTGGAATAGATTGCCTAGGGAAGTTGTGGAATCTCCATCGCTGGAGATATTTAAGAGTAGGTTAGATAAATGTCTATCGGGGATGGTCTAGACAGTATTTGGTCCTGCCATGAGGGCAGGGGACTGGACTCGATGACCTCTCGAGATCCCTTCCAGTCCTAGAGTCTATGAGTCTATAAGGCAGCGTCAAGCCATTAGTGAAGCTGGTCCGAATTTTTCAAAATTAGAAACTTCAGCCAAATCTTGAATTTCAAAATTTTGAAAAATAAATGGAGGATGCATAGATAAAATGTTTAGGAAATTCACACACACACACCCATTTTTCAGCCAACTATGGGGAAGCTAGAAATTTTTCAAATTTTGACATTTCAAGTTTCAAATGTCAATTTTTGATTATATGGAGGGAAAGCATTTCATCTTTGCGGTGAGATTAATTAGTCACCTGCGTATCTGTCTTCCTTGCCGTCCATACTGTCTTCTCATGCCCCTAGTTTTGACCTTATCCTGTTCTACCCTTTCTACATTTATTCTGCCTTTTCCACACTTTCATTTATTATCGCTCTGGACTTTTCCTGAATGCAGTGTAATTTTCTTCCTAAAACTGTTTGTTCCTTGACTTGAGACAAGTGCAGGGAAGGCTCAGCTGGGATGAGGTTGGTGCTACAAACCAGAGGTCAGAAGTTCCAGCCTATGATCTGAGTGTGCTATAACACTTACTTTTCACTATAGCACTCTCCAGAAGACCAGCTAGTTGGACCTTTACCTGAGAGAAAACAGAGCTCCCAGAAGCAACTCCTGGCTCTATGACACTTTCTGAGCCACTGTGTGCTTCAGCTTTGCCCTCTATAAAATGTGATAATGATGCTTCTCTATTTCACAAGGGTATTGCGTGTTGGCAGCTCAAGCTAGGGTCCCTGGGTGTAACTGCACCCACAGAAATCAGGCACTACTGCTTGTGCATCTCACTTCTCTCGGCCAGCACTCATGTCCCACTCCCTGCCAGAATCCACAGCAGCATCTCTCGGCCTTAGGGACTGGTGGATGGCTGACGTGAGCGGGAAGGGGTAAGTATGAGGGTGGGTCAGGGAGAAGGGGGCCAAGACAGGCTGTTCTCCTTGTCCGGCCTGGCAGAGCCTGGCCTGGCAGAGTCTGTGCTGCCACCTCTTGGGCAGGGTTGTTTGGTCTGTGCACTCCTGCCTGCTCCAGGCTGCCATGGCAACTTTTTCCCAGGGACCCCAAGGTGCGGGAGGAAAGGCTAAATGTAGAGCAGAGTGTGTGTGGGGGAGTATGGCTGGATGTGGGTCAAGGAAAAAGAGGAAGGAGGAGTGCTGGATGGGGGCAGAGAAGGAGGTGAAAGGAGCAGAGCTGCCTTTGGGGCAGAAAGGGGGAGGGAGCAGGGCTGGGTGTGGGGCAGAGAGGGAGGAAAGGGGTCAGGGCACAGCAGGGAGGGAACAGGGCTGGATGTGGGGAAGGGGGAAGAAAGTGGGAGCCAGGCTGGATGTGATATAGTACACCCATTGAAATGTGGTGGGAGTATCTCTGCCCTGGTGTTATGAGGCTTAAGCCACTAGTGTTTGTGAGGTGCTTGGATACTCTGGTGAGGAATCAGAGAAAAACAGAAAAGTGACCTCACACTTGCAATGTGCAGCTCTGATGGAACCTAGGGATGATGGAGAGCCAGCCGGACGTTCAGCATTTGTGGCCAGAATAGAGAGTTGATTGTTGTTCTCACTGTCCCTGTGTTATCCTTGAGCAACACTTGCATGCTGTCAAAATATCAGCCAAGAGCCAGATTAGCTAGATGGATCCTATAAAGTGTGTAACCCAGCCTGGGATAAGGTGGTTACTTGTTCTTCCCACATTTCTTTCCCACACTGTGGTTGGACCATTTAGACGACTCCTAAAGGTTTGTGAATGTGCTAAACTCTGAGCTAGCAGTCCTGTGCCTTTAACTCAAGGCTTATGCCTGTAGATGCAGAGGTTTGTGTTGAATCTCGGCAGCTGACTGGCCAGGGGCGTTGTTACAGAAGTGCAAAGCATCCTTACTTGTCTAACTTGTGGATGATTCAAAGTGAAGTGAAGGAAGCCGCATAACCTTCCCCAGTCTCCTAGGACAGCTTCTAGGAGAGAACTTAGTAAATCTGACTCCTACACCATTGAGCTAGGACGGTATCAAACCATCTTTCACCCTTATTAGTCTGTTGACAGGCTCCATGCTGGCTTGCCGGGATATCTCAGCACTTGAGTTAACGGTTTCAATTAGCTACTGCTCACAACCTGGCTGGGTTGCGGTCTCTGTGTGGGGAATACACACTCCATGGGTTCTGTCTGACACACGGTGCCCCTATTTCTACATTCCTGACACACGGAAGGAGAGAAGCAATCTCAGTTCTGCTTGATTTCTACAGAGACCGCTGTCAGTTTGCAGTCGGAAGGGAAGGCCTTTAACAGAGTCAGCGGTTGTTTTGTGCCGGGTGCAGTATTCAGGTGAGTCAACAAAGGAGCCGACCTCCAGATTCTCCTCCAACAGGGTAACAAGAAAATTCACATGGGCCTTACCAAAGGAATAAGAGGGAACCTTCCCCCAGGTCAGGGATATGAGAGGACTGATTGACATGGTGTTGTATGATTTTTGTGCCCTGGAATATGCAGCTACGTGAAACATGCAGCATATGTAACAATCCATATCTCGTTGTTGTTATTATTAGTTACATGTAGGTAGCAATAGCGCCAGCAGGACAAGCCGACTGAGGCCCCATTGTGATAATGTGGATATTTCAAATGTTATTAATATTTATTATGGGCACTGGGGCAGTGCCTAGGAGCCAGTCCCAGGCTAGGGCTCCATTGTACCAGGTGCTGTACAACCACGGGACAGTGTCAGGAATCAGGGCTAGTCTCTAGGCAGCCTCATCTGTACAGTGGGCTTGCAGCAGGCGGCCTGATTAGCCACATCACCGGAGTGGCTGCAGAGGCCAGCAGGCTGGCTCATAAGCCAGCATCAGCAGTTTGCTGGCTTCCGAATGGCCATGCCCACCTTTGTGCCTGCTCCTGCATTACTTGCAGGGCCAGCTCTAGCCATTTCGCCACCCCAAGCACGGTGGCACACCGCAGGGGGTGCTCTGCATCTTGCCAGTCTAACGGCTCCAGTGGACCTCCCACAGGCTTGCCTGTGGATGCTCCACCGGAGCCGCAGGACCAGCAGACCCTCCGCAGGGATGCCTGCGGGAGGTCTACCAGAGCTGCCAGCCGCCCTCCTGGTAACCAGCAGAGCACCCCCTGCGGCGTGCCACCCCAAGCACGCGCTTGGCATGCTGGGGCCTGGAGCTGGCCCTGGTTACTTGCTTCCTCCAGCTCCTTGTAGTGAGGTGGAGCGGCCTCCCACGGACCCAGAGGAGGAGAGACCACTCACTGAGCCCTAGTGGGTGGAGCCAGGCCGTGTTCACCCCTCCCACCGGCAGTCAGTGGGCAGGACCGGGAGTATAAAAGGCAGGTCTTTGAGCTCAGTTGGATGGCAGCTGCCAAAGGAGCCAGATGCTTTCTGTCTGCTCCCGAGCTGGAAGATGGCAGCAGACCTCTGTGGAGCTGAGGACTGGCCAGAGCCACCCACTCACTAAGCTACGGAGGAGTTGCTGGCCTTCTACTCTGACGACCTAAAGGATCCCACTATGGATCCAGGTACACCCCAAGGGGGAGGTGGAAAGTGGCCCAGGGACAGCCGACTCTAGTGCCAGAAGCATGTTACGGCTGGATTCCCCACTGACTCAGTGGCAGACCACTCTGCCATGGTCAGGGCCCAATGCTGGGACGCAGTGGAGTGGGGTGGGTCCGCGTTCCCCTACCCCTGCCCCTCCACTCCTGGGGTAGCAGTACTTCCCGTCCTCAGGCCAGGAGGGCTGCATCAGCCTACAGTGCGCCGATCTAGGACACTAGACTCTGCTCATCCTCCGCCAGAGCCCCCTTCACTGTGTTTAGGCTCTCAGCCCCTGCCAGAGCCCTAATGACTTTTCTTCTCGCTGACTAAGAGCTTGGGCTCCTAACTGTGTTTGCTACTCTGCCCTGACTGCAGCCCAGAGCCCCAGGCTGTGTGTTGTCCTGCTAATTCCCCAGCAGTGGGCAACACACAAGGACGTAGAAAGGCAGAGTGGCCTCCCATGGACCCAGGGGAGAGGGGACCACCAACAACAACCCACTACACTCCTGCTTTGCACCCAGCCTTGCCTCTGTCCCGTCCCTGCCTTGAACCCTGATCTTGCTGGATACCCTGCTGGCTCCAGTTCCTGCCCTCTGGCTTGATTCTTGGCTTCAGCTCTGGACTGCTGACTCTGGCTCTGATCCTAGCCCTTGGGTCCTGATGCCCACTATGACCATTAGGCTAGATTGCCCTCATCCTGGTCGGCTGCCAGACAGTCCCTGTCCCAAGATTGGCTTATTTATTGAGCTATTGCAAATACGTTAAGTAACCCCAGTCACTGTTACGTGTTTCCATGTGGATGCCTTTAATAGCATCATTCTGATTTACACTGAGGGCAGAATCAGGCACAGGGAATAATGCACAAGAGGATGCTACAGGCCTGATTCAGCAAGGTACTTAAGCATGTATCTAATTTTAGGCATAGTCCTGTTGACTTCAGTGAGACTGCTGACATGCTTAAAGTTAGACATGTGCTTAAATAACATCCTGAAATGGGGTCTAGGTTCTTAAGGGCCAAATTCGCTGATGGTGTAACTCCACTGCAGGCATAATTATGGACCAAGGGCTTGATTCCGATCTCACACTGGTTTGACACCACCGATTTCAGCGCAGTGACTCCTGACTTCCGTTGTCAATGTCAGAGTCGGGGTCTGAGATCCTAAGTGATTTTGCATTAATGTCCTTCTGGCTCCATGCAAGCAAACCCGTCCCTTGTGTAGCTCTGTCACCTTCAGGGGAGTTAGGCCAAGAATGAATTTGGCCCAAGTGAGTTCTTCGGGTGCTCGGTTCAGGTATATGTGGCATATTGCCCTTCTCAGTGCTCAAACACAGCCAGATCTCACACCCAGCCTTGAATGTCAGCATTCGCCCTCCAGAGCAGGGAGATATTAGCCGGGGATACCTGGGCTATTCACTGATTGTTTGGGGGAGCACTACGGAGTCTCTAACTTGCACCTGGACAGCCAGCAGTCCTCATGTCGGATTTGGGCCCAGGAGTCTGTTGGCCTACAGGTGAGAATATAATTTCCCACCACCACCCATTAAACACACACGTGTGTCACTTGGTCTTCCATTTCTATCAACCTAGCTATAAAGCTGGATAATGCAGCAGCATTCAGAGAAACCTGGATGCTGTATTTGAGTTGAACTTTCCTGAAGAAAGTGAGGAAGGGCAGACAGAGAGAGAGAAAGGTGCTGAATTCATAACAGATTTTTTAAAAACAGCCTTGTTTTTATGGATACAAAAATCAGAGTCCAGTTTTCAAACAGAGAGGCTTTGCTTGACCATCCAAACTTTGCATTTGGATGCTCAGCTAGCTACTGAGTGGAAGGGAACATAATGCAATGGACAGGGTGCTGAACCTGAGAGTCCTGGAGTCTATTCCTGGCTGTTCCAATGACCAGCTGTGTAACCTTTGTTAAATCACCTACCCTCTGTGTTCCCTTTTCCTCCCTTTCTCTGCCTTGTCTGTTTAGATTGTAATCTCTTTAGGCCAGGGACTGTCCAGTCCGTTCCCAGTGGCTTCAGTAAGCCTGCTCAGAAGCTAAAGAACCTTGCTGAATCAAGATCAAACAAGATCCAGATCCTCCAGCTGGGTCTGTCATGGGCAGATGCCCAGGCGCAGCCCCATTGAAGTGAATCGGGCTCTGTGTATATTGTGTCCACACAGCCAGCTACAGCAGTTGAGTCCATAAGAGATTGTTGGAGGTGGGAATAGGTGAGAGGAGTGGTCAGAAGCAAGTCAGTGATGAAAGGGAAATTGACGGCACAGCAGCATGTGAGCAAACCTCACCATGGTGACGATTGCATCTGACTCTGCCACCAAAGCAGAATTGAAGCAGAACATTGTCTGATGTTCTAGCTTAGAGCCTCTTTATTTTATATTCTCCCTGGTAATCACCCGCACACAAGCCCCCCGCCAGCCGAAGCGTTATTTGTTCATTTCATATTTTCTGCCATTCGACTTTTATTTTGCTTTCACCGTTTCTCTTCCCCTTGTTTCTCCTTAGCTGCTTCTATATGAATTAAAGCTCTGTTATTCTTCCCTCTCAGGGGCGTTCAAGCTACATTTGCCTTGCAGCAGAGACATAACAAAGCAGGCTGTGTCTGGGATGCTATATTTCATCTGTCAGCAATATTCACATGGAAGCATAGCACTTTGATTTTCATTCTTTCTATGTTTCCTCCTTATCATGTAGCTAATTCTTTGATTTTTCCTACCTCACTAACTCCGTTTTTCCATCTTTTTCTTTTCCCCTCTTTCCAATACTTTGCAGCCTCTATAAAAGATATTTATATTCCAATTATTACCAGGTCCCTGGTAGAAAGCGCAAGAAGATTAAACATCAAAACTGCTTTTCAGAACCCTGCTCCTGTTAACAGCTGCGAAGAAGAGATTATAGCGAACTTCACTGGAGGTTTTGCTTAGGCGCAGATCATGTGCACACACGCTCATTTGCATGAACACTCGCAAATAGTCACACACACATTCACAGGTACTCAGGCACAGTCACCCTCAGACATGCACACAAAAACACACACGTACTCAGTCAGGTATATACAAACAAGCATACATTTTACACAAGTTCACGATTGTTCTCACACTCACATGCATACACACACTCTGAAATTCACAAGCACACACATACTTTCACAGACACACTCTCTGCCTCTCACGCAGACACACAACCTTTGGGATATAAATATTTTAACCATTTCTCCACCCCTTTTCCTAAGGGCTGACACAGCTGTTAGGGCCCGAGACAAGTGCTAGGCTGACAGCCCTGGAATCTGGAGCCTTTCTTTACCCCCAGAAGAGGGCCATCACAGGCAGCTTCCCCCTCATCGTGGAAACACCACCTGTGTGGGTCAGAGGAAAGCTCAGCCTCATGTCTACACTGCAATGGAAACCTGGAGTGAGACTCAGACTCAAGCCTAACCCCCTTTTATGTCAACACACAAATCATAGTCACCCAAGGCTCAGAACCAGGATGCCACGGAGGGGGGGGGGGAGGGTCTGAGCCTGAGTCAAGCCAGGACCCAGAGTTCAAGCTCTATTGCTTTGCAGTGTAGACGCAGCCCCACTAGACTCATCACCAACTTTCTTTGTCCTCTGGACAGTCAGGTCTGGTGGGCAATCAAGTTTTCCCACCATGAGCAAATGGCTAAAGTGGCCACATTTTGAGAGGATGATAAGAAGTCTGAGATATGGGTGATTGGACTTGTCCCCACATAAGGCAATGTAGACAGTGCAGCCCCCAGCTGGGACCCAGGGTTCAACAATTCCTAACCTAGGATTACAGGTGAGTATAGACGCTCAACCCCTGGGTTAACAAACCCAGGGTCTGCTAACTTGAGTTCTGCTAACCCAGGGCTTACAATGCAGTGTAGACATATCTTATGTCTTTGATTCCTCTGCTAGTGCTTGTTCTCTCTCTCTCTCTCTCTATCTTGTACCAGGGCCAAAGAAAATAATTTTGGGCCCCTGTGCATTATAGAAATAGTGGGCCCCCATCTTCCTTAAAGTAGACAGAGCTTGTGATATACAGTCTGTAAATATGAGAACCTCTCCATTCATTAATAATTATTGTTATATGACAGAAGACTTTTTACAAAATCTAATATGAAATACATTAATATTAATAGGGCTAGAATATTTAATTTAAAACGACATGGCAATTTGATTATTTTTAAAAATCTAATACCCACTCTCTTCTTTTGCTCTGGGCAAACATTTACTAAGTAGCCTAATTGCTGGGTCTATTTGTGAAATGTGACTCAGAAATGGACTCAACTGTGCCCAGCTGCCTCCCCAGCGACAGGGCAAAGGGTTCGTGACTAAAACAGAACTTGCTGGAGACCCTACAAATCAGAAAGGCGCGAGTGCCCAGTGCCTTGGGATAACTGAACTTCCTGAGCCAGAGACGCTTTGCTGAAAAACAGGCGGGGCTAAGAGAGCTCCTAAGGAAAAGGGCCCCAGAGTCTCAACTGGCTGGAGACACAAGATTGTGGGACTGGGCTTCAGCAGCTGAATGTGCAGGAAAGCCGGGTCCTTTCGCCCTGGGAAAAAGGGTGGACTTGAGTGAGAGGACCCTGAAGAGGTCCTGTGGACAATGGCACTGGTGACCCCCCAAGGCCATCAAGGAGGGAGAAAGAACCAAGGACAGGCTGAACCCTGGAAGGGGCCTGAGAAACTGGCTCCCTTCCAAGAAGCCCCCCTATTTTTGCATGACTTTGATTGCCATGGCCACCCCAGAGAGCACCGAGAAGAGGCACAGCCGCCTAGGGCGCCAAACCTGAGTGGCGCTGTGACCTTGTGCGGCAGGTTGCAATGCCATTCATTGAAGTTTGGCCTCGGTGCTCTCCCATGGTAAGTCAGTACAGAAAGCGACTGGGCCAAACCTGGTTGGAACCCAAATAGGGTCACTATCTCCAAAGGGCAGAAAAACTGGCCATTGCCTCCTCTGCTCCCAGGCTCCCCCCACCGGTCTCACACTGGTCTCCTCCTCCTCCCTGCACAAGCCTGACCTTCCTCTTCCCCTCCTAGGTGGCTGACCACCACCACTAGCATGACCCCCCACCCATAAAGCCCTATACCCCTGCCCAGGAGTCCCTGCCTCCCCAACCCTGGTCCCTCCTCTTGCCCCTCCCTGCTAGCGAGCCTCAGGTCTGTCCTGCTTTCTGGTACAGAGAGGAGCTGGAGCCAGATGCCTCAGCACCCTGAGGGCCCAGCACACGGAGTGGGACCCTGGTGCTGTGCTGGCAGCACATAGCGCTACCAGCAGCTGTGTGACCTGTGCACCATACTGGTTGCAACCGCCAGTGACCCCCCCCGCATAGACACAGCAAGGGTTGTTAGTTGCCACATGCTGGGGGAAGGGGAGGGGGAGAGGGGAGGGTGGTATTTCCCCTTTGTAACTTGCAAATTATACATAAAAAACCCAGTGCATGGCAACCAGCAACACATGGGGAAAAACAGCCAGGTGGTTGGGAGCCCTTTCCAAGTGCACCGAGTGCACATTGGCTCATCTAGGCCTGATATATATCCTCCTCCTCTCTCTCTCTGTCTCCACATGTTATCTAGGCCCTACATTCCTCTCTTGGGATAGTGAATCCCCTGGGCCTGGCTGCTTCCCTCCCTCTGGGGTTCCTGCCCAGGGAGAGCAGCTGTCAGTGACAGTTGAGGCTTTCATGCAGGCCCAACCCAGGCTCCTCTCTGCTTCTTTGGGCTCAAGTGGGTTTGAAGGCCACATGCTGGGGGAAATGATGCTACCTCTTGACCTCGCAGGAGTGCTGTAATGGGCTCAGACCCTACGATAATGGAGGCCCTTGGAACAGGTAGATCCTACAGGAATGGCTACCGATGCTCTAGGAATGGTACAGGCAGCACTCCCCATCCTTTGAGCCTGGCAGAGAAGCCCTGTTTGCCAGCAAGAGGTAAAGGAGCATGATTAATGAATTGCTGCTCTCTGATTCCTATCCCTTAAGCCTCTGAGTTAATTATGACATTAACCGTTACTGTTATATTATGTTGACATTTGAAGTATTGCAGGAATTGGCACTAGATGCAGAATGGGAGAATTAAATACAGAGATGCTAACAATAAATGCTTGGGCAAGGGGAGGGGAAAATCATTTTCTGATGGGAGAGTTTGGCTTAACTCTTTCTCCCTCTGTCTGTGATGTATGGCTTGACAGAGTGACATCATTTTAAACAGGATCACACCATCAGAGGAAGAAATGGGGGGAGGGGGAGGGTTGTGATTTACATTTAAAAAAGTAAAATGATCTAACTGAATAAATCTTCTCTGAGCAAGCACTAAATATGTTCAGAAATCAGGCAGCTTAAATGGATCCATCAGAAATACAGAGTGTACATATTTCCCCACCCCAAAGCAATTAATGTGATGAAAAGGAACAAAGTGGCAGAAGAAAAAAAAACTGATTACAAAAAATTTCCTTCGGAGCTTTTGGAATACGTGCCATGGATTGTGCTTCCCTTTTCTGCTTTCAAACTCTCCAATGGTCGAACATGTATGTATTGGCAAAGTTGCCCAGTCTTGCCTAGTGCTGGCTGCTGGCATGAAAGCACGGTGTGCCAACTTCGTATGGCAAGATAACAGCGTTATCTCTCTTCTTGGCTTCTTTGCTGCACTTGGGAAAAGGTTTGGTGAAAGTAGAAATGATGGAAGCTTGAGCAGTTCCAGAAAAAACACCAGTGACTTTAATGTGGCCCAGCCAGTGTTGTGTTGTCTGCTAGTGTGCGGTCCACTAGATGGGAGATAACAGCCTACTACTAGTTGTAGTAGCCGTTCGAGCTATGCCTTTAGCTCAAGTGGTAGAGGTCTAAACAGCGATGCTAAAGGTCCTGGGCTCAGATACACTTAGAGATTTCTTAAATGAGCAAAATAAAGTTTAGGCTGAAGAGCAGAAGAAATTTCCTAAATGTGAGGTTTGTTAGAATGTGGAACAAATAGTCTCCCAAAGGAAATGAAGAATATGCTGAGGGGAACAATCTTATTTTGGGTTGACTCTGTGATGAAATTAGCTGGTGTATGTGTGCACCACTGCTCTCTAGTGGATTGAATTAGAACTGCTCACCCTGTTTTATATCCTGTACTGCTAAGGGGTTGTACCTATTGGGTGTCTGGGAAGTGGGCGGGCGAAGCCCGCCCACTGCTAAAGGATCCTCCCCCAGCCTAAGGGGAGGAACCACAGGGCCACAGAACCCACTGAGTTCGGGGGACAACTAATAAAAGAACAGGGACAGGAGTGAGGTCAAAGGGTCAGAAGGAGGGAACCTAACGGGGACACCGAGCAGAGAACCCCGGACAGCGCCCACTGCTCCTCGAAGGCATCAAGGGAGCCAGTGGACGCCGCCCAGAGGAACTCCGCCCGGATGCGTGATCGGACCATGGAGCGGAAGCAAGCCCCACAGTCACCGGAGTCTCCGTCGGCCAACCTCCCCTCCCTGGTCGCGTGGATGGCCTTTTTCGCCAGGGCGAGGAGGAGGTTGACCAGGAGGTCCCGGGACTTCGTGGGGCCACGGATAGGGAGTGCATACAAAAGGAGGTGAGGGGAAAAGTGTAACCAAAAACGTAAGAGGATGACTGTGAGGAGCCGGTGTAGGGGCTGCAACCTGGCACACTCTAAATACACGTGCGCCAGGGTCTCCCTCACGCCGCAGGAGGGGCAGGTGTCCGGGACAGGGGTACTAAGGGGTTGTAGCAGGGCAGGTGCCCTACTCCCTAAGAATTGAGGCTGCAGCAGGCCTGCACAGATGAACAGCCAATCAAAAAAGGGCTTATTGGGAGCCAATCAGGGACCAGATTAGAGACAGCCAATCAGGGCCAGGCTCAGCCATATATAAAGGCTGCCCAGAACAATAGCTGGCAGTCTGTCTCAGGCCTTTGAGAGGGGAAGGTCTGTCTCCAGAGCGGGGAGACTAGCACCAGGGACAGTGCAGTGCTGGCCAGGCCCGTGGGAGCAGAAGGGGACTCCAGCCCGGTGTCTGCCAGGCTACAGACCCTGAGGGGAATGGCCTAGCTGGTGTGAGGGGATGAAGGGGAAGTGGCCCAGGGAAGCAGACAGACGAGGGTGGAGAAGGAGGCCAGCAAGGCTGCCGTCAGAGGGTCCCTGAGCCAGGACCCAGAATAGAGGGTGGGCCTGGGTCCACCTGCCCCCCCACCCCTCTTGCAGTACACCCAGTCATCGGCCATGGGGAGTGGACATTACAGACTACGCCAGATCCCTGACAGGAGGGATTAGACTTTGGTGTGTGTGGTTGGACATGGTGACAGGGGTGTAGAGAGACTGCTGATGCCCCCCAGAAGTGGGTGTAGATGGACTCAGGGGCACTGCCGGAGGGCAGTGGTCCAGAAGAGGACACAACGAGCTGGAGAGTGACGCAGGCTCAGACGCCAACCAAGGGCAAGACAACGGGTGGCACACCACTGAGAGAGGGTGCTCTACTGGGCTAATTCCCAAGGACGGCCAGCAGGAGGTGCTGCAGTGGTGAGTCCCAACCTTGTCAGAGGGATAAAGGAGATTCTCCTTTAGCCCAAGTGGAGCAGGCCTATGCTTTTGGAGAAGAAAGGTCTAAATTCTATCCCCACTGCTGCTGTAAAAGTCCAAGCAACCATGCTGTGTGTAATAAGGACAACTTTGAAGTCTGTTGGTGGCCAAGGGACTTTCCCAAAATGTTCTAAAACATTTTTCATCTGGAGACGGGGTTAGTGGGAATGCTGAGAGCCACTGAACCAAACTGTAAACCCTGTATATGTTGGAAACCACTTCAAGCCAGGTGTGCAGCAGCACCTCCCGCACCCCTTGTTCCAGCACCTGTGTCTGGCTATCTCCTTAAAGTGCTTTCTGAGGATTAATTAGTGGAGCCAGACAACTGTTAGGAAAGCATTGTTATCCCTATGTTATAGACAGGAAAATGGAAGCAGAGGGAATAAGGGGCACAGCCAAAGCCCTGCAGCAAATCAGTGGAAGAGCCAGGAATAGAACTGAAGAGGTTTCCTGATTCCTAGGCCCCCAGTTTAACTGATCAACACACTTCTTAATCTAATTAATGAATTTGAGCCTTACAGTGGTTCTTCTTAAGTGTGTGATGTGGCCTTTAGGTGACGAGGTTGGGCCTTGACTATTCATATACGGTCTCCATGGGCTGCAATGCCAGAGATAGATGTTGGTGCTGCACTCATGTGTGCCCCCTACTGGTAAGGCCTTCACTCATGTGTGCCCCCTACTGATAAGTCCTTCAAGTAAAAAGTACCGGAAACATCACGAATGTGGGCTAAAAGAGGCAGAGGATGGCACTTGGGCATGGGAGTCGGGCGACCAGGGTCGTTCGTGGCTCTGCCAATGACTCGTTGAGCGACCTTGGTCAATCCACAATTATTTTTTTTCCTGAATTTTCAATGGGCCAAAAAAATTTAACATTTTCCATTGTTTTGGAATTGCCATTATTCACCCAGCTCTAACTGTGAGTCCCTGAGCTGCGTTTCCAGATTGCCTTTTATTATTGTTTTACTTTAGCTGCCACAGAATGTTCCTAAGTAATATTATGCCACCAATTAATGACCAGTACAGACAGGATGGATTCTCCGATTACATTGGGCAATCTGGTTCAATAAATATTTCACAGGGCTAGGGAGCCACCACTTAGCATCATTAATGCACACAAGGATGGGGGTGGGGAGAGGTGGTGCAGTATGGGACAGAGCTTCCTGAAGTTGTCTCCCCTACCGTGGAGGAGGACACACTGCAGGGGACTTGAACTGGGAACTTCCAGAGGTTGAAATGACGGGTGTTTGTTACAGCGAAGTGTGGGCATGTTGAATTTAAATCTCTAGTGCTCCTGTGTTATTCCGTGGACTTCTTCTTGCAGGCCAAGAGGATTTTTAAGGTTCAAAGGCTCCTTCTCTTATGCCAGCGTATCTCCTTGATTTCGTGGTATAGTAAGATGAGGCCCTGAAACAAACTCTTGTGTCAGAGGCCCACTCTGAGGTTTGAAGCCTTAACCAAAGTACTTCCAGACATTGCTAAACAAAAGCAGGCCCCACTCACAGAAATTGGCAAGAAGAGGGTTGCTAGAAGCAGGTGCATCTTAAAGACAGGGTTAAAAGGATTGCATGATGGATAGATCTGTTTGAAACAACATGATCAAAGGAGGAGACAGCCCCCAATGAGTCAAGGGACTGTACTTCCCTTGACAATACATCAGTAGGGATGAGTAATCTGTCCTGTAACTGTGTAAAAGGAGGTCCCGGAGTGCACATCTTTGTCCAGCCTAGAGGGAAGTGGAGTGTCCTGTCACGGACTGAGCTGTGTCCATTGCCGGGGTACATATTCGTAGTATGTCCTGTAGAGTCTATAGGAAACTGTTACTTTATAATAAACCTGGCTCGGGTTCCTTCGTACCTTACTAGAGTCTGTGGTCTTTGGGGGTTCTCTCGGGGTTTGCTGTGTCAGCGATCTTCGTAGAGCTGGGGCAGCACACAGAGGGAACACACACGCAGCCGACCGTTACCATCATCGAACAAGAGCAGAGCACCACACCTGTAGCTACTGACAAGGGGCATGAACGTTTTGGAAGGTACCAGGGTAAAGCTCGTTACAACCATAATTAGTGCTCACTTGTCATTGCTAATAAATCCTTGACTTTCCCCTCAGTCCATGACACATGGATCCTCCATTCTCCTAGCTCCTGCCTGCATTGTTGCACTACAGTCAGAATGGTGAATGTGACCAATAGCAGAAGCTGATGGGAGAGTCTCTCTCAGCTTCCCTGGTGGGCTCAGAGTGGCAGCTGTGGTTCATTTCTCCCTGAACTGGGTTCACTGGCCCTCTGCTTTGATTCTAAACACAATCCTCCTTGCTCTCCAGTTTAGGGAAATCAGCTGCCATGTTTCAAGGTGCCTGCTGGGGCCAGAAAGACACTTCCTCACTGGGGTACGTTTGGCACAGTTGGCCTAAGAACACTACGTCTTCTGTCTTCTGCTGAAGCAGCATCAGTGGCCTTTCATGAACATGAGATGTTCGAGCTTGAAGAAGGATGGTTATTGGGTTCAGTCACTAGTCTGGCACTTAGGAGAGAGAAGTTCAATTCCTGAGACCCCAGACTTCTTGGGCAAACATATGGGACCAGATTTTCAAAGGGATTTAGATGCTTTAAGACAGGGGTGGCCAACCTGAGCCTGAGACAGAGCCAGAATTTACCCATGTAATTACCAAAGAGCCACAGTAATAGGTCAGCGGCTCCCACCTCCAGCCAGCCGGCAGCCCTGCCGATCAGCACCTCCCAATGAGCTATTTCATGGTGTGCAGAAGGCTTGGGGGGAGGACCAAGGGCATAGCAGGCTCAGGGGAATGGGCGGGAAGGGGTGGAGTGGGGGTAAGGCCTGGAGCTGAGCCTGGGGTTGAGCAGTGAGCACCCCCCCCAGCACATTGCAAAGTTGGCACCAGTAGCTCCAGCCCCAGAGTGGGTGCCTATACAAGGGGCCGCATATTAACTTCTGCAGAGCCGCATGTGGCTCCGGAGCCACAGGTTGGCCACCCCTGCTTTACGAAATAGGTAGCTGCCCGGTGGGATTTTCAAAAGAACTTATCTGCTTCTTTAGACATTTAAATATCTTTGAAAATCTGGGTCTTAGCCTCTCTTTGCCTGGCTTCCCCACCTATAAAACAGGGATAATAGTGTTTCCCTACCTCAGGGGGTGTTGCTAGGATAAATTCATTCAGGCGCTCAATGTGATGGCCCAGGTCTTGAAGGTCCCAGACAGCCACCACATCCTGGCCTCCACCCAGTGTTTGCTGAAAGCTCATGGGCCCGGAAGCTAGCAGGACTACAGTCTCAGCCAAGGCATCACCCTGGGAGCCCTGACTGGAAGATCGCCCAGGCGCCACCAATTGGCCCAGCCACACTCTTTAAGCCAGAAAGAGGCCCAGGAAGTTGGTAATTTTCTGTTGTGGCTGCATCGAACCCTGCTTGTGCCTGTGTCCAACACTCCCCCTGATTCCTGCTTTGCTCCTGGCTCCTGCCTCACCCCAGCCTTCGCTCCTGTTCCCACAGTGCTCCGGTTCTGTACTTGATATTTATCTCTCCTCCAGTTCCTGTCCTTGCTTCCACCATCAGTTGCCAGGGCTGTCTCTGACCCCAGCCTCTGGCTTGACATTTGATTCTGGCCTTTGGTATTTGACCTTGATCTCGACCTGCCGCTTCCATTCCTGACTCTGACTCAGGCTGGCCCCCTTGCTCTGCTAACTGGCAGCTGATTCTGGTGCTGACCCTCGGCTTTGTTCCCCAACCTGGATGCTTGCTCGTCTCACTAGACTCTGACTGCTAGGCCAGACTGCCTGCATCTTGGTCCACAACATTATGATGAGGAAGCTGTAGGAAGTATATAGATTGGGCTAGATGGACTAATATGGCAAACTCTATGTATGAATAATACATATCTCTGGAGATATTTAAGAGTAGGTTAGATAAATTTCTATCAGGGATGGTCTAGACAGTATTTGGTCCTGCCATAAGGGCAGGGGACTGGACTCGATGACCTCTCAAGGTCCCTTCCAGTCCTAGAATCTCTGACACTATGATATCATGGTCTCCAGCTATTCCTTTTGTAGGGGTGTTGTCCTGAGCTCATTATTCTGTAAGTCCAGCTGTTGTCAACCCATTTTTTCAGGTGACTGTCGCTCAAACTTTATTTTACTCTTCTTGCCTGCTTGTCCTTGTTTCAGTAGAAATACAATACACTGTCCCATTAAAATTAACAACATTTAATGCAATTTAATTCTGTCTGTTTTCAATGGGATTTCACTTGGCTCGCTCTAATTCAATCTATTTCAGCTAAATGCAGCACAGATAAATCAGTTTAAGGAATTTCATTAAAAAGAATTTACTACAGAGGAAATAAATCACATTCATTTAAAACACACAACAATCAATATTGTGCAATTTGCTTAAATTCAGTTACGTTCAACCGAAGTAAATTAAACCAAAGCAATTTGATGTATTCAGATTAAAATTCATAAGAATTTGAGGTAACCTTTAGTTAATTTCAGAGAGAGTTTATTCGTACCCATTTCAGGCCAGTTCAAACTAGTAGCCTTAAAGATGCATTTGCCTGGAATTCTATCCCCAATTAATCTTTTTTTTTTCCATTTTTGTGGTTTTCAGTTTCTATGCCCTGGTCTATGCTACGAGTTTAGGTCAAATTTAAAAGTCTTAGATCTAGTTAACCCTGCACTCCTCCACATGATAAAACCATTTGTTGACTTAAAGGGCTCTTAAAATCGATTTCTGTACTCCTCCCCAATGAAGGGATTAGCGCTGGAATCAACATTGCTGGGTTGAATTTGGGGTAGTGTGGACACAATTCAACGGTATTGGCCTCCGGGATCTATTCCAGAGTGCTCCCTTGGGACCGCTCTGGACAGCACTTTGAACTCAGATGCACTAGCCAGGTACACAGGAAAAGCCCCAGGAACTTTTGAATTTCATTTCCTGTTTGGCCAGAGTGGCGAACGCAGCAGCACAGGTGACCATGCAGTCCCCCCAGAATGTTTCTACACTCCCCCTATCATCTCCATCCCTGAGGTTATTGCAGATTAGAAGGCAAAAAAAACATTCTCGCAATGACATGTTTTCCGACCTCATGCAGTCCTCCCATACTGATAGGGCACAGCATAATGCATGGAGGCATTCAGTAGCAGAGGTCAGGAAAGAATTGTTGTGTTTCCTTAAAAGCAAAAGTATCATGCCTCGCTAGCAATCCTGCCCGAGCCAGGTCACTGTGTCATATGCACTCCGCGCTGTGTCAGCCTTGGGCGGGGGCGTGACCGCTTTGTGAGCAGGAAGGCCATAGATATAGACGTTGCATTAGGTAGCTTCTGTAGCTGGAGAAAACATTTCTGTGCATTCGGCAAAATCTGTGGCAAAAAAAGAGAAGCCTGTAGTATAGTGATTATCACTTTCACTTAACACACAAAATGTCCCTGCTTTGAAACTGGGCGGAAACAGGTCACCGTTCCTTTTTCTGATTCCCCTCCTGCATTTTTAATAATATGGGAGCTCTCTCTAAGTTATAGGGTAAGGAAACCAGGACTTTCAGCTGTTCTGATAAATTAACATTTTTGTTAGAGGTGGGGGGAAATTTTCATGAAGCCTTTTATAGGGACTAAATGCTATCTAGGACTCTGAAATAATCTTAACGTGACCCTTAGAGTGCAATCCTTCATTCTGGATTTGCCATTCCACAAGTTGAACTTCTCTTTACTACTGTTCAGGCTTCATGAGCCATGAGAGCAAGGGGCAGGCTGGGGTAGGTGCAAAACGATTATCTGCTGTTGCTTTCACGGAAGGAGGGAGAGAGCGGGGCCTAACGACATGTACCCAAAACCACCCATGACAAAGTGTTTGCACCATCAGGCATTGGGAGCTTAACCCAGAATTCCAATGGGCAGTGGAGACTGCAGGAACTGTAGGATAACTACCCACAGTGCACTGCTCCGTAAGTCGATGCTAGCCGCAGTAATGAGGACACACTCTGCCGACTTAATGCGCTTAGTGTGGACATATGCAATAGACTGTATAAAATCCATTTAAAAAAATCAACTTCTATTAAATCCACCTAATTTCGTAGTGTAGACATACACTAAGACTCAGGACTATTGTCTCATTCAACCTTTTGTTCATCTTCCTGTTTTGCCAGTCTCTTGCCTTAAGTTTCCGTACTGAGTTTGGGTGGACAATGCAGGAGGAGCTTGAAGATCACTGAAACCAGTTTTGATAAGCGTCTTCACTAGGCATCCTAGAAGTTCAGTTCAGCAATAGGTAGTTGGCTGTTTCCTTTTGGACACTTTCATAGTCTCCGCCTTCAAATCTCTGCTCAGCAGTGCCCCTCCACCACTTACCCTCCTGGATGGAACATTGGCATAGATAATAGTACAGGTTATTTGAAAAGTTCTGACCTGGAGCCAGATTATTTGAAACATCACCAACACGTAGGGTGTTTTGGATCAGAGGTTTTCGTTCTGCTCCTTCATTAACAATACTCAGATATTTCGTGCCCCCACTTATAGAGGTGTGTTGTTGTTGGTTGTTTTTTTTTTTTAACCGAAAGAAACATGTGCCTCTCACCAGTATGGAAGATAATGAGCCTGATACACCACTGTGTTATTCCATAGAATCATTGAAGATTAGAGTTGGAAGAGACCTCAGGAGGTCATCTAGTCCAACCCCCTGCTCAAAGCAGGACCGATCCCCAACTAAATCATACCAGCCAGGGATTTGTCAAGCCTGACCTTAAAAACCTCTAAGGATGGAGATTCCACCACCTCCCTTGGTAACCCATTCCAGTGCTTCTCCAACCTCCTAGTGAAATAGTTTTTCCTAATATCCAACCTAGACCTCCCCAACTGCAACTTGAGACCATTGTCCTTGTTCTGTCATCTGCCACCACTGAGAACAGCCCAGCTCCATCTGCTTTGGAACCTCCCTTCAGGTAGTTGAAGGCTGCTATCAAATCCCCCCTCACTCTTCTCTTCTGCAGACTAAATAAAACCAGTTCCCTCAGCCTCTCCTCATAAGTCATGTGCCTCAGCTCCCTAATAATTTGTGTTGCTCTCTGCTGGACTCCCTCCAATTTGTCCACATCCTTTCTATAGTCAGGGACCCAAAACTGGATGCAATACTACAGATATGGCCTCACCAGTGCTGAATAGAGGGGAATAATCACTTCCCTCGATCTTCTGGAAATGCTCCTAATATAGCCCAATATGCCATTAGCTTTCTTGGCAACAAGGGTACAGTGCTGACTCATATCCAGCTTCTTGTCCACTGTAATCCTCAAGTCCTTTTCTGCAGAACTGCCGCTTAGCCAGTCTGTCTCCAGCCTGTAGCAGTGCATGGGATTCTTCCGTCCTACGTGCAGGACTCGGCACTTATCCTTATTGAAGGTCATCAGATTTCTTTTGGCCCAATTCTGCAATTTGTCTAGGTCACTCTGGACCCTATCTCTATCCTCTAGCTTTTCTACCTCTCCCCCCAGCTTAGTGTCATCTGCGAACTTGCTGAGGGTGCAATCCATCCCATTATCTAGATCATTAATGAAGATGTTGAACAAAACCGGCCTCAGAACTGACCCCTGGGGCACCCCGCTTGATACCAACTGCCAACTAGACATCAAGCCATTCATCACTACCTATTGAACCCGATGATCTAGCCAGCTGTCTATCCACCTTATAGTCCATTTACCCTGCCAATACACCTTTAACTTGCTGGCAGGAATACTGTGGGAGACCATATCAAAAGCTTTGCTAAAGTCAAGATCTATCACGTCCACCACTTTCCTCGTATCCACAGAACCATTTATCTCATCATAGAAGGCAATCGGGTTAGTTGGGCATAACTTGTTGACTGTTCCTGATCACCTTCTACTACTCCAAGTGCTTCAAAATGGATTCCTAGAGGACCTGCTCTGTGATTTTTCCACAGACTGAGGTGAGGCTGACTGGTCTGTAGTTCCCCAGATTCTCCTTCTTTCTGTTTTAAAGATGGGCACTATATTTGCCTTTTTCCTGTCATCCAGGACCTCCCCCGATCACCATGAGTTTTCAAAGATAATGGCCAATGGCTCTACAATCACATCAGCCAACTTCTTCAGCACCCTCGGATGCATTAGATCCGGCCCCATGGACTTGTGCATGTCCAGCTTTTCTAAATAGTCCTTAACCTGCTCTTTCACCACTGAGGGCTGCTCACTTCCTCCCCATACTGTGCTGCCCAATGCATCAGTCTGGGAGCCGACCTTGTCTGTGAAGAACAAGGCAAAAAAAGCATTGAGTACTTCAGCCCTTTCCACATCATCTGTCAATGGGTTGCCTCCCTCATTCAGTAAGGGTCCCACGCTTTTTCCAGTTTTATGCTTATATAACTCCAGCAGAGAGACACTGGTTTCAATAGGGCTAATGCACTGGTGAATCTGGCTCTGTAAAGTGTTTGATCTCTACTTGATTCAAGAGTCACATCTAGCATAGGTTAGAAAAACAAATTTCTAGCTTGTGGGCATAGGTGCCGACTTCTGGTGCTGATGGGTGCTTGACCCCCTCTGCCCCCGGCCTTGTGTGGACTCCATCCCTGCCCCGTCCCCTCTGCCTCCATTCTGACCCCTTCCCCAACGTCCCTGCCTGAACTCCACCCCCTCCCGCCTCCATTCCAACCCCTTTCCCAAATCCCCTCCCCAGCCCTGCCTCTTCCCCGCCTCCTCCCCTGAGCACGTGCATCCCTGCTCCTTCTCTCTCCCTCCCTACCTCCCTGAGCTTGCTACAACAGTTTGGCAGAGGCAAGTGCTGGGAGGTAGGCAGAGAAGCAGGGACGCAGTGCGCTCAGGGGAGGAGGTGGAGGAGGATGTGAGGTGAGGTAGGGCGGGGAGCCTGGCTGCTAGTGGGTGCAGGGCCCCCACTAATTTTTCCCCGTGGATGCTCCAGCCCTGGAGCACCCACGGAGTCAGCGTCTATGCTTGTAGGAAATTCTGACATTTTGAAATTTATTTCTATCCCAAACCCTGACACAACTGAAATTTCAAAAATTTTGGTGGAATTGTAATTCTGAAAAAAAAAATGATGTAGGAAAACATGTTTCTATAAGGTGTAAACATTATAATATAATAGATGCAATGAGAAAATCAAAACAAAATACTCCGTTTCAATTTCAACTTGGTCAAACATTTTTCTCCAGGGAGTTTTATCAAAATTAACAAGCTGTTGTGAAACATTTCCATTGCGATGAAACACAGGTTTCCAACAGAATGTCAGACATTTTTCAACCCCCGCGACTCCCAACTCAACAGATGCTGCAATTTTATAGAGTATGGCGTCTTTCCTGAACCATCTAAGCAAGAAGTCTGCCTAGCTAAGCAGCAAGAAGGATGCAACTGAGCAAAATGAAAATTTAGGCTAATATCAGGAAATATTTTCTAGTACAGTGATGGCTCCTAGACTCTCAAGTGGTGGAAGATGGATAGCTTAAATCATTTCAAACTTCACTGGACAAACAATGGAGAAAAATCCATGTTGATCAAGGAGATGGACAATAAAACTAAGCTGTCTTCCCTATCTCTACTTCCCATGTTTCTACAGTCTAGTTAAACTCCTCCCTGCTAATTCACAGCAGGTGGATAGTTATTATGTTTGAATTGCATGTACTTGCCCATAAATTCCTATGCAATCAACATTACAATCATTGTAAGTATAAATGTTTTGCCTGCCTGGGATAGTCTCTCTGTCTCGCTTGCTGTTGGCTGAGGCTATTTACAGCCTGTTAGCATATGACACTACATTTCCTGATGCTCTTTTAGGCTACAGAAATATCTGCTTGTGGCACTTACATTACCAGGAGAATATCATTTAACACCGAAAAGGTTCTGAACTGAAACAGTTCAGTGGCTTGACTATTAGCCTGCTAAACCCAGGGTTATGAGTTCAATCCTTGAGCAGGGCTATTTGGGGATTGGTCCTGCTTTGAGCAGGGCATTGGACAAGATGATCTCCTGAGGTCCCTTCCAACCCTGACGATCTATGAAACGGTCTGTGATTGAAAGGGGGGTTGGAAAAGCAAAGAAGGCTGGCTCTGTGTCCTGTTTCATTTCCATTCAGCAACTCCACCTTTAGAGGTGCTGGAGACTGCGGTTAACTCAGTGCAGCTACGGCAGGATGTGAAGAGAAAGGAAGGAACTTTCTGCTCCATATTGCAGGCACAATCTTAGCCCTTGAACTCCCAGAACATGAGGACTTGGACTCTAGAGGCAAAAGTAGATGTAGCCATCACACTCATCTAATTTCCGCAATTGCCAGGAGAACTGGGGAATTACATTGGAGAGCCCCTGTTGCAAACTACTGAATGGTGTAGCAATGTTAACTTACAGTAGGTGCAGTTGTCCACTTGGATAGCCACTACCTAGGGGAAGGACATCATGTAAGCCTGACATCTTGACTCTCTCTGCAACAGGGGTGGGCAAACTTTTTGGCCCGAGGGCCACATTGGGGTTGCAAAACTGGCTGGAGGGCTGGGTAGGGAAGGCTGTGCCTCCATAAACAGCTTGGCCCCCACCCCCTATCTGTCCCCTCCCACTCTCACCCCCTGACTGCCCCCCTCAGAATCCCCAGCCCATCCAACACCCCCCCACTCCTTGTCCCCTAATTGCCCCCTCCCAGGACCCTCTGCCCCTAACTACCCTCCTGGGACCACACCCCCATCCAACCTCCCTGCTCCCAGTCCCCTGACTGCTCCGATCCCATCCACACCCCCACCCCTGACAGGCCCCCTGGAACCCGATGCCTATCCAACCCCCCCGTTCCCCATCCCCTGACCGCCCCCCCCAAACCTCTGCCCCATTCAACTGCCCCTTTCTCCTTGTCCTCTGACTGCCCCCAAGGGCCCCCAGCCCCTTACACAACCCCCCAGCCCTGGCCCACTTATCACTTACCATGCCAAGCAGGGCATGCAGAGCTAGCTGGGAATTTTGGGGCTAAACATTTCTTCATCAAAAAGTGCCCATTCACCAAAACTGAAACTTTTTTCCAGGAAAGGGTCGGTTTCGACAAATTTCTCAACTCAAAACATGTTTGGAAAACAAAAATTGAAGTTTCAAAATTGTCGAAATATCCCACTTAACATTTTTGAAATAAAGACCTCTGGTTTTCTGGTTCAGAACAACTTTTCTTTTAGAAACGTAAACTCATTAGAGTAAAAAAAAAAAAAAAGACAAATGGCTGAAATTGAAACAAAATGTTTCAAAATAATCAAAATTAATTATTTCGATTGACTTGCATTGACTGCTGCAAATCCTACCTCGACTCCTCAACGTGGCGCAGTGGTGACCCTGGCTGCTTGACAGTGACGGCAGCGGTGTGTTTTTCTCCAACAGGACTAACCATGTTATCAAGGTGTTGGACTGTCAGCCCAGTGAGAGGTTTGCTTCCTCTGCAGAGGGGCGTAAAATCCCTCTTTCTGAGGCTGTAAGCTAGCTAAGTTGAGGACGTAAATGTGCCACTGACAGCCCAGCCAGCAAGTGGCTGAAAATAATGGTTAAAACAACACAGAAAACCAAGTCTCAGTTCTCTGCACATCCCTTGATCCCCACTCTGGAGGCAGTGAGGTATTCGATCGACGAGAGGCTGAAAAGAATCTCAGGTGCCAGGTTGCCAAAAGGAAACCGGACAACTCTCTGTGTGCACTTATAACTGCAGAACACTGATGAGGGAGGAATCGATAAACCATCTCATGGAGGAAAAGGTAAAAACAGCCTGCGATGTTCTGGGTATTTGCAAAACACAACGAAAGAAGGAGATGGAGTTCGGCTGGAGGGGTGGAAGCACGGTCCTTCTAGGAAAAGGAGAAGGCACGAGGACAGTTGGAGGAGTTGGATTCATCATAAACAAGGAATGGTCTTCGAAAATCGTCTCATGCCATTTGAAGTCATTGCGTATTGGGGTGCTTTACTTCTGATTGAACTGAAACATCACCCTCAATCATCTAGATCTACACTCTCACAAATGCATGCGAAGATGATGATGTGGAAGGATTCTATTCGGAGCTGGAGGAAACCCTTACTCAAAGTTCCACATATACGATTGTGATGGGAGATTTTAACGCCAAGGTTGGAAGAGGGAGAGAGGGCGAAAAGTTCATAGGTAGGTATGATATCGGAGAATGAAACACGTGAGGAAAATGACTAGCTATGTTGGCAGAGATGAGGAGAATGTTCATTGGTAACACCTGGTTCCAAAAGAAGACCAACAGGAGATGGACTTGGATCACACCGAACATGAAATCGATTACTTTCTGATCAATAGATGACACATTTTGCAGGATATTTCAGTAGAGCCATCATTTAACATCGGTAGTGATCATCGCCTACTTAGAGCCAGACTCACATTCACTGTGAAGGTGGAGAAAAAGGCGCTGTGTGTGGCAAACAGAAGGCACCAACCGGTAGCTTTCAATAAGGAAATCCTGAAGGAAAACATTTCCATGGAATACTGGAGCCTCCTGGATGACTGCGACGACGATTATGAGAACTTCAGCAAGTGACTGGAACGGTGCATGAAATCAGCTGAGGGTATGTCTACATCTACAATTTTGCAGCGCTGGTTGTTACAGCTGTATTAGTACAGCTGTATAGGGCCAGCGCTGCAGAGTGGCCACACTTACAGCAACCAGCGCTGCAAGTGGTGTTAGATGTGGCCACACTGCAGCGCTGTTGGGCGGCTTCAAGGGGGGTTCGGGGAACGCGAGAGCAAACCGGGGAAGGAGACCAGCTTCCCCGCGGTTTGCTCTCGCGTTCCCCGAAACCCCCTGCAAACCGCAGGGAAGGAGACCTGCTTGCACGGGGGTTCGGGGAACGCGAGAGCAAACCGGGGAAGGAGACCAGCTTCGCCGCGGTTTGCTCTCGCGTTCCCGGAGCCACCCAGCAAACCGCAGGGAAGGAGACCTGCTTGCACAGGGGTTCGGGGAACGCGAGAGCAAACCGGGGAAGGAGACCTGCTTGATTACCAGAGAGGCTTCCTCAGGTATGCTGGGATACCTGCTTATTCCACGGAGGTCAAGAAAAGCGCTGGTAAGTGTCTACACTTGATTACCAGCGCTGGATCACCAGCGCTGGATCCTCTACACCCGAGACAAAACGGGAGTACGGCCAGCGCTGCAAACAGGGAGTTGCAGCGCTGGTGATGCCCTGCAGATGTGTACATCTCCTAAGTTGCAGCGCTGTAACCCCCTCACCAGTGCTGCAACTTTGTGATGTAGACAAGCCCTGAGCGTGAAAGACAAAAAAGAGCTAGTAGAAGAATCTCTCAGAGAATACAAAGACTTTATTGGAGAAGAGGAGGAAAATGAAAAGAAATAGCAGTGACAGGCATAGAAGGTTTGTTTTTCTTCAGATTTTCAGGTTTGTGAACACATTCAAGATTCTGATTTTCTGTCATGGTTTGGGATGTGAACATTTTTCAAAACATTCAATATTTTCACAGGAAGGGAAAACTTTTCCCACCCACGTATAATTTCTGTTGGTTTGGGAAAAAACTGCCACAGAGCCAGCACTCTATACTTCCTCACCCTTCCTTTTCTGGTTCTGCAGATCTGTGTTCCCTCACCACCTGGAGGTCATGGTCCTATTGTGCCAGGGATTATACAAACACAGAGTAGAGTAACACCTGAAACAGGTATTGGAAGACCTTGTCTTAATGCACACATCATCGCCTCTATGGACACTGACCCATACCTACAGTAACCCCTCAAAGTCGTCCCAGTTAATGTTTTGTTGTTACGTTGCTGATCAGTTAGAGAACATTCTCATTTAAAGTTGTTCAGTGCTCCCTTATAACGTTGTTTGGCAGCCACCTGCTTTGTCCACCGCTTGCAGAAAGAGCAGCCTGTTGCAGCTGGCTGGTGGGGGCTTGGAACCAGTGTGGACGGGCAGCCCCCCATCAGCTCCCTGCTCTCCTAAGTTCCCTGTGTGGCAACTGCCCAGCAGGCTATCAGTTGCCTGCATTTCAGCTGTCTCTCCCCTCACTGCCATGTGCTGCTCCTGCCCTCTGCCTGGGAGCTGCTCCCGGGAGCCTCCTGCTTGCTGGGGGGCGGGAAGAGGGGTGCTGATGTCAGAGTATCTCCCTCTGCCGATCCTGCCCCCCAATTTACCCCATCTCCATAGAGCGGGGGTGGGGGGGAATGACAGGACAGGGCTCAGGATGCAGGGAGCTTGCTGGCAGCAGCTGCTGTCTCAACCTGCTGATCTAATTAAAAAGACAATGTACTTAGAGTGGCCTCAGCGTACTTAAAGGGGCAATGTGCATCTCTCTCTCTCTCCCCTACACACATGGTGTGTGTCTCTGTCTGCCATGCTGTCTCCTCTCCCTCCATTTGTGCTGCCTTGTAGAGTGTGGGGCTACATTAACAACAATGTGTTAACCCTTGAGGGCTCAGCTGATTGCTAGTTCATCATTCAGCACTAAGGCATTCCCTGGGAATATTTCACCCTCTGACTCCACCACCTCAACCAAGTTTCACAATCATCATTGCTGTGTACGGTGTTAAATTGTTTGTTTAAAACTTATTGTGTGTGTTACATTAATTCTTATGGGGAAATTGGATTTGCTTAACATCCTTTCGCTTAACATCTCTTTTCTCAAGAACATAACTACAGCGTTAAGCGAGGAGTTACTGTACTAGTGGTGGATGTTGCCAAAAACCTCAGCTCTGAGGCACTTCGTCTCGCTAAGGAGTCACAGGCCCTTGTCCTCATGCCAACTGTTCCAACCTGCTTCAGAAAGGGAGGGTTAGTGTCAGCAACACAAAACAATGGCCTGGCGGACGTTGATGTGCTGGATGATGTTTCTGTTCCTGCCAATCTAACAGCAGAGAATCATGATTTTAAGTATGGTTACGAGACTGCATGCAAAACTGGGAAGGATTTACAGGTGGAATGGCAAACAGTCACTGTTCTCCTAAGTTTGCTCTAAGCTTTCTGGGGCACCATACAGTGTCTCTATTACCATGCACTATGTCTGGTTTTCACTTTTAGTACTGAAAGTTAATAAGCAGTTAACAGACTCACAACTATTATACCGTGCAACATATCATTATTTCACCCTTTTTTTCCTATGAATCCCCCTGACGAATTTCTTCTGCATATTGGCAACTTCCTGATAATTGCAACTTTTTTGCTGGGAACTGAGAGATTGCTATAAAGTGAAATCTACTGTATTAGTACTGCCATATTATAGCTGGGGAACTGAGGCACAGAAGAATAAATGACTTGTCCAAAGCCTCTGTCATAAACAGATAGTAGGAGTTAATGGAACAGAAGTACTTTGTATCTCTTTTGCCTGTAAAGGGTTAACAAGATCAGTAAGCCTGGCTGTCACCTGACCAGAGGACCAATCAGGGGACAGGATACTTTCAAATCTTGAGGGAGGGAAGTTTTTGTGTGTGCTGTTAGTTTTTGGTGGTTGTTCTCTCTGGGTTCTGAGAGTGACCTGACGTGCAACCAGGTTTCTCTCCAATCTCTCCGATACAGGCTCTTATATGTCCAGACTAGTAAGTACTAGGTAGATAAAGCGAGTTAAGCTTATGTTTGTTTTCTTTATTTGCAAATGTGTATTTGGCTGGAAGGAGTTCAAATGTGTATTTTGCTGGAAGGATTTTAATTTGTACTTGTATACTTAGGCTGAGAGGGTGTTCCCAGTGTCTATAGCTGAAAGACCCTGTAACATACTCCATCTTAAATTTACAAAGATAATTTTTACTGTTTTTTTCCTTCTTTAATTAAAAGCTTTTCTTGTTTAAGAACCTGATTTTTTTTTATTCTGGTGAGACCCCAGGGGACTGGGTCTGGATTCACCAGGGAATTGGTGGGGAGAAAGGTTAATTTCTCTCTGTGTTAGGATTACTTTCTCTCTCAGGGAGAGTCTGGGAGGGGGAGAGAGAAGGAGGGGGAAGGTGAATTTTCCTCTCTGTTTTAAGATTCAAGGAGTTTGAATCACAGTGATCTTCCAGGGTAACCCAGGGACGGGAAGCCTGGGAGAGGCAACGGTGAGGGAAAGGGTTTACTTTCCTTGTGTTAAGATCCAGAGGGTCTGGGTCTTGGGGGTCCCCGGGCAAGGTTTTGGGGGGACCAGAGTGTACCAGGCACTGGAATTCCTGGTTGGTGGCAGCACTACAAGATCTAAGCTGGTAATTAAGCTTAGGGGGATTCATGCTGGTACCCCATCTTTTGGACGCTAAGGTTCAGAGTGGGGGTTTATACCATGACAGCCTCACAGGAAAGCTGTGGCAGAGGCAGAAATCGATCACCTAAGTGCTCTGATAGGACAACATGTCTCATGCTGAATAGGGTGGAAAAGAAGTATTGCTAATCTGTTTCTTTGAAATGCTATAAATTCTTGATTTGTTTTCCATTCTCTTCCTTTCTTTTTGAACAAAAACTTGAGAGTTTGGCCTTACATTAATGTGATGTGCCTTACCAAAAAGAAAAGATGCCCTGTGACTTTTTTCACATAGAATCTGGAAATGTACTTACAAGTAAGCAGGATCTTGCAGTCCTTTTTGGTGCAAAACTCGTTATTCGAAGTTTAGAGCTCAACAGATCCAGATCAAACACAACACACTGACAAGAGAAGGGCTTCTGTTCTCCCGCATCCAGGGTGAATTGGTATGGAAAGGAAGAACTCTGGGTCAGAGCATGCTCATTAGCTCTGCAGATTAGTAGGCATAGCATTGTGCCGTCTGAAATGAAATAAGTTAAAATGTGCCCATCTATTTAGATTCTCCTGTGCTGGGGAAACTAGTTTGTAGTGAGACTGTCAAAATATTAACTTCAATTAGATAAACTTAGACTCATTCAAAGCAAATTGGACAAATTAAAAGGTTTTGAAGGTCTATGTGAAAACTATTCTTTTAACTGTATAATACTTGTGTGTCAAGGTGCAGGGAAATGCACTTCACTGAAAGGTCCAGGCGCTTTATGAGATCAAATCAGAATTTTTAAACTCACTCAACCTCCCGAATGCAGGAGTCTGTCATGTTTGGAGCAACACTCGTTAGGAGTTTCACTCTCTTTTTGGTAAGGAAACTGTTAACGCTCAGATACTTAGGGCTTGCCTACATGAACAATTAGGCTGAGGCAAGCTGGGGTGTGAATCTTCCCTGCACCATGACTGATGCACGTGAACAGTGTTTTAGAGTGCTTTGATGTACTCCTCTTTGGGATTAGCTCAAATGAACTAATGTACTGCTTAATTGTTCGTGTGGACAAGCCCATAAGGGGATGAAGATCATATGAATAGATGGTCAGATACAGTATGGACAAAAATGACAAATATGGTAGCTAGACAGATCATATTATTTCTCTGTGGTGGTAGCGCCGAGGATACCCAGTCTCGGACCAGAATCCAATTGTATTAGGCATTAAACAAACCCAAAACAAAAAGAAAGTTCCTGCCCTGAAGAGCTGAAAATTTAAGCATAAAACACGAGCCAACAGTGAGTACAAACAAGGTAACGCAAACAACTTTCCCAACCTTTACAGTTGTATCAGCTCTCTCAACTTCTTACCCTCCTGCTTCCACAGCCTGTGGCCTCTTCCACTTCTTATCTTGGGCCCCAGTTCAGCAAAGCATCAAAGCACATGCCTAAGTGCTTTGATGAATTGGGGCTGTAGAGATGAATTTCAGGTTCTAAGCCGGGCGCAACATCATGTCCTGCCTCCTCATCCACTGTGTGCAATCTGCAGGAAGTGCTCCAAATCCCAGCGCATGACAGCTTATTCAGGTGCCGTTGGAGGACATGGCTGAGTCCATCTGGAGAGGATTCCTCTCTTCTGCATTCCTGATCCTTCCCTCTGTCTCTCAGGACTAATCATCATCATCAGTTTGCTTCCCATTGAATTTCTCTTCCCTGCTCTCTATGGACACAGTCTTGTTCGCCAGTGTATGTCCTAGAGATAGGAGGTCCAGAGAAGTCTTCCCATCACTACAATCCAAGGAAGTTGTGCAGTGGGTACAAGATTTCCTTTCCCATGACTCCCTGAGCTCTCCTTGGCCAAGACTGGCTCAAAAGATGGGGCTCCATGGCTCCAGCTCTCTCTCCTTTCCCCATCCCAATCCACATCAAGTGCCTGCAAGAGTTTCTGCACAAGCCAACAGTAGAAGAGCCTTCGACATAGAGCATTGCCCCAATCAGGGATAGTCCAGGTTCCAGAATGATTCCGAACTCTGCTGAGATGGCCAACAAGAGGGGCCAATTGGTACCATATGTGATGGTGGATTTTGTGATGTGCTCATCTGCAACACGGGAGGCCAAGTATGGGTTGGACCTAGACATTGAGATGTCTTCCCACCCTTCGACTTGGGCTAGGTCTTCACTGCCAATGAAGGTGTGCTTTTACAGCACGATGATAATAAATAATAAAAACTGCATGAATAACTAATACCCAGCTCTTTTCATCAGCAGCTCTCTAAGGGCTTCAAAAAGGAGCGCTGTATCATTATATCCATTTTACAGATGGGGAAACTAAGGCACAAAGTGATCCAGTAATTTACCCAAGGTCGGAGTTGGGAATAAAACCCAGGTCTCCTGAGTTCCAGTCCAGTGCTCTATCCATTAGCCTAAAACATTGGTTCTCAAACTGGGGAGGTGTGCCATCCTAGGGAGGCATGAAGAAATTCCAAGAGGGGGTGTGAGGCTGCCTGGCCCTGGAGCTCCGGCCTGGGAGGCTAGTCCCTGGCCCCACCCCTCCTGTCCCACCTCCCCCACAGCCACACTGCCATGCGGGCAGCACAGCTTGTGCCAGCCCACCCCGCAGGCTTTCCAATAAGCTCTGAGCAGCCTGGTAAGGGGGCGGGGAATGGGGGTAGGAGGGGATGGAAAAGGGGCAGGAGGTTCCAGGGATAGTCAGAGGGACAGGAAGCAGTTGGATGGGGGGTGGGTTCTGAGGAGGTGGCCAGGAGACAGGGATCGGGGGCGGGGTTGGATAGTCATGGGAGTCTCAGGGGGCCTGTCAGGGGTTGGGGGTGTGGATAGGGGTCAGGGCAGTCAGGAGACAGGGAGCATGGGGGGTTGGATAGGGGGTGTGATACCAGGGAAGGTGGTTAGGGGCAGGGCATCCCGGGACGGGGTGGACAGGGGACAAGGATGGGGGATTGGATGATGGTAAAGGAGAGGTGGGGGGCATGAGGGTTTCTCGAAAATTAAAAAGGGGGCGTGATGCCAAAAAGTTTGGGAACCACTGGCCTAAAACTAGCTATCTCACTGTGAAATCCTAAAAGAGCCAATCTGCTGCAGTTTTTCACTTCAGTGTAGCTACCTGGGTTCAACCCCAGCTTGAGGGAGCGGGATATAGTGTTAATCTCAACTTGCTACATTGGCTGAAAAACTGCATGTGCCTTGTCTCCACTACAGAGGCAATTTAAAGTCTCCAGGGGCCCTGGGCCAGAGCAAGTGGGGGGGAGCCCGGTGCCAGAACCATGGCCATGCCCATCCCTTCCACCTGCACCCCCACCTCCACTCTGCTCCTTCCCCCATGGCCACGCCCCCATTCCATCCATGGCCCTGCCCCATTCTGCCCCTTCCACACAGCGCCCACACCCCGTTCCCCACCCTACTGTGATCCTGGGGTGAGGGCAGGGGGAGATTTTTCCAAAGGCCCCAAATTGACCGGGGTCTCCGGACACAGGCCCCATGGGCCCTTGTGATAATCCACCACTACTGCCCTGAGATTTTTGCAGTGACATTGCTAAATTAAGTTAGCTGGCCTGACTCAAAACTTTTTGGCAGTGAAGACAGCGCGGGTATCTCCACACTCTGTGCAGTGTGAAGGAAGCTGGCCCTCCTTCTGCTTATGCTGTAGCTGCTCCAGCATTTCCCAGGCTTTGAAAGCTGAACTCCCCTTCAGGAAAATTAAACCAGTCCTAGGACTGGAAGGCACCTCTGGGTCACTGAGTCCAATTCCTTGCTATCGCTGGCCACCTCTTCAGTCAGGGGCCCATGCCACCAGCCATGTGTTGTTAGCGGCCTATCCATCTTCATTTATAAAGCTGCTGAGAGCCCCCCTCCCCCCACTCCATGACATGTGCTCCACACTTTGGGAAAATCTGATGTAGATCTTCATTTTATTTTTCAGGTTTATTATGGCAGTGCCTAGGGACCAGTCATGGTCTGGGCCCCTCTGTGCTAGATACTGTGCAGAGTAGTAGGCACTCGTGCCTTAAAGAATTTACAATCCAAATAATATGATCCTTTCTCTTTTTTGTTACATGCTTTAATGCATAGTAAAATAGGTAATGGTATCAGCTTGTATGCTACCATCATTGGCATCTGGGATAGTACCTGTTGACAGGAATGGGGTAATTCAGAGCTATTGTTTCAGGCTCTCTGCAAACTCAGGCAGACATCAGTTATATTTGTTTTGCACTTCAAAGTTTTTCTTTGCAGCCATAAAAAGCTAACGCCTTAAACAAAAAAGCTGAGACTAGAGAACAGCCAAGAAGTCTGTCTGGGCCCCTCCACACCACTTCCACATGATACTTCTTTGTAGGGATCGGTCCTGGCTGGCAAGCCACCAGATGATTGTTCCCTATAAACCCTTTATCTAATCACAAGATGGGAAAGTAAAGCACATCCCCGTAGGATGGAAAAGTACAACACGCGCTGCGCTTCTGCTTTTCCACATGGGAGGAAGGGAAGGGGAGAGTCCCAAGGCCACCAATAGAAGGATAGTAAATAGAGTTGTGAATCATGCTAATGCTGTAGGAATGCTGTAACTGAAGATAATAAAAGGGCTGCCACGTCTGACGACGGGGCGCCTTCCTGAGCAAACAAGCTGTCTGTGTCTGGTTCCTTCCCGCACTTCTTCACCTCCCATGCTTTGGGAAACCCTCATTTACCCTATGGGGAAAGGAGATTTCCATCACCATCCCCATCAGCCTGGCACCTCTTCCGAACACCACAAATTCACTGCCAAAAACATTATTTCAGAGGATGCATTTGTTATGAATATGCCAGCTGAAACAAACGACACTGGTATTTGGGTGAGACTAACTATTTCCTTAATCAAACCATAATGAGGAGAAGTGTTCAACCAATTTCTAATTTAAAAAAAAAAAGACTCATAGGGCCAGCTGCCTGGAGAAGCTGCCATTAAGGCTTTGGCACAAGAAGGAGCAATCTGATACCTACCCATGGGAGCAGCTGGTTTTTCTTCTCTGGGGCTGGCTTCTGCTGGGATACTATCAGCTGTTTGATTTCTCGCTAACTGCTCACCCCTTGTCAGTCTCTGCCTACATCGTGGTGCTCAGACTGTAACACATAGCACTACTGTGACTCAGAGAGCCCAGCCGGGCATTGAGGGCCCCATCACTTCTTCCATGCCTAGCATGGAGTAGCCATCATGTCCCTGCCTGCTGCTTTGCTTCAGGGTGAGGATGGTTCAGCCCAGTGCCGCTGGGACTCTGAGGAGGACAGGGATAGGTTATACAAGCCTTGCACTGACCAGGAAGGGGATAATGAGAGCCTGTTAGCTCAGTCAGTCCCTCCTGAGACACCTGTGAGAGGAGTCAAGCCTGGAGAGAGGGACCTCTTGTGCTAGTTCCTTAACAGAAGGCCTGGTGGAGGCTGGGGCATGTCCAGAGATGGGCTGCAGAAAGCACTGGCTGGAGCCAGGATCTATCCAGAAACTGCCTGTTACCGGAGTCTCCTTGAGGGAGGTAGGCCTGACATGGGACGTTTATATTTACCACTCTTCTCACTGTATGTAGACATACCATTTTCAGTGTATTGCCCTGCCCAGGACTGGCTTAAGGTCTAAGTACAGCCACGGTAGCCAGTGGTCGCCAGCAATCAACTTGTGTTGATTTGACCTCACCAGTGCCCACACAGGAATTTGCCATGGGATCCAAAGTGACCCAGTCTCACAGCCATATCTCTCTTAGCTGATTTGAGCAGACTGGCTGCGAACTTCCCTCAGCCGCTGTTCCCCTGAACAAGAGCTGGGGCTTTCTCCTTCCTTGCTGGTGCTAGGGGTGTGTGCGGTGCAACCAGTGACGCGGACCTGGCAATGGTGCCCAAGAGTATCTAGTCTGGTTCTGGGGTTTCACTGGGCCAATATAATTTGCTCTTGTGTGCTGCAAATTGGGCTTCTTGGGAACAGATCTTCACCTGGAGCAGTGGTTCTCGACCAGGGGTACACGTACCCTGGGGGTACACAGAGGACTTTCAGGGAGTGCATCAACTTATCTAGATATTTGCCTAGTTTTACAACAGGCTCCATAAAAAGCACTAGAGAAGTCATAGAATCATAGAATATCAGGGTTGGAAGGGACCTCAGGAGGTCATCTAGTCCAACCCCCAGCTCAAAGCAGGACCAACCCCAACTAAATCATCCCAGCCAGGGCTTTGTCAATATCCATTGGTGTGGCAGTTGCCCATGCAGCCCTACGTGCCGAGACATGTAGCCTCCACAGGCTGTGACGCAAAACATGTGGGCAGTTGCTGCTTGCTCTATTTGAAGCAAATTAAAGCCCAGACTCCATGCTGTTAGCAATAAGAATTTTGCCACCTGGCACATGCTTCCAGTTAAATACAATGGATTTTTTTTTGTTTGTTCCCCAGAAAGGAAAATATGTCAACTGAAACTCACCTGCAAGAAAAGTTTTGCTCTATCCCAGACTATTCTAGGGTTTTCAGATGCACACAAGATCGAGCCGATTGTCGGCTGTAAATGGCCTTGGGAAAGGGCTCCATCAGTCACCAGTAGTTATTCCTTGCTCATAGATAACACATATTTATGGGACCAGTGAGAAGCAGGAACTTCAGTGCTCACATCCAACCCTGGAGGATGCTGTTGCTTCCCAGGCTACCAGTCTCCAGAAAGTAGGGTGGCCAGAGAGACCCATAATGTGGCTGTCCCTCCTGTTCTCTGCCTGTGGCACATGACAGTTCAGCCTCCTGCAGGATGTATATTTGTCTAATCTTGGTTGTAGGGCTTGGTGGGTGGGTGCTGGGTGGTGGTTAGTGATATACACAAGGTCAAACTAGAGGCGCCGATGGTCCCTTCCTGGCCTTACACTCTGTGGCTCTGTGTTGTCAGCAGTGAGCAAACCCAGAGCTAAAAGAGTTCTGCTTTAGAGGCTGCTTAGTAGTAGCCTGTTAAAATTTCCAGGGACAGCCCCTAGGGGGATACATGGCTGAATTCTCTTAAGTATGTCTACATCTAAAATTTTGCAGCGCTGGTTGTTACAGCTGTATTAGTACAGCTGTATAGGGCCAGCGCTGCAGAGTGGCCAAACTTACAGCAACCAGCGCTGCAAGTGGTGTTAGATGTGGCCATACTGCAGCGCTGTTGGGAGGCTTCAAGGGGGGTTCGGGGAACGCGAGAGCAAACCGGGGAAGGAAACCAGCTTCGCCGCGGTTTGCTCTCGCGTTCCCCGAACCCCCTTGCAAACCGCAGGGAAGGAGACCTGCTTGCACGGAGGTTCGGGGAACGCGAGAGCAAACCGGGGAAGGAGACCTGCTTGTTCGGGGAACGCGAGAGCAAACCGGGGAAGGAGACCAGCTTCGCCGCGGTTTGCTCTCGCGTTCCCCGAACCCCCCTGCAAACCGCAGGGAAGGAGACCTGCTTGTTCGGGGAACGCGAGAGCAAACCGGGGAAGGAGACCAGCTTTGCCGCGGTTTGCTCTCGCGTTCCCCGAACCCCCCTGCAAACCGCAGGGAAGGAGACCTGCTTGTTCGGGGAACGCGAGAGCAAACCGGGGAAGGAGACCAGCTTTGCCGCGGTTTGCTCTCGCGTTCCCCGAACCACCCTGCAAACCGCAGGGAAGGAGACCTGCTTGCTCGGGGTTCGGGGAACGCGAGAGCAAACTGGGGAAGGAGACCAGCTTGATTACCAGAGGCTTCCTCAGGTATGCTGGGATACCTGCTTATTCCACGGAGGTCAAGAAAAGCACTGGTAAGTGTCTACACTTGATTACCAGCGCTGGATCACCAGCGCTGGATCCTCTACACCCGAGACAAAACGGGAGTACGGCCAGCGCTGCAAACAGGGAGTTGCAGCGCTGGTGATGCCCTGCAGATGTGTACACCTCCTAAGTTGCAGCGCTGTAACCCCTCACCAGCGCTGCAACTTTGTGATGTAGACAAGCCCCAAGTGTCTTAAAACAGGTCATCAAGGCGAATGATTTTCAGCGAAGGCAAAGAAAGACACAGTGAATGAGGGAACGGTTGAAAGAAGAGATAAAATGACAGAAAGAAGGAGCCACTGGTACCACTGTCTTTCTTTCCTTACCCCTCATCTTGAGAGCTGTTCTCTGGTCAGCTAAAGAGCCCACATCACAACACAGACTGTGTTTTGTTAGCCAATATTGAGAACTAGGGTGACCAGATATCCTGATTATATAGGGAAAGTCCCGATTTTGGAGTCTTTTTCTTATATAGGCTCCTATTACCCCCCATCCCCTGTCCTGATTTTTCACATTTGCTGTCTGGTCACCCTATTGAGAACATCCAGGATTTTCATTCTGTAATACAAATAGCAGACTGGTGAACAGTGACCGTTTAAACAGGCTAGGACTCTAAAGGGTTTATGTCCTAAACAGCAGGTACCAAATGAGCAACAGCAGTGCAACTGTCCTGCCAATATTGCTCAGACCTGACTTGCAAGGAACATCTTCCCTCTTCCTGGCTGGTTCAGGCACCCGTGTCTCTGTTGTGACAGCAAAGCAGACAGTTACAGTGGGTCTGGGGCTTGTGGTGTGTGGACACTCTGGTTCTAGGAACTGGATGGAGACTAATGAAAGCAAAGTGTCCATATTTGTAGATTAAGGCCAGAAGAGATCATTATGATATCTAGCTTGCCCTGCATAGCACAGGCCATTGACCCCAATAATGAGCTAGACTAGAATATATCGTTTAGAAAGATGTGCAATCTTGATTTAAAGATGCCCAAGTGAAGGAGAATTGATCACATCCCTTGATCTACTGATCCAGTGACTGATTTTCCTCCTGGTTAAAAATGTGCACCTCTATTCCAGTTTTAGATTTCCTGACTTCAACTTCCAGCCACTGGATCTTGTTCACCAGACTAAAGAACCCATTAGTATTTTTTCACACAGCACACTGTCAACTTCTGGGGCACCTGCCATTTACCACTGTTGGCAGACAGGATACTGGGCTAGATGGATCTTTGGTCTGACCCAGTAGGGCTGTTCTTATGTTCTTAGTGTTCAATGACTTCTTCTGGGATAGGTAATTACAGCTTGTTGTCAAATAATCTCAAATTTATCTGCGATGCACTAAATAGATTGTGCTTCGTTAGTCTCACTGCAAGGAAAGTATTCCAGACCTCAAATCATTCTCTTGACTCTTCTCTGACCCCTTTCATGTTTTTTAATATCCCATCTGAAGAGTGGATTCTGGAACTGGGCACAGTATTCCAGCAGTGGTCTTGCTGATGCTGCATTCAGAGGCATTGACTGGGAGATTAAGATTATGCTCACAACATGATGAGACGTTGTCTAAAGCTATCCTCAAGAGACGCTACAAACCGCACAATGGCTTCCTAAAAATACCTTGTTAATTTCAGCAAGCGGCCACTCAGATCTTGCAATGTGTGCCCCTCCAGCCTACGTCCAGGGGGATATTGTGAAAGCCAAGAAGGGTTTCCTCAAAGAGACACGGATGCAAATAAAATGTTAAACGCTATTGGCAGTTTGATTTTTGTAACCACTCACCGAGCAATATTTTATATGCAAAGGAACAAAAGAGAGGCGATTGGAGTGGCTGGAACTGCTAATACTGTGATTGGGAATTTATTACTTTTCAATGGCCTTTTTGACAATCTAGTGTGTTCATTCAAGTGCTGCATCCACTAATTTACCCTCTCGACTCCCACCCCTTTACTTCCCCTCCCATCTGTCACAGATATAATTAATGAACTTACATCTCAGCCGGACTGTTTATACGCCAGACTTCTGCAGTCATGACAGTTGGACACTGGAACTCGAAAGAAAACTGCTTAATGAGCAGAGATCAAAGCAAGGGGAGGGAGTGTGAGGGAAAGGGAGCAGGAATAGACAGAGAAGAGGTTGCATCATGCTTGTCTGGGCTGAGATACGGCAGTGAGGGACTGCTCATCCCGAACCTTCATGCATACCCAGGATTTAGATGTGACCATGCCAAAGGGCTGAGCTGGGTATATGCTGCCCTGGAACTCCAGAAGTGAACTTCCATGGATTGTGCACCCCTCTGGAGACCTGCAGAGGATGCTCTTGTTCCAGCACAGTGTGGCTATAAAAATACCATTAACGGAGGTGGAAAAAAAAAACCTTTGTGCAATTTGAAGTTTTCCTTCTTTAATGCCCAGTTCTCCATGCCTCTGGGTCATGGTGATGCGCTTTACATGGGGCTGCACCTTGAGGCTACCTGGCAGAATGAGGCAGGCTGCTCACTAAGCAGCCCTTTGTCCAGAGATCACCATACACGTGGGCTCTGAAACCTGCACGGACTATCAGGTGATTCCGGGCTGCAGTGCCAGGGTTGATTTTAGTTTTTTTTCTTTGTGCTGCTGTGAAGTGCCCAAAGGCCTCCATTGTGCCAGGTGCTGCACACACGCATAACAAACACGGTCCCTGCTCTGAGGAGCTAACAGGCCAAGGATAAGAAGAGACACAACAGGTGGCTTCAACAGCTAGAGGGACACATGAGAGCAGTGAGATGACTGAGGCTAGTGCAGCACCAGTGTAATTAGTAGCATCCTGGCACCAGAATTGAACCTGGGATCTCCAGAGCTAAAAGGGTGAGTTAGTGCAGCTTGAGCTGAAAGAGTAAGGCTCCATAGGTGGGGCCATAACAGCCTCCCACCCTCTGTGGGTTGGTACAGAATGGAACATGTAAGTAGACTGGGCAGGAAGCCATTTCCCCAGCCTATGAAAATTCCCGAGATATCAAAAAATGTTCCCATCCCAAATCAGGACAAAAAAAGCCAATAGGTCAAATATTCACAGACCAAAAAGTCTGAAAAATAAATGCGGGTCAATCAAAAAGGTCTGTCACGCTACTTTGAAATGGCTTGTTTTTATTTCATCCTTTTTTCTTTTGTTTAAACTTTTTTTTCAGTCTCAATTTACTAAAATCCCTAAACAAAGTTGTTTTGCCTCAAAAAATTGAAACGTTCCCTTTTGAAAATGTCAAAATGGGACCTTGCAACAATTTCAAAGCCCTTTTTCCCCCCCAAAAAAAACGTCGAGTCGAGAGATCTGCCAAAAGCTTCCGTTTTGTGAACAGTTTCAACCATCGGCATTCTTCGGCGAAAAACATTTCATCAAAAAATGCCCAACCAGCTCCTCCTGTCTCGCATGCTCACCAGTGGGTTATAACAGCATGTCAGCTTCCTAGGTTTGGTTGTAACTCTCACTGGCTTGGATCCTCCTCTCTGAAGGCTCATCTTTCTCTCTATGGAATACATCAGCTTTAGTAGCCAGCGAATACATTAGAGCTAAATGTTATAAACCAGAGTGAGTTGACTGGAGGGCATTGCATGTTGGATTCCCTGACCCCTCCTTTGGTGCGCCACAGCTTAGATTTGACAGGACATACTGCAAAACTCACCTGTTTTTCACCGGGAAGTGGGATGAATGCTTGAGGTGGAGGAGTGGGAAGGCTAAGAAACATTGTTTACTGTCTTTTTATTACTGGCCTTGGTACAAAAAGTGGGAATGTGCTAATAAAGTTTGCGGATGACACAAAGCTGGGAGGTATTGCTAATACAGAGAAGGACCGGGATATCATATAGGAAGATCTGGATGACCTTGTAAACTGGAGTAATAGTAATAGGATGAAATTTAATAGTGAAAAGTGCAAGGTCATGCATTTAGGGGTTAATAACAAGAATTTTAGTTACAAATTGGGGATGCATCAGTTGGAAGTAACAGAAGAAGAGAAGGATCTCGGCGTATTGGTTGATCACTGGATGACTATGAGCCACCAATGTGATGTGGCCGTGAAAAAAGCTAATGCGGTCTTGGGATGCATCAGGCGAGGTATTTCTAGCACAGATAAGGAGGTGTTAGTACTGTTATACAAGGCACTGGTGAGACCTCACCTGGAATACTGTGTGCAGTTCTGGTCTCCCATGTTTAAGGATGAATTCAAACTGGAACAGGTACAGAGAAGGTCTACTAGGATGATCCGAGGAATGGAAAACCTGACTTATGAGAGGAGACTCGAAGAGCTTGGCTTGTTTAGCCTAACCAAAAGAAGGCCGAGGGGAGATATGATTGCGCTCTATAAATATATCAGAGGAATAAATACCAGGGAGGGAGAGGAATTATTTGAGCTCAGTACCAATGTGGACACAAGAAAAAATGGATATAAACTGGCCATCGGGAAGTTTAGACTTGAAATTAGATGAAGTTTTCTAACCATTAGAGGAGTGAAGTTCTGGAACAGCCTCCCAAAGGGAGTAGTGGGGGCAAAAGACATATCTGGCTTCAAGACTAAGCTTGATAAGTTTATGGAGGGGATGGTATGATGGGATAGCCTAATTTTGGCAATTAATTGATCTTTGACTATTAGCGGTAAATATGCCCAGTGGCCTGTGATGAGATGTTAGATGGGATGGGATCTGAGGTACTACAGAGAATTCTTTCCTGAGTGTCTGGCTGGTGAGTCTTGCCCACATGCTCAGGGTTTAGCTGATCACCATATTTGGGGTCGGGAAGGAATTTTCCTCCAGGGCAGATTGGCAGAGGCCCTGGAGGCTTTTCACCTTCCTCTGCAGCATGGGGCACGAGTCACTTGCTGGAGGATTCTCTGTACCTTGAGGTCTTTAAACTACAATTTGAAGACTTCAGTAGCTCAGACACAGGTCAGCGATTTGTTACAGGAGTGGGTGGGTGAGATTTTGTGGCCTGCATTGTGCAGGAGATCAGACTAGGCAATCATAATGGTCCCTTCTGACCTTACAGTCTATGATTCTATGATTGTAATACCAGCCTTGGTGAGGCAGGATGTCTCAGTGGATGCAGCACAAAGCTAAGACTTAGGAGACCTGTGATCTGTTCTTGGCTCTGCTGTGGGACCCTGGGCAAGTCCCTTCCCCAGACTGTGCTTCAGTTTTGCCATGGGGATAACGATACAGTTTTGTTTGTGAAAAGATCTATGTGAGACCTGCAGCTGAAAGTGCTAAATCAGAGAAGGGTGGTGTTACTGCTGGGCAGGCAGGTTGTATTTCTGAGGAGCCCTGCGTTACTGTATTTCTGAGGAGTACTGCGTTACTATGTTTTAAATGCATGGGGTGTGTTTAAAGTTTACACTGGTGCAACTGCAAATAAAGATCAATAAATATAATCTGCCTGCATTCAGCAAAATGGTGTGCCCGCAGGATGGATGAGGATGAACTTTTTCCGTCAAATTCAGCACCTTCTTGGAGTTTGGGTTTCAGCAGCAATCCTGCAGCATCTCTGCGTGTTTTGATTTCAGTCAGGGCTGGCAGCAGACGCACCTGCTGCCAGTGCCGAGAGGGAAGCTATTGACAATGTGTTTCTACCCTGTTCCAATGCTCCAGTCTCTCAGCATATCCGCTCTGCTTTTGACTCTGCTCACCTCCCCTTCCCCGACTGTTTATTCATATCCTGCTCAACTTCCTCTGCTGGGAGCTCTCCTCCCTCTCGTTCCATCTCCTCTACCCCGCTAGCTCCCACCACACTCCCCTCCGAACTCCAGCACCCGTCTTCCTCTTCTGTGTGCGCCCAGCCCCAAACACCCCTTGTCCCCCTGCCCTGCCCTCAGTGACTGCTTCATCTCTTTCCCTTTCATGTGCCTATCTCCCTTCCTGGGAGGTTACCAGAGGTGAAAGTAAGCCAGTACACCCCGGTACGATGTACTGGCAAGAGCCGATGCGCCGTACCGGGGAGGCCCGGCTTCCCCAGGTGGCAATTTAAAGGGCCTTGGGCTCCCAGCAGCGGCTATAGCCCGGGGCTCTTTAAATTGCCAACAGAGCCCTGCTGCCAAAGCCCTGGAGTAGCTTTAAAGGGCCAAGGGTCCTGCTGCCTCTATGGCCCCAGCCCTTTAAACTGCTGCCGGAGCCCCCGGCTGCTGCTGCTACCCCAGGGCTCTGGCAGGCTCTGGCGGCAATTTAAAGGGCCGGGGCCATAGCAGCGGCCAAGTCCTGGGCCCTTTAAACTGCTGCCGGAGCCCCCAGCTGCCACTGCTACCCTGGTGGGGGAGGGGGAGGACATTTACCGATACAGGGCAGGTTGGGCCTGGCTCTGAGCCCCCCATCCCCGCCCCTTCCAGGGGCCAGAGCCGGCCCCAACCCAGCCCCGTACCAGTAAGTCCCTATTTCTACTTTCACCCCTGAAGGTTACCCTTCCTTAGTCCCACCTGCCTGCCCAATCCCTGCCCCTCCCTGTCCTACCACTCTGCTGGAGCAGATGTTTTACGCCCATGTCCTTGGCTTCCTCTTGTCCCACCGTATTCACCATTCTCAGCCCCTTTCTCTGACAGTTCAGGTGACCTCTTTCACTTCCATAAATTGAGCTACATCCTCTATGGCCATGACTCTCGAGTGTCCCTTTCCATACCCCAATCTTTCACCCTCTAACCCGTCACATGCCTCCTCCAGTCTCTTGCTGCCATCTTAAACTGGGTGGGTCAAACTCACCCCTGGTGTAACTCCCCTTCAAGCCATGGACCAGAGCTCCCAACCAGCATTTCCTCCTTGCTGCCAGTCCATCCTATGCCCACTTCTGGTGGAGGAGAGCTCCCAAATGGAATCCACTCCCAGATGCCAAACCCTCCTATGCCCCCATCCCGTGGACCAGAGCTCCCCTCCTACACACTTCCCAAATCCCAGCACCCAAATTAGTCCTACAGTGCCGCCTCCATGCCAAGACCCCAGACCCCACCTCACTGGAGTGGTAAAAGCACACTGGATGTTTGTTAGGGTGACCAGATGTCCCGATTTTATTGGGACTGTCCTGATATTTACTTGTTTGTCCCGCGTCCCGACCGATGTTTTGTTGGGATGCATATTGTCCCGATATTTTGCCCTCTGGCTCGCAGGCAGAGGGGGCTCACACCCTCTACCCCAACTCCACCCCGGCCCCACCCCAACTTCACCCCTCCCCTATTGGATCCTTCCCTGAATCCCCACCCAGGCCCCATCCCCAGCCCCACCCCCTAACTGTCCTATTGGATCCCTCCCCAAATCCCTGCCCTGGCCCCCCTTCTTCCCCAAGCAGGCCGCATTCCTCCTCCTCACCCCTCCCTCCCAGGCTTGCGCTAATCAGCTGTATGGCAGCGCAAGCACTGGAGAGAGGCGGGAGAAGCAGGACGCGGCAGCCAGCTCAGGGAAGGTGGAGGCAGATCGAAGGCAAGCTGGTGCGGGGAGTGGGGGTGGCGTGGAGCTGCTGATGGGTGCTCAGCCCCCACCAATTTTTCCTATGCTCCGGCAGCTCTTGGGTTTTTGTTTTGCTTTTGTTTTTGTTTGTCGCTCTGCCAGCACACCGCCCTCCTGTCATCTCAATATTTCACGTCACTCATCCGGTCACCCTAATGCTTGTACAGTCATTCTCCTTTCTGGAGAGGCTCAGGACCATTGTTTTTCTGAGCGGTGCAGCTAGAAGGAGAAAGTTTCCCAAAAGCTGAATGCTAAGTAAGCAATTCTGCTGCAACATACTCTGCTAATTTCTCCAGCAGGGGTCATTAAGTGTAATGACATTCGCTACAAAAGCACGGCTGGCTTCACTGCTTCGCCCAGGAAAAGGAACAGGTAATGACAAGTGAAAAGGGTGGTGATTAGAGCAACAATGCGGATGAGCTGTAGCAAACAGTTGAATGTTGAATGTCTTCTAGAGAAGGCAGGGTCTTGTAAGCAGCTGGTGCAGAGAAGAGAAACAGCCAGGGGGGAGCTTAATTAGAGTTTGCTGCAGGCAGGTAGGCCAGGGAACCGGAACAGGGCTTATTGAATGGCAACAGAGCGTTTGACCCCTTTGCTCTGGTACTTTGGAGTTCGGGACTGGACTCTGTTCAGCCAGGGGCCAGACTGAGGTTTTCCCAGCAATCCCATGTGGCTTAGCAGACAGAGCGCTGCATTTTGTACCAGCTCAGGGCCGGAGGCGCCATTCCTAGGCAAAGTCACAAAGAGCCGGCTGAAGAGATTTTCTGGGATGTTGCAGAAGTTACTTTCCATTCTGTTCGCCTACATTTCAAACATTTCCCAGCTTCTCTGCTGGCTCTGAGACAACGACCTGCAAGAACCGAGCCTAGAGATCCCATTCAACATGCGGAGGCCCCCCCACTCCTGCAGTGAGCTTTAGGCAGGGGCAGGGATACACTCACACAAAGCTATTGCCAGGATGGAGGCTTATACGTCTGCAACCACTGCTGGGCTACAGAAAGGCCGAGCCCCTGAATTCAATGGCCAAACTCCCATTTATTTCACTAGGACCAAGATTTTTCACCTCTAGAGATGGTTAGTGCCACCGGCAATGCTAGAGACTTTTGTCTATGTACAGCACCTAGCACAATGGGGCCTGTTCCGTAATTGGAGTGCTGAGATGATGCTGTCCTGCAAGAAATGCAGTGCCACTATTCAGCACCCCTGGAGGTATTTGGACTGGCTGTGCACTCTGCAGGCAGAATACCTCTAGCAGCATGCTACCCCTCCAGGCCTGTGCCTTCCTATGCCTTTGGTGCTTGTTTCTCCTTTTAGCCCTCATCCGTCTAAATCCATATATAGCCCTCATCATTACCTTAGTAACCAGCTGCCTAATAAACCCAGGGCATAGACCAGTTTTTCTCAAAATCAGGTCTGATGCCTTCTTTTCCAATTTGAGTTAATCCACAGTAGCATTTACAATGATCCCACCATTAAAACCAGCTTTTCTTCACACCAGCTGGGTGGTCTCTACTTATAGATTTGGTCTTGTTGTTAAATCACCGCTCTGCAGCCCTCAGACCACTACACAAATGCCTTTCGCTGATGAAACTGCCAAGGAAAATAGCAGTGTTTCTGCTCTGACGTTATTTCCAGTGGCCAGGCTGTACAACAAAAAAATAAATAAATGTAGCTAATGAGACTCACTCAATGCACAGCTGAAAACTCAAGGGAAACTTATGGAGCAGAAGCAGGTGGCTAAAATAGCCAGTTTAGTATTAGCGATAAAAGGCAAGCAGGAGCTGCTTCCTCTTCTTTCTTCTTCAGGTTCCTCTGGCGTAATCCATATGATGATCCCAAAGCAATTGATGAATGTTAAATTCTCTAACAGCAGCCCCATTTTACAGGGGAGGAAACTGAGGTACAGAGCAGTGAGGTGCTTTGACCAAGGACCCCGAGGGAATCAGTGTCAGAGCCAGGAATACAACCCAAATCTCTGGCCTCCTGCCTCTGTGCTTTAACCGGATTATCCCTCAGTTCAAAGCATTGTTATCTACGGCCTAGATCCTCAAGGTATTAACTCCCATTGGAGGATTTGGCCCTATGTTACTGTCCCTTCACCGCTCTTGCATTTACTGCCATTCTGTAAAGCAGTTAAGACTTATTCAGGTGACGAATATGCTCAGAGACCCTCCCTGCCTTCACTGGACCGTGGTCAGAGTCTCCAGCAGAGGGAAAATAGCTTGTACTGATCGGATACTATGATGTATGTTCTCACTTGAGTTATCACCCTTATACCTCTGGGCCTAAAGACAGTGAGTCTGCAGCCACACCAACCATTTCCAGCCGTATAGGTTCTAAATCTCAGGTTTGTTTTGGATGACAAATTGGAGACTTAAGGGCTAATTACAGCAGGCCTTCTAATTTCAAGCTGGAGTCACAAAATCAATAGAAAACTCCTTGCTTCATTCAATAATCCCAGCTGCCAATAGCTGGAGTGGCTCCATCTGCAGGTGTACTACAAACCCATTGATTTGCTTGGTGCCTTGGTGCAAAGCCTTTTGCAAGGAAGCCAGCAGCAGAGCTGCCTTTCCCTGCTCTGAAGTAAGAGAGATGGAAAGAGAGAGCAGGTTGGGCTTCTTTTTCAGCTGTGCTGTATTTGCGTGGGCTGGAGTCTGAACCAGGTGTAGCTTTTGCCTTTATTTGGAAGGTGATTAAGCTGATAAGCCACCTGCTAAGGGCTGCTCGATATGCTGCCTAGACAGATGCTGGGGAGAGGGGCAGTAAATTGCCTCGAATTGTCTTAAAATGCTAATGACTCCTATCGCCTCTTCCAGGCACCGCTCTCAAAGTGCCTTAGCAACACTAGGCCTTGCAACATTGCGGGGAGATGTTCAAATATGAGCAATCCCATTTTATAGATGGGAAAACTGAGGTCCATCCAGCCAAATTCGTTACTAGTGTAAATGCACTGATTTCAGTGGGGTCACAGCAAGGGTAAATTTGACCTATCTGGATTAGGGCCCAGGTTTCAATGGAAGTTGACAGCATTAATATCTTTGAGGATTTGGATCTTGCTCAAGGAAATAAAGGGGCCTAATTATTAACAATTAGTTATATTATGATAGTGCTTAGAGGTCCCAGCTGAAACTAGGTCCTGGTATGCTGTGTGCTACACAGACACATAGTGAGAGACAGTCTCTGTGCCCAAGAGTTTTCGGTCTAAGACACTAGTGACTTCAGCAGAACTACTCTCAGTATGGAAAGCACGTGAATACATCTTGACAGGCCCAGGGTCTCAATAGACAAAGACTGGGAGGGGAAGAGACAGGCCCAGGGTCACACAGCAGGTCAGGGGCAGAGCTGGGACTAGAAACCCAAGCATCTTTAGTTTCCAATCTAGAGCCCCTGTGACACCTAGACTTATAGGTAAGTGTGGATACAGAATTAATGTGCAAATGAGCATGAATGTGGGATTTTGCTCTGATAGCTGCAAACCAAGCCAACCCTCTTCCATTGCCTGATTGGCCTTTGTGTCTCTTCTTCCCACGCCCCTCCACCTGAACAAAGCAAGCTAAGCTGCACTGGGGATGCTCAACGGCATTGTAAAGGGAGGTGGCCCACCTGAAGTTGTCTTTTTAAGATGAAAGATATGTGGCATGGAGTTTCTGGAGTGAGCAATGTGAGGGTCATTCTGGATTATGTTAAAAGGCCTTTGGAAGTTTTGCTTTATTGATGATGCTTAGAAGGGTCTTTGCTCAAATCACCTCCCTTACTCCAGCCCCTTCCTTGCTGCACCCTGCTGTCTCTCCAGCTTCAGATTCAGGTGTTGTATTGTGGCTGCTGTTACTGGCAGATGCCCCTCAAAGAGACATGGGGAGGGAGTGCCCTACCATAAAGCAGTAAAATTGACTACACACTGAGGATCTGTTCTGCAGGATGCCAAGTCCTACTGCAATAGAATTCAGGAGGCGCCAGGTCCAAAGGGCTGTTTTCACTAACAGTGGGTTTTGAACCAGAGACCTTCAGAGCCTCTACAGCTGGAGCTAAGGAGCATATGGTGGAGTGGCCAGCTGCAGAAAGTGTGTAGATTACCCAGGTCCTTTGTATAAAACTCCACTGTGAGGCAGGTGGAGGGAGATGATTCGCCAGAACCTATTAGAGGTGGGGCTAAAGGCCTATAAAGCTTGCTGCAGTGGTCTTACAGTTACTCTGTTCTGGGAGTTCAATCTAGACAGAAGGCTGTGCTAATTTGAGGGCTGGGAATTTGTAGTTCAGATTTTTCTGGTCTGCAAAGCTAGGGAAGTTTAAGGACTGCAATTAGGAGTTGGTTTTTTTTCATTCTGCCCTTTGTGGGGGGACTTTATGAACCTGTTATGAAGCTGGCATTGAAATCCTTGTAATTTAATGACATGCTTCCTAAGGGAGTTTTAAAGAACAAATCAGGTATTTTTTTTCCTAGATTTAAAAAAAAAAACAGCTCCTGAGTTTTCTGCTCTTTTCCTTCATCTTACTGATAACTAAAATTCAAATCATAGGACAGTTATTATTTGTGCTGTGGTACAAGAGCATAGCAACCTTTGTAGAAGTGGGGGAGCTACTGGTGCTGGAAGGAGTCAGGGAGCCATGCCCCCGTCTTTTTAACATGGGTATAGTTTGGGATGGCAGGGGGCAGCATTGACCCACTGAACTACAAATCTTAGGTAGGTGGGGAGTGGTGCTGGCAGGGGCTGTGATTTGCACTGGGAGGAGTGGGGGCTAATGGTGATAATCCCTCCCTGTTGCCCCAAACTATGCTCATTTTAAAAAGTGGGACCCCTGACACCCCTAGTTCTGGTACTGTTGCTGTGGTAGCATCTAGGAGCCTGACTCATGGACCAAAATCCCATTGTGCTAGGTTCTGTGCAAACCCAGAACAAAGAGGAAGCCCCTGTCCCTGAACAGCTTGCAATGGAAGTATGGAGCAAGAGAGGGCAGTTAGATATGTGCAGAGAGGGCTGTACAAGGAAACAATATCCATATTTCCCAGCATGCTAGACTGAGGTCTCCACACCAGCAGCCCGAGTGTTGTCAGGTGTTTTGTAGGCATCGCGGCAGAGGAGGGTCTGGAGGAGGAGGACAATGAGTTAGTTTTGCAGATGTATCTGAGCAGCTCCTGCAAAGTGTGAGGGGCGCATGGGAGACTGCATGGAGGGGCTCGTCTGAAAATGTAACCAGTGGCTGATGGAGGCTGGCACCACGGGCCAAGTGCAGATGGAAGCTGGCATCTGAACAACGACTGATACATGATAGCTAGGAAGGGGATACGAAGCAAACGGCCTTGCAATGACTGCTGTGCATCAGAGTGACTCCCTTAGCTGTAGGAGGTTCTTATCTTGCTATGGACCAGCCCTCACTAGAGGCTGATAGAGGTGCACGTGCTCCTAATATGGTTTATGCTATCAAAAGTACAAATGCAATAAATTAAAATGGCAGGAAAACCCATTTTTCCTACAGTCTCTCAGCGGTAGCAGTCTTGGAGGTTACTTGGAGCAGAGGTAGGTTCAAATATTTTACCTCTACATGGGATTTACTTCCCTGAAGATAATGGTGTCCCTTTAAGTGAACATCCTGCTCTTGAAAATTCAGATAGTGTCCCCCTTTGTCAGCACTAGCACAGTACATGCAGTACACTGCTTTATTGTGAGCTTTTATGCTGGCAAACAATGAAGATCAGAGCGGCCACTGAGTCACCTCTTCAAACCTCCTGGGGAGGAAAGAGACTTTCCTGGAAACCCAGAAGAGCACTTTCCAGCAGTGGGGGGAGAGTGAAGGCCACACCACTCTCTAATGTAGCCTCCTTTGTGTGAGAGAGTTCGCAAAGTGCTCTGCAATCACTCACCAAAGAGATGCCTTAATTAGGCAGGAATTCTTCCTTTGCTGTGGCCAGCTACAGAAGGGACTGGGGGAGGAAGGTGGAGAAAAGTGGAGCAGAAGGAACTGAAAGGGACTAATTTTCAGCTTCTTAGCACCCGCTGCGTCCTGCTTTTAGACTTGTGCTGACTGGCAAACGATCCACTGCAGGGCCAGAAAGGGCAAGCCCTCCCTCGCTGGGACTGGGAGTCAGATTCCACCCTGGGTGTGCAGCAGAGGGAAACTGGCAGTAGGCATTTGCCCTGCACCCAGGTGTTCACCCAAAGCAAGGGGAGGGGCAATTCAGTCACCACCCCTCTGCCATGAAACTGTGTGACCCCAGGACCTCTAGATGCCAAATGTCAGAGGGCACAAAGCTAATCAACAGCAGCAGGAAAAAACAAAACCTGGTGGGGTTATACCATCAAGGAGGTGGACAGTGAACATCTGAAACTGTAGCTGGGGATGGGGTGCTGGTGGACCCCAGGTGTTCCTTCAGTCTGTGTGGACAAGCCACCAGCAGGCTTGAGCTTATGAGAGAGGATCTCAGTCAACCTGGTTCCAGATGCCAGGAAAAGGGCTTTGGGTGAGTTGTCTTGATAGGGGAATGCTCAGTTTAATTGTGTGCCTATTGCTAACCTGTCCAGACAGGACGAGGCCTGCAGAGGCTTGTGCTGCCAGAGGCTGGTGAATTCAGGGGGTTGACCCACATCCAGCACAGACAAGACTCCCTCATGCTAAGAGCAAGTGGTAGCAAGCTGCCTCACAACCCTGGGTACCCCTGGTGGAGTATCCAGTCACAGGTGGCTCACCCCAGCATGGGTTGTGATCCTCTGGTAGTGGAGAGCTATGTCAGTGGGAAGAAGGCATGTCTGTGGTTTGCCTATTGATCACTGGCTGCTATACCAGCCATACAGACTATTGGCAGCTGGATGAAGACTGCTCTGAGTTATGGCAGAGGACTGACCTGGCACAAAGTCATGTTTGCAACCTGCTGAGTGCTCCTTGGTAACTGTGGGGAATTGGAGCCTCTATTTCTGTGTACAGGAAACCTGTGTTTTTGCTTATCAAAACAAAGGGGCAAAAGGAAAATGAATAGTATTAGTTAGTTGTGGGGGAGGGATAGCTCAATGGTTTGAGCATTGGCCTACTAAACCTAGGGTTGTGAGTTCCCTCCTTGAGGGAGATCTGGGGCAAAAATCAGTACTTGGTCCTGCTAGTGATGGCAGGGGCTGGACTCAATGACCTTTCAAGGTCCCTTCCAGTTCTAGGCAATAGATATATCTCCAATTATTTAAAAAAAAACAAAACACAACAGGATGGGAGGTAGCAAAGGGAAAGTTAGTCCTAACACTGGGATGGAAGAATTCCTTCCCCCCGCACACCATGAGATCTATTAGAGACTCTGATAATCTCCCAAGGGACATGCTAGAACTCCCTGGCTAATGTTTTAAGCATTGTATTCTGGATAATAATATGTGAGGGCTCCATTCTTGTTAAATTAAAGTGACTCTGTATTAAATGAATCATGTACAGAGTTGAGATTTCCAGCCATGTGCATGCAGACCAACTTCCTGGTGCCTCCTCCAAACCCTTCCTGCAGCCTGAGTTCCTCCCTCCAAGTTCATGCAGCTTGCTCCAATGGACTGAAGACATCTAAACTACCCCTGATTCAAGCACAGATTTTATAAAGTGCTGGGTCCAGTTCTGAATTGCCTGGGCAATAGACTAAATGATCTAACAGATTGCTGTCTTCCGTCACAGGCCTTCTTGACCTTTTCCTTATCAAGACCCCTTCCCATCTGGACAAGAGGATCCTTCCTGTTTATCTATCTAGAAAAAAGAGAGAGGTCATGGCCCCTTGAAACCAATTCAGAGCTCCTGTGTTAAGAACCCACATTCCATAACCAAATACTCAACACAGATATAATGGTGAACTGCCACAACAAACCTTTCTATGGCATATGTTATACAGGGGGTCAAGCTAGATGATCTAGTTGTCCCTTCTGACCTTAAAATCTTTGGATAGATGAAACTGGCTGTGCCAATAAGCACGGGGAACTCAAATCTCCCACCATAAGTACCCAAGTGGCTATCAAGGCTTGGCAACCATTTCACGCGACCAGAAACATTCCTGAAGTAGAGTAAAACAGTGCAAAGGACTATGGGTAAACAAACATGCAAATTGATTTCTGGTGCTGGCAGTGTTTTAGGAAGGATCAGCACATGTGTTTTTGGACATGCGTGTGTTAGGGAATGGAGAGGCGTCTCGGGAAGGGCCAGGCGTGACAGATTGGAGTGACACAGGAAATGTCACCTTGGAGCTGGCAGCTTGGAACAGCAAGTAAATATTTCCCAGCTTGCACCTAAAAACGGGCATTATCAATGCTGTTCTGAGCCTAACCTGCCTTTTTAGACAGCATCTTCGTTCAGAGTATTGGAGTACTTTCAAAATTTACATTTTTCAAAAAAGAACAAACTACCCTGACTTTCCTTTCATGATGCCTCAAACAAAAAGCGATTCAAGAATGAGGAAAAAATTGCATCTAAATTCAGTGTTAGTCATAGCTTTAAAAACAATTAAACTGCAGGAAGGGAGATGCCACGGTCCTCACTGGCACAACGACCCTTTGGATAGACAGCAGATGTGCTTAGACAACTACCTAGCATGCTGCCCAATATTAATAGAATCATAGAATATCAAGGTTGGAAGAGATCTCAGGAGGTCATCTAGTCCAAACCCCTGCTCAGAGCAGGAGCAACCCAAACTAAATCATCCCAGAAAGAGCTTTGTCAAGTGTGATCTTAAAACTTCTAAGGAAGGAGATTTCACCACCTCCATAGGGAACCATATTGACTCACTGTTTCCTTGTGATCCCCATCTCTGTATCCAACTGTTCTCTTGTGTCTTATGTTTAGACTAGAAGCTCTTTGGAGAGGGGGCCCTCTATTTGTTGTGTGTTTGTACAGCACCTAGCACCATGAGATCCTGGTCTGTGACTGGGGCTTCTGGGGCTACACAATATAAATGATAACAATGACTGGAGCCTTCAACTGCAAAAAAACCGAGGAAAATACAGCAGGTGACCTTCATCTGTCTGTCACCAGGACAATCCTTTCTCAGAGTGTTGGGGCATGGATGGGAAAATGATTGTTTCAATGAGAAGCTGGTGGGAAAGCCAACAGGTGTTGAGGGACAGCTGGGTCAGATAAAGGAGTTGGTTACAAAAAGTTAGTAATAGAAAATTACCTTTGTGTCTGGAAGTAAAGCCTAGACCAGAAAGGACAGGTGAACTGAAGGTGGGATGGGTTGAGATCATGGAGGTACGTTAGAGAAAGGAAGGAGTGTGTCAGATAAAGGAATTGTATAAAAATAGATACGTGCAGCCAGGAACGAAACTGCAAATATCTATACAGCAGTGTGCAGAACTTCAAGGCAAAAATATGGGAGCTAGAATGCCTGGCAATGGAAGTGGCATCATAGGAATTCCTGAAACGTAGGTGCTGGAACTAGGGGTGGTTGAAATGGTTTCCATTATATACAAGGTTTACAGTTTGGGTCAATGGCTCTCAGCACCCCCACTATACACATTGTTCCAGTGCCCCTGCCCTGAAACATGGTGAAGTGACAAACATCAGTAGTATGCGGACAAGCCAGCAAAGGCCAACTAGCTTATAGAACTGGAGGAGTAGCATTGTAAGCAACAGTCTCCACAGAATCCATGGAGTGACACTTCCTACCCTACAGGTGTTAGATAATCTGCAGCACCTGACTTGGGGAGAGTGCTGTGTGTCTTGAGACATAATTATAAAAACAGCTTGGTAAAGTTACTTCTCCAACCAGGCTGGAGCTTTCTCCAATAAATGATGTAACAATGACCGTTTCAGGCCATCCCGTTGGAACAAATGACAACGCAGAAGTGATGGATACAGGAGGAATTGCTGCAGGATCGACAGATGAACGGAGAATGTGAGGGGAGCAGAGTGCTGGGAGACTGAAGTCACCCCCATTGGAATTGCAGCAAGTAGTGGTATTAAAGCAGGGATCATTTTAGTCACAGCTGGTTGGAGGATTGCTTCTGTAGTGAGCACAGTATATCAAATCCTGTCCCTTCCCTATGTAAAATTAAGGGGCCTAGAAGCCCCTTTCTCTGTGGATGACAGGTCAGCAGTGGGGCAAACTGGCCTATGGATTATTCAGGCTGGGACAGGATGTCAAGCTCAAAACCTGATGAGCTTCTCAAGGGCAGGGGCAGGGCAGGATCTCAGGCAGACGAGCTGCCCACCCTCTCAAGTGGCACTGTGCTGATGCTAGTCCCCATGTGGGATGTGTGTGTGGAGGTTACTCCAGTCTCAGGGCTTCAGATCCTCCCCCTATAAAGCTGCCACAGATGAGAAGAGTCCTCTGAGCTACTCAATCACACACCAAAAGTTTTCCTTGTGGAGAGTGTTGGGTGGGTGTGCCCCACCCCTTCCACCTGTTTGATTCCAGGGATGCAATCCGTGCCATGATGAGCACCATCCTTCCCCCAGGCCAACACCCAGCTTGGGCCTCCATGACACTGTTTGGTGTCTGTGGCTGATTGCAAGCCTGGGAGCAAACTACACAGATTGCACATTGCATCCCGAATGTCCCTCCAAAGGAGAGGCGAAGCGGCTCTACTCATCAGGAGCTGAGCTGTGCAGACCCGTGGTCACATGCCTCCAGCTTGATCGGTTCTGCACATGTGCCAGGACCAGGAGTCAGCCTGGAACTGGTCTAGCATAGCCTGAGATTTGGCCCTGCATAGTTAACATAGAAGGCACATCCCCAGACCTGGCATGAAGTCCCACAGATGGTACTATTAAGGAGTGTGGATATGCTGTGCCTTTCAGTACGGTCCCCCGGCACTGCATATGCATTCTGTCATCTGCCATATGCTGGCAGTTAGCCGGAGAGAGGAGGCATTTGTGTTTGCTCAGCACAACCGACGGAGATAAGATTATGCAGCTCTCTGTCGGGATTGCTAGGCACAGAAGACTGAATAGCCTGCAGGACTGGCAATAGACAGTGGATTTTTACATCCAGATGACCAGTTTGACAGTGGCCCCGGGCCCGTGGCGTCCTGGATTGTTCACTATCCAGTGGCTGTTTGGTGACCGGTGTGGATGGAGTTGGCGCCCTCAGTCCATTTGCTAACTGACTGGAACGCGCACCACAAACTCACCACCCCAGGTCACACCTTTGCCAGCAATGGAACTGTCAAAGCCTGAGTGGGCCCTGGGGAATGGGCCTCTATCACTATTAGAAGAAGAAAGATGCTGCTATATGATTAAGGCCATCGACTAAGATTTAGGAGACCTCCATTCAGTTCCTAGCTCTGCCACAGACTTTCTGTGTGACTTTGGGCTAGTTCCTTGGTCTGTCTCTGCCTCTGTTTTCCTCCATACGGTTCTTCTGCTCCTCAACTTGCTGTCTGTCTTGTTTTTTTCAGTTGGAAGCTCTTTGTTGTAGATACTGTCTCTCACTGTGTGTATGTGCAGCACCTAGCGCAATGAGCCCCCAGGCTCTACTATAATGTTCATATTAAATTCCACTACTAGTAACTGCCTCCTTCTGAATTACAGCAGGTCCATCCAGTTCAGGATGGGGCCCTGTGGGGAAGGATGCTTTGCTCCTGCCCATACTGCATAGAATCATAGGGTTAGAAGGGACCATTAGGGTCAGCTAGTCTAACCCCTGCCAAGACACAGGATTTGTTGTGTCTAAACCATCCCAGGCTGATGGCTCTCCAGCCTCCTTTTGAAAACCTTCAGTGAAGAAGCTTCCACACCCTCCCTATGCATCTGTTCCACTTTCCTACTGGTCTTACAGTAGGAATTTTTTCTTGAGATTTAATCTAAATCTGCTCTGCTATAGTTTGAACCCAGGGCCTCTTGTCCTGCCCTCCATGGCAAGAAAGGACAATTTTTCTTCATCATTTTTATGGCAGCCTTTCAAGTGTTTGAAGACCACTATCATGTCCCCCGTTAATCTCCTCTCTTCCAAACTAAACATGCCCAGTTCCTTCAGCCTTTGCTCATCTGGTTGTGTTCCACCCCTTTGATCATCTTTGTGTCTCGCCTCTGGATACTTTCCAGTTTCTCTGAATTCTTTCTATACATTGGTGACCCAAACTGACGCAGTTCTCCAGCTGAGGCCTAACCAGCGTCGAGTAGAGTGTTACTGTCACCTCCCATGACATGCATGTTGTGCCTCTGATAATGCAACCTAAAACTGCATTTGCTTTTTTTTTCCAACAGCATCTCATTGCTGACTTAAACATTGTGGTTGTGATTCACCACAACTCCGAGATCCTTGTCAGCGGTGCTGCTGCCAAGCCAGTTATCCTCCATTCTTTATTTGGGCATTTGATTTTGTTTCCCTAAGTGTGGCACCTTACATGCTAATTGAATTTCATTTTGCTCTCTATAGCATCTGTGGCATGGCTCAAGGTTTTCAGTCTTGAGGGCAGTCAACCCAGCCTGTCACCTGCACCAGAGACAGGCCTGAGTGGCCGAGTTCAGGTGCAGAATCTGACCGTGTGTTGCACTCCCCAGAGTTAGCGGGAGGCGTATGGCGCTCCAGTCACAGCCAATCTCTAACCAGTTCTATGTTCACCTTGAACAACAAAACCAACACCTATGATGTGCCCAAAAAGATTTCAGATCCATGTATAAATACAGCAACAAGCCCACAGGTAGGGATCCTGTTTCTGTTCCATGCTGTGTCACTGATAGCAAGGGCAGAATCCATGTCCTCCTTCCCTTAGAGTACAGTCCCTCACCTCTTTGTCCTAAAAAAGAATGCATCCCTCTTAGCAGCGTGGGGCCTATGACACTTGTACAAGCAGTTCTGCCTCCCTCCAGTAGATGTCAGTAATACACATACACATTTGCCAGCATATTACGATATAAAAGAGCAGATGAATAGCAAAAATCCTCCTTGCCATTGTCTATTGCAGAAGTATCAAAGAACTGGACACTGGCTAAAGTAGGTCAGAGGGGAACTAAAAATTATAAAGTTGGCTCTACCAGTGGGAAAGATTTTGTTGGGTTTGATACTTTGAGGGGGTTGGATCTGGTTTCTAAATAGTCCAGATTCAGTACTTTGATTCCACAGGGACAGATGCTATAGAAAAACTTGCGATAGCTCTTCTGGCTAGCATGCATATGAAGTGTAAAAGGATCGTTGGTTCCGCATTAGTGTCAAGCTTACTCTTGCTGCCTGATTCACTGGAATTGTATGGATTTGGCGAAGATGGGAAGTGTTATTTCAAGACCCCATGGACTTCTGCACTGAAAAGCACAGGCGTTCATCATGAAAAACAGAAAGGCACTTGTGATTGCAAAAGTGCATGCCCGTGGGCAGCCGGGACGATTCAGGGAACCTGTGGTCTTTGTTCAGATAAAATATTAGCCAGGCTTTGCCATTTAGATAGCTACGCTTAACTCTAGAAGATCTCGGAGGGGCTGCAATGAGTGGAGCCAATGAACTGCTAGTAACTAACGAATTCAGAAATATGAGCTCCTACGTTAAAGGCTTAAGGGAAGTTGCTAACTAACCTATAAGCAAATCCCAGTGAATTGCTGTGTGATGGAGTGCCAGAAAGGCAAATGCCATCGAGTGTTATGCACTGCAGAAAGAAAACCAAGCTGTCTGGCAGCCATCTCAGCCCAGACTGCACTAATAGCTGCTTGCACGAGCTGGCCAGGGGTAGTGCTCTGATGGGAGACCTGCTGGTGTACCAGAGAGTGGTGCTGTGATATGAGATCTAGGGAAATCCTCCACTAGCTGATGGAGCTGGGTACCTGCACACACCATCCTGAGCATTGATGTATCACAGTATTTAAAGGCTCAGGCCAGAAGGCATCATTATGATCCTCTAATCTGACCTCCTCTGGGCTAGAGAATATCAGCCAGTGGCCCTGCATGAAGCCCATAAGATCCAATGATGTTTTCTCCAAAATGAGGGGTAGTTGTTCCCCCACCCACCCACCCACCTCCTTCTCCTGACCAAACCCCAGCTTGGCCAATTACATCCTGCCTGTTTCAATTTGTCCCTGTAGTTTCAACAAAATAATTGATGTGTTGTTCCTCCCCTTCTAAATAAATAAGCCTCTTGTGAAGAGAGAGGCTGATTGCCGTATTCCCACCCCCGAGGCAGCTACTGCTGAGCTTTCAGAAGAGGAACCTCTGTGCACCCATCGGCAGAATGGCCCCAAATAAACGTAAAGTGTTATTAGATCGAGGCGTCACGAGAGAACCAAGAAGATGAGGACTTGTGAAAAATGATACTTAAACATTCTGGGAAAGGGGAGGATTGGGAGCCCAATAAAGCAAAGCAGAAACAAAGCAAACAGGTATTTAGCTGCACCAGGAACAAAAGAGAAAGAGAAACATTAAAGACAGCGGGGCAGTGGATATTTCAGCTCACAATAACGAGCTGTCAAAGGACACAGAATGCACAGGAGAAAAATTGAGCTTCTTAAAAAGAAAATGATTGCAAGGAACAGAATGAGAAATGCCAGATTTGTTCCACAGCTACTTCATTTCAGGCTTTGCAGAGATGGTAAAGGATGGAGAATTGCCCACATTGGGGACTGGCTGGTACATGGTAGAGAAGGCGTTACATAGTCTTGAGGCAGACAGTGAAGAAACAGGGGATGCTATTTTTTACTGAGGGATGAATGCCTCATTATAAAGGGGACCTAAAAGATCCACACTGGGCCAGGAGGGGATAAACCCGGTGCAGGCACTGTGATACAAAGCCTTCTGGGGACACCTTGCAAGTTTGGGTATAGAGAGCATGCTGGTACTGGGCTGGCTGGGTATCTGAAGCACATCAGAACATGTAGCACTAGGAAATTCTCAGCAGCATTGTCTCTGGAGATATAGCTTCTTGCATGGAACTTGGAGGGGGGGAACACAGGTTGCAGGAGGGAAGAGTCTGGAGGTGGCACCAAGATATCAGTCTGTGTTCACATGGCTGGAATGCTAGCTGCAGCATCTCTGTAAATAGTTTTCTTTATAAAGAGCCATTTAGTTTTCCAAGCATGGATTTCTCTCATGTTATTACCAGCACATGGTACATGAAACCATAGTTAGACTAGTGAAACCCACTGCAAGGAAGAGATTAACTGGAAAACAAAGCACCACCTAGAAACAGAGACATCAGGCAGCAAGAAGGGACTAAGAACACTGGGAACGCTGGATTTCCAGACAAAAACCTTGCACAAGCCTGTGTGGAAGGATAACACAGGCGTTGCTCTTAGGTTGGTTGCAACATGTCAGAGGCCGTTTATTCTCAAGCAATTGCAAAAGGTGGAGAGTGCACAACGGCAGGTCTCCCCAAAAGATAAACAATTAGAGCAAACATACCTTTTGTTACAATGGTCAACAACAACATTTTGTTTATACATATTCTTTCATGATGTCTTACTTTTCTCAGCAATTCCTGCTATAGTCTGCATTCCATTCTTATCTAACACAACCTCTCTTACAGTTCTTTTCCACTTGCCCAGGCCCTGCCTGGAAGTCTCGTGTTATTAGCTGTTAGAGTTAGCCTGACTCTTGCTCTTCCTAGAAGACTAAGATGTCTGTGCTTTTTTCCACTTCCACACTCCCCCCTTTTGTGCTTCCAGCACAATCATCAATCTTAAAACTCCATGTTCATCAAACCTCGTATTTCTGACTCTAGCTCACATCGTACAACCTTTTGGGGGTTAATTGAATACAATGACAAAGCATGCTTAGTATGAACATGGAAGATGCTATTATTAGTACATCCTTTACAACAATAACCTAACCCTAAACTAAACAACAACAACAAAAGCATTAACATTCTCATAGTAATAATATGATGGGGTTGCTGTACAACCTTAGTCACAGAACACAGTACATCATACTTAGTACATAAAGAAGACATTCTATAGGCTGTATGAAAAGCATACTTTTCAATTTGATATATATTTTGGAGCATACAAATTTGCCCTTTGTGACAAAGTTCCTCCTCTACCTTGGTGGGTCCTGCTCTTATTGGTGGATTTGCTCGCCTCACAAATTCACCCTGTGGGTCAGGAAAACAGCTCAGAGACCTTCTCCTCTGGTAGAAGCCACAGTCCAGGTCAATTCTTCCTGTGTTTGATCAGGAGTTGGGAGGTTTGGGGGGAACCCAGGCCCACCCTTTACTCCAGGTTCCAGCCCAGGGGCCTGTGGACTGCAATTGTCTAGAGTGCTTCCTGGTACAGTTGCACAACAGCTACAACTCCCTGGACTACTTCCCCATAACCTCCTCCCAACATCTTCTTTGTCCTCACCACCGGACCTTCCTCATGATGTCTGATAATGCTTGTACTTCTCAGTACTCCAACAGTATGCCTACTCACTCTCAGCATCTTGCATGCCTCTTTCTCCCAGTTCCTCTCACACACTTCCTCTCCTCTGACTCCCCTTTGGCCTGACTGGAGTGAGCCCTTTTATAGCATCAGAGGGGCCTTAATTAGAATCAGGTGCTTAACAGCCTCACCTGACTCTTAGCAGGTTAATTGGAGTCAGGTGTTCTCATTAGCCTGGATCAGCCCCTGCTCTGGTCACTCAGGGAACAGAATGCTGATTATCCAGTGTGGCCAGTATTTCTCCCTTCTACTACCCTGCTGTTCACAACTGGCCTGGGTCTATCACACCTTATAATTCAGAGATTTTCTGGACCTCTGGTAGGAGTGAATGCAAATTTTGGAACCGGTCAGGTAGTAAGGAAGTCCAATTAAAGGGTATCTAAAATCTAAAGGCTGACTGTAAAATGCTATCCCCAGGCCAATAAATTATATTATTGCCTGCAGCGGTGGTGAGATTAAAATGTATATCTTGTAAAGTGGTGCCCTTAACATGCACACAGCTGTCATTAGCTTGGAGAAGCAGGTGTCCTGTCAAGGTAGTTCCTTGTCCTATACCTTCCCAACAGATGTTATTGTAAACAGTGACAACTTCCCCTGGTTTCAGTTTACGTATACACTGAAGCTGGGGGGGGGGTTCTAACGGCCAGAGTGTCCATTAACTCCCTATCCTTATCCAAATATTGGGTGTTATTCTAGGAGCACTGACTATAAATCGATTAGGCATACCAGGTAGTTTAATTTCCCAAATGTCTCAGTGAATTATCCAATCCCACATGCATCCTCCACACAGACCTGGCAGGATCTGGTATGTGAAAGCCCACACCCCTCCAGGCGGCCTGTACGCTTGAAAGGATCTCTGCGAACATCTGCACTTCCACCCAGAAAATCTCCCAAGTATGTCTCTTTCGCCACAGATCAGATGGCATTCCTGAAGCACTAGTAAGGGCAGTAGGCCAAGCCTGATGCTCAAGATCACTCCTAATAGCCATGAGCTGGTCATTCAGAAAATCCCTTTTTTCTAAACATGCCAGATCCCACTGAAATTTCTTTCCTGCCTCAGTGGTATTCAATACCAGCTCCGTTAACAGCTTCTAGGTCATTGAGCTAAGGGCAGAAATAACACGTAATTCACCAACCCTCACCTGTACTTTGATTAACTGTGCTCCAGTAATAAGACCTGTGGCTTTTTCCAGTTGCCTTAATTTGTCATGATGTCGTTGGCTTTTGTAAATGTTCCAAATTGCTGCTGCACTATCCCATAGGGATCACTAAGGTGTAAAGGTCTTGGCCATTGGGTTTCATTGCAGTATATGGAATTGTCTGTATTAGAATGTGTTACGGAGTGGTGGCAAAGGTGGAGGGGATGGTGGGGAGTGTCATAAACAGATAGCTAAGGGTTAATGTTCTTTTACCTGGAAAGGAGTAACCTGAAACACCTGACCAGAGGACCAATCAGGAAACAAGACTTTTTCTAATCTGGGTGGAGGGAAATTTGTGTGTGAGTTCTTTGTTCTTGTCTTGGGCCTGTCTCTCTCTCGGCTATGAGAGGATTTCTGTCTCCTGCTTTCTAATCTTCTGTTTCCCAGTTGTAAGTACAGAAAGGACAGTGGTTTATATGTTTTTTTTTTGTATTTACATGTGTGTAGTTGCTGGAGTGTTTTGAATTGTATTCTTTTTGAATAAGGCTGTTTATTCATATTTCTTTTAAGCAATTGACCCTGTATTTGTCACCTCAATACAGAGAGACCATTTTTATGTATTTTTTCTTTCTTTTTATATAAAGCTTTCTTTTAAGACCTGTTGGAGTTTTCTTTGGTGGGGAACTCCAGGGAATTGAGTCTGTAGCTCACCAGGGAATTGGTGGGAGGAAGAAGTCAGGGGGAAATCTGTGTGTGTTAGATTTACTAGCCTGACTTTGCATTCCCTCTGGGTGAAGAGGGAAGTACTTGTGTTTCCAGGACTGGAAACAGGGAGGGTGGCGTCCCTCTGTTTAGATTCACGGAGCTTGCTTCTGTGTATTTCTCCAGGAACCCAGGGAGGGAACACCTGGAAGGGAGAAGGGAAGGGAAATGGTTTATTCCCCTTTGTTGTGAGACTCAAGGAATTTGGGTTTTGGGGTCCCCAGGGAAGGTTTTGGGGGGACCAGAGTGCCCCAAAACACTCTAATTTTTTGGGTGGTGGCAGCTTTACCAGGTCCAAGCTGGTAACTAAGCTTGGAGGTTTTCATGCTAACCCCCATATTTTGGACGCTAAGGTCCAAATCTGGGAAAAATGTTATGACAGGGAGTATTGCTGGGCCACAGAAGAAAAATCCGGTGCAAACTAGTCTCGTTTAACTACAGCAATCATCCCCGTTTTGCTCACATGTGCCATTCCATGGTGCACACAAGCTAAATAGAGCAAGAGCTCCCGGGATGCAACCAGGCGGTTATCCAGGAAGCACCAAGGGCGATCAGGATGTAAAGTGCACCCACCCACTTGGAGCAACACTCCAAGAACAATTTTTCAGTTGCTCACTTGGTATCAGCTTTTCCTGTTTTTTGGAAAAACAAAGAGAACAAGTTTCTACCCCCTTGGGGTTGGCAGATTATTGCTTAAAATATTCCTTTCTTTACAAATACCTCTGCCGATTGCTGGAAAAACTGAGGAATTACTCCTCATATTTTCCTGTATTTGTTTTATAGGCAGGTCAGGTTTCAGTGGCTTTATCTTTATCATTTAGGTGATTTGCATTAACATAGACATTCTCGGCTTGCTTTTGGATTCGAAAGTTATCAGCTGCTTAGAGACTCTGTCTCAAAAGGACACAATTAACTTTTTAACGCCTGCTTTCAAACACACAATGATTTGAAAAGGAAAACACAACCCATTTTGGCCAAGTGACTGTTGATTACACAGAGCCACCTTAAGGCTTGGTGTGGGGCATGGTCTTTCTTTCTTTCACTACAGCTTTTATCTGCTATTTGTTACCAAAAACAGATTTACAGCCCTTTCCCATTCTCCTGGCTTTGACTGCCCTGCTGCAGCCACCACTTTGGTCTTATTTAAAAAACATTTTAAATCTTGTAAAACATTGTTACCTTAAGGGTTAAATGCTAAATACCAAATTTAAACAACACTAGTTTCCTGTGTCTGCAAAAATGTATTCTCAGTTTTGCAACTTTAAAACAACACCATTTCATCTCAAACTTATAAAACACAGATTGTACACACCAGGAGTGTTCTTTAGTAAATTCGACTAACTTATTCATAGTCAAATGATTGCACTTAAATAACCTCTTGCCTGTATTATTTACAGAAATTCCTTTGGAAAAGGGTCATTTCTCCTTCAGAATGGCTGCAAAGAAACCAAGAATTTTCTTTTCATAACACCTTCTTTTAACGTTTGTATAAAGTTTCACTGCTTAATTCCCTCCAGTAACTACGGAGTTAACTTCTCACTCTCTTCCCTAAAATCACTTGCTTAACTCCCACAATAACACCTTCATCAACTCAGATTTACCATTCCAAGTATTATTTTAGGGATCTGAGTTTCCCATGTTTGCATTTACTGCGTCTTTTACTTCTGCCACTATGCTTTCAAGGTTTCCAACCCGTTTCCCGATCTCTTTTTTGGTTTCTGCTCCCTGCCTGCTTGTCTGGGCCTGATCCTTTTTTCCTTACTGCATCATTCCCTTCCATAGGCACAGGCCTTGTTTCACTACCAATTTAGTAAGGAGGCTGGGCTTTTCGACTAACCCCCGCTCCTCCTGGTTCCTTTCCTTAACAATATCACTCACCAGGGTCACCAGAATCATCCCCCGTGAGGTTTGCCACCTGGACAGGACGCACAGCCAATTGGCTTTTTAATCATTTTTCCTTTTCTCTAGCTGTCAGGTACACAACTCTTCCCTTTTCTCCAGCCCTTCTTATTGCTACAACCGGAAGTAGACACACCTGCAACCTTCTTCTTTCATACTCCCAGACATGCCGCCCAGGCTGACCAGGTCTGGGGGTAGGAGAGACAGAGAGAGGTGGACGGGAGGTTATCCCGTGCACAGGTTGTCCAGAGGTATGCTGCAAAAATCTCCAATTTGCTTCCGCTCTTGGATTTTTCCTGCCTTGGGGTTTCTGGGGGAATCCCTTTCAGAGACCTTTGCTCAGTATTCCAGTCCAGGCCATCTCCCTGTGGCTTCTTCAGTGTCTGCAAACCGCACCGGCTCCAGGGTCGCACTGGGCGGCCAACCTCTACAAATGTAATCTCAGTCCTGCAACTTGTGTTGCCTTTGTTTGCCTCTGTCTAGATTTTTCACAGCCAGCTGGTGGGTTTTTGGTTTTTTATTTTGGGAGGGAGGTTGTGCTTGGCATGCAGAGCAAGGCAGACTGTGTTGATTCTTGACCTGGAACACAGAGCAGCTTTCTCTTTATCTCTAGGCCAAGCTGAATTTTCAAATTAACTTGTTCCTTTCCCTCTTTGCTTTCCGCCTTAACTAACTGGGGGTAAAAAGAAGCTGAGAGTGTTAATGAAGTGGTTTGGGTCAAGAGGCATCTGGATGCCTTACATTTTGTTTTAAAATAAATAATAATAACTGGAGATAGCCTATCTCCTAGAACTGGAAGGGACCTTGAGAGGTCATTGAGTCCAGCCCCCTGCCTTCATTGGCAGGACCAAGTACTGATTTTTACCCCAGATACTTAAGTGGCCCCCTCAAGGGCTGAGCTCACAATCCTAGGTTTAGCAGGCCAATGCTCAAACTGCTGAGCTATGCCTCCCTCCCCAAATCCTGTACTTGAGTTTTTAATTTTGCCTGGGAGTCCTTTAGACTCCACATTCGAGACTCACAGAGTCTCTTTGTAGCTTCCTCCCAAAAATAGACAAATTGCTCCCCCTGTGTATCAGAGGCTTTTGGTGATGTAAGGGTTCCTCTGAGGTATATGAGTTTAGCTAAATCAAAGGTACCTTTTATTGGGAATTGTTTAGATGGATTATCACGTGTGTAACAGTTCCAATTTTCTAAATACCTGCAGGTCCTTGGGCCATAGTGCACATACATATAATATGCAGGGGTGCCTTCGATGGCTTGGGGGAATTCTTAGACTGTCCCCCACCCATTTTCCAATCACACACGCTGGGGAAGGCGTCCTATCTGCTAGTGGCTCATAAGCTAAGGAAAGGTCTCACACTCTCCTGATTCCCAGTCCAGGGCACTATCCATCAGCCCATGCTACCTGTCCTTGAAGGATGGAAATATCTCTGAAAAAACTAGTAGACATTTTCAAACAAATTTGTTGACCAAAAATAGCTCCCCGCCCTACAATTACATGAAATCAGTTTTTGATTTTTCTCAACATTTTCCATATTTGGACAAATAAATTGCCATGTCAGTTTTCCTACTTTGCTTCTCGTTTGTCCTTTGGGGTATCATCTTGCTCAGTAAGGCTCACGGTTAGCACGTGGATCTCTACTGTGTCTTAGTGCCTTGGTGTATGTAGGCCCAGCAAGCAGAGATACATCAGGTATCGTCATGCCTGGAACCTAAGTCTCAAAGGGTCATGACTGCCCACCTTCTACCATTTGTAGAGATATTCTCCTCCTTTGGCTCAAATCTACAGGGTTTTTTCTTCCCCTTGTGACATTTGACAGGTTCTTATTCCACGCAAAGCTTTCTTTCTTTTTAAAAAATTTGACTCAAACTCTCCAGTGGCCGCCACTGAAAGAAATCACTATTTAAAGAGCTGCGCCTGCAACGCGTCACTTACATAACAGTAACTTGCTGAACTTGGCAATCTGTTAATGAAAAGCAAGATCAGTGATTGCTTAATGGAACGGTGACAGAGATCTGCAGCCTTCTTTGTATCAGCCTCCCCGTCACTTTGCTCTGCCATTCGGAATAGCTCTTCATCTCTTTTCTTTTCTGTTTACTTCATGGCACTGACCCGGGAAAGCCTAATTAGCTGCTTGACAGTTATATTCTCCACAAGAAGCATCATCAGAGTCTCCAGACAGGGAGTATTCCCCTATCCAGTGCCATACAAGGAAGAAATTAAACAAGCTGGCAGAACAGAGTGAATGGTAAGAAATTGTTTAGCCGAGCCCAAGATAATAATACCTAGCTTTTTCAGCCATAGACTTCAAAGTGTGTTACATAGGTCAGTGTCATTATCCCCAGTTTACAGATGGGGAAACTGAGCTAGAGAGTAACATGACTTACCCACGGTCACCCAGTAGCAGAACTAGGAACAGAACTATTGTAATAATTAGACAGTCAAATTTACCCCAAGTGTGCACTCAATTGTAAGATGTGAGTCAAAGTTCATAAAATGTCACAATAACTGATAACAAATGTGGACAGGAAAAGATGCAAAAAAGGAGATGGACTGAATTAAGTCAAACAAAAAGACTGACTGATATCATAAACTACCAGGATTGGAAGGGACCTCAGGAGGTCACCTAGTCCAACCCCCTGCTCAAAGCAGGGCCAAACCCTAGACAGATTTTTTTTTTAACCCTAGTTCCTTAAGTGGCCCCTTTGAGGTTTGAACTCACAATACTTGGTTAAGAAGCCAATGCCCAAACCACTGATCTATCCCTACCCCCTGTATAACTCCAGGACTGTGTTAATATCATGCCTGGTAAACAAGAACTGTGTAGGACTGAAAGTCAATGGACTAAAATGGGTGAGTTGAAAATCAAACCTAATTGGGGGACAGAATAACAAGGGCTTGGGCTTTCCTGCCAATCACTTCCTTCTGAGGTTTGGGAAAAGACTCAGGAAGCTGCCTGTCAACAACCACAGACATAAGGACAGGATCACAGGAAAAGAGCCACAGGCTGCAATTTCTACTATCTGCCAGGACCCTGGGATCCACCATGACACCACTGAGATTTTGTTGTCCTAACCCTACAGCTGACTAGGCCAGAAAGAGGTACCCTGATGGCTTTTGTCACCTCCACCAGCTCTGACTAAATCCCAACCACCAACTGGGATATGAGACTGGGTCATTCCCTCCCATAGGTGTCCTTATCCTTCTTCCCCTTATTTCTTTTCTTTCCTGTCCCTCTCCTTTTTCCTTCTGTCAAATAACAGTCTGGCTTAGCCAGCCAAGACTGTATATTTTGCAGCACTGCTGGGAGTGGAGAGACAGATAAAAACAACCCAATGTTGCTGTAAGTTTGTCAGGTCTCAGAGTGGCTAATAAGACCATGTGCTGTGCCACAGACGGACGCTGCATTTTCTGCATTCGCTGTTATTTTCTTTCCCCTCTTCTGTGTGTGTCTGTCTTGTTTGGGCTTTTTGGGGACACTGAATTGGACTTTTAAACGACAACAGCTCCTGCCCAACTCAACTAACTTCTCTTTTCACCCAAAAGACCAGTTATTCCCATCTGTAATGCCATCTGAAAAACTGTCAAAAGGGCCTGGGAGTACTTCTGAATCTCTCTCTAGCTAAAGGGAAAAGAAACAAGGGATGTTAAAAATGAAAGCCTGAACATGAGAACGGCCAGATCAATGGTCCATGAAGCCCAACATCCTGTCTTTTGATGGTAGCCAGTGCCAGGTGCTTCCGATGGAATGAACAGAACAGGGCAATTTCAAGATTTCCATCCCCTCTCATCCAGTCCTGGTTTCTGGCATTTGGAGATTTAGGGACTCCCAGAGCATGGGGTTGCGTCTCTGACCATCTTGGCTACAAGCCATATCCTCCAAGAATTTATCTAATTCTTTTCAGAAACGAGTTATACTTTTGGTCTTCACAACATCCCCTGGCAATGAGTTCCACAGGTTGACTGGGCATTGTATGAAGAAGTACTTCCTAATGTTTGTTTTAAACCTACTGCCTATTAAGTTCATTGGATGGTCCCTGATTCCTGTGTTGAGTGAAGGAGTAAATAACACTTCCTTATTCACTTTCTCCACACCAGTCATGATTTTTTAGAGCTCTATCAGATCTCTCCTTAGTCATCCCTTTTCTAAGATGAATAGTCCCAATTTTATTCATCTCTCTTCGTACAGAAGCTTTTCCATATCCTTAATCAGTTTTGTTGCCCTTCTCTGTACCTTTTCCAATTCTAATATCTTCTTTGAGTTGGGGGTGAACAGCTCTGTCTTATTATCTACCCCTTTCCTCATGGTTGCTAACATTCCGGCACAGTATTCCCAAAATGAAACCATAGCAGTTCCATAGCTACATTCCCCATGTTCTCCTGCAGTGCAGCCTCCTGTCACTGGATGTGTTAATAAGCCAGTGCTGGCAGGACGAGCTAGCATGTTGGGAAGGTAGCATCTGTATCGCTGGCATCAGGGAATATTTGGGTGCTGATCCGTACTGCAAACTCTTGGAAACTGTCTCTTCACTCAGGGAAGAACCTAGGAAGAACTCCCCACAGTTTCCCTTCCCACAGGTTTGTTTATCAATGTATTCCCCCTCTCCGCATCGTAAGCCACAGGGAGGGAAAAGAACAGGAGCCTCAGGATGTGATTAAATCGAGTTTACAAGTCAATTAGCAAAGCAAACAACTGCGTTTCTCGATTCCACCATTAATATTTCCAGCATGCACGGCACGCTTATTAGCGTTCAACTCTCGCCGGCACATTGTAGTAGGTCTTGTCACACAACCTAGCCTGCTGCACCACATATCAGGATCACAGAGAATGACTGGGGCGTGTCAGGGAACATCAAAGCTGCATGTGCAATGAGATGACAAAAGTATAAATTACAAGCCCCTCTGGCCCCTTCTCAGTCTGCACAAGGTGATCTTCAAAGTTCTGTTTCTCCTTTGACTTTACACCAGATTAATCCCTTTGTGAATCTATTTGGGGTTACATGAGTGCAAGGGGGAGCAGAATCAGGTCCTGAGTATTTTCTGAATATGGGATTTTTGCAAAAGCTCAAGGGTGTGAGGCACCCAAATGCCAATGAAAGACAATGGGAATTGGGCATCTCTTGTCACTTTGAAAAGAGCAGCCTTACTGAGCGAACAGCAGGCTTTTATGCTGACTGACCTTGACAACCAGAGAAAGGAGGTTTCAGAATGGTCGCCGTGTTAGTCTGTATCTGCAAAAAGAACGAGAAGTCCACGTGGCACCTTAGAGACTAACAAATGTATTTGGGCATAAGCTTTTATGGGTTAAAACCCACTTCATTGGATGCATGCAGTGGAAAATACAGTAGGAAGATATATATACACAGAAAACATGATAAAATGGGTGTTGTCATACCAACTCTAATGAGACTAATCAATTAAGGGGGGCTATTATCAGCAGGAGAAAAAAAACCTTTTGTACTGATCATTAGGATGACCCATTTCCAATAGTTGATAAGAAGGTGTGAGTAACAGTAGGGGAAAAATAGCATGGGGAAATAGTTTTCCTTTGTGTAATGACCCATCCACTCCCAGCTTTTATTCAAGCCTAATTTAATGATGTCCAGTTTGCAAATTAATTCCAATGTAGCAGTTTCTCGTTGGAGTCTTTTTTTGAAGTTTTTTTGGTTGGAGTGTTGCGACTTTTAGGTCTGTAATTGAGTGCCCAGGGAGGTTGAAGTGTTCTCCAACTGGTTTTTGAATGTTATAATTCTTGACGTGTCATTTGTGTCCATTTATTCTTTTGCATAGAGACTGTCCGGTTTGGCCAATGTACATGGCAGAGGGGCATTGCTGGCACATGATGGGATATATCACATTGGTAGATGTGCAGGTGAACGAGCCCCTGATGATGTGACTGATGTGATTAGTCATATAATGGTGTCACTTGAATAGATATGAAAACAGAGTTGGCAACAGGCTTTGTTGCAAGGATTGGTTCCTGGGTTAATGTTTTTGTTGTGTGGTGTGTGGTTCCTGGTGAGTATTTGCTTCAGGTTGGGGGGCTGTCTGTAAGCAAGGACTGGCCTGTCTCCCAAGATCTGTGAGAGTGATGGATTGTCCTTCAGGATAGGTTGTAGATCCTTGATGGTGCGCTGGAGAGGTTTTAGTTGGGGGCTGAAGGTGACAGCTAGTGGTGTTCTGTTACTTTCTTTGTTGAGCCTGTCCTGGAGTAGGTGACTTCTGGGTATTCATCTGGCTCTGTCAATCTGTTTCTTCACTTCGGCAGCTGGGTACTGTAGTTTTAAGAATGCTTGATAGATATCTTGTAGCTGTTTGTCTCTATCTGAGGGACTGGAGCAAATGCGGTTGTATCTTAGAGCTTGGCTGTTGACAATGGATCATGTGATGTGGTCTGGATGAAAGCTGAAGGCATGTAGGTAAGTATAGCGGTCAGTAGGTTTCTGGTATAGGATGGTGTTTATGTGACCATCGCTGATTAGCCCTGTAGTGTCCAGGAAGTGGATCTCTTGTGTGGACTGTTCCAGGCTGAGGTTGATAGTGGGATGGAAATTATTGAAATCACGGTGAAATTCCTCAAGGTTTTTTCCCATGGGTCCAGATGATGAAGATGTCATCAATGTAGCATGACTTTCAGAGTCTGAGGCGCTTGTATCCCAGACAGTATGGACCAGTCTGTAAAAAGCAATACATGCAACAAGCTCTGCAGGGACTGCCAGAGAAGGGATCTGGCAGATACATATAAAAATAATAGATCTGATTGAAACATTTCTGACAAAATGTTTTTCCATCAGAAAATATCATTTTGTCAAAATCAAAAAATTTCCTGGGAACATGTCAGTTTAGATGAAATGCTGTTACTAATTATTTTTTTAAACAAGTGTTTTGATCAGAATGGAACATTTTGATTTTTTTTAATGTCAAAATGACTGTTTCAAAATGTAGTTTATATCATGTTACAAATCACAATATTTAAAACGAGTCCGAACTGGAACCAAACACTTTGATTTTATTGAAATGAAATGTTTTGGTTGACCCATGTCATTTTTTTTCAAAAACATGGTTTCATGTGAAATTTGGAATATTTTTGTTCTGATTGGGTAAGAAAACAATTTTTGAAAAGTCAGAATTTCCTTCTGAATGAGATGGTGTGGCCCAAAGGGCTAATGCAATCCTGGGTTGCATAAATGGGAATCTTGTGTAGGAGTAGAAAGGTTATTTTACCCCTGTTTGGCACTGATGTGACCATTGCTGGAATATTGTGTCCAGTTCTGGTATCCACGATTCAAGAATGGATGTTGATAAATTGAAAAGGGCCCACAGAAGAGCCTCATGAATGATTAGAAGCTAAGAAAACCTGCCTATAGTGAGAGACTCAAAGAGCTCAATATATTTAGCATAACAAATAGAAGGTTAAGGGGGACTTGTGATTTTCAGTCTAGCAGAGAAAAGTCTAATGACCCAATGTGTGGAAGTTGAAGCTGGACAAATTCAGACTGGAAATGAGTAAATTTTAACAGTGAGCTTAATTAAGCATTGAAACAATTTACCCAGGGTCGTGGTGGACTCTCCGTCAAACTTGCAGTTTTAAAATCAAGATTGGATTTTTTTTTCTAGTAAATCTACTCTAGGAATTATCTGGGGGCAGTTCTTTGACCTGGGTTAAACAGGTGGTCAGACTAGATGGTCCCAATGGTCCCTTCTTGCCTTGGAATCCATTAATCTTTTGAGCAGCTGGAACAAATGTCTTCCACATTGACTCTGGCTAGGATCAAAAATAGAAGGGGCCATAAGTCCTCATACTTAAGGTATAAGTTGATCACCAGTGGCCTGATCCAGCTTCCATTGAAGTCAATGGAAATCTTTGCATCTACTCCAATGGGCTGAGGTCAGGAAGAAACTTTCCCTCATTAGCTAGTATGGCAGAAATAGTCATGTGGGGGTGATGGAGGTGCCTCCCACAGATACCTCTGGGGAGAGCCCTTGGCAGGGGAAGGAGAAAGGATGAGGTGGACTATTGGGGCTTTGTTCTCCAGTGGAGATGAGGGCAGGCTGCAGGGAGCTGCCCAGCTCCAGCACAAGTTAGAGCTGCACAGGAGCACCTCTACCTTACGCCAGGGAGGATCAGATGTAGTTCTCCTCCACTTGACCATGCCCCACATCTTGCCATTTCCCCAGGAGCTCCCTGGAGCCCCCGCTCTCCATTTGCACTGGGCATAAGTTGAGTGGCACAAAGTAGCCTTAGTGGATTGGAGAATTTGGCCTTCCTTTTGTCACAGGATGGCAGAGCCTGTGTTCTCATGAAATGCACATAAAGACGTTGGATCTATATCATCTATCAATATATCTATAACTAGGAACTGTATTTCACATCTGTATGAACATATACGATGTACAGTATTTAGTTCGTAAATTCATATTTCTACGGCTGCTGTCTCCCTATAGCTATCCCATATAGCCATCAAGAAAGCGGTAAGGCTTGTTGTCCTTTTAAGGGGACTACAGCTGTCATTAAATATTGGGGCATCAATGGATCAGGAAGCGTCACACACAGCATGCTAATGTCACTGAATTCTAAGTACTTATTAAGTCCAATTTCTGAGACTTTAGCCTATTGGAAGTCATTATCCCTTAGTGTGGATAGTGAGATTGAATATTACCAAAATGAATTGTCTTTGTGAGAATTAATTCGCTGTTCCAAGTATTACCCACTACGGGCCTATTCTCTCTGTCTCTTTTTTTTGTTTAAGTCTTTGCAAGAGTCTGTTACAAGGAGCGTCTGACAGGGAGAGAACAACCGCCCCATACATAAGGTTGCTGCTGGTTTCCATTGTTGACTCTATTTTTAGCCACCCATGACAAACTAGCAAAACTGCTTTGGCTCGAAAATCATCCATATTAAAAACATTGAGGCTGATTCTTTGCCCTGTTTCCTGAGAGATGTGGCACAAAGGGAAAGGTGGCTCCAAGCCATGCTTGCGCTCCCCAGGACCTTGAGTAAAATAGAGCAGCCCAGAGGCTGCTCTAACACATGGCAGCATCCCCATGTCTATCTGTGCTCTGTACCCTGTAGCTCTGAGTGCTATAGGCATGCCATTCCCCTCCCACTGTGCACCAGTTCCAACCCTGATGTGACCCCTACTCCAGGACGTACATGAGAGGGTAGCATGCAGCCATTTACATCAGCCCTATGTTGCTCCTGCACTGGAGACATTTTCTCCTGTCCCCTTTTACACTTCTTTACAGACTGCCAGAGCGGCACATCGGGGCTGGAATGGGGTTTAGATTTGGCCTTCTAATAGTTTAGCACTACTGGTGCAATATGGCTGGACTCACTCCAGAGCTGGCTGCATTTAAGTGGTGGGCATAACAACTCCCCATCCGGAGAATCTGTAAAGAACTTTGTTTTTCTATGGACTGACAAGTGGTGCATAAGGTAAGACCCCAGTTCAGGAAAGCACTTGAGCACATTTATAACTTTAGCATGTGCTTAAATCCCATTGACTTCAGTGGGAGTTAAATGTGTGCTTGAGCACCCTTCTGAATAGGGGTGAGTCAGGCCTAAATGTGGGGATAACAGATTGTTCTGACATATTTCTTGAGAGCACCAAATATGAGATCAGATTTCTCCTTTTCCCCCTGCACCTGCCTCTCTGCCCATCTGAAGATAACACACTGTGTAAGGAAAGTGGAATAGAATTTAGGTTTATACAGGAACCCCAATCTCAGACCATTTCCCAAGCCCCTGTAGGCAGGTCCGGCTCCAGGCACCAGCCAAGCAAGCTCTTGCTTGGAGCGGCAGATTCTAAGGGGCGGCATTCCGGCCAATCCTAGGGCGGCATGGATGCCCCTTTTTTTTCTTTTTTTCTTTTTTTTTTTTGTTCACCGCTCTGGCTGCCCTGTAGGGGGCAGCTGTGCGGAGGAGGGGAGTGCCCTGCTGGGAGTCGGGTGCCTGCTCCGTCTGCCCCAGCCAGTGCCAGGTCTGCAGCAAGCCCGGCAGCCCGTGTCCTTCCCTTCCTGCCGACCGGAGCGGTGCGGAGCCCTCCCAGCAGGCAGCTCGGCGGGAGGGGCTGACTGTTGAGCACCCTGGCTGAAGGAATCCCTGGCCGCCCCCCTTCTCTCTCTCCCCTCACTCCCTCCCCCTGCTAGCTGGGGCGCGCACTCCACTGCCCAGGACACATCTGCAGCACAGGGAGTCCTGCTAGCCGAAAGTTTGCACCCTGGCTTCAGCCGCCCTGCAGGCTTGATTTTTTGTTTTTTTTTGCTTGGTGAGGCAAAAAAGCCAGAGCCAGACCTACCCATAGGCTCATGCACTGAACAGTCAAGCACAGCGCTGAATAACCGGACAGACGAACCTGTCTGCATTCATGCAGCCACATGGCATCACTTATATAAAATAAAGGCAGAATAAGAATAATGTTCAGGATTATCTGCCCTGATCCTCAACACAATAGCAAATCATTGACCAGTTCAGCAGCAACATCTCAGATGTACTCAGCAGAAGGTTGCTGGGAAAATCTCTGCGACCTCAGGCACATCACCTGCCTCAGTTTCTCCTCCCATCTTTTTGTCTATCTCTACGCAGAAGAATAAATGGACACAAGTCTGACATCAGGAATCATAACATTCAAAAACCAATGGGAGAACACTTCAACCTCTCTAACCACTCAGTGACAGACTTGAAGGTGGCAATTTTGCAACAAAAGAACTTCAAAAACAGACTCCAAAGAGAGAGTGCTGAACTCGAATTAATATGCAAATTGGATACAATTAACTTAGGTTTAAACAGAGACTGGGAATGGTTGGGTCATTACACTCATTGAATTTATTTCCCTATGTTTAGTTCTCCTCACACCTTCTATGGGTCATCTCAATTATCACTTCAAAGGTTTTTTTTCTCCTGCTGACGATAGCACCTCTCAATTGATTGGACTCTTCCTGTTGGTATGCGTACTTCCCCCTTTTCATGTTCTCTGTATGTATAAATATCTCCTGTCTGTGTGTTCCATTCTGTGCATCCGAAGAAGTGAGCTGTAGCCCACAAAAGTTTATGCTGAGATAAATGTGTTAGTCTCTAAGGTGCCACAAGTACTCCTGTTCTTTTTGCAGATACAGACTAACACGGCTGCTACTCTAAAAAGAGGATAGTTATTTAGAAATGTGCTCACCCTATCTGGGTGAAGAAGAAGAGGGATGATTTAGTTGGGGTTGGTCCTGCTTTGAGCAAGTGGTTGGACTAGCTGACCTCCTGAGGTCTCTTCCAACCCTGATATTCTATGATTCTAGGGGTCTCCAGTCAGCAAGCCGGAATCTTTAAATATTAACCTGATCCTGAATAAGTAATAAGCAATGTACAACGTAGTATGTTAACATTTTATTTTAACTTTGCCTTAATAAAAAAAAATAAAAGCATTACCAGAAACGGTGTATCAGTTAAATAAACCAATGAAATGAGACTCCTTAATAACACCATGACCATGAGTAGTTCTTGGAGGGGTCTGGAGATGCCTTTTCCCATATCTTTGATTTTGTGGATGGTAGGTGCAGAGAGAGAGGGAGGAAAGAGATGACCAGGATCTTAGCTGGAGTAAATTGGCAAATTTTACTCTGTTCTGGATCTTTCCTGGCCCTCATGACCATAGTACCTGACTCTCTTTATGATGAAACTACAACCAGTTGAGGTTCTGGCCTGAGGAGAGTCTGACTTTGATTCTTAGCCAGCTTTGTATGAGGTTATATGATAATAAAGGACAGAATAAACCAAAGGGCCATCTAGTCTAGCCCCCAGCCCTAGACAGTTGTAATTTCATATTCAGGAATTTGGTTGAGTGGTTAGAGCAGGGTGCAATGCACCCGGAGTTCTCAGGTCTATTTCCTGCCCTGCTCTTTCAGTGGGACTTCTCAACAGCCCCTTTCCATCTCTGTGTTGTCCTCCCCCCCGCCAGGAGATATCGAAGTGCTGGCAGTGATGGAGTGCTCTGAGATCCTGGGACAATTGGATCTGCAAGTAGCAAGTTCTGCTACTCCCAACTGTTTTAGCATGACACCTCTTTGCTGCGCTAATGAAGATTCCATGGGCCAGATGCTCAGCTGCTGTAACTCTCCATTCACCTCGATGGAGCTTGGCTGGTTGACACCAGCTGAGGATGCAGTCCTCTGTGAACAGAGCGTCAGCACAAAAAGGAGTTTAGCCCCTGCCCTGTTCTATCCCAGTGCGATGATTCCAGCCCAGGGGATTAAGTTTCCGATGCACGATAGGAACATACTGTTAAATGCTGTCGGCCAAATTCATCCTTGGTGGAACACCATTGGCAGCAGGAGGGTAAGACCAAGAATGAACCTGACTTGATGGGTTTTAAAGTGCAAGGGAGTATAAGCTGTGAGACTCCCTAGCAAAAAATACTTCACTTCATGCTATTTCTGAGCTAAAACGTCTCTTCTTAGTAAATCCAGTGGAGCATTTGCAGCAGCTAGGCAGGGCATGTTCTCTGTGTCATGCTATTTGAAACCCCTCCAATCTTCCTTGTCAAGAGACGGTTCCTGATCTAAGGAGTTTAGAACCTAGATGGACAAGACAAAGGAAGGTCTATTATCCTTATTTTGAGTGACCTGTCTGACCTCACACAGGAAACCTCCAGCAGTCCCTTAGCCACAAAGCTCTTCTGCTTACAGGTTGCCCTAAAGAGTTTACAGTTGTAAAGTCCAGTCTGATTCCCACTGGTGTCAATGGAAAGTTTCCTGCAGCCCTTCTGGGATTATCCAAGGATACAGGGTGAATCGCTCCCACCTGCTTCCAGTGTAAGGGAGCCTTGTCTGTGCCCACTGGGGGAGGCTCACTCAAAACTGGCAGCTGCTGGCGCCACAGAACCCACTCCAGGCTCTGCAAGCCCCTGCTCCATCCCTCTGCAGGCCAGCAATTTGTACACCATAGCCTTTTAGGATCTCTAAGGGAGTCCTTGGGGCAGGGCAGGGAACCTGGGTCTCAATCTGTGGGGATAGTTAACCCCAAGAGTTCTGCTCTGGCCCAGGGCACAGGTACCTCCAACTTACCTGTACACCCCCACTTCCTTACACTCAAATGCCCACTCCCTCGACCTCTGGACACTCGCAATGCACAAGCATTCGCTGCCTCCAGTGCTCCAGTTCACTTCCTTCACCTCAGTTCAGCACTCCCTTACAGCAAGCACTTAGTCCGCCTATAGCAAAGGCAAACAGAAGAAGTTAATATTTGACCAAGCTTAAGATAAAGATTGGAACAGAAGCCAGTATTAAGGATTGAAAATGTGCTGACAGATAACAATTAATGGGATGATGTCAGATTGGAGGGAGGTCTCAAGTGGGATTCCACAGGGATTTGTTCTGGGTCCGGTGTTGATTATCTTTATTAATGCCCTGCATGTAGGAATAGAGAACACACTGATCAGATTTGCAGATGACACAAAGCTGGGGGTGGATGTTGAAAACACTTTGGAGGATAGAGCTAAAATTCAAAGGGATCTTGATACATTGGAGAACTGGGCTATAGAGAACAAAACGATATTCAATGAGTACAGATAGAAGGTACTACACTTAGGGTAGAGAAAACAGCCACACAAATTTGGAATGTGGGGTATGTGGTTTGGCAGCAGCACTGCTAAGAAGGATCTGGGAGTTGTGGTGGATCACAACTGCAGCATGAGTCAGCAATGAGATGCTGTTGGGAAAAAAAACAAATGTGGTTTTGGGTTGCATTAACGGAGGCATAGGATGCAAGGCAAGGGAGGTGATAATACTGCTCTACTCGGCGCTGGTTAGGCCTCTGCTGCAAAACTGTGCCCAATTTTGGTCACCACCATATAGAAAGGATGTAGAGAAACTGGAAAAGATGCAGAGGTGAGTGACAGAAATAATCAAAGGGATGGATTATAAGCCATACAAGCAAAGGCTGAAGGAATTGGGTATGTTCAGTTTGGAAAAGAGATTAAAGTGAACATGATAGTAGCCTTCAAACACTTGAAAGGCTGCCATAAAAAAGATGAAGAAAAATTGTTCTTTCTTGCCACAGAGGACAGGACAAGAGGCAGTGGGTTCAAACTACAGCAGAGCAGATTTAGATGAAATCTCAGGAAAAACTTCCTAACCAGGGCTGGCTTTAGGACATGCAGGTCCCGATTCGAAAGAGCTGCTGCCGAAATGCCACCGAAGATAGCAGCAGTGATTGAGCAGCTCAATCGGTTGCCGCTGTTTCCGGCGGCATTTCGACAAAGGGTCCTTCCTCAGCAGCAGTTGTCTTCCAGGGCCTTACCTTGCTGGCCCCTCTTCTGGATGCTGTGGGGCCCTCTGAGATGTGGAGCCCGATTCACAGGAATCGAGGGAATCAGCCTAAAGCCGGCCCGGTTCCTAACTGTAAGATGGCTCCAGACTCCTTCTGAAAACCTCCAGTGAAGGAGCGTCTATGACTTCCCTAGGCATCTGTGCCATTGTTCTATTGTTCTCTCTTAGATGGAAAACTTAGACACAACAAATCCTGTATCCTCGCAGAGGGCTGCACGGGATGACCCTTGCAATCCCTTCTGGCCCTAGGATGCTATCATTCTCTAATAGAAGAATATAAAATGCAATCTAGAGCCTAGACTAGACTTATTATTGAGTTCCTTTCCCATCTAATAAGGTGTTTCGCACCCGATGGGCCATCTGTCCTGTGCTTGCCCAGTAAAGAGAGCTGGGATCCACCTTTCATGAGGCACATTGGCAGAGTGTTGTGTCCCTAATGGATTCCATCTGGTGCCCTTCTTTCTCCTGTTATGCAATTCCAGACTCTTTGTCTCTTTTCAGAATCAGAGTGTTTTGTTAACTGCACTTCATCCATGATGGTCCCCCTAGTCAAGGTCTTTTTCTTTGGCTCTTTGGTGCTTTGTAAAGGGCCAAGCCTGTACCTTGTCTAGACAGTCAACATTTGGCTGGGCTGGGTTGGTAGACGGCAGCTGAGAACCTCCCTTAACCCCGGTGATCAGTTACACCTCCAGCACTTTTGGGATGCAATACTTGACATTAGGGGTTCTCAGCCTTTTTCTTTATGAGCCTCCCCAACATGCTATAAAAATTCCACTGCCCACCTGTGTCACAACTATTTTTCTGCATATCCAGTAGATTAAAAGCCAGGGTTGGCATTAGGGGGCAGCAAGCAGGGCAATTGCCCAACACTCCATACCACAGAGGGCCCTGCAAAGCTATGTCGCTCAGGCTTTGGTTTCTGCCCTGGGCCCCAGTGAATCTAAAGCCAGCTCCTCTCTGGTTTATTTTGGCAGATCCCTTGAAGCCTGCTAGTGGCCCCCAAGGGGGCCCAGATCCCTGGTTAAGAACCACTGCTCTACATGTTACATAACTCTTAAAGATGTTTTCCATACATACATACATCCCGCAATAATCGTGACAATCAGCCAGTTCTTTACTTTCAGCAGAAACCACGTACATGGCCCTGTCCAGTGAAATATGGTGAAGATGGTGATCACAGGGGAAACATTCCTGTGTGGGCACATAGAATCATAGAAGATTAGGGTTGAAAGAGACCTCAGGAGGTCATCTAGTCCAATCCCCTGCTCAAAGCAGGATGAACACCAACTGAATCATCCCAGCCAGGGCTTTGTCAAGCCAGGCCTTAAAAATCTCTAATGATGGAGATTCCACTACTTCCCTAGGAAACCCATTCCAGTGCTTCACCACCCTCCTAGTGAAATAGCGTTTCCTAGTATCCAACCTCGACCTCCCCCACATCTAGGCAAGTCCTTGGATACAGTGTCAGAACTGTATACCCCTATCTGTTGCCAACATGAGGTGCCTGGGTCTCACTCCCTATAGATTTCGGTGGCAGCTGGATCCAGCTGTTAATCATCAAACTATTGTTACTGGGGCCAGATTCTGCCCAGTATCTGAGCAGATGCTCAAGGATGGGGAACGGCAAAAGAAGCTTCTCCTATTCCCTCCCACACACCAACACTTCTGCGTATCTTACTTTCATAATCACAAGCTGACTCTAAGTGATGCTCGTCCAATACTATGTGGTCCAGCCAAAACAGCTCATATTTTGAAAGTGGAACCCCATGAATTACTCTTTAACCCTTCTAAATTCTTCAGAGCTCCTCCCTCAATTGCGAGGTGACTGTGCCCTGGTAGAAGAAGGATGATGTGCCTTGTCATTTATGTCGTATCCAATTACATTGCAGATGGTACACATGGTTCTACACATGATTAATACCTCTTCAAAGGCATTCATTGATACTTTATTATTATTATAATAGCAACTGTAGTAGAGCGAAAGTGCCTGAAGCATGGACTGGTGCAAGGCCTGAGGCCTGGACCAAAGTCAGCAAAAGTTATGCTATGAGCAATGGGTAGGCCCTGTCAAAAGCAGATGCTTGTCTGCAAGTCAGCATCCAGTACATGAATTCAGCCCCAGTATCACTGGCATTGATAAAACACATTGAATAAGGAAACATATTCCAGCGGACCAGCACAAGACACCCCAACCTAGCCCACGATAAAATAGTTTGACCCAAGAGATGAACAGTGATATTTTGTTTGAAACATCAGGAGTAAAAGTACACGGATAGGCACTGAATGGAGATGTTTTGTCTGAAACAGCAGGAGGAAAGTACAAGAGGAGGTAACAAACATGGCATGAAACACATATGGTGATAGGTCAGTTGTTTATCCCAGATTGTTTGTCTCAGTCTATAAAGATTGGGCTACCTCGCCTTAACCCTGTGTCTGGCCTCCGGAGCAGTGGAAAGTCCCACTACTGACTGAGCTGGTCCATTGTCATGGGCATACATGTATTATTCTTCCTACAGCCACTGAGCTGGGGCATTAGCACTCTGCTTTGTCGACAATAAACCTGACCAAGTGCCTTCGCTACTGAATCGAGTCTGTGATTACACTGCTCTACAGCCAAAATGCTTCTGAAATAAATGTAGTCCAACTTTACTAACTCTGGGTCACTGAGAACGAAAATGATTCTTAAAATTGTTGATTGGCTCTAGTTTTCAAGATATGCTATTGGGTCAGTATATACTACCCTTGACTTGGGAATGGCGGAGGATAAGTGAGTTATAAAGGGAAGGGATCTCAATTTAAACCAGAAATGACTAAAATACATCTTTAACTGGATCTATGAATAAATCTATGACTGGGTTTGGACAGTACTTACTTAGGCAAAACAATGAATGATGCAATCTGAAGCAGGTATTGCGTCATACATGATATGAATTGCATCATGTTATTCCTAGAAGTCATGGATGATGCAATCATAACGAAGCTTACATCACTCTGCTGAACAAATTGCCCTATATCAGCTCTAGAAATCATACAGTCTCGTGCTCTCTTATTTGTCAGTGTTTGATTTTGCAGAGGGACACATTTCTGTTTAGCCAAAGTGAGCAGAGATGCCTTGTGCTTGTGTGAACAGTGCAGATAACTTCTGCTATGTTTGTGGTGAAGTGACTTTTGCATCACAAAAGGGCAGTATAACCACTATGGTTAAGAAAGCCTATCACCTGTATTTTGGCTGGAAAATTGGAGATCAGGACAAGAGGTGGGCCCCACGCATATGCTGCAACACTTGTGCAACAGATCTTTGTCAGTGGTTGAACAGGAAAAGGGAATCTATGCCTTTTGCAGTGCCAATGATTTGGAGAAAGCCAACAGATCATACCAGCAATTGTTACTTCTGCATGGTGCCTCCAGTTGGGAAAGGTGTGTCAAAGAAGAAAAAGTGGACTGTGCATTATCCAAACATTCCATCAGCTATACGCCCAGTACCCCACGGAGAAGGACTGCCGGTTCCTGATGCACCAGAATCATTCTCACTTGAGTCAGACAAGGAAGAGGAAGAGGATGAAACTTCTGGTCCTGAACCATCAATGTCACAGGACCCACATTTTCTCCCATCCTCCTCCTCTGGACCACACCTCATAACCCAAGGTGAACTGAATGACCTTGTCAGGGATTTGGAACTACCCAAGAGTAAGGCAGAGCTGTTGGGCTCCAGACTACAGCAGTGGAATCTCCTGGCAGGCTATCAGGGCAAATGGAGCCCATCAATGCTTGCAGACTATTGCTGGACAGTGACAAGAGATGCTCCATTTAATGAATACAAGAGACAAGCCAAGAAGCGCTGAGTTAGACACTGAATAGGACTAAACTATCTACATAATAGTTTTTTGCCTTTTGTTTCATAATAAATTTTATTTATATAACCCTTTTGCTGATTTTTAAAGAGTTACATAAACAGGACAGGTGAAATATTATCATGTAAAGCAACCATAAACACATGAAAAGACCTAGGTTTACAATTTATGATTAAAACTCTACTATCTACACAATATACATAGACATTGTTACATGCCTGGATGCTCTGCAAGGACGAGGCCCACACATACTGGTGAATTAATTGGCTTTAATGAAGGTTAAGTGACACACCCGCAACGGGAACTCCACGCGTTGCTGCCACTGGCTTGGGGAGTCCGACGTCCGAATAGCTCGGTCGGGTGCGAAGTTCAACGCGCAAGCTCTAGTCCTTATCAATTATAGCATCATGCTAATAGCATTCAAACTAGCCGTATACATATGCAATAAGGGACTTTCCAGCAGCAATGGCCGCCTCCCCTGGCCTTGTGCCAGGGACTTTCTGCAAGCTTTTCTGCAGTTCCTCAAAACACCAGGGCTTCCCACACAGGGCAGTTTTAACCGGTTAAAAGCAGCAGCAGCTAGCAACTTCTGTCTGCTCATAACCTCTCCTTGAGAAAGCGCAAGCCCTGACCTACACTGTGACAATATCTTCCGGGGTCCCCTACAGACATAAAATGTAAAAACTTAAATATCTTAGAAACAGTAGCCAATCAGTTGTTTTAATTGTCATATTTGAATTCAGCACATCAAAATACATAATAAATATCAAATTTTATCTCTGAAGCAGACGACTTCTCAAAAATTGTAGACCAGTGTTATTGGGCAGTTCGATCGGAGTCAGCTGTACGGGCTACCTGGCCAGAGCTAGTGCGGCATGCAGAGAGAACCCACACACACAGCCAACACCTGAGAACAGCACTACCTGTCGGAGCCCCAGTCATGAACCAGGACCACATTGTGCTAGGCCCTGTACAAACAGAAAACGATCTGCCGTACCCTAAAAAGTTCACACTCTAAATATAAAAGAAGAGACAACCAAGGGCTAGACAGGGACAGACTGGAGAACACAAGGAAACAATGAGACAACATTGGTCAGGGTGATGAGCCTGGTCTGCCCAACTGTTGCCAAGTTTTTCAGTGGCACCATGGCAAAGATGAGCACTCTCCCACAGCAGTCAGTCCTGCAGCTGTATTTCAAGTTCTAAATTCCTAAGAGGAAAGTGAACAATGTTCTCCTCGGCTCTCTTTTCCAACCACCTCTGCAAAGTCCCCTCCGTTAATCCCCTGCATCCCATCTTCTCCAAGGCATGGACTGTGATTTCTCATTTCCTCCTGAGCGTTCCCTCTCTCCTTCCCTGTGTGTTGGGCAGGAGCAGGGTGAGAAGAAGAACAAAATTAAGCTGACATTGGCCGAGGGGAAGGGCATGAAACTTTTATGGTGCCGGAGAGAGAGCACAAAGGTCAGGCCGCTTCTGGTGAGAAGTACCTCATCCATCTCTCCTTCCTCCTTAAGTGAGGAGTTGTTTGTCAGCCATCTCCGCTCCTGTGGGAGTTAGCAGTCCCCTTCCCTCCCCCCACCCCGTGCATTAACAACTGGATGCTCACACACAGTGCTTGGGGATCTGTATTATTTTCCAAAGCTGTATAAATAAATTGCCACTGAGGTAGGAGGACTGGGGACAAAATGGCACATCTGTTAGGACTGGCAAATGCTGCACACATAAGTATGTGTCCTACTGTGATGCTAATGCACCAGGGCTGTTGCTTATCTGCTAGGTGCCGACTGGAATGGATGCTATTTATTTCCCTTCCCCTCTTGTAAATCGTGGTGGCAACAGGATAACAAACAGGCTTGGCACCCTGGATGATAAATAAAGATTTTACTGGAGGGAAATGGACCAGAAAATCCTCCTATGGAGATTAAAAAGGTCATTAGGTAACATCACGGTGACATTCACCATGGGTGCCCCTGCAGGGAGGCAGGCTGGGATGCTCTCATCTGCTTAGCACAGGCTGAGTGAGGGACAGATGGATGAGGAGGGAGCCTGAGGAACAGACTCACAGAGCACAAGGCAGGTGTGGACAGAGATGTATGCAAGGCTAGGTTCTCTTGAGAGGTCTGACCCCTTTGCACAAAGAGACTGTGGGGAGCTGTCACCTGGTGCAGAGGCAGTGTTTGTAGCCCCTCTACCACCACCCTGCCATGCCTCACTGATTCCAGCTAGCCCCTGGAGGGCCATTGCCAGGTGGCCTATGTTAGGCAGAACAACCCCTAGGCTACTGTAACCAGTGCTAGGGTGGAAATCAAGGATCAATCATCAGCATCCAGGAGAGGATGTGACTGTAAGACCCAGAGACAAAGGGAGGTTGGTATTTTCTTTTATTTTCCTTGTGCACACTTTTCCTTTCCTCTCTCTCATTGCATGCAGGAGTGTGGTGGAATCATAGAATATCAGGGTTGGAAGGGACCTCAGGAGGTCATCTAGTCCAACCCCCTGCTCAAAGCAGGACTGATCCCCAGACAGTTTTGTCCCAGATAACGCCCCCCTCAAGGATTGAACTCACAACCTTTGGTTTAGCAGACCAATGCTCAAACCACTGAGCTATCCCTCCCCCCATTAATCCCAGCACATTAGAGAGACAATGTGGATGAGGTAATATCTTGTGTTGGACCAACTGTGCGTAGCTCAAAAGTGTGTCTCTGTCACCAACAAATGTTGATGCATTAGAAGATAATTACACACCTACCTTGTCTCTCTTAGCAGCTCCACTCATTCTGGCAGGTGGTGAGCTGCTGGTCTGCTGCATACGACTGTTCTATAAGGGGATTCTCTGCTCTGTGTTATTCCTTTCTCTTGGTTTTATTGTCTGCCGTTTCTATTTTGGGGGAAAATTCTTGGGTGCCATTAATGAGACAGTTCAGCCTTCTGCTCACAAAGGGAAAAGAGACGTGCTCTAGGGCCATCAGTGCAGGTACAGCACTGGATTCAAACACCGCTCTGTTGATGCGATCCACTCCAGACCCACATCTAGCCAGGCTACACCGGTCCAGATCCCCTTACCCAGCTCAGCTGTTGCATCTTGGTTCTACCCAGCCTGCTGTCCTTATCCTGGGCCTCCGTACAGCTCTGTCTCTGTGCACCATTTCTTGCTTCTCTAGGCCTGGGGCTTTCTTCTGCCGAGCCGCATTGTAACTGCCTTTTGCTGCTTTGGGCTTCGATTCTGGTAATTTATTGTGTTCGCTTTTACATTTTTCTTCTGTTCTCTGAAACACACTGAAAACCGTTGACAGAGAAGCTTTCTGTGATAGTTCTATATAACAGACGTATAAAGCCCATATTTCCAGACTAAATGAGCCCATACAGTGAATCACATATTTTATCCTATGAGGCAGAAAAGTACAATTATATCTCCATATTATGTATGGGAAACTGAGGCACAGAAAAACATCCTGACTTGCCCAAAGTCACCTATGCTACAGCAAGGAATTGAACCTGGGTCTTCCGCTCTCCCAGTAATCACAGGACTTTCCTTCCTCACTGATCGGCCTCTATCTTTTCCCTCTAGATATTTGTGTAAATTGTAACTCTCAGCCCAGCGGTTGATATAAGGAGGACCCGTGTATTTTCCCATTCCAGTCTAGTCGATATTGTTGCAAACACATGGTTAATGTGTATTTGCCTAATCCTTCCCATCAAGCGCCATTGAGTTGGTGACACCTTAGCCCCTAACACAGAAGAAGTGGGCTACTATCGAAATTACTAGGGTTCTCATGAAAGAGAGTGTTGATAGTATTTGCCCTTGTGGCCCTCACACATCTCTGCACCCGTTGGAGCATTCAGCCCAGGAGATAGAGAACAATGCTGAAGAACCATATGGAATCAGACCTCAGTTCATTGCTGGTAATATAATTTCTTCTCTGATTCAAGTGGAACCCACTTGAGATGAGAGAAGGGTGCACCTCAGCATGGCAAAAGAACTGGTTAGAGCCACTCGCTGTGCATAGGGCTGCGTGAAATGCTTGCAACAAAACTAAAGCATCTTCAAAAGCTTCATAAAGCGCTGATTCTGGGTTTATTTACACAGATTTTCCACTCTTCTAACTCCCCTGGCTTCCCGTGGAGTTACTCCCAATATACACCAGGAAGAGTAAGTTACTGTTGTATTACAGTGCGAAGGGCCATGCCAGATTTGAGAGCCCTGTTTTGTTGCCCATTGTTTATATACCTGGTGATAGGCCCTAGAATTTCACCCCCTGAATTTGGCATCAAGCCCATAATTTCTGTCTGAGCTAACGTAGGTCTTTTAAAAAGACACTCCATCTCAATTTAAAGATTACAAAGGATGGAGAATCCACCAGGTCTGTAGGTAAGTTGTTCCTATGCCTACTTACCCTCACTGTTAAAAATGTGTATCTTATTTTCAGTCCAACTTTGTCTAGATTCAGCTTCCAGCCTGTACTGCCTTTGTTTCCTAGATTAGCAAGTCATTTACTATCGGAAGTTTTCTCTCCATGAAACATTTGGTCTTAACATCTCTCTGTTTCAGTTTTCCCATCTGCAAGGGTAAATGACACTTACCTGCTTCACAGGCAGGGTGGTGAGACTGGATTAATTATCATTTGTAAAATGCATTAAGATCATTTGGTCTTAGAGGAAGGGTGGTCTGCTACTTAGGTTGCTAGCCTGGAACCTTAGACACTGACATTCGATTCTCTGCTCTGCCACCGAGTTCCTGTGTGACCTTGGGCAAGTCACTTAGTCTTTCTGTGCTTGCATTCCCCATCTGGAAAGTGGAGGTCATAGGCCTTCCGCAGGAGTTGAGTGAGTAAATACATTAAAGCCCATGAGCTTCTCAGTGCTGTGATCCCGGGGGCCAGATAAGCACATGAAATGGATGAAAGATGCTATGGAAAGGCCAAGCACTGTCACTGTGTAGTTAAAAATCTGCAATGTTTCACTCAGTCTTTCGAGGGGTGAGTTTCACTGTATATTTTGTACCCAGCGTATTTTAAATCCCTGCCTTCTCTGCTTTGCAAGAGTTTTATTTATTTATTTAATGGCTGACAGGTGGCTGTTTTTTCACACTTGACTCTCTGATTTATAATTGTTACTTGGCCGGCCATGGCATAGCCTTCTTATTTATGGCATGTGTCCTTCATTTTGAAGGCTAGGCGTATCAGTTTCCAGCCCTAAAGTATGATCTGCTCCATCATTTCTTCTAAAGCACTTAAGGGTGAAGAGAAGAGGTTTAATACGATAAGATAAAAATGGCTCAGAGAGACGCAAGGCTCTCAGCATTCTGCAGATGGTGCAGATCTGAGTTTTGCAATATGCAAAAGATTGTATCACAGTGGAACACACTCTTAGGCCCTGGTCCAGCAAATCACTTAAGCACATGCTTAACTTTAAGCACATGAGTAGTGTGCTTGACCCACGTGCAAAAATGAAAGAGGTGCTTTTTTGTTTAGCAGGACTGGAGCACTGATGGTTTGCCCTGCAATAGCACCTTGCATCCAAGGATCGCAATGCCTCATATCTCTCCTGTGAAGCAGGTTATTACTATAACCATTTCCTGATTGACTTAGAGTAGATAAAAGAGCTTGCCCAAGGTCACACACTGAATCAGTGTCAGAGTCATAGATCACAGGAATTCTGATTCCTCAATCTATTGTTCTCACAAAGACACATTTAAATTCACCTGTCCCTCGATACGAGGCTGATGTCTGCCAGGGGGAAAAGTCATTGATGAGCCTTAAGTTGGCCAAGGAGTCCAATCTGTGCTCTACAGGTTTTTCCGCATATGTGACAGGTGGCCGCTTGGAGAGAGCACAACTGCTGGCCAGGATGCTGCACACGTTCCTTCCACTGCTGTTTCTCAGCCTCTTGAACAAGCTGATTCCCTTTAAAACGGGCTGAGGCTGGGTGTATGACGCTTGGTGTGACGCCATTTCAGTCTGTTGCCAGCCAGCTCTTCCCAATTCATAGAGTCAATGCCTCCCTTCTTCAGCTGTGTCATAAACAGATAGCTAAGGGTTAATGTTCTTTTACCTGTAAAGGGGTAACACCAGCAACGGAAACAACCCCAGCATCTACATTGCGTCCAGAGGGACCAAGCCCAAGTCCACAGTCTGAGGAAGAACTGGTGACCCCAGCCTCAAGGGAACAGTTCCAGACTGAGCAGGAAGCAGATGACAGCCTTCAGAAAGCTTGGGCGGCGGCACAGAGCACCCCACCGCCTCTCAGCTCTTCTAATCGATCCCAATTTGTTGTAGAACAAGGACTTTTATACAAGGAGACTCTTTCTGGTGGACACCAGGAAGACTGGCATCCGCAAAAAACAGTCGGTGGTTCCAGCTAAGTACCGGGAAAAGCTCTTAAGCTTAGCCCATGATCATCCCAGTGGCCATGCTCGGGTGAACAGAACCAAAGACCAGTTGGGGAAGTCCTTCCACTGGGAGGGGATGGGCAAGGACGTTGCCAAGTATGTCCGGTCTTGTGAGGTATGCCAAAGAGTGGGAAAACCCCAAGACCAGATCAAGGCACCTCTCCAGCCACTCCCCATAATTGAGGTCCCATTTCAGCGAGTAGCTGTGGATATTCTGGGTCCTTTCCCAAAAAAGACACCCAGAGGAAAGCAGTACGTACTGACTTTCGTGGACTTTGCTACCTGATGGCCGGAAGCAGTAGCTCTAGGCAACACCAGGGCTAACGCTGTGTGTCAGGCCCTAACAGACATTTTTGCCAGGGTAGGTTGGCCCTCCGACATCCTTACAGATTTAGGATCTAATTTCCTGGCAGGGACCATGAAAGAACTGTGGGAAACTCATGGGGTGAACCACTTGGTTGCCACCCCGTACCACCATCAAACCAATGGCCTGGTGGAAAGGTTTAATGGAACTTTGGGGGCCATGATATGTAAATTCATCCACGAACACTCCAATAATTGGGACCTAGTGTTGCAGCAGTTGCTGTTTGCCTACAGGGCTGTACCACATCCCAGTTTAGGGTTTTCACTGTTTGAACTTGTGTATGGTCACGAGGTTAAGGGGCCATTACAGTTGGTGAAGCAGCAATGGGAGGGGTTTACCCCTTCTCCAGGGACTAACATTCTGGACTTTGTAAGCAACCTACAAAACACCATCCGACACTCTTTAGCCCTTGCTAAAGAAAACTTAAAGGATGCTCAGGAAGAGCAAAAGGCCTGGTATGACAAACATACCAGAGAATGTTCCTTCAAGGTAGGAGATCAGGTTATGGTCTTGAAGGTGCAACAGGCCCATAAGATGGAAGCATCATGGAAAGGGCCTTTCACGGTCCAAGAGTGCCTGGGAACTGTGAACTACCTCATAGCATTTCCCAATTCCTCACTAAAGCCCAGAGTGTACCATGTTAATTCTCTCAAGCCTTTCTATTCCAGAGACTTACAGGTTTGTCAGTTTACAGTCAAGGGAGATGATGCTGAGTGGCCTGAAGGTGTCTACTACGAAGGGAAAAAAGATGGTGGCGTGGAAGAGGTGAACCTCTCAACCACTCTGGAACATCTGCAGCGGCGACAAATCAAGGAGCTGTGCACTAGCTTCGCCCCATTGTTCTCAGCCACCCCAGGATGGACTGAACGGGCATACCACTCCATTGACACAGGTAATGCTCACCCCATTAGAACCCCACCCTACCGGGTGTCTCCTCATGCCCAAGCTGCTATAGAACGGGAGATCCAGAACATGCTACAGATGGGTATAATCTGCTCATCTACCAGTGCATGGGCATCTCCAGTGGTTCTAGTACCCCAACCAGATGGGGAAATATGCTTTTGCGTGGACTACCATAAGCTAAATGCAGTAACTCGTCCGGACAACTATCCAATGCCACGCACCGATGAGCTATTGGAGAAGTTGGGACATGCCCAGTTCATCTCTACACTAGACTTAACCAAGGGGTACTGGCAAGTACCACTAGATGAACCTGCCAAGGAGAGGTCAGCATTCGTCATCCATGCGGGGGGGTGTGAATTTAATGTGCTTCCTTTCGGGCTGCGAAATGCACCCGCCACCTTCCAAAGGCTGGTAGATGGTCTACTAGCAGGATTGGGAGAATATGCAGTTGCCTACCTCAGTGAAGTGGCCATTTTTTCAGACTCCTGGCCCGAACACCTACTACACCTGGAAAAGGTCTTTGAGCGCATCAGGCAGGCCGGACTAACTGTTAAGGCCAAAAAGTGTCAAATAGGCCAAAACAGAGTGACTCACCTGGGACACCAGGTGGGTCGAGGAACCATAAACCCCCTACAGGACAAGGTGGATGCTATCCAAAAGTGGCCTGTCCCAAAGTCAAAGAAACAGGTCCAATCCTTCTTAGGCTTGGCCGGGTACTACAGGCGATTTGTACCACACTACAGCCAAATCGCTGCCCCACTGACCGACCTGACCAAAAAGACCCAGCCAAATGCAGTTAAGTGGACTGATGAGTGTCAAAAGGCCTTTACCCAATTTAAGGCAACGTTCATGTCTGACCCTGTGCTCAGGGCCCCGGACTTTGACAAGCCATTCCTAGTAACCACGGATGCATCTGAGTGTGGTATAGGAGCAGTTCTCATGCAGGAAGCAACAGATCACAACTTCCATCCTGTCGTGTTTCTCAGGAAGAAACTGTCTGAGAGGGAAAGTCACTGGTCAGTCAGTGAAAAGGAATGCTACGCCATTGTGTACGCCCTGGAAAAGCTACACCCATATGTTTGGGGACGGCGGTTCCAACTACAAACTAACCATGCTGCGCTAAAGTGGCTTCATACTGCCAAGGGGAACAACAAGAAACTTCTTCGGTGGAGTTTAGCTCTCCAAGATTTTGATTTTGGAATTCAGCACATCTCAGGAGCTTCTAACAAAGTAGCTGATGCACTCTCCTGTGAGAGTTTCCCAGAATCCAGTAGTTAAAAAGTGTTCTTAAAATGTAGAAGTCTGTTAGTTATATACTTAGTGGTATATGTAAAGGTGCATGTGTTGTATTAATCTGTTTATTTTAAAGTTCTAGGAGGAAATCACCGCCATTTAGGTTCCCCACTGTCTGCAATTTGGGGAGGGGCGTGTCATAAACAGATAGCTAAGGGTTAATGTTCTTTTACCTGTAAAGGGGTAACACCAGTAACCTGAAACACCTGACCAGAGGACCAATCAGGAAATAAGACTTTTTTAAAACCTGGGTGGAGGGAAGTTTGTGTGTGAGTTCTTTGTTCTTTGTCTTGAGTCTGACCCTCTCAGCTATGAGAGTGATTTTTCTATCTCCAGCTTTCTAATCGTCTGTTTCCAAGTTGTAAGTACAAAAATAGTAAGACAATAGGTTTATATTGTTTTCTTTTGTATTTACATGTGTATAGTTGCTGGAATGTTTTGAATTGTATTCTTTTTGAATAAGGCTGTTTATTCATTTTTCTTTTAAGCAATTGACCCTGTATTTGTCACCTTAATACAGAGAGACCATTTTTATGTCCTTTTCTTTCTTTTTATATAAAGCTTTCTTTTTAAGACCTGTTGGAGTTTTTCTTTAGTGGGGACTCCAGGAAATTGAGTCTGCAGCTCACCAGGGAATTGGTGGGAGGAAGAAGTCAGGGGGAAAATCTCTTTGTGTTAGATTTACTAAGCCTGACTTTGCATACCCTCTGGGTGAGGGGGGGAAGAGAGATTAACTCTCGGTACTTCTGTTTTCCAGGACTGGAAACAGGGAGGGTGGAATCCCTCTGTTTAGATTCACGGAGCTTGCTTCTGTATATCTCTCCAGGAACCCAGGGAGGAAACACCTGGAGGGGAGGACGGGGAGGGGAAATGGTTTATTCCCCTTTGTTGTGAGACTCAAGGAATCTGAGTCTGGGGGTCCCCCAGGGAAGGTTTTGGGGAGACCACAGTGAGCTAGGCACTGTATAATTCCTGGCTGGTGACAGCTTTACCAGGTCCAAGCTGGTAACTAAGCTTGGAGGTTTTCATGCTAACACCCATATTTTGGACACTAAGGTCCAGATCTGGGAAAAATGTTATGACAAGCTGTACTTTCAAAGTGTCCTTGTATGTTTCCTCTGTCCTCTGCGGGTCCTCTTACCATGACTAAACTGAGAAAAGAGGACTTGCTTTGGAAGACAAGTATCAGCCATCCGTTCACAATGGCCAGCCCAGCAAAGTTAATCCTCCCCTCAATGCTGACGATGTTAGCTGCAAAGAGAATGCTGGCATTGTTGCGATGGTCTTCCCATCTGATATAGAGAATCTTCCTAAGGCAGCACTGTTGGTACCACACCGGACATTTCAGATGACTTTGCTTAAGATGGCTACTGACAAAGACACTATGCCTCCTCCCAAGAAGCAGACCAGCTTAAGGAATTCAATTCCAGTGCTATGCCAATAGGCACCTCAGCTCTCGTCCACTCACACCCCTTCTCTACCTACGCTACATTGATGACATCTTCATCATCTGGACCCCTGGGAAGGAGACTCTGGAAAAATTCCACCACGATTTCAACAGCTTCCACCCCACCATCAATCTCAGCCTGGACCAATCTACACGGGAGATCCACTTCCTAGACACCATGTTGCAAATAAGTGATGGTCACATTAACACCACCCTATACCGAAAACCTACCGACCGCTATGCCTACCTTCATGCTTCCCGCTTCCATCCTGGGCACATCACACTATCCATTGTCTACAGCCAAGCACTGAGGTACAACCGCATCTGCTCTAACCCCTCAGACAGAGACCAACACCTACAAAATCTCCGCCAAGCATTCTCAAAACTACAATACCCGGATGAGGAAATAAGGAAACAGATCAACAGAGCCAGACCTGTACCCAGAAGCCTCCTACTGCAAGACAAACCCAAGAAAGAAACCAACAGGACTCCACTGGCCATCACATACAGTCCCCAGCTAAAACCCCTCCAACCCATCATCAGGGATCTACATCCTGGACAATGATCCCACACTTTCACAGGTCTTGGGTGGCAGGCCAGTCCTCGCCCACAGACAACCTGCCAAACTTATTCTGGTGAAACATATTCTCACCAGTAACTGCACACCGCACCATAGTAACTCTAGCTCAGGAACCAATCCATGCAACAAACCTCGATGCCAACTCTGCCCACATATCTACACCAGCAACACCATCACAGGACCTAACCAGATCAGCCACAATATCACCGGTTCATTCATCTGCACGTCCACCAGTGTAATATACGCCATCATATGCCAGCAATGCCACTCTGCTATATACATCGGCCAAACTGGACAGTCGCTATGGAAAAGGATAAACGGACACAAATCAGATATTAGGAATGGCAATATACAAAAACCTGTAGGAGAACATTTCAACCTCCCTGGCCACACTATAGCAGGCCTTAAGGTGGCCATCCTGCAGCAAAAAAACTTCAGAACCAGACTTCAAAGAGAAACTGCTGAGCTTCAGTTCATCTGCAAATTTGGCACCATCAGCTCAGGATTAAACAGAGACTGTGAATGGCTTGCCAACTACAAAAACAGTTTCTCCTCCCTTGGTTTTCACACTTCAACCGTTAGAACAGGGCCTCATCCTCCCTGATTGAACTAACCTCGTTATCTCTAGCTTGCTCGCATATATATACCTGCCCCTGGAAATTTCCACTACATGCATCTGATGAAGTGGGTGTTCACCCATGAAAGCTCATGCTCCAAAACATCTGTTAGTCTATAAGGTGCCACAGGACTCTTTGCTGCTTTTACAGATCCAGACTAACACGGCTACCCCTCTGATACTTATCAAAAGACCCTGTTTTCAGTATCTTATAACTTTGCCAAACTTTAACCATTCAGGCGGAAATATTCCAGAGTGAGTGTCTGCCTCAGACTTTCTTTTATTTTATTTGAAAATGTAGGCAAAAACTGTTCTCAAAATCAAGCTAGAAAAAATACATTGTTTAGCCCATTTTTAAAAGAAAATGAATCTTACAACCATTTCATTGAGAACCTCTAATCCCTCCATGCATTGGAGCAAAGATTGAAATTTGGCAGGGAGTTATCCCGCGATTGAATAGAGCTCTGTCATATTCCCCTTTAATCATCTCTTTTGTAAGGTGATCAACACTAATCTTTTTAGTCTCCTCCTCTTATGGAAGCCATTCCATATCCTTGATCATCTTTCTTGCCCTTCTCTGAACCTTTTCCAGCTCCAATATATTCTTTTTGAAATGGGGCAACTAGAACTGGACACAGGATTCAAGACGTGGGTACACCATGGATTTATGTAGGGGCATTACAATCAGTTTTATCTTATTTTCTATCCCTTTCCTAATGGTTCCTAACATTCTGTTAGCCTTTTTGACCACTGTTGCTCATTGAAATGACATTTTCAGAGAATTATCCATGGTTACTCCAAGATCTCTTTCTTGATTGCTAACAGCTATTTTAGAATCCATCATTATGTATGTGCAGTTGGGGTTATTTTTTCCAATATGCATTACTTTGGACTTATTAATCTAAAATTTCATATGCCGTTTTGTTGCTGAGTCACCCAATTTTGTGAGATCCCTCTTGTAACTCTTCGCAGTCGGATTTGGACTTAACCATCTTGAATACTTTTGTATCATCAGCAAATTTTACCACTTTCTACTGTTCACCCCATTTCACAGATCATTAATGAATGTATTGAACAGCACAGGTCCCAGTACAGATGTTTGGGGGACCCTGCTGTTTATGTCTCCCTACTGTGAAAACTTACCATTTATTCCTACATTTTGTTTCCTGTCTTTTAACCAATTGCTGATCCATAAAAGGACTTTCCCTGATACCCCAGGTCTACTTAGTTTCCTTAAGAGCCTTTGGTGAGGAACCTCATCATAGGCTTTCTGAAAATACAAGTTGTGACATACCCAGGGTACAATCTGGACTAATGAAGAGTTGGTTCCCCTCAGTGCTGCAACCTGGGGTGCCTTTACACTGCTTTGCTGTGAGAGCTACCACTCCTGGTTTGCCCACACACAGTCTGTATGTAAGTTTCCCCCTAATATACCATATGAACAGGTTCGCTAGCCAGTGACACCAGCAAACTCCCAGACTTTCCACATAAATGTAGGTCTTGTTTTGCCCAGCCCTCTCCTGGACAATAGAAGCTCATATAAAGTCCATCATTTTATTAATAGAAAATGATATACACAAATCCTGTTATCTCAAATGGAATTTCCCAAGTATTTCAGTTCAAACACCCTGGTTTAGATAAACTATAAAACAAGTTTATTAAGTACAAAGAGAGAGATTTTAAGTGAATACAAACAATGAGGCATAAGAGTCAGAACAGGTTACAAGAAAAATAAAAGTAAAATGCATCTAATGCCTAAGTTAACAAGCTAAGTGAATTTAAAGCATCATCTCTTTCCCCACGTTTCAGCAGTCTTACTGGCTGGCTTTCCTTCAGTCAAGATCCTGCCCCCAGTTCACTGCTGCTTCCTTTGCTCTTCAGGTGTTGTGGATGATGTAGATAGAGAGAAATGGAGAGATAATTTGGGGCAAGTATTGTCCCTTCTTATAGTTCTCTCTCTTCTTCAACAAGCATCTCCAGCTAAGGTTCAGGAGGAAGAAAGTCTGTGTGGTTAGGAACCCCAAACTGTTTCTTTGTTGAGATGCATGTTCTTGCTCAGACCCTCTTTCCTGCAAAAGAATGGCCATTTAACCAACTAGTGGTCCATTTAACTTCATTGACACATGGCTGAGGCATCAGCTTGTCCTTTGTCTCTGAGGAACTAATTTGTGACTGCTTCCCAGATTTGGAACATGTTTTAGTAATACCACACAGAGGGACCTTATAACTTTACCTACAGTGTTGCCATATATACTTTACCAGGACAATAACGATCAGCAAATTATGAGTTTTTAAATGATACCTCACAAGGCATACTTTGTACAAAGTTTATCATAATCCTATGAAAGGGGTGAACATAGGGAAACAGACTCAAGTCCACCATATTGACTGAATTACCCTTATCCACATGCTTCTTGACATCCTCTGGGAATTCTAATAGACTGGTGAGGCATGGATTCCCTTAACCAAAGCTGTGTTGAGTCTTCCCCACCAAAACATGTTCATCTATGTGTCTGATAATTCTGCTCTTTACTATAGTTTCTACCAATTTGTCTGGTACTGAAGTTGGGCTCCCCAGCCTGTAATTTCCAGGATTGCATCTGTAACCCCATTTAAAATTTGGTGTTTCTTTAGCTACCCTCCAGTCATCTTGTACAGAGGCTGATTTAAGAGAGAGGTTACATACTACAGCTAACAGTTCTGCAATTTCATATCTGAGTTCCTTTAGAATTCTTGGGTGAATCCCATCTGGTCCTGGTGACTTATTACTGTTTAATTTATCGATTTGTTCTAAAACCTCTTCTATTGACACACCAATGTGAGCCGGTACTTTAGATTTGTCACCCAAAAAGAATACTTCTTCTGTAGCTATCTCCCCCTCATCCTTTGCACTGAAGACAAATGCAAAGAATTCATTCAGCATCTCTGCAATGTTCTTGTCTTCCTTGAGTGTTCCTTTAGCACCTTTGTCACCTAGTGGCCCCACTGCCTGTTTGGCAGGGCTTCTGCTTCTGATGTACTTGTCGGACTGTTAGTTTTTACATCTTTAGCAAGATGCTGCTCAAATTCTCTCTCCATCTACAAAGGGAAAGGTTTTAGCCACTTGTGGTAGAGGAGTAACTCCATTAGCTGATAGTGGTAGGCTGTTCTACTCTGTATGAGCCAGTTCTTGGAAGGGGAAACCCCCTTAGCTAAAGGGTTACACCTAGAAGGGGACTGAAATTCACAAGTACCCCTGTGCTGGAATATTTTAAAGAATAAGAGCTGATCTACACTACACAGCTAGGTTAACATAAGGCAGCTTATGGCAACCTAATTATGTCAGCGTACACACTACGGCCTTCCTCCCACCGATGTAAGAGAGCCGTGAAATTGACAAGGGTGCCTGGCTCCCCATGAGGAGTGAGTGGAGGCGGCCCGGGAAGCTGGAGCAGCTGGAGCCCACTCTGGCCAGGGCCAGATTTACACCTTACATGCCCCTAGGCACAGCATCTTCCATGACCCTCTCCCCCACCTACAGCTGACCTACGTGTTTTTCATAAAAAATTAAACTTTTAACTCACTTTTCACTTTTAGAACACCCTGGAACACCGTCACCTCTACTAGGGTGACCAGATGTCTCGGTTTTATAGGGACAGTCCTGATTTTGGGCTCTTTTTCTTATATAGGCTCCTATTACCGCCCCATCCCGATTTTTCACACTTGCTGTCTGATCATCCTAACCTCTACACACATGCCTACTGTGCCTAACTGGAAATCCAGCCCTGTCAAAGGCGAGAAGCCATGGGCAGCTTCCCCCAACTCCAGGCGGGGAATGGGGAGGAGAGAAGCCCTGGGTGGCTTCCCCTGCTCCCAGTGGGGAATAGGGAACAGAAGTGGGGCAGCCCACCTGGAGCCTTGGAACCTGCAGGCAGCCGGACTCCTGGCTGGGCTCTCAGCTCTCCACGCTGCCTTCCTTATGTCCATGGAAGCGCTCCTGGACAGGATGCACACCACTGACCCAAGGAAGGGATTGCGGACATGCACCATCACAGTAATTACTGCAGTGGCTGTAAGTCAACCTAATGTCATTCGACTGACACTTCTAGTGTAGATATACCCTAAGATTCCTATAGGTTACAACCCTTCCTTGGACTCATCCAGATGAGGTGGAATGTGCCTCAGTGAATTGATATTGTGTGCGCCTATAAACCACGACAAAGGTTTGTGTATATGGACACGGTCCATGTTAATATCAGTATCGAGTATTGCGAGGCTCTGCTATTCTTTACAGTTATCAACATCCTTCTGCAGAATGTGTTCCCTCTCCCCCCGTCTCCCGCGCCCAGTCATAAGCTTTGATCAAAGGAAGTGTAAGACTGAAATAGCTTTTTTACTCTGAAATGGAAAAGCTCCTCTCATAAGATATTTTCCACTGGGATAAATTAATTTTTTTGTAATCTGTTTGACATGCATTCGTTTTAAGACTAATTTCCTCCTTTGGAATGTTAGACAAGGGGATAGAATTGAAGAGCTCATTTGTCAGCCTTGGATGAACTTCATGCTGATGTCTGATGCGCAGCATCGCTCCCCGACAAGAGCAAGGGAGAAGAAAGAACTATCAAGGCAGCAATATGTAAAAGGAATCCAGTATATATATACATTGAGTGTGCAGGAGGGAGTACTGTACAATTATTAAATCCTTTCTCTGGGATAAAGCATCCGTAGCAGCAATCGTAAAACAAACACAGACCGAAAGAAACAAAAGCTAAAGCTATGAGAACGAATGAGGCCACCTTAGAAAAGGATGGAAGACAGATGTTTGGGCACAGTTACCAGTGTCTTTACCATAGCGGATGTATCCCACCCTTGGGATGGCTGCGTTTCAGTGCTAGCTGAAATGATAGTTCTACACTGTATAATACATGGCTGATTTTATTATGTGCAGTCTGAAAGCCGAAGGCCTGAACTTACAACGGGAATAATGGAAGGATTGGAGGATCGCTGTCATCAAGGCTTTCAGAGAGGTAAATAATGCACTTGCATTGTTATCTATTTACAATCTAGATATACAATGATAGGTATTGGTATTAAGTAGGAGAAACTAAGTTCTATCCTGTGGAGATTGGACATGGTGTCTCAGATTTCTAATCTGCAACATGGGGATAATGAAACCAGACAGAGCAGTGGTGAGGGGCATAAGAACACCCTGAGATCCTTGAATGACGGGTGTCACAACAGTGCAAAGTATTAGTATTAATGTGTCATGGGAAAAGAGATCAGGCATTCCTGATTCCCACTTCTCTGCTCAGCCCAGTAGACCACTGTGTGTCTTTTTCTCTTGTTTAAAACTTGCAAGAGACCCAGTGACCATTGTAATCTTTGTGTTCCAAGAAGCAGATCTGGTAGTGGCTGCATTGGACTAGATGGAATGATGTTAGATTTGCAAACTCCAGACCACAAAAAGGACAACAAACGCTTTGCAAAAACATTCCAACTCTCACTGATGCCAGTTAAATACTACAAGTTTTCCCCTCACATAAACAATATTTTTATCATTTTGCCTTAAACTGTGAACTTTGAGTACTAGAAATGCTATGCCGCTCTGGCTCACAGCCCTGACACCAACCACCAGTAGACAAGCATTCAGGTCACACCTTGGTTTCCACCAGCCAGTGCTTTTTGCAGAACACCAATACCCGAATTTCCCCCAAACCATCTGCCCTGCAGTGTTCAGCCCCTTTACTGAAGACTTACAGATGGTTTTAAGTTTGTTGCTCCTTTTAAGAAACAATACACTGCAGTCTGTTAGTTTAACTGGGTTCACACTCCTTTCCCTTCAATCAGTGCAATGAATTCATTTATAGTAAAATTTAAAAAAAAAAGTTTATTTAGCAGTAGGACATAGCATTAAGTGCTACCAAGTCTAAGGGATAAAGATAGAAAGGGATACTAGCAAACAAAAGTAAAAATATGCTTCTAGGACTAAAATCTGATTTGACATATTAGACCCTCTTGTGCAAGGAAGCATTTCTCACCAAGTGTCTTTTCCAGTATCTAACCAGACTCTCTGGCCAAGACCCTTCACAGATCTCAAAGGGCTCAGTTCCTTAGCCTCTTCAGGTGAAGATGCCAAAACGGCTTTTTCTCTTTCCTTATATCTTCCCAAAGTTCACTGACCCTGCTTCAAAAGACAGGAAGGCTTCCTGGGGCTGCAGTCTCATCTCCTATTGAAACTTAAGGGGATTATGGGATGTTTCTGGAGGCCGATCAGAGCACAGTAATGCAACACCTCATTCACACTGGCGCCGCAGCGCTCCAGTGAGGGTGCAGCAAACGTTATTCCTCTTGCCAAGGTGGAGGATCAGCAGCGCTGTAGCCGTGGAGTCAGAGCACTCTACGTGCCTTGCCAGTGTGGACGGGAAGTGAGCTAGGGCACACCAAGCTCCTTTATTGCACTGTAACTTGCAAGTGTAGCCAAGCCCTCAGGGGTCATCTTTCCCCTCTTGCTCTCCTATGGCTTGTTATCTTGCATGTAAATGTTCCTTAATTGTCTCTGCCTGATGACCAGGCTGATCAGGGAAGCAAATATGCGTTCTTTTGCCTAGGACAGATTGGGCGTATACATTGCTTGCCAAACACCTTTTAAGAGCATAATTCTAGCACCTGTTTTTAATGCCTGGTACATACCCCACACAATGATTTTGGGAGCAGCATGTTACCAGTTTGCATATGACACTTTACAGGACATCTTTTAGATACAAGTTATAACAACAGGGTGTTAGGGGTAGTGAGTATGTCAGGCCTCGCAAGAGATTGCTACCTTCCCTGCTGTATTTTCACATGTATCAGGCTCCATCTGCTATTTTAGGCCAGCTCACTGGTTAGATGTGACATTCCAAAACGATATTAGAACAGTTTTCAAACAGCAAAATACTTTTAGCTTTCTGTCTCTCATTAATGCTGTTTCCTACTTCCTCCCAGATTTTGAAGATGGACTCTTCTGTTACCAATGAGAAAACACATACACAATTTCAGACAGGTTAGTTTAATTTTGGAGAAATAAGGGTGGGACAAAGGGTCAAAATCAAAGTTATGATGAAAAGCTAGTTGTGATGTCTGCTATGGAGAGATCCAACCCCTTCATAAGAACATAAGAACACAAGAACGGCCGCACTGGGTCAGACCAAAGGTCCATCTAGCCCAGTATCTGTCTACCGACAGTGGCCAATGCCAGGTGCCCCAGAGGGAGTGAAGCTAATAGGCAATGATCAAGTGATCTCTCTCCTGCTATTCATCTCCATCCTCTGATGAACAGAGGCTAGGGACACCATTCTTTACCCTTCCTGGCTAATAGCCATTTATGGACTTAGCCACCATGAATTTATCCAGTTCCCTTTTAAACATTGTTATAGTTCCAGCCTTCACAACCTCCTCAGGTAAGGAGTTCCACAAGCTGATTCTGCGCTGTGTGAGGAAGAACTTCCTTTTATTTGTTTTAAACCTGCTACTTATTAATTACATTTGGTGACCCCTAGTTCTTGTATTATGGGAATAAGTAAATAAATTTTCCTTATCCACTTTCTGCACATCACTCATGATTTTATATACCTCTATCATATCCCCCCATAGTGTCCTCTTTTCCAAGCTGAAGAGGCCTAGCCTCTTTAATCTTTCCTCGTATGGGACCATCCCCAAACCCCTAATCATTTTAGTTGCCCTTTTCTGAACCTTTTCTAGTGCTAGAATATCTTTTTGAGGTGAGGAGACACATCTGTACACAGTATTCGAGATGTGGGCGTACCATGGATTTATATAAGGGCAATAATATATTCTCAGTCTTATTCTCTATCCCGTTTTTAATGATTCCTAACATCTTGTTTGCTTTTTGACTGCCTCTGCACACTGCGTGGACATCTTCAGAGAACTATCCATGATGACGCCAAGATCTTTTTCCTGACTCATTGTAGCTAAATTAGCCCCCATCATATTGTATGTATAGTTGGGGTTATTTTTTCCAATGTGCATCACTTTACATTTATCCACATTAAATTTCATTTGCCATTTTGTTGCCCAGTCACTTAGTTTTGTGAGATCTTTTTGAAATTCTTCACAATCTGCTTTGGTCTTAACTATCTTGAGTAGTTTAGTATCATCTGCAAACTTTGCCACCTCACTGCTTACCCCCTCCAGATCATTTATGAATAAATTGAATAGGATTGGTCCTAGGACTGACCCTTGGGGAACACCACTAGTTACCCCTCTCCATTCTGAGAATTTAGCATTAATTCCTACCTTTTGTTCCCTGTTTTTTGGCCAGTTCTCAATACATGAAAGGACCTTCCCTTTTATCACATGACAGCTTAATTTACATAAGAGCCTTTGGTGAGGGACCTTGTCAAAGGCTTTCTGGAAATCTAAGTACACTATGTCCACTGGATCCCCCTTGTCCACATGTTTGTTGACCCCTTCAAAGAACTCTAATAGATTAGTAAGACATGATTTCCCTTTACAGAAACCATGTTGACTATTGCTCAACAATTTATGTTTTTCTATGTGACTGACAGTTTTATTCTTAACTATTGTTTCGACTAATTTGCTAGGTACCGATGTTAGACTTACCAGTCTGTAATTGCCGGGATCACCTCTAGAGCCCTTTTTAAATATTGGCGTTACATTAGCTACCTTCCAGTCATTGGGTACCGAAGCCGATTTAAAGGACAGGATACAAACCTTAGTTAACAGTTCCGCAACTTCATATTTGAGTTCTTTCAGAACTCTTGGGTGAATGCCATCTGGTCCCGGTGACTTGTTAATGTTGAGTTTATCAATTAATTCCAAAACCTCCCTAGCGACACTTCAATCTGTGACAGTTCCTCAGGTTTGTCACCTACAAAAGCCAGTTCAGGTTTGGGAATCTCCCTAACATCCTCAACCGTGAAGACTGAAGCAAAGAATCCATTTAGTTTCTCCGCAATGACTTTATCTTCTTTAAGTGCACCTTTTGTATTTTGATCGTCAAGGGGCCCCACTGGTTGTTTAGCAGGCTTCCTGCTTCTGATGTACTTAAAAAACATTTTGTTATTACCTTTGGAGTTTTTGGCTAGCCGTTCTTCAAACTCCTCTTTGGCTTTTCTTATTACACTCTTGCACTAAAGCTGGCAGTGTTTGTGCTCCTTTCTATTTGCCTCACTAGGATTTGACTTTCACTTTTTAAAGGAAGTCTTTTTATCTTCACTGCTTCTTTTACATGGTTGTTAAGACACGGTGGCTCTTTTTTAGTTCTTTTACTGTGTTTCTTAATTTGGGGTATACATTGAAGTCCTGACTTTTAATGGTCTAGGAGACAAAAGGATATGAGATCACTGCAGGATCAAGCAGGAGATGTTGGAGTTGAAGGGTAAAACTCTTGTGCAAATTCGTGTATCAGAAACAATGGCAATCAGAAGACTGGGATTGTTCATTTTGGAAAAGAGACGACTAAAGAGGGATATGATAGAGGTCTATAAAATCGTGAATGGTGGGGGAAGTGCTTTTATCCTTTCACACAACACAAAAACCAGAAATGACCAAATGAAATGAATAGGCAGTAGGTTTAAAACAAACTGAAGGAAGTACATCTTCTCACAGCGCACAGTCAAGCTGTGGAACTTGTTGCCGGGGGATGTTGTGAAGGCCAAAACTATAACAAGAATTCCAAAAAAAATTAGATGAGTTCACAGAGGATAGGTCCATCAATGGCTATTATCGAAGATGGTCAGGGATGCAGCCCCATGCTCTGAGTGCCCCTAAATTTCTGACTGCTAGAAGGTGAGGGTGGACAACAGGGGATGGAGCACTTGATAATTGCCGTGTTCTATTCATTCCCTCTGAAGCACCTAGCACTGGTTGCTGTCAGAAGACAGGATACTGGGCTAGATGGACCATTGGTCTGAGTCAGCAGGGCCGCTCTTATGTTCAATAAAAAGAATGACTAGGCACGTCAGTTGCTTTTCGTATGGTTTTCCTGTGCTTTTCACAACATCCACTGATGTGTCAGTGGAAGAGGTTTTAAAACAAACGGATAAATTAAACAGTAAAACGTCACCAGGCCCAGATGGGATTCACCTGAGAGGTCTGAAGAAACTCAAATGTGAAATTGCAGAACTACTAACTGTGATATGTAATCTACTGATGAAACAAGCATCTATACCAGACGACTGGCGGATAGCTAATGTGACTTCAACTTTTAAACAGGGCTCCAGATGCAATCCTGGCAATTACAAGGCAGTGAACCTAACTTCAGTACCAGGCAAATTGTTAGAAACCATTGTAAAGATCAGAATTACCAGACACATAGATCAACAAGATATGTTAGAGAAGAGTCAACAAGGCTTTTTTAAAGTGAAGTTATGCCTCACCAGTCTATTAGAATTCTTTGAGAATGTCAAGAAACATATGGCTAAGGGGGATCTAGTGGATATAGTGGACTTGGATTTTCAGAAAGATTTTGGAAAGGTCCCTCATCAAGACTCTTAAGGAAACTAAGTAGCCCTGGGACAACAGGGAAGGTCCTCTCACAAAACAAAGGAATAAATGACCTGTTTTCACAATGGAAAGAGGTAAACAGCAGGGTTCCCCAGACAACTGTACTGGATCCTGTGCTGTTGAATATCTTAATTAATGATCTGAGGAAAGAGGTAAACAGTAGAAAGTGGAAAAGTTTAAGATACAAAATTATTCAAGATAATTACGTCCAAAGCTGATGGTTAAGAGTTGCAAGGGGGATCTCACAAAACTGGTGACTGGACAACAAAATGTTGATTGATCAGTGAAGAGCAATGCACATTGGAAAAAAATAATCCCAACTGCAGATATATAATAATGGGGTCTAAATTAGCTGTTACCACTCGAGAAAGATATTGGAATCATTGTGGATAGTTCTCTGTAAACCACCTCCGTGCAGAGCAGTAGTCAAGAGAGCCCAACAGAATTTTAGGAACTCTCAGGAAAGAGAGAGAAAATAAGACAGAAAAGATCATAATGCCACTACATAAATCCATGATGCTCCCACATCTTGACTACTGTGTCCAGTTCTGGTCTCTTCCATCTCAAAAAGGATATAGTGGAACTGGAAAAGGTTCAGAGAAGGGCAACTAAGATGATTAAGGGTATAGAATAGCTTACATTTGGGGAGAGAGTAAAAAGATCAGAGCTGTTTATCTTAGGGGGGTATGATAGATATGAATAAAATCATGAATGGTGTGGAAAAAGGAAATAGAGAAATGTTATTTATCCTTTTCCACAATACAAAAGCCAAAGATCACCCCATGAAATACACAGGCGGCAGGTTTAATACAAACAAGAGGAAGTAGTTTTTCACACAATGCACAATTAATCATTGCCATGGGATGTTGTGATGACCTAAAGTATGAGTGGGTTGAAAACTGGAACTATAGGTTCTTGGAGGATAGGACCACCAATGGCTATTAGCCAACATGGTCAGGAATGCCACTCTATGCTCAGGGGTGACCTTAAAACTCTGAGTGCCAGCAGCTGAGATGGGAAGACAGCATGGATCTCTCCAAAGTTGCCCTGCTCTGTGCACTGCCACTGAAGGATTGGCCACTGTCAGGGACAGGATACTGGGCTAGATGGACCATTGGGCTGACTCTGTGTGGCCATTCTTAGAGTTGTCCTCTATGATTGAGGAGGAGGCAGACTCTTCCCCTGTGCCATGCCATCATGGTCCCAGCTGGGACTGGTGCCGCACTGCCTGCCCTCCCAGTGCTTTGGAGCCTGGGGGTGGGGACTAGGGCCATGCTGCCAAGCCTCCCGGCACTCTGGGGCTGGGGGAGGGTGCTGGGGGCACTAGCCTGGGACAGGGCTCAGCAGCCATAGTGTGTGGGGGGAGGGGCTGGGGGGGCTGGGCAGGAGCCAGCGGCCACAGTGCGGGGGAAACTGAGAGTGCTGGGCAGGGGCTAGCGGCCATGGAAGGAACAGGGTCTTGGGCAGAAGGGGCAGTACTGGGGGGCTAGCTTCCCATGTCAGCAGTTCACCCACCACCACCCGGATGGGCTACTCTCTCTTTTGTGAGAGAGGAAAGACGAAAGAGAAGGGCCTAGGAAGTTATCTCTCTTTACCCAAAGGGCATTCCATAGTAATGAAAGAGGGGGGAACCACGTGAGACAGTCTGAGCCAGTCCAGCAGCAAGGTGTGGGAAGGGATGGCTGCACAGGCATGCCCTCCTCTTTGCAGAGCGTGCTGGGAAAGGAGTGTCTGGGACCTCTATAATGGTGGTTCCTCTTGCTCTCAGGGAACCCACAATGAAGGTAGCACTTAGCAGGAAAGAGTTGTCTACAGGACTGTGAATGACCCTTAGGAGGTGGAACCTGTGGGTGTGGAGGGGCTCATCTGGTTGGTTGACTGTTTTGGACTTGAGTAACCATTATATTAAAGAAACACTTGGGATTTCTATCACTTTGAGCTTTGGGGATCTAGACTGAGTGTTAGTCTTTGTTATATCTTATGGCGTAATGAACACCATGGTCTCAAGAAACACCTTGCCATCTCTGTCCTTGTTCATCTCATCCCTTCTGTGGAGCACAGGGACGCTCTGCTGAAGGGGATGCTACATTTGTAAGGCTTCTGATTGCAGGTTTTAACTGATAAGCACCAAAGAAACTCTCTTGCTATCAAACAAATCAGTGTTTATCCAATAAACATCAGAAAACAATGGAAATGGTTACTCAGTTCACATTGACTTCATCCCTTTCCCAGTGCTTTGTTGGTATAGGCAGTGGCCCTCCTCCCTGGCTTGTATCCCAGGGCTTGGCTACATAGAGCAATAACGCAGACTATAAGGGTGTGATTTCTAAAACATGCTAACATGTTTCACATTAATTGGTCTCTGTAGACCCTACTAAAGGTTCCCTAGTGAGCTTTAATATGTTTGAAACAACACTACATTAAAGCACACTAGGGAACAAACACACTAAATGCAAAACCAGGGTTTCAACAACAAGGATTCAAAGCTTAAACTAACATGAGATTCATTTTTAATACAGATCATAAAAATTAAATTAGATTCTATTTAGACAAGAATTTGGGGGAGTACTCCTATAAACTTTACTTTATCAAAGAAAGATCACCCAACCCCTCCGATCTTGGACATCTACATGGAACTCAAGAAATTGTAAAGATAAACCCCCACAATGAAACTGATAACCAATACGTAGGGCTGCTGGGCTTGGGGGGTTTATGTAAGATGCCTGCCCAGTGTGGTGCTCTGTCACCCTCTGCTGGTAGCTAGGGCACCGTAAGATTGATGAACCTGTTTCTAACTTGGCTAAGTGAGAGCTGTCTTTTAACTCAGGCCGCAGAAGCTCATGTATTAAGATCTAGAGGTCCTAGGGAAAATCCATCCAGGGGTGTTGACCTAACAGTTATAACAGAGGAGGCCTTCAGCATGCATAAGTAACTGCTCTGAACACACCATGTCCTTCCACCAAGAGCCCTCAGGTGTCACTTGTCAGTTACTTCCAGTTAGCTGGGCTAGCTTTGAGCTGGTGACCAGGAAATGCATGACCCTGAAACTCATTAATGGCCTTCTAAGACATCCACTCCAGTATTGCTGCAGTTTGTACCTGTATATACTGTACTGCTCACTGATCTCAAAGGCTCTACCAGCAATGCCAGTGAGATGGGCTGGAGAGCAAGCCAGCCAGTGTACAATACAGCAGTGTGGGGATATGAGCCAAGGACATTGTGCCCAAATCTCCCTCTTATAAGATGTGCCAGGGACCTTTCCTGCCCACCTTCAGCTGGGAGGACACCAGCTTTTTAAAGGTATCTTCGGGATGATCCGGGCACGCCAAGCTGCCTGGAATTCTAGTGATCTGCTGTAGAAGGAAGCATAGAAGGCTGAGATGAATGTGAAGGGCTTTAATTTGTGGTTCGTGGGGATTGAGGCATTACCCACTTGATACTGAGCTAGCCTCTCTGGCATTAAAAAGTGATCTTCATGTTTCATATGAACTTCAGTGAAAGATGTCTGTCCTGGCTGAATGCCTTGTATACATCTCTTTGTGAATGGAGATATCCCTTCTCCTTATCCAGATACACGCACAAAGGAGTCTTCGATTACAAATGGTCAATCCAACAGCGAGGTCTGTAGACCTCCAAGATCCCTGCTCACTGGATCCTTTTTCCCAATCTCACAAGCGCTTTAAAGCCTGCTACTAGCGCAGATCCAACCTGCGGTGACATTTCAAACCCCCTTAAGAGCATCAGACAGCGTGCCAGCATTTATCCACTCAGCGATGACTCTTAACTCCTGTTAAATTCAAAGCCTCATCTCTCACTGGTGCTTGATTGCAATGGTGATTAATTTTCAAGTCAACATATTTATCCAAAATACAACATCATTAAAAAGACCAGGCATAAAATTGCATATTTACAAATATCTAAACTGGATGTGATTCAAACAAACAGCAGCCCTCTAATTGTACCTTATTTGGGAATATGCATATGAGCTAGAGGCCTTTCCAGCTCTATATTTTCCCACCAGTAGATGGCTCTAGCAATTTTCCCATTTTTACCACAATACTATATTTCCATACGAGACCTCCTTGTGATTTTCAAATGGCTGAATTTCAGGATTTAGAGGGGTGATCCTACCCTCCTCCCCCCAATATCACTCCAACAATTCCTTTCAGCTAGTAAATTTGTGCATTGTTCCTAAAGCCCCAAAGCCACTGGACTGACCTACTGCCACTGTGAACGCAAAATGAATTTATGGTTTACATTTCCATACCGATGGGAGAGTTCAATATGAAAAGACCAATGGGTCCCACAGTTAGATGTTTTCAAATAATTTTAGCTGTTATTCTGTCCTCTATATGAGAATACAAAAAACACAAACCTTTAATTATCGTAATTATTTTTTTTCACTCTTCTCAGATTAGCAGAAGGACTATAAAAAGGCTGAGGAAGTGTCTCGGTTGATTTTGAGTACCCAGGGACCTTGGGAATGGATTAGCCTTCCTTGGGGTATCTCAGTACTGGTTCTCCTTTTCTACACACTCTCCTTCTGATTAGAAGCAGGTGCTATGAAAGGAAGTCTGTCTCTTAACACAGTTAGGCAGGCTTCTCTTTGCATTTGCAAGGATGCCAGCCTCCACAATTACAGCAAGAAGTGGGCCGATGGACGTTACCCCAAACAAGGTGCAATATTCCCCTACTCTGAGAATGGCACATTCTAGGGCAAGTCACTTTGGCTCCTGTTTCTAAAGGGATTTAGAGACTTAAACAGACAGATAGGCACCATGATATTTTCAAAGCCACAGCTCAGCTGCTGCCTAACCCAGTAGGTGCCCAATTCCTCCCGGCACCTATATTTCTGGGGCTCAACGTTCTGAAAGCCCCCCACCCACTGCCGCCACTACACAGCTAACAAGCTGCTCATGGCCCTGACTCATGCTGAAGCCTGGGAGTGGGATTCTCAGACCAGGCTGGGAGACACCCAGCAGGGCCCAATCCTGTAGCCATGCCCTGAACATGCCAAACACCTGATTCCTGTCACCCCCGACAGCAGGAGGGCTGGAAGTGGGGTGTGTGGTTGGGGTAGCACAGCCTGCATACAAAACAGACCCGTAGGCACAGGGTGAGTATGAGAGAGGTATCCAGTCTAAGCAGGAGAGAGAGAGAGAGAGAGAGAGAGAGAGAGAGAGATGATTTTTGCTACCCTAGCAGCGGACCTGGCTTTGACGGCTAACTCCTGGAGAGGGTTTATGGGCACAGGAGGCACCTATCCTTAGCTTGCCAGCCAAGCACACCAGGCCAGCTGCTTAGGTGTCTAAACCCCTCTCCTCTCCTCAGTATGTCACTCCCATCTAGCTTAGGCAGTTCCCTGCTCAGCTGGCCAGTTTCTGACAATCCCTTTCTTAGCCGCCCACCATGGAGTCTAGGCACCACAGAGCTGCCTAACTTGAGGCTAGGAAAATTCCACTAGATGGAGGGCAAGGCTTCAATCTTTCCATCTCTCCGTGACTCGGTTCCTCGTGTGTAAAACAGAGAAAGCACATCTCCACTGGGGGGGCGGGTAGCAATGATAAACCCACGTGGCACGCTCTGACGCTGGAGTGAAAAGGACCAGAGGGGTGTCTGGGAAGGTGATCATTTCCTGTTCATTGTCTCCTTACTACTTACTTAAGAAGACTCTGTAGCGTGTGAGATCAGGTAAGGGCATTATCTTGGAAGAGCCTGGCACAGAACCAACAGATCGAATCAGAGGGCAAGTGATATTTTCTTCCTAATGTGTTGGCAGTGTCTTCTCCATCCATTAGATACAGCCTCAAGTAAACACCGGCAGCTTGCATCAACCACGCAGCAGTGATGGGGCCATTTGCCCCATTGTGAGCAGGGAGACCAGGTCACCTGTAACAAGTTAAAATTGAAAACCACAGGAATGAATACGTTCCAGAGTCCGTAGCAATGATTCAAGACACATCTCAGCATTATCAGCACGGCTCGTTCCAGCCATATAAACATGGCAGCTAACTGAGAGGCGGCTCCAACGGCAGCGTTTTGACTCTGCAGTTGTGTGCCTTTAACAATCCCGGCGTTTCCGCTTGCTAACACAGAGCTAATTAACACATCGGTGAAAGCACCTGGGCTTTGGCATGGGAACTGGCGGAAGGCACAGGAATTAAGCGGCTGCAATTAGTTATGTTTGCCTCTCGGAGCCAAGCACCAGTGCACTGGGATTTCCTGGCTGTCTCCGTTCCCTTTGTTCATCTCCCTCCCTGGTGATTATGCAACACTTGTAGAAATTAATTTGGTGGCAATTGATTAAGGTTGGACATTTCTTGCTTCTGGAACTAACTGGTTCTGAGCAACAGAAAGGAAACCTACAGATACCCCCTTGCCCTCTCCTTCCCGAGCATGGGGTTTGGGGAGGCTGGTTAAAAAGGAAAACACGGCACATAGCATGGAAGAAAGGAGGAAAACAGAAAGGAAGCAAGCAAAAGTCAAGAGGATAAAAAAGGTGTTTCCCTGCAACCCGTTTTGCATGAGATTACCAGGCTGGTCTGACTGAGACTGAAGGCAGTTGAAAGACCCTGGTAGGAGTCTGGCTGGGCCTTCTGGGCCTGATCCAAAGCCAATTAAAGTCAGTGGCAGTCTTCTCCACTGGGCTTCAAATCAGGCCAATGTGAAACGCCTGAGCTGTAATGGTGTGAGCACGTACATATAGATACTATGGCTGACAGCAGGGGCTGACCTATGACCTTCAGCACCCAAAGCACAAGCCACTCGAACATAAGGGAAGCTTCTGTAGGTGCGGGGGGAGGTGTCATTGCTGGGGCTGACCACCAGAAGGAGACGTGATCAGCCACATAGAGCCATGGTCTAAATCAGAGATATTCTGTGCGGGGTCTGAGAAGCTTGACAGTGGGAATTACTGTGAGCCTTTTACCCACAGCAATGAAAACCTAGCCAAGCTGATTCCTCCAGACCTAGCAGGTCCTCAGATGGTGCTGTGCATTTGACTCTAGATGGTGCTCTGCAGGTGGACGGGTTTCTGTTAACTTGCCTAACGTTATACAAAGTCATTGCCATCTGTACGTAAATCCATTTGCTACGATGTGATGCACACATTTAATTGGAAGGATCGACCACAATCACAGTTTGCTTTTGCTCTTATTCCAGTGGATCGTTGGCTCTGTTTGAATCCATTCCTTACTGTTTTTAATAGTTAGTGAGAGTCGCTTGTTGATTTTTTTTTATTGGTATATGTACTTGTACAAGGTGTGTGGGTGGGCATAGACTACTACAGACCAGGGCCGGCTCCAGCTTTTTTGCCACCCCAAGCGGCGAAGGAAAAAAAAATAAAGGGAAAACCCAACTGAGTGGCCTCCGAAGTGCCGCCGAAGAGGAAGAGAGAGTGAAGGGCCTGCCGCCAAAGTGCTACCGCCGACCCGGACGTGCCGCCCCTTTCTATTGGCCGCCCCAGGCACCTGCTTCCTTCGCTGGTGCCTAGAGCTGGCACAAAGAAGGGGGGTGATCAAATAAGTTTGAGACTCACAGTTCTAAACACGCTCCATGTTGATTTCTGGTGTTGCTATTTCCCCCCTGGCCATTTCCGGTGTTTCGGCTGTGATGAACTAGGAATGTTCTTAATGTTTTCTCTGAATACTGTGTTGGTGCCTCAGTGTCCCCTATGGCAGTTCTTAAGTATCTGGCAGAGCAAAGGGCCAGTGCACCTAAATGCCTGACACTCTATCTCCTAGCAACTGATGGCCTGGGCCCCTCCCCTGCAAAGGTGCCAGTTGAAGATGTTGGAGACAAAGAGATCAGGTGACCTCCTGGCCTGGGAAAGGAGCTGAGCAGAGAGGAGGGGCTGGGGGGGGTGTTAGTCTGGAGCTGGCTGGGGACGAGGAGTGAAGTGCAGACGTGGGGGGTCTGGTTCACTGCCCCCCAGAATGGACCTGGCCGAGGGGTCCGGTTCACTGTATCTACAAGCTCTGTTTTAGACCCTGTTCCTGTTACTGTTTAAACCTCTGTGTTACTGGCTGGCTGAGAGTCATGTCTGACTGCAAAGTGGGGGTGCAGGACCCTGTGGCTTCCCCAGGACCCCACTGAGGCGGGCTCGCTGTGGGAAGTGCACAGAGGGGCAGAGGATGCTGAATGCTCCAAGGAGAGACGCAGAGGTGAAGACGTGTGAGCTTCTTGCCCTGAACAAGTCTGCTCCAAGGAATAGGAGGCTCCCCAAAGTCCTGACTGGCTTGGTGAGGAGCAGTTCCAGAGCATCGCCCGGTGACTCTGTGACATCGGCCATTTAGAAGAGACCTTAACCATTGCGATCCTGCTGGCTCATTAAAGGATGGAGTGTTAAGAGCTGGCCTCTCCTTTTGCTCCTGCAGTTTATGGGTAGACATAACTGCAGGGCCGCTGCTTTGGTCATCCCTAGGATCCAAATCCCGTTGAAGATGGGAGAGCCTAATTGCACCTAAAAACTAGAGTCAGCCTTTGCAAAGCTTGAAGCTTGAAGTCTATGGTTCGTCTTTTAAATCCACATTTAGGCACCCAAGTGGCCTTGTTTCAAGAGGTGCCAGGTGCTTGCTTCTTTCAGCAACGTCAGGTCCACCCGTAGGTGTGAGAAGGAAAATTTCCTTCCGTGGCTCTCTCAGTCCTATATCTCTCCACCGAGACTCCTAACAAGGGTGCCTTTGAGTGTCAGTGATAGTGGTGGACTTTGTAATGGGGATACATTTTCCATTGCAAACATGGATGAGACCATCAACGCACTTTGCACAGGGTTGAGAGCTAACCTCTACTTCCAGAAAGGACCAATGACTTGAAGCTCCTCTCCAGCCAACTTAGCACTTACCAGAGAATTTGGGAATATACTGACCATAGCCCTGGAGTTTAAAGGGGCATCATTGTCAAAATCCAGTAACTTGACACACATGAATAAAAGGAGGTAGCCACGGCATCCACAGGCTGAATGCAGCCGCCTGTTCCATGTTTGCAACTCCAGCTGAAATTAATTGGACTGCAGAGGTGTAAGTGAGAGCCGAATTTGGCTGTGTGTGTCTGAATGGGCCCAGCTACTGTAGTGATGGTGGCTTTATAAAGAGGTAGATTAGAGCAGCTAAAAAGAGAGGCTTCATACCTGCTGGACTCCAAGGACCAAATCCCATGAAGGCACAAAATGAGCGAAGCTAATACTCCTGGATGCAGTGGGAACTAGATTGGCATGGGTTCTTCAAAACTCCATGCGGGTCCCAGCAGGAAACAGGTTGAACCTTCCTGATCTTGGCCCTGGCATAACCTGAAACAGCTCTCAGTCATACGACTGGTATAAGAGAGACCTTACCCCAGTGGAAGATCAGAGTAGTAGAACTCTGCTTTTGCCACACCCCTTCCTTGTCATCAGCCCTGCCCAGGGTATGCCCCTCTCTCCTTTGACACCTCCCCTCCTTTAAAGGAGACCTCCACTGTGCTTCAGGAATTATCTGCTAGTAATTTCCATCCATTGTCCTTTTGTGCCACGTGAGCAGTACAAAATGCATGTAGCAGACTGAAGGATCTCTCCTGCAAGTTACATTTGTAAGTAGTAATAATACTTCGTAGTTTTTAATATAGTGCCTCTGATCTGCGAATCGTAAGGAGGCTTCACTCAGATGGGTAAGTTTTCTCATCTCTGCTTTACAGATGACAGCTTGGGCTGGGTACAGTAAAACTGACAAATGCAGAAGACAATTTATGGAAGGGCACTGGTGGGAGGAAACACGTGAAACATTAAAGGCTGAAATTACAGAAGGGAGCCAGTTCTGACATCAAAGTTCCTCGTAGTCTAATAAAACATTGGAAATTTTTCATTGCAAGTGGTAGTTAAGATCTAAAATGAGAGAGAGCATATCAAAGAGCTGAACGGGGAGGACAGGGAGTATGGGAGCTCCATGAGGAATTTCAAACAACTGGTTCATCTCTCTTTAACATCATTATATCTCCCTATTCCTTAATATCGGTTCCTTTCATCCTGCAGGCTCACTAATCTAAAGTCTTTTTAGCACTTTCCCAGAGTACCATCTGTTTGCATAGTAATTTCCTCTAAATCCTTACAGGACTGCAATAATCCCTTCATGTTAACATTCATTTCAAACATTCTCATCAACAAAGCAATGACTGTGGAGGAAAAAAAATATGTATTTTCAAACAGCAGTAATCATGGCAGGAAATAACCACCAAGAAAGGATGAGAATCAAGGATTTCATCAGGGCAGTGGTAGGTGTACTGGCACAATCCCACTAAGCAACATGGATTTGATTCATAGCATAGGCATACAGGAAAATAACTCAGTTTCTCCAACAAAGATTTTCCAACAAATGTCTCGCTGCAGATGAAAAATACAAACAACGGGAAGGGATTGGAAGCAGAGGCATGTGTGACTCTGAATACCTTGTGCTGGACCCTTGCTCTGAGGAAGAGGTCCTAGGACCCAAGAAGGCACCGTTAATGCAGATGCATTTGTGTTGGGAATTTCTAATGCAAACAACAGCTGGTCATGGGGATGGTTAGACCAGGGGGGAAATTTTAACATGAAACTTTTTTCAGTGAAAAATGCAGGTTTGGCAACACCGAAATGCTTTGCAAATTCGTGTCCATTCTGATGGACAATTCTGGTTGCGAAAAAAACATTAAAAATTCTGAATTTGAAAGGTTTCATGTCAACATATTTGACATGGAAAGAAGTGATTACTTACCTGCACCGTAACTGGACTCCTTCAAGATGTTATGCCCCTATGAGTGCTCCATGTTGTGTGTGGGTGAACTCACGCACCTTTGATTGGAGATTTTTCTTCAGCAGTATCGGTGGGTCCATGTCTGTGCCCTATACACCTTTGTGCGCCAGGCTGAGGTTACGCAAAGAGGGGTGGACCCACCACTCTTCCCTTTCCTTCTGAACTCCAACAGCTGAAGGCAAGAACTCCAAAGCAGAGGAGAAAGGTGGTGGAGCAACCCATAGGGATGTAACATCTCGAATAACTCCAGTTACTGTACAGGTGAGTTCCTGCTCCTCCTTTTTTGAGTATATGTCACTATGGGTGCTCCACATTGGCGGATTACGAAGCTATAACTCAACACGGAGGAAGGTGCTGAGGAAGTGAGTCCATACCAGTGCAGAGAACGGCCTCACCAAAGGCTGCACTGGATGTGGACGTGTAGAGGAGGGCGTAGTGCTGAGTGAATGTACACACCGATGACCCAGTAGCACCTTTGCAGATGTCAGCAGTGGGTACATTCTGCTGTGATCTGGGGGCTCTGTTATATTGTGGATATGTGGCTGGACATGGCACTGAAGCTGTCCATGGATAGGTATGCCCTGCTGGCTAGAGAGTCCAGTGCGGCCCTGATGAAGTCTGGATGTTGAACAGGTACTACCTTGGACTTCTCTGTCTTGAAGCAAAGGCCCAGGGAGTGAAACAGAGCTAAGGCCTTGTTAGTGGATGACTTGGCCTCGGAAAAGGAGCTGTTCTTGAAGTAGGGGAATACAATCACACCTATCTAATGGAGACAGGCATTGACAACTGAGAGGACTTTTGTAAAGACTCCCGGGGCAGTTGGAAGGCTGAAGGGAAGGACCCACTACTGGTAGTGTTATTCCCAACCCTGAATCGTATGTGCAGGAAGCATAGCTATGTGGACATCCTGAAGGGAGAGGAACACAAACCAGTCCCTTCAATCTAACAATGGTATGTTCCCAGCCTGAATCTCTGAGTTAGGATGAAGCTATTCAGTGTCCTGAGGTCCAAGATTGGCCTTCATCCCCCTTTTTAATTTGGAACTAGGAAGTATCTGGAATAAAACTCCTTTCTGGCGAATTCAAAGAGACCTAAAGAGACCCTTGTGAGCACAGGCACCAACTTTTGTTGGGGCTGGTGGGAGCTCGCAACCCCATCCCGACCCCGACTCCACCCCCTGTCCTGCCCTACTTTGCCCCCTCCCTGCCCCATTGGATCCCTCCCCAAATCCCTGCCCTGGCCCCGCCTCTTCCCCAAGCATGCCACATTCCTCCTCCTCCCCCCTCCCTCCCAGGCTTGCAGGAAACCGCTGTTTCATGGCGCAAGCCCTGGGAGAGAGGGATGGAGGGGGAAGGAGAAGCAGGATGCAGCAGCCCACTCAGGGGAGGAAGCAGAGGTGAGCTGGGGTCGGGGAGCGGGGCAGGGAGCTGCCAGTGGGGCTCCGCATCTACCAATTTTGCCCTGTGGGTGCTCCAGCTCTGAAGCACCCACGGAATCGGCGCCTATGCTTGTGAGCAGAGTCCCTGAAGAGGGACTGGGTGGGCTGGGGTCAAGGAAACAAAAGGGATGGTGTAGCCTGATGAGACTCTTTCCAGAATCCACCTATTTGATGTGATGAGCTCCCAATAAGGTGTAAATCGGGAGAGGCATCCCCCATGGAATAAGTGGATGACATGGTGGTGAAGTGCATGACCCAGCGAGTGCAACAGTTCATGGCCATTGACTAAACGCATCAAAATGGGTGCTTGGCTGAGGAGAAAAACTCAGTGACGGCAATAGAGGAAGGTCCCTTCTTGTGAAACATTGGCATCTCTGTTGGTGGCGCCGTCAGATTCCGCACAGTGAAAATGTGAGCTAGGAGGAGCATCGGGCTCTCAGAGATTTACTAAATTCCCTCTTGGTTGCAGGAACATAAATACCCACAGAGTACAGAGTTGCCCTGGTGACCCTGAGAGAGTTTAGGCACTTGTATGTAGTGTTATAATAATAGGAAATACACCAATCTCTTAGAACTGGAAGGGACCTTGAAAGGTCATTGAGTCTAGCCCCCTGCCTTCACTAGCAGGACCAAGTACTGATTTTTGCCCTAGATCCCTAAGTGACCCCCTGAAGGATTGAGCTCACAACCCTGGGTTTAGCAAGCCAATGCTCAAACCACTGAGCTATCCCTCCCTGTTAGGCCCTTTAAAGGAAAGATGACAGGTGTCTGCCAGATGTTACGGCCTGATGACAATATTGCATCATTAATACACATGGCTGGCTTGCCTTGCAATGTAGAATAGAGGATATCCCACAAGGAATGCTGGGATTCCTGCACTGCCCCGGGGGGATCTGAAAAGTCTCAACCACCCTCTTCTCTACATCCCGAAAAACTTTAAAGTCATCTATGTAGGATGGTGCTGGGGCCAGAACTTCAGGAAGACATGAGAATTTGTTAGAAGGGAATGCTTCCTCCTCAGCTCTTAGCTACTATTCCACCTCAAAGTTATCCTGAGATGAGAGGCTTCCTGAAGAAGAGGCTGTCTGGGGACTGGAGGCTGGTCTTGATGGGTCAGTTCATAGGAAGGCACCCTGTAAAATTGGTCACCACAGGGTCCAGAATGCCCAGTGTGGCAGGGAGTATGGAAAGGGAGTAGGACCTCAGAGGTGCTCCTGCCAAAGTTGATAGGGAGGATGATATCCAGATCCTGGGGTCTCAGAGATTGCTCCATGAGAAGGAGCTTCAGACTATTTTCCCTCAGCTTGCAAGCTCTGCTTTTAAACCCAGTGCAGACTTTGCACTCAGGATGTGGATTCTGAGAAGCCACAGAAGTGGTTGAAATGCCTGTTGCTAAGGTCCAAAGACCTGTGGCAGGTTTGACAGGGTTTGAAGCCTAGGCTCTGGGAGCATAGCTCACCAAGGAAATACCATGGCTGAGGAAGGAAGGCCAAGAGTTGGAGACCCAAGCCATGGCCAGCAAAGAGTAGGGGTGAGGGAAATGATCCAAAGACACACACAAACTGAAAACTAGTGCCAAGATGAAAAAAAAAAACTAAAATCAAAAGAAGTAAAGTAAAGACCAAAGATGGTACAGGTGTTGGGTAAGTAGATGGCACTGCAATCTCCATCTCTAGCTGCAGGAAGTTAAAAAAGAACTGGAGTTGCAGTGGGTCCATCCTCCCCCATGGATACCCTGGGGCCAGAACATAAGGTTTGTAGGGTGCAGGCATGGACCCACAGACTCTGCTGAAGAAAAATCTCCTATCACAGATGCATGGGCTTGTGACATTTTGGGGAGCCACCCAGACCAGTAAGTGGTTCTGTCATCACATGCCTTGTAACTTTGGGTGCCTAAACACTGTGCTGCTATGGCTCAGTGGCCTGACACCCCTAGCCAGCCCACAAGTATAGAGGTCTCACCCTGGCTTCCACCAGCCCAGTTACTCTTTGCAAGGGGACCCCAACAGTCATTCCAGTCCTGAGTCTCCCCAAATCCACCTGTCCTGAGTTCTTAACTACCAGACACTCGGACTTTTCCCCTCTGGTTCATCACTCCTGCAGGAGTGAAACCTGCCCCCGGATATTGGCTCACATTAGTGCACACACTCCATACAGTTTGCACAACAGAGACCTGCTTGGGGTATAAATAAACAAAAAGTTTATTTAATAGAAAAATCACAGACTCAAAGATGACATAGTGAGGAAAAAGAAACACATACAAGGTACATAGGAAATAAACACAAAGATGCAACTTCAGACTTTGCACTTCTATAGCAGATGAGTTCCCTTTTCTAATATATGTTACCCATTGCCTCTGAATGGTGTCCCAGCATGCTTCCTGTCATAGAGCAGATCCAGCATTTCATTGTCAGCTGCCTGCTTAGTGGCTGCCCCTCAATTTATGGATAAAACCTGTCAAGAGTGACCACTCCTGGGCATTAACAAAAGTGGTTGCTTGTAAGAGGTGGTCTCTCCTCAAAGGCTTGCAAATGGGAGAGCAGCAGCAGCTGCTGGCTGGGCGCCCAGCTCTTAAGGCAGCACCGCGCCCAGCAACAGCAAAGAAGTCAGGGTGGCAATACCATACCATGCCATCCTGACTTCTGAGCTGTTGTTGGTGGCAGTGCTGCCTTCAGAGCAGGACACCTGGCCAGCAGCCACTGCTTCCTGCTCTGCCTTTAAAGCCAGATGGCTGAAGAGCGGCAGCTGTTGGCTGAGCATCCAATTCTGAAGGCAGCACCGCAGCCAGCAGCAGCACAGAACTAAGGAAGATTGGTTTCTCCTACAGGTTTGTTTTTATGGATGGGAGTAAGAAAATGTGGTTGCTGGCCACAGATGACAGGCTGTTGCTCTTCAGTTTCTTCACACTTAAATTATAGGAAAAACTTTCCATGACTTCTGCAAGTAGTTGCTTATAACAGGGGGTCTCTCTCCACAGATGGTGACTAAGGCAGGTTTTAGTGTACCTTTCACTTCAATCCCCCTCCTCTTTTAATAGGTTTTCAGGGTTTTTTTTATTTCTCTTGACTATGATCATTCATGGCTATTCGATTTGGTAGTCAGGACATCTCAGTGTCTTCCCGTTAAATGGTCCATCATTTGTCCTTTGCTGGATTGTACCACTGATAGTTACTTGTGTTGGGCTTTGTGTAAATACCTGGCTGTGAGGTGTGTGTTTGAAATTGTACTATAGGTGATGAGCATAGTATTCTATATACACACATACATAGATTCATAACCACAGTCTGTATTCGGATCTCCGAATGACCATCAAGTTCAGAACATTCCAAGCTTTCCTAAAAGACCTTACTCAACATATTTTGATACACAGTATCATTGATTATAACTAATTGACTCAGCTACTTAATTTTTGGGGCTCAGCCTCCCTTGTTCTCCCCCTGGGGTGTCTGGGCGCATGCGCAAGGTGGAGCACTCAGAGGGACAGATATTTGAAGAAGAAATTTGTTGTTTTTTTAATTAGAGAGATTTTTTTGTTTCAATTTTTTTCCTTTTATTTAAAAGAAATCAAAAGTATTTTAAAATCATCAACATTTAAACAAAATGTTTTGATTTTGTCAAAATAAAAACTTTTTGTTCTACTTGCAAATTTTTTTCTTTCTTTTTTACTTTTTGATTTGCCAAAAAGTTTCAAAACTTTTTTTGTTGTTGTTTTTGATTTTATGGAATTGCTACTAAGCCAACAATCAGTTATTCAAACAGCACTCATGCTGATGGAATACACTAGCACAGTACAGGTGATTGTCTCCCCCTTATGGCTGGCCCATGTGGAGGATAATTCTTGATATTACTGATTGTGTGTTTTGAAAACAGAGATGACATCACAGCTGTTGTCTCATGGAGCTCACAGTCCCAAGGTACAGAGACACGGTGGTGGGAAGAGGCATGACCTGTTAGCAAAGTGGTGATTATTCTGGTTGGTCACATCCAAGTTAATGTTTGGTTATTTAGATGGGATAGAAATCATTCCTTATTACTTCTCAAACTTGCAAGAGTAAATCAGATGGATTCCACACCTTCCCTTACAGGCATTGTAACAGCAGGGGGTGTCCAGGTGGGATGAGCTCCATGCATAGGAGTGTCATGAAGGAAGATGGGTGAAAGTCCTTGTGAGGAGCTGCTGAATGGGTGGATGAGGCTAATGTCACTGACGGGGTGGAAGGAGCAGTGGAAAATGAGCCTGGCAGGGAGATGTTGAGGCCTACAGGGTTTTGGAGGCAATGACGAGGCGTTTGAATGTGATGGCAGGTGAGGCAGGTGGCTCAGTGATCCTGATGAAGTTAACCCTTTAGATCAAGTGATGAGGGGCTACGCTTTTGATTCTACGGACTCGGGTTCTATATCTGCTGACAACCATTGTATCTGCATGACAGAGAGCATCGGGTCCGTATACGGTGCCTGCCAAGCTAGGCTCACAGGCTCAGGTCTTCAGAAGCCCACATTCATTTTGGCCATGTGCATTTTAGGGCTCCCAACCCCAGACAAAGACATCTTTGAGCAGCTAAACCCTACTGCTCCAAACTGAAAACAGACTACAGCGTGACTGAAGTCCATGGGATGACTTTTGCAGCAACAGTATCAGATGGGCACCAGAAAAATGAGTTGCCCAAAGTTGGAGGCACTTCTGAAAATGTAGGCCACCATTTTTAGACTTAGAACGAGTAGACTCCACTGTGTCTAGATCAGGCAATCCCTATGCCTGATTGTGCAGATGGTTAAATGTTGTTACTTGTTCTAGAAACTAGGTAGTACAGTTACATGACCTGGGTTCTAGTTCTTTGCTAGTAGTTTGTTGCTTGACCTTCAGAAATCTCTTCACCCCTTACCTCAGTTTCCCCATCGGTAGAAATGCAGACAGTGTGGCACACACATGAAGTGTTTTGAGATCTGTGGGGAGTAAGGGCAAGGCATTGTTTTAGAAATCACTCTCATCATACAGTAGCAGCTGCAATAAAGAATGTCCAGTCTGTTCTGGTTTATTGAACTCTGTCATTCACAGCACTGGAGGATCTTAGTCCCAAAAGTTTTCTTCTAGCAGAACTTTTGCTGCTAGCCTTGCAACAATGGGAAAAGATTGCACATTGAGCATGGATTTTTGGATTCCTTTCAAGTCTGCACGGTAAACTGTCTCCCCCATAGAAAGGTCAGAAACAAGGTACAGATCACCTCACCAAGAACGTGAAACAATGTCAGTAGCTGAGTATGTGCTAAGAGTTTAAGACCATATTATTTAGACCTAATTCAATTAAACTTTTGTGCACTTGTTGGCAGTTTTCCACTAAGGTCACTCAGCTGAGCACATATTTTAAAAATAACTGCACAGAGTCTTAGTACATAATATATGGAAGTGTGTCAATTGCCAGAATCCAAGGTGAGTCAAAGGAAATGGCTCCTCAAATAGATAGGGTGGCATGCCTAGCAGGCAGCTGTCCCTGAAATAGATTGCTGCGCATGCACTCCTCCAAAGAGTCGGACGCCAGTTCTAATCAGTCTTATTCCTACAGGTGGGTCGGCTCATTTATATCTTCCATCCACAGTGGCTGTGATGGCCCACAGAGGGGGACGGTGGGTACAGTGAGGTGAGATAAATCACAAGAGCTTAGTAAGGTTGAAAAAGAAATTAGCCATTTATATGGAGAACAAGATTGTCCAGACTTAGAAGAATTTGAGCTAAAAATGCTTTTGGAAAGAAGATAGAATTCATGTTTCAGGCTTTAAGCCAGCCTGTAACGATGATGGTTTAGAATGAGACCATCCTTGGTACTAGGGATTAGCTATGCAGGCTCAACATTGATTGACTCTTTAGACATGTATATTGCATCCTTTTAGACAGGTTATCTGTAGAGATAGAACCCAGGACCTTGATATCTAAAAGCACAAGTCTTGACTGTTTGTGCTAAATATCCACCTCTATTTGGTCAGGGCCAGTAGCACTCATAAGCCTCCACATATGGGTTTGCAACAGGACCAAGAGAAAGAGCTACACTCGGTTAGCATGGGTTACAGACAGAACAGGTGCCAGGAAAAAACCCATAGCATTTGCCACTCCACCGTCGCATTTCTTCTGGGAGCACTGTAACAGCAGGAGATTTCAATCATCTCCATCTTGCATTTTTTGACTCTTTATACGCTACTCATTATTCTTTCTGTCATTTATTGATATAAACAGTTTCATTCACCAGGGCAGGAAGCAGAAACAATACCACAGGACCAAGAGTTAATCGTGGATGTTAGCAACTCATGAACAATCTGGAGGCTGAAACGGGTTTGCAAAACGTATTCAGGGGATGAATCCTTACTAACAATGAAGACATTACATGGTCTCAAAGCCTTCCAGTGCATATATCTCAGACCATTACTGGCTAGCTTTGGAATTGGACTTAAGCCAATGTGCTAATTGAAAACTAGGCAAATGGTCAGAGAAGTTGTTAAAAGTGATCAACATGAGTTCAGATTCTGCCATTAGTACAAAGAGATTTATTGCTGTAGGGAACAATACACAGATTCCCTTTCAAGATCCGTGCCACTGTTCGTCTTCATTTATGTACAGTATACAACTTGCAATGTACTTTGCATATGAACTATTGTCACCATCTGTGCATTATGCTTGTTTGGTATTTTTCAAATATGCTTTTTGGAAAACTAAATAATTCAGAACAGAGCTGGCTGTACAATCACTAAACTAGTCATTAAAAGGAGATTATGAAAAAAGTTGAGATTTATGGCAGAGTAGGATAATCTAGGGGTTGGCAACCTGCGGCATGCATGCCAAAGGTGGCACGTGAGCCAATTTTTGATGGCACGTGGGACCGGCTGAGCTATTCAGCCCACCGCCACACTGGGGTTCCCACTGCTGGCCCCTTGCCAGACAAGGTCCCACCACCAGTCCCACTCAGCACCTGCTGCTGGCCTGGGGGAGGAACCCCAGACTGGCAGCAGGCTGTGACCCCAGCTGGCAGGAGCCAGCAGCCGAAACCCCAGAGCGGGGCAGGTTGAGCCACTCAACCAGCTGTCACTCTGGGGTTCTGGCTGCTGGCCTCTTGCCAACCAGGGTCCCCGCCGTAGCCCCACTCCCCTTGTTTCTGGTTGGAGTTCCAGCGCAGGCCCCCTGCCCGACAGGGTCTAGGTTTCCGGCCCTGCTCAGCCCTACCAGCCACGAGCTCCACTCACCTCAGCTGCCAATCTGGGGTTCCAGCTGGTTAACAACTGATCACTCAGAAGCCTGTGTGCAGCTTAAAGTATCCAAGTAAGTGCCACCAGACACTGGAAAACTCAGCAAGGAAAAGCAAGGGCAAGGATCACACTAAACTGATAAGATCTGCATTTTCATTTAGTTTTAAGTAAAGCTTCTGAAACATTTTGAAAACCTTGTTTACTTTACATATAACAGTAGTTTGGTTATATATTATAGACTTATAAAGAGACCTTCTAAAAAAGGTTAAAATGTTTTACCGACACACTAAGCCTTAAGACTCGGCACACCACTGCTGAAAGGTTGCTGACCCCTGGGATAATCTTTCAAGGAAAATGCTACAAAACACAATGACTCATTTAAAGGTAGATTGGGCGAAGCACTGAAGAATACACTGTACAGAGCAATGCTGGGCTAACCTGTCTGGGGATAAAAAACTGAACTATATGAAAAGTGGGAAAATGTTCTTGTGGCTACGATACTGCCCTGGAACATGAGATCTGCATTCACTTACTGGCTTACCTGTTTGACCTTCAGCATGTTATTTGAACTCTGTCTTTTAGTCCCATCTCAATAAAATGGAGATAGTTATAATTCCTTTCTCTATCTCTCTTTAGACTATAAGATCTTTGGGGTGGTGGGACTGTCTTTCACCAGGTATTTATGCAAAGCACAGTCTTGGTTGGGGTTTCTAGTTGTTACTGGCGTCATAGTTTTGTGGGGTGGGGGAAAATGTAGGACTGTCTGAAATCAGAGGTCTTATCGCCACATTCTGTGATCGAGAAGCAGACAGAAGTCAAAGGGGATGACCTAGTGTAGCACCACCACATCCCAATTTGTACTTGGGTGACGCCCCTTAACAGCTGAAGGGAATAATTGGGAAAGAGGACATTTCCAAGTTCACCTGTGATATGATATTAAACATAGATTGAAGAATTAGGTGCAATTACTTTGGAAGCAGGGGAGGAAAATGGGATGGCTGTACCTGGTTAGACTGTGAGCATGTCTACACTCACCATGGATCGACACTTTAGCGATTGATTCACCTGGGGTTGATTTAGCGGGTCTAGTGAAGACCTGATAAATTGACCGCAGATCGCTTTCCCATCCACTCCAGTACTCCACCAGAACAAGAAGCGTATTGTAAGTCGACCGGAGAGTGTCTCCTGTCGACACAGAGCAGTGTAGACACCTCAATAAGTGATTCACGTAGCTGGAGTTGTGTAACTTAGGTCAACTTAGCCCCGTACTGTAGAACAGGCCTCAGAAGTGTGGACAGCAGATAAAGACAGGAAGATGTTTAGTTCCCTTATGCTCATCCCAGCGATGAGGAACAAATCATAAGTCTAACGGCGGAATCTGCTTTTGTTGGCAGAGGTTACTTGAGGCTTTGCTGGAGAAATGCTATGACGCAGTGTGTTGTAGCCACAACTGCTAGAACTGAGGTCCTGCAGATTCAAATTCCACCAGGAGCTTCTTGAAATGTTGCTTTTTCACACCTCCATAAAGCACTCGGAGATCTCCAAGATGGAAAAAACAGTGGGTATTATTAATGATACATTAAAAATTGATCTCCCCAGGCATGCTAACATTTCCCTGAAATTAACCGACATTCTTCTCCTTCTCTCAATGTCCCTGATGCTACATGGAGAGATGGAAAATTGCATGGCTGTGGGGCTTTTTTGGGCCCTTAAAGGTAGAACTCACTCCAATGGTTGGAAGTTGAAGCTAGACAAATTCAGACCGGAAATAAGGCATAAATGTTTAAAGGTGAGAGAAATTAACCATTGGAACAAGTTACCAAGGGTCATGGTGAATTCTCCATGACTTGCAATTTGTAAATCAAGAAGGGACTTTTTCTATAAGATCTGCTCTAGGGGACGTTCTCTGACCTGTGTTACGCAGGTGGTCAGACTAGATCATCACAATGTTCCTTTCTGGCTTGGAATTTATGAATCTTTTAAAATTAAAAGAAGGTTTCTAACCATCAGAAGAGTACAGTTCTGGAACAGCCATGCAGTAGAGGTACTGGAGGAGAAACAACCTATCTAGGCTTAAAATGGAACTTGAGAAATTTCTGAATGGGATTATTGGATGGGGTAGCCGGTGGTAGCAGGGACAGGACTTGAGACCCAAGAGGTCCCTTCCAGTTCTCTGCGTATATTATGATAATAGGGCCGCCTGGAGCTTCGTAGTGCCATCTCATGGATTTTTATGGAAAAAAAAGAGGGATTTAGTTTGATGCTTCCCAAATTAAACAATGAGCTCTTGGCTGGCAGAATTAGGGTTTCGAGTGGAAGTCGGTGAGATTGCTGCTGAGAGACTTTGCACTATTCCTCACGTCGGTCAAGTCGTTTATATTAACTGTCCAGCTGTTATCACGTTTAGAGCCAGGGCTGCGGGTCTCACTTATTATTATTGCTCTGCAATAAAGTGAGAGCAAATGCTCATTTGTCAACAGTGGCTTTTGTTACTGGAAAAACTTCCGACACCTACCACGTCACTTGCTTCCCACCCACCAGCCCGCGGTTGCATATAAACTCATAGATACAGCAGCATACGTCAGAGCTGGCCACGTACAGCAAAAATAGTTCCATAAATATTTACAACAACATTGTTTTAAAAATTGGTTTAGGGCTGTGTTCTTGCTCACTAGAGTTTTCTTTCTGCAAGCATTCCTGAGACTGAGTTTTACTACCGCAAATGTTTCAGAAAGCACATTTTAATCTCACATGCTCAAACAGTTGCAGACAGCACATTTTAAATTCACTTTCCAAGAACATTCACATCAGAAGCCTTATAACCAGAGTCACATTCATCCAACTAGAGCAGGAATCAGCAACCTTTGGCACGTGGCCCACCAGGGAAAGTCACTGCCGGGCCGGGCCAGTGTGTTTACCTGCAATGTCCGCAGTTTCGGCTGATCACAGCTCCCACTGGCCGTGGTTCATCGTTCCAGGCTAATGGGGGCTGTGGGAAGTGGCATGGGCCAAGAGATGTGCTGGCCACCCTTCCTGCAGGCCCCATTGGCCAGGAAGGGCGAACCGCGGCCAGTGGAAGCTGTGATCAGCCGAACCTGTGGAGGCTGCAGGTAAACAAGCCGGCCAAGCCTGCCAGCAGTTTTTCCTGGCAGGCTGTGTGCCAAAGGTTGCCAGTCCCTGAACGAGAGATTAAGAAACAATGCAATGTCCCTCAAGTGACCTATCACAGCTAAGCAAAACAGCTCAAATAGCAAGCCACAGAAAAAACAAAATTCACAGAAATTTCAGTAAATAATTTTGAACAAATGGATGAAAAAAAAATTTATTCACAAGTCTCCCTTGAACAAATAGGGAGGCAGAGTGTGTCTACAAAATCATTCATTATTAATTACTTGTTCAGAGCTAGTTAACATTATTGACAGAGGTGTATTAGGTTTCATTTTCTAAACTAGCTCCAGAATGCTGACACTGATTTGATGCCAAAATGATGGACAACTGAGAGTATCATATTTCTGTGAGAATCTTTTCTGATTTTTCTTAAGCCCCTGATAAATAAAGATGTCAACACGTTTGGGGGGGAAATCCTGGCCCCATTGAAGTCAGTGGGAGGTTTGCCACTGACTTCGATGGGACCAGGATTTCATTCATTTTGTGCATGTGAACTTATGGACTTAGTTCTGTTCATTCTACCAGTTGGACATGCTCCCCTAGGACCTGCTTAAAAGGGAGCTCTGGGCCCTGGCTGCAAGAAGGCAGCCCCTGAGGCAGAGCACTTTACATGGGAAGGACCTGGACACTGTATATAGGACTTGGTAACGATTCCCCTCTCCCCAGACTAAGGGGGGATAACTGGACTCTGAGGGTGAGATGGGCAGTGTCCTCACCACAGCAGAAGCCCTAACTATGGAGTCTGTGTAAGCAGAAAACTAGGGCTACCCCCTGAACTGAAGGGAAAATGGGGACGGTAGGAAGCAGCCCACAGGAGGTTGATCTGGAGTGGTGGCCAGAGGGGACTAAGCTGCTCCTCGCCTCTCTTCTCTTGGACTGGGACATGGTGCAGCGGGAGGGCCTGCGTCGCCCTGCCGTTCTCCATTTCCCCATCCTCCTGAGAGGTCCTGGAGGGTCATGAACTTTGGCTTGGCCGCCGGGTCCTAGACTGCTCAGGAGAGCCATCTCGAGGCTCAGAGAGACTGTTTGGCCACTAGGCCTGCTGGCCCCAAATGAAGCCCACATTACAAATCAAAATGTTTCGAAAACATGAATGTTGGGAGTGTTTCAATGGACCCTAGCATACCTCGTTCCCCCAAATTACATGTCCCTTACAAAATTCTGCATGGCAGATTAAAGTCAGTGGCCAGTGGGTGCCTAGTTACCCTTTGTGCCTCTGAAAATCATGCAATCATATAACTATAAGGATGGAAGGGACTTAGGTAGGTCATCTAGTCCAGAGGTTCTCGACATTTTTCTTTCTGAGGCCCCCCCAGCATGCTATAAAAACTCCATGGCCCACCTGTACCACAGTAACTGGTTTTCTGCATATAAAAGCTAGAGTCGGCATTAGGGAGTAACAAGCAGGGCAATTGCCTGGGTCCCCATGCCTCGAGGGCCCCAACAAAGCTACATTGCTCAGGCTTCAGTTTCAGAAGCGAGTGGCGAGGCTCAGGGACCTGGGCTTCATCCCCTTGCCCTGAGGCTTCAGCTTTCTGCACTGGGCCCCACGCTGGCCCTGGTTGGAGGCCCCCTTAAAACTTGCTCGAGGCCCCCTAGGGGGCCCCGGACCCCTGGTTGAGAACCACTGTTCTAGCTGATCCCCCCATGATGAGAGATGATTAAGAATACCTAGACCGCCACTGACAGGGGTTTGTCTAACCTGTTCTTTAAAAACCCCAATGAACGGGATTCCACAACCTACCCGGGAAGCCTATTTCAGTGGTTACCTGTCCTCATAGTTACAAAACTTTCCTAACATCTAACCCAAATTTCCCTTGCTGCATACTAAGCCGATTACTTGTCCTACCCTTCGTGGACATGGAGAACATCTGGTCATTGTCCTCTGCATAACAACCAGACTGTTATCCGTCCCCACTCAGCCTTCTTTGAAACATGCCCAGGTTTTTCAACCTGTCCTCATAGGCTGTGTTTTCTAAATCTCTTCCTCCGTCATTTTAATAACTCAAACTTTTAGAAGTCTAAAAGTGACCAGTGAGGGGAGGGACCCAACTGGTTCCCCGCTGCTATTTAGAGCCCAGTTCAATCAGTGGTCAATGAGAGTGCTTTCACTGACCTCTGTTCATACTCATTCAGTATTGCCCCACCAGTGCCCCCTCATTTTCCTCTGTATTGGCTTGTTCCATATGCCATTGGGTGGGTCCATGGATTGTTTATTAAGCGTGTATTACAGACATAGAAGTTGGGATTCCCAGAGCACTCTAGAAGATTTAGACAGCGATCTTCCTCTAATTGAATGTCAGTAAGTCTCAGCCAGGCTTCTTTGGTGGTATAGAAGAATATTTTTTAGGCACAGCACTGGAGGGACTGATTCATCTGGTGTCACTGAGCGTATTCACTTTTCGGTGTGGCAGGGTGTAGCCCTTGCCAGGTTGTATTTTCAATAGTACGATCTAGGAACTGGCACTGGGTTTTCTGTAGTGAGTAACCTTGTAATATGTGTAGTGTTACAGTGCACTGTAAGTGGATCCCTCTCATAGGAAGTGGGGTTTTACAGTCTAGAAATCTGTTATTTAGACCAGGGGTTCTCAACCTTTTTCTTTCTGAGCCCCTTCCTCCCCCACCCCAACATGCTATAAAAACTCCACAGCCCACCTGTGCCACAATAACTAGTTTTCTGCATATAAAAGACAGAGCCAGCATTAGAGAGTCGCAAGCAGGGCTACTGCCTGGGGCCCCATGCCACAGGCCCCCCCATGAAACTTCACCTTCAGCCCCAGGTGGCGGAGTTCGGGCCCCCCAGGCTTCAGCCCCATAAGATGGGGCTTTGGCTTTCTGCCCTCAGCTCCAGCGAGTCTAACACTGGCCCTGCTTGGCAGACCCCCTAAAACATTCTCACGGTTCCCCAGAGGCCCCTGGTTGAGAACCACTAATTTAGACCTTAGGATGTGTTTTAGGGGGCAAAGTTATGGGTAGGTTGTGGAGTCATGGAGAACTACATGACAGTGGGAGCTTGGCTGGACCCTTCAATTCATCATTCTCAAATATTGTATTCTATAGGGTTTTTTTCAATTGCCTTGTATTAGGTTTTATGTTTCAATAATACTTCATACGACACTTTCCATTTGGGGAACCTTAGAATATCAGGATTGGAAGGGAGTAGTCCAACCCCCTGCTCAAAACAGGACCAATACCCAGACAGATTTTTACCCCAGTTCCCTAAATGTCCCCCTCAAGGATTGAACTTACAACCCTGGGTTTAGCAGGCCTACGCTCAAACATTGATGAACTAAGCTTCCTTTGAGGTAGGTATCATTATCCCTGCTGGGGAAACTGAAACACAACAGGACTAAATGGCTTGTGCACCTGGGCATTGCACGGATCCAAGGACAGTGGGTGATCTTGCACATCACATATGCTACACACGATACTCAAGTACCACTCTGTGATGTGCACAGAGACACTTCCTCCTTGCACAGGCTTTACATGCTTCTAATGACAGCCCTGCTGCATATGATCTACCAGGGCATCCCCCTTGGCTGGCACTCATACACTGCAGGTTGTGCAGAGAGTCTTTTAATGGGTCAAGCCCATTCCAGTATGTATATGCCGTCACCAGTCAGCAAGCTTTGTCATGACTCCTGATTCCCAGTGGGGGTGGATTTTAGTTCAGAGATTCATCGATTTTTAAGGCTGGAAAGAACCACGGCGATCATCTCATCTGACCCCTGCCTAGCACAGAATCCCAGGTCGTACTACGTGGCTGAAATATTTAACCAGCTAAAGAGAGCCGAGCTTCCCAGAGCTGTTCAATTTCTCAGCTGCCCTTGATGGGCTTGGTTTTTTTTTTTTAAATTCACTGCATGTTTCTGGTAAACAAAATGTTCTCTCTGTGAATTAATCATACCGGGCACAACCTATATCAAAACAAACAACTGTAGTGTGGAAAACTAGAGCGTCTGGCATGTTTCAGCGGGTTAGCTGGGCCGTCACGCTGCAGTGTGCTCGCTCGCACTAAGATTTTTATTTCAACAAGGGGAACGTCAAATAATTGGGTAAAAAGAGAGAACAGAGTGTGCACTATTAAAGCAATTCAAAAAGTGCGTGCTGAGAGC